>NC_087131.1:12109957-12813276 GCF_030705265.1 Helicoverpa armigera | reverse complement strand
TCACTCTAGGCTGCAGAACACTGAACACAATGCCTTCAGCGCCGATGCCCCATTCGCAAGAAATGGGACTACCTGGCTCGTGCAACAACGATGTACGTTTGACTCACCACATATCACCCACACAATTACACACATAAACACACAAACCATATACAATTACACAAACCGGGGTATACAATAAACACTGCAACAATATAGTGGTAAAATAGACATGGAAACCGGACAAACACAATACAATCAAAACACGATATGGAAAATATATAGTGAATATATACATACATATCGAACACACAGAAACACACAAACCAACAATAACAAGATGTTTTATAAATAAAAACAGTTTAAGAAAAGTAATAAATATATATAAAATAAGTTTATATATATATTATTAATATAAATACGAAAGCAAACATATATAGGTAAAATACGTGAGCAAACCACAAAATAAAACGAGGCCATATCCTTACGGTTTGCATCCAACTGTGAAATAATAAGTACCTAAAGTAAATAAATAAAATTATGTATGTACCTACAGAAACATAGGAATGCCCCTTCGTCGCTGGTGACAGTGAGTGCGCTTCTTTGTGAAATTATGTGAATTATGTAGATAAGATTATTTATTATCTAAGTGTCATACGTGTAACCAATGTAAGTGTAACCAAGCAGTACTTAGACTAAAAACAAGAATAAAATGTTAAATAAAGATAAATAGAAAGTAAGTTCCCAAACTTTGTAATGTTATCACAAGTTATGAGTAAAAAGTAAGATTTATGTAAGCCAGATAAAATAGATATTATGTAATAACTAGTACTTGGAATATAAGAATAAAAAATGTTAGGCTAAGAAATACTGAAGAAAAAGTGTAGGTAAACATAATGAAATACAAATATAGATATAAGATTTAAATGTAAAATAGTTTAATATAATCAAGCAGTACCTAGAATAAGAATATAAAATGTTGTAAGGAAACTGAAAATACATAGTCTAATAGTTTTTATTGAAATATAATAAAACCTTAAAATTTGTTCCCTGAATAAAACTACATAGTAGATAGGTTATTAGCGGAAATCCCATCCGGCATAGAATAAAAGATGATGAATGAATGCGTAAAGTATGCGGCAGGGTGCGAGAGGCATAGATGCGAGAACTGGAATGAATGAGAATGTAGAATAACAAGATCCTGCTGTTCTTATGAGCGGGGAAAAAGCAAAAAAAACCTAACCTAACCTAACCTAACCTAACCTAACCTAACCTAACCTAACCTAACCTAACCTAACCTAACCTAACCTAACCTAACCTAACCTAACCTAACCTAACCTAACCTAACCTAACCTAACCTAACCTAACCTAACCTAACCTAACCTAACCTAACCTAACCCAAATCTTTGAAAATTATTTTTTGACGGATTTGGCATCTCAGTAGTCTCCTGACTTGGATTAGACAAAATTCGCTTCAATCTGGCCTCTTTTATTCAAATTAAGCGGTTTTTAGCGTAGGTTGAAGTACTGTTTTATCCAAGAAAAGTTATCAAAACATTTTTGACCAACCAGTTGACCGGGGCGCAGTCCCCAACATAAGTTATCTTTACTCACGCAGTGTAACGTGTCTATTGACCGCTGCACTTAGATTTTATTCTAAAAATTTGAAACCACAGCTTTTTTGGCTGCCGACTTATCTAACTGTGACCGAAATTTTAATTCGAACTTTTTATCTATGCTATTTATTTTATTATTTTATTTTTCTAATATATTTGACTGTTTTAACAAACTATTTTAAAACCTATACAATCACCACAAAACATTATTAGATCTTTTGATCCGTTTTGATTTTACTTTTGAAACTATTAACAGCACCTTCCAGCCCTATACACTGGACGGTGCATTGCACAAGGACGAGCACGCGACGGCAATTAGCTTTGTGAAGTATCCACAGGCTAACCAGGGCCCTTTGGACCCTTCTTCTTAGCAAGAAGAGTAGCCCTGCTAAGGTGCCCACAGCTAGCTGCTCGGACGCCATCTATCATAGAAAACTGTCTTTTGTCCAGCAAACAAAACTAAATATGTTTGGAATCCGAACGCCCGTTAACAGGAAGACTGCTCCTCCAGCCCAAGATGCTTCTCCTGGCAGTTCTTCAAATGTGAGCCCGCTCAGCCGACAAACACAAACGTCAGGAGGAGCATCGAGGTGTTGGAGTCCAGCCAAACCCCTTGCCCAGCTCAGCACCTGCCGCCCCAGTGAAACCTAAAAGATCACAACACTAAAGAGCGTGTCACCAGCTCCAGAGAAGCCCGCTGGGGCGGGCCCAAAACCCCAGCCTCCGTCAGCAGGGTGCAAGAAGCCAGAAACTTGGTGACTAAGGCTAAGATAGCTCTTGGCCAAAGCCGGAACCTCGGACCGACATCAAGGAGGATGTCACGCTGGCTATTGACACCCTCTATCGCATGGTGAGGGATGGGGAAGCGGACAAGGGGAGGGCCTTATATTCTCAAAAAGGAGCAGCCAGCCACTGTCGATGCGGTGCCACCGGAACGTTGCAGTCAAGAGTACTCCCAGCTGCTCTCCTCACTGGCGGACCACAGTAGGCTCGTGAAGGAGAGCGCCGAAAAATGGAGGAACTCAACAAAGTCTGTCAAACACACGACAGCGTTGGACGCGACCACATACGCGCGGAGTGTTGGCGGCACAAAGCCGCCCGCAGCATCACCGCGACCAACACTACACTCGGTTGTGGTCGCCTCCAACGATAAACAAAAACTGGCGAGCAGGTGCTGGATAAAATCCGCACTGCTATTAACGCCAAAGAAGTGGTTACCGCATTGACAGGGTCAGGAAAGCAAGGACAGCAAGGTCGTCATCAGCTGCAGGGACGAGGAGGAGCGGAGCAGGGTCAGGAAAAGCTTAGGTCGGCCGGTCAACAACTGACCGTCCAGGACGCAGCAAACCTAGACCCGCTCATTATCCTCAGGGACGTCCTCAGCTACAACACCGACGAGGACGTCACGAAAGCCCTGAGGACGCAGAACACCAAGCTCTTCGCCGACCTTGCGGCTGAGGATGACCGCGTCATAATAAAATATAGAAAAAGGGCTCGGAACCAGCTGATGTGCCACATCGTTGCGAGAGTCTCCCCCACCCTCTGGAGCAGATTGACGGGGGCGTCTGCCGTGTATATAGACATGCAGCGGATCAGGGTGGAAGACCAATCTCCCCTGGTTCAATGCTCCCTATGCTTAGGATATGGGCACGGCAGACGCCTTTGCACAGAAAAAGAAGAAGCCTGCAGCCACTGCGGTGGCCCTCACTTACGCAATTCTTGCCCAGAAGCGAAAGCCAATGCGCCCCATCCTGTTGTAACTGCACTAGAGCCGGGCTGGAGGAACGACGCATAATGCGTTCAGCCCGGACTGCCCGGTGAGATGGGACGCATTGGCCAGGTCAAAATCGGATACTGCTGAGGGCGCCGCAGTGGACACCAGGTCATACAAAGTTCTGCAGGCCAACCTTCAGAGAAAGCAGCTGGCGACCGCCGAGCTGCTTGGAGCTGCTTCACGGTCGAAGGCGTCCTTCGCTCTCATCCAAGAGCCTTACGTGGGCTCTGTCCGGAGAATGCGGAGCTACCGGGGGCGCGGATCTACCAGGCTTCGGAGGAGGGAGGGGCACTGTAAAGCTGCCATTGTAGTGTTCGACCACGACCTCGACGTCATACAGTGCCCAGAACTCACCACCCATAACATCGTCGTGGTGAGGATCCGGACAAGCCTGGGAAATCGCAGCAACATCGGTGTACTTCGAACCGGACAAGCCCATGGACTCGTACCTGGAGCACCTCAGAGCGGTCAGGCGGAAGCTGGGAAGTCGCCACCTTCTCATCGGGGGCGACTTTAACGCGAAAAGCTCATGGTGGGGAGCCTTACGGAGACAGCGGGGGAGGAGCTATGCTCCACACTGAACGAGCTGGAGTTGCAGGTACTAAACAGCGGCACCCTGCCCACTTTTGACACCATCCGAGGGGGCAGGAGATACTGCAGTCACGTCGACGTGACGGCATGCTCGGCGGATCTTCTCTGCCTGGTTGAAGGCTGGGAGGTAGACGAGGGACTGACGAGCTCGGACCACAACGGCATAAAATTTAGGATAAACTTGCAAAAATCTTTAGGCACAGCAATAAAATCAACTACTAGGACGTTCAATACCAAAAAAGCAAACTGGGTCCAGTTTCGTGAGAAACTGGCCCAGTTTAAAACAGAAGAAAATATAAATCAGTCAAAATTTGAAGAAATTGAAAATAGTCAAAATTTAGAAACAACCATAAATAAATATTTAGAAATAATAGTAAAGTCATGCAGGAAACTATACCGAAAAAAAAAAACTCGGAAAAATTACCTTGCCGTGGTGGTCCCAGGAGCTCGAAAGCCTGAAGAAGGAGGTCACCACCAGGAAGAAGAGTCCGCTGTGCCGCTCCAGTCCGAAGGCAGTCCGTCGTCGAAGAGTACCTGCAACATAAAGAAAATTATGAGACCAAAGCCATGATAGCCCAAACGAGGAGCTGGACGGGTTCTGCACCAAACAGGATAGGGAGGGATGTGGGAGGGCATTTACAGGGTGATAGGGCGTACTGCGACACGGCACGAAGACGCAACCCTACTTAGAAGTGGCGTATATCTGGCAGAATCCGCATCGCACCTGGCTGAGACCTTTTATCCGCAAGACCTGGAAGAGGAGGACACTGAAGAACAAAGGACATCCGACGTTTAGCCATGCGGGTAAACGACCCGGAACATGATGAAGAACATGACCCGCCTTTTACTCCGCATGAGCTCATAACAGCAGTGTCCTCCTTTAACCCTAAAAAGGCGCCAGGCGCGGACGGTCTCACCGCGGACATCTGTCGCCAGGCAATTCTCCAGGACCCGGGGCGTTCCTTGCCCTGGCCAACAAATGCCTCAGTCTGGGCCACTTCCCAAGAAGTGGAAAGAAGCCACAGTTGTGGTACTGAGGGAAGCCGGGCAAGGACAACTACACAAACGCCAAATCGTATAGGCCGATCGGGCTCCTGCCCGTGCTAGGAAAGGTCCTGGAGAAGATGGTTGTCACGAGGCTCCAGTGGCACCTAGTGCCGAGGCTGAGTACCCGCCAGTACGGCTTCATGCCCCAGAGGAGCACCGAGGACGCCCTCTATAATCTAGTGAACCAAATAAAGGTTGAAATAAAAAACAAAAAGTTGGTCACCATCGTCTCGCTGGATATAGGGGGCGCTTCGACAGCGCCTGGTGGCCAGCCATAAAGGTCAGACTGGCGGAGGAAAAGTGTCCGGTAAACATTAGGCGGCTACTTGACAGCTACCTTGGCGACAGATGTGTGCGACTAAGGTATGCCGGAGTAGAACACCTAAGAAACACACAAGGGTTGCGTCAAGGCTCGATCAGCGGGCCGATACTGTGGAATGTCCTCCTAGATCCCCTTCTCAAGAACCTATATGACCGCGGGGTTGCGTGCCAGGCGTTCGCCGATGACGTGGTTCTGCTGTTTGCCGGGGATACTGCGCTGGAGGTGCAGCGACATGCAAATGCCGCCCTCGAGTTTGTTCAGGAGTGGGGAGTCAGAAATAAACTCAAGTTTGCGCCACACAAGACTTGCGCAATGCTGCTGACCAACAAGCTTAAGCATGACACCCACTCCTGCGCATGGGCGGGGTCGACATTGGCATGTCTCGCGAAATAAAGATCTTGGGCCTGACTATAGACGATAAGCTGACCTTTAACACCCACGTCGCCAACGTCTGTAGGGAAGGCCCTAAACATGCGAAGCAACTCCAACGAGCTGCAAAAATAAGCTGGGGACTGCACCCCGACGTCATCCGCACAATCTACACGGCAACAGTGGAGCCCGTCATCCTTTACGCTGCGGCCGCATGGTCGCCCGCCGCTCAAAAAATTTGTGTCCGCAAGCTACTAAACACCGTCCAGCGGGGCTTCGCAGAGATCTGCAAATCTTACCGCACCGTCTCCCTAAACTCGGCCCTACTACTCGCCGGGTTACTACCTTTGGACCTACGCGTCAAGGAAGCAGCCGGCCTATATGGGCTCGCAAAGGGTCAACCCGGCTAGTGCTGGGAGACCGGGAGGTTGAGCAGGTGGTTGGATTTGCAGAGCTACCACACCGCCTTGCGTATGGACCTGAACTTCAGGTGTCTCGATGACCGAAGCCTGGTAGACCAACACAACGTGCAGTCGCTCAGAATTTTCACAGACGGCAGCAAGTTCCAGGGCAAAGTCGGTGCTGCGTTGTCCATATGGGACAACCAGACCGAACTGCGGAGCCGAAAACTGAGCTTGCCAGCGTACTGCACAGTCTACCAGGCTGAACTTCTGGCCATATGCAGGGCTACTAGCCCTGAACAGCGGAGCGGAGAGCTGCGGCATTTATAGTGACTCACGGGCGGCCTTGCAGACTGTAACCAATCCCGGGTCTATGCACTCCCTCGCAATCGAGGCGCGCCGAAACCTCAGCGTGGCCTTGACCCTTGGCAAAGCTGTGACCTTGTTCTGGATCAAGGCCCACGCCGGCATCGATGGCAACGAGCGCGCCGACGAGCTAGCAAAAGAAGCAGCACTCTCGAGCCGGAGGAAGCCTGACTATGACCGGTGCCCGGTCTCATTCGTCAGGAGTGAACTTCGTGGAGACTCTCTTGACGAATGGAACCGGAGATACAAAACGGGCGAGACGGCCTCCGTCACGAGAGTGTTCTTCCCGGACGCGAGGGAGGCATATCGCCTGGTGCGAAAAATACAACCACAGGGAATCTTAACTAACATCTTTACAGGCCATGGGGGGTTCTCCCAATACCTGCACCGCTTCAAGTGTCGGGAGAGCCCGTCATGCGTCTGCGACCCTGCGGTTGAGGAATCCATTCAGCACATTCTATTTCCAGTGCCCTATATTCGAGAGAACGTTTTGACCTCGCCCAAAGACTCGAGACAGATGTGGCAGCCAGTAGAGCCTTCGAGCTCATCGCAAATAAAAAATTAAGAGGCGATTTTCTTACGTTTGCTGAACAAATTTGCAAAATTGTCGTGGACAGAAACGCTTCGGATTAATCCGGAGCGTCTTTGTCCACAGCAAAGAAAATAAAAAATCAAAAAGACAAACAAAGTCTCTGATTCCGTCAGAGGAACTTTAGCAGTACCCATGATGGCGGGTGCATTATTTAAAAAGAACCTAACAACCTAACCTAACCTAACCTATTAACCTAACCTAACCTAACCTAATAACCTAACCTAACCTAACTAACCTAACCTAACCTAACCTAACCTAACCTAACCTAACCTAACCTAACCTAACCTGGAACCTAACCTAACCTAACCTAACCTAACCTAACCTAACCTAACCTAACCTAACCAACCTAACCTAACCTAACCTAACCTAACCTAACCTAACCTAACCTAACCTAACCTAACTAACCTAGCCTAACCTAACCTAACCTGGCCTAACCTAACCTAACCTAACCCAAACCTAACTAACCTAACCTAACCTAACCTAACCTAACCTAACCTAACCTAACCTAACCTAACCTAACCTAACCTAACCTAACCTAACCTAACCTAACCTAACCTAACCTAACCTAACCTAACCTAACCTAACCTAACCTAACCTAACCTAACCTTTTTTTTTTAGAATCTCATGGACTTCCTCCGCCTGGGGAGAGGCGGAGTGTGTGGGACTCACCGGCTAAAACCCCCTGTGTCCTCCTTACACGTGGGCGGGCCGCGGGATCAAATTCTTCCGGCCCCACTGGTGCTGGCCCGCCTTGCGGGCCTCGCCTCAGGCACGGGGGTGAGGTGTTAAACTCCCCGTGCAACGCCTCAGAGGCGCGCGTCGACACCCGCGCGCGCCTCCGCCTCGGGTCCGTTGAATAGGGGCGGGGACTTCCCAAGTCCTTCGCCCTGGACCCGTTCATGGGGGCGGAAGGGGCGTTGTCTGCCCTCCTCCGGCGCCCGGAGCGCCCTGCGGGCGGGATCGGCAGTTGAAATCTCCCTCTCCCGTTCCGCAGCTTCCTTCTGCGACATCACGTCCTCGCAGAAGGACACCACTGCGTCCCACGACTCTGCGCTGCCGACCATCTTCCGTACCACGGCCGGCGACAGATCGCCTCCTACTTCATTTGTGAGGACACGGCGCTGCTCCTCCCAAGCAACACACTGAACGAACGTGTGTTGCGCCGTGTCCTCCCGCCATGGACGCAGTGGTGGCACCGAGCGTCCGGCTCCTGCCTATGCGACACAGGTACTTGCCGAAGCAGCCGTGCCCCGACAGCACCTGCGTCACCCTGAACGACAGGGAGCCGTGCCTTCTCCCGAGCCAGTCGTCGAGCACTGGCCGGATCGCCTCGACGGTGGCGAGGCCGGCGGTAGGGCGCAGAAGCCTCTGCCGCCATTCCGCCACCAAGACCTGACGGAGCTCTGCTCGGCGCTGCGCTATCTGCCGCTGCACCGGCCTCGAGTCCCGTGCCCGCTCTTCCTCGCGCCACCGATACAGCGACGCGAGTACTTTAGCCTCTAGGTCCCAGGGCGGGGATCCGGCCAGGACGCAAGCCGCCTCGTAGGAAATCGTGCGATACCCGCGGACGACTCTGACGGCCATCGCCCTCTGCGGTCTGCGCAGAATGGCTAGAGTGCTGGCCGCCAGGTCCATCGCCCACACAGGGGGCCCCATGGGGCCATGGACCGCACGATTCCCACGTACAACCGCCTACAGGCGGCGCTCGAGCCCCCATGTTAGGGCAACGTTGACAGCGCGCCCGCTGCCCATCAGCGGGCACCAGCCGCCGGAAGTGGGGCCGAATTCCCATCGGCTGTCGAGCACCAATCCCAGATACTTCATGGTGGACTCGACAGCTATCCGGGCTCCACCGACCACGATGTGATCCCGACGGCGGCGCGCGTCGGGGGCCATGAAACACCATGGCCTCCGACTTGTTGAGGGCCACCTCCAGGCCCAGGCGCCGGATGCGGTTCACCACCTGTGACACCGCAGCCGTGGCTATCAACGCTGCTTCCCTGTGCGAGCTCCCCGGGTGACAAGCGTGTCGTCCGCATAACACGTCAAGTCGGCGCCCGACGGGAGTTCGCCTCTCAGCACCCAATCGTAACCGATGTTCCACAGGAGCGGCCCCAGCACCGATCCCTGTGGAACACCGCACGTCATGAGGTGCCGACCGGCACCGTCATGTCCCCGATATGTGACGCATCTACCTTCTAGGTAGGCCCCTACTGTGCGACGGAGGTAGGGAGGCACGCGGTGATATCTCAGTGCCTCCCGAATACAGCTCCAGGGCAGGGTGTTGAACGCGTTGGAGATGTCTAAAGACACCGCCAACACCACCCCACCCTGGGACACCGTCTCCTCCGCCAGGGCTCTCACGCGCATTATGGCGTCTACGGTGGAGCGCCCGCGACGAAAACCAAACTGGTTGTCGTCCAGGTCCGGCCCCTCTCTGCACAAGTGGCTGACGAGGCGATCTGCGATGACACGCTCAAAGAGTTTGCCCGCCTCGTCGAGCAGCACTATGGGCCGGTACGCGGACGGCGAGTCCGCGGGGCGCCCCTCCTTCCTGAGCAGGACCAGCCTCCCCTCCTTCCACACACTGGGAAACTGACCCTGCTCGAGACATGCCGTGAAGAGCCCTCTCAGCTGGGGCTCTAGCACCTTCAGAGCCAGGACGAGAGCTCGGCCAGGAACTCCGTCGGGTCCGGGCGCCGTGTTCTTAGCCCGGAGCCGCGACACGGCCGCTCTCGTCTCTGCTTGCGTCACCTCGGGGACATCGGTGCTCTCCTCTTCGGGAGAGTCTGCCGAGGTGAAGCCATCGTCGGGGGAACGTGTCCCGCTCGCTCAGGGAAGAGCGCCAATACGACCGCCCCTAGCAGCTGGGGCTGCATGCTCTGCACCAGTGGAGGCGCCCATGCACGCAGCTTGCCCCGTACCCAACGGTAGGGGCGGCCCCACGGATCCCGATCCAGGGACCCCAGCAGCTCCTCCCTGGCACGCGACTTAGAATCGCCGATGGCCAGCCGGACGGGCGCTGGCCCAGCCTCCGCGGATGGAAAACGTCGTCTCCGGTATCGTGTGTACTGGCGGCGAGCCGCAACGCACGCGATGCGCAACTGCGCAATCTCGGCGGTCCACCAGTACACCTGGCGCCTTGCGGACTGTTGGCGGACGCGGGGCATGGACGCGTCGCAGATCTGCGTCATCGCCCGCGAAACCGCAGCGCCACTTCGACGTCGACGGGGCGTCCGTCGCCGACTCCCAAATCCAGGACTGGACTAAGGGCTTCCTCGAGCCTTGGATGCACTGCGCCCAGCGCGGGCCGTCGTTGATCGGGGCTGTTGGATGGCGGCCGCTCGCGGTCTGGGCAGAGACGTCGAACCGGATATACCTGTGGTCCGACAGCGTCTCCACCTCCACGGCGACACGCCAGTCGCGGACTCGGCTGGCGACAGAGGGGCTAGCGAACGAGACGTCCACTATCGACCCGCCCCGCTGCCGCACGCGTGTATTCCGAGCCCCGATTCAGGACGACCAGACCGGTCGTCACCGCCCCTCTTCAGCACCTCGCCCCGAGGGTCAGGTGACCGGAGATCCCCACGCCGATGACTTGGCGTTGAGATCCCCGAGCACCAGAACGGGGCGAGGGTGATGGCGACACGACGGCGCCCAACTCGACAAAAACCCTCGAAGTCGGCGAGACTCTTGTTGGGGAGAAATACGCCCCACAATGACGATGCCGCCGAGACCGCAACAACCCAGCCACGGCCCGAGACGGGTCGGTCAGAGTCCGCCAATAATGGCCACCAAACCGTCAGCGCACCCCAGCCAGTTGTCACGGGCGGGGATGAAGTGGCTCGGCGACCACAGCCACGTCAATCGACCACTCTGCCATGCTCTGGAGGAGAAGATCCTGAGCTCTGGCACAGTGGTTGATGTTGCCCTGGAGGAAATGGAGGTGCCCTATTATTGACACTCCATTCCCTCGGCAACGGTCCTGGGCGGGAGTCGGCCGCGGAGCTACTGGCCTGCGGGGGTGGCGAGGTTTCCCCGGCAGGCTTAGAGCTCCTCTTCTTTTTCTTGGCCTTGCTGGCAGGCGCGCCACAGGCCCCTCCGCCCACTTTGTGTCCCGCTGGCTTCCCCACAGCCGAACACAAGCAGCAGTTTGGCGCCGCGGAACACTGGGCCGCCTTGTGGCCGGGCTGACCGCAACGATAACAGAGGTCGCTGCGGTCAATCTCGGCGGTGCATTTTGCCCGGACGTGCCCTTCTCCAGGCACCGGAAGCACCGCAAAGCGGGGCTGCAGGAGTTTCACCCTCGCAACCCAGCCAACCAGCAATCTGCCACTATCGGCGATCTTTTCGCCGACGCTACAGGGCACCGAACCCAGACTACGCCGAGTCCGGTAGCGTCAACGCGTATGTCGCCGGCCCGCACCTTGTCCGGCGGACACTCTCCGCCACGAGCAACGGCCGCCGCCACCTCCTCAGAGGTCACGGAGTCGTCCAGGCCAGCAATCCGCACTTCTGCGGTTTTCATTGGCCTGGAGACCCGACGTCCTCTGGGTTGAGGACCTCCTTCATTTTGGCGGCCAGAGCGTCCGCCTTCTCGACGCTGTCGCTCGCAGCACCAGCCACCTCAAACAGCCGCACCCGTGGCAGCCTGCCTGAGGGTGACGGACTGGAGGCCAAGATCTGCCAATTTTATCTTGGCCTTGGCCTCGGCAATCACCGACTGGTACGTAACGCCGCGCTCCGCAGCTCCGGGCTGGAGCGTTAGCGTAACAGCCTCAGAACGAGGCGCACGTATCGCCGGCGCATTGCGACCGCCGGTCTTTTGGCAGTCCGTCGCGCAGGCCGCGCAACTGCGCGCGCGCTGCTGCTGGTGCCGCGGCCTTTTGGCGGCTTTGCGGGCCTTCTTGCGGCCCACGACTTTCGCCCAGGTCTCACCCTTGGACCCGGCAGTCGTGGGCTGAACATCGACGGGGTTCCCTCCACGGGCTTTCAACACCCTCCGCGGGCTTCCCCTTTTGAGGCGCAGGTCTCGGCGGCTCTCCGTCCTCCGTTTGTCCGCCGCTAATGTCGGCCGGAGGATTGGCTCCTGCGGAAGCGCCGAGAGATGGCCTCGATGCGAGCGTTCATCATGCTCCCGCACTGGGCATGCAGAGCCGAACAATGCGCTCGACCTCATCGTCGGTGTGCGCGCTTGTCGGTCCCGGTGCGGGAGTGGGGTCGCCATGGGCGGAGTGGCGACGGCGGCAGATTGTGGCTGCTGCTGCTCGCTCAGCGCAGCCACTTGCCGCCGGAGATCCTCCAGATCTCTTCGGAGCGGCTGTTCTCCTCCTGCAACTTAGTGACCTCGTCTGAGGCCGTTCGGTTGAGGAGGTCTCAACCGCCTCCCTTGATGTCGGCGGCTGCCTCAGGAGCGCGGGTGAATGTGCCCTTCAGGTTGCCGGACTGCGTGGCAACCTTCAGGACGACATCCACGCCGCCCAACACTTGTTGGCTTAACGCCACCGCCGACATCTCCCCTGAAGCCGCCAAAGCGGCACGTCGCTCGCGGGCGCGTCGGGCCATCTCTGTCACCTCATCGACCGCGACCGCCCTCCGCTGCTCTCTTTTGGCGGCGTTGAGCTCTGCTTTCGTGCTTCCTGGGGACACAGCTCACGCCGCCAGGGTCCTCGCTCCTGACCCCAACATCCTCTCTTCGCTGGCCGCCGGGTAGCGGAGCGCAGAAACCGCCCCCGCGATCCCTCGGCGGCCGCAAGGGGCCCCCTCCTGTTGGTGCCGGTTTTCGGCCCCGCCGAGCTGTCGGCACTTTTGGGGCCGATAGGTCCTCCTCGCTTGAGGATAGGCCTATCGACCCATCTCGGTCGAGACTTCATCGCGCGGACGCTTCCTCCAAAATCTGGAGGCAGTTCCGCGCGACTCCCATCGGACAGGACCACACTGCACGGTCTGCAGCCCCTGGCCAAGACCGTGCCAATATTGGTGCTTCCAGTAGCACTATCAGCAGCAGGGGCCTGGTCGCCTACCCTGCGCGTCCGTCGGTCGCCAATTTCGCACTCACAGGCCCGGATACCTGTGAGCGCCGGTTGTCAGCCGGGTCACATGACATAGAATCGGTGCTTCCAGTAGCCACATCCGCTACAGGGGCCTGGTCGCCTGCGCGTCCTTCGGTAACCAATTTAACACTCGCAGGCCCGGATACCTGCGAGCGCCGGGCGTCAGCCGGATCGCAAGACAAGACACACTCTATATCTGACATTTCCATTTACGATATGGTTGGTACACCCATCGCTTAAGGCGATGCGGCCACTCTTTTGGGAGTATTTAGTCCGAGGAGCGGATGCCTCCGGTGCAGGATACACCGCCCGCTGCTCGGTATCTACCGGGACACTAACCTAAGACTAAACCTAATATATTTTTGTATTTTTGTTATTTTGTAATTTTTTTTTTTTAACTTACGGCTAACTTACTAACTTAACCTACTTGGCACCGTGGCTCAGCACCTCGCCACGGATGCCCCAATACCGCGGGTTGAGGAGCAACCTGCGGCCTTCCTCGGTCACCGACGAGCACGCCGCGGAGACCCGTAGACCGCGGACTGTACAACGGCCCGATCACCACCCACCTCGCTCCTAGTCGTGCACTCTGCTGCTGCAGGTGCAGATAGAGGAACCTCGAGAGCGACTCCTCCGCTCCTGTCGAAATTAGCCACGGACAACAATCTCCTCTATCCCACCCCCGCGAGATTATTGTCCGTGCCAGGGTGCACCGGCCCGGTGACTGCTCTTCCCTTAGGACGTGTCCACAGGGACCAGCAGTTGCCGAGCACACGGGGAGGTTTTCTGACAGGCACCCCAACCTAACCTAACCTAACCTAACCTAACCCAGTCACGCGGACACCCCCCGCCGCGAGAACACGAGTACAGGCGAAGCTCCGCGCAAAAATTCCCTTCAAAAATCGCTACCAGTGGTATTTTTCTCGCGTAACATATCGTGTTGCATACCAAATTGTGCGGAAAAATCAGGCCTACGCGCGGGTGAAAGTGTGGTGAAAATCGGTGCAGCCGTTCGAGTGCAAAGTGCAAAAAAGTGGAAATTTGATAAAAATTTTACCTTTAAAAAATAACGCTGCCCGATTTACCGCGGTGACATACCCCTTTTTTGGTGCCGTCTTGAAGCTGAAAACGAGTTCTACATCCTGCATCACTTTGTCGATTTTTTCCGCCCACTAGGGCGGAAATACAACAAAAACAAAACCACGTGGCCACCGAGCCACGCATCTGCAGAACGGGAGGACGCAATCCAGCTATCTCAAAACCCGCTGGGAGCTTTCATCTGCCGCTTCAAGCTTGAAGATAGGTGCCCTAGTTTAAGAGATATACAATTTTGAAAATTTTGCATATTTTCAAAAAATTATAACTTTGATTTTGTCGCGACGACCCTCTGTTTTTAAAATTGCTATTGATAGCATTAAGCGATATTTACAACATATCCAAATTTTACAATTTTATCTACATTAGTTTTTAAGATATTAAATTTTAAAATTTTAGGGGTTACATGAGGGTTGCTAAATACAACCCCTAGCAATTAGGTTGGTATCCCAAAAAATTTGGAACATCATCTAGAATAGCAGCAAATTTTTTGGTGAATTTTAGTTACATTTTTTAATTTTTAAGCACTTTTCCATGCAAAATTCATTGTTTTTTGCAAAAATAAAATCGGGGGTTGAGCCAAAAAATATTTAAGCCCATCCATTATATAACCCTTTCAAAGACCTTTTCAGCAAGCTAAAGCGCGAGTCTGTGGGACGCTTAGAACTCGAGGAATCTGCGATTGAAATTTGGGGCGGAAATTGTCGCGAGGGCGGTGGAGTCCCGCCCAGTTCCGCCCAAACTTTCATATCGCGATAACTTCGGTTCCGAACGTCGTACGGACTTGCGGTTTCTTTTGCTGACCTTCCCCTAGCTTTCTGCATCCCCTCCATCCCCTCCCTACGTCTATAACATTTGACTTTTGGGCCCCTATATTAGGCCTTGATTCATATAGAGAGGGCGGAGGGAAGAACAACGAGCCATCGCACGTTCCTGAGAGACGCTTCGTTCCAGAGATATTGAAGTGCAAAACTTGGCGGCCATTTTGGCCGGCCATCTTGGTTTTATAAAACACGCGATATCTCGGGAACCAGGAGTCGTAGAGACGTGCGGTTTTCCTCGTACAGCTTCCCTCTTGTTACTCCTACATCTCAATCTCTCAGAACCTACCCCCCCCCTCCTTCTTTGTACCCCCCCCTTCCAATTTCAAACTTAATTAAATCCGGCTGTTGTTTACTTTAGATAACGCAGTAATTTAACATAGTTAAGGCTCACCCCCTCACTTTGACCCCCTCCTCCCTCCCACTGTAGTTTTTAAGATAGACTTAGGTAGAACTAGGAATCTACCTAAAACTTAGTTTTAGACAAAATATTTATTTTACAATTGTATACAAAACCAGAACCGACCCCCCTATACAGGGTCTAGTTGAAACTTGACAATTTTCCCCGTTTCCCTCGCTAGGCCTTTGCCAAACACATACAACACAACACACACTACACCACAAATACACACATACACAAGCAAACTAATAATGTATCGCACTCCTACAACGTCGGGCACTTCCAAGAATGCCACACCTAGCCCCTCTGGTGGATCTCACGCAGTGCAGGACGCTGCCAAAACATTCATCCGGAGACCCGAGCGGAGTAGAAGGTCCGTAGACAACATGGAGGCGTACAAGAAACTCCAGGACAATTACGCGGCTATGTCAAGCGACAAACTCCTCCAGGAGTTAATGAAAACTTTCGAGGATATTCCTTCGAAAGTCCGCGAATATCCGCAAATGCGGAAAGATATTAAAAACTACCTGGAGATCCATTCGGACAGAGGTCAGCGGGTCCTCTACGAGCTCAGCAAGAGAATGTCATGTCTGGAAGCAGGGACAAAAACACAACCGCACACAAAAGGGACCTTAGCAGGAAACGACCAAGACGTTCTGGTGCGCCTGGATCAGGTTGAAACAAACTTGGAGACACGACTCAACCTCCTTGAGTCAAAAATGACCGCAGCTTTCGAAGAGCAAACTGCTCTCCGCGACGATGGTGGCGCTGACATCATCGACAAAATCATCGACAAAATTGACGAGGTTAGAGCGGCTGTTGATACCACGACCGACGATGTCAGAGTCATGGGCCGCTCTCAACATACCCTCGGCAATAAGCTCGATGAAATCGCCGGTGATGTTGCGATAGCCAAAGAGCAAATCAACCAGGTTGCCACAGGGACGGTCACGTGTCAGAGTCCCAATCCCAGGACTTACGCCAGCGTAGCAGCGTCCAATCAAGTATACCGGCCAGCACTTCACTCTATGGCGGTCACCTTCGAAGGCGATCTGGAGACTGCTGATGAGGTACTCGCCAGAGTGAAAAAGGCGGTTGATGCCAGGACCACTGGTCTAAGAATAAATAAGGTCAGAAAGGCCAAAAATCAGACCGTTATTCTAGGATGTGACACAGTGGAGGACCTAGAAAAAGTCAAGCACAGGCTAGAAAGTCAGGGTGAGGGACTAACAGTAGTACCAATGAAAAATAAAAACCCTCTAGTCGTCCTGAAAGATGTCTTTTTAGACAGTGATGATGAAGAAATGGTTAAGGCGCTACACTCACAAAATGAAAACATTTTCAGGGGACTTGAACAAACCGATAAAGAAATTGAAATAAAATATAAAAAAAGGACAAAAAACCCCAGAACAGCCCACGTCGTGGTCCAGGTAAGACCAATAGTATGGCAGAGGATGACGGAGTCCGGAGCCCTCTACCTTGACCTGCAAAGGATCAGGGTGGAGGACCAGTCTCCTCTCATCCAATGCACTAAGTGCCTCGCCTACGGTCATGGCCGGAAATTTTGCACCGAAAGTGTGGACAGATGCAGCCACTGCGGCGGACCGCATCTGCGCGAGAAATGCGCAGACTACATCGCAGGAAACGAACCGCAGTGCTGCAACTGCTCGCACTCTAGGCAGCAGAAAACCGACCATAATGCATTCAGCGCACAGTGCCCAGTACGTCAAAAATGGGATTACCTGGCCCGCGCAAACACTGCTTACCATTGACTCACTAAATGTGGGGTGCGTAACACACACTACAGCACGAAACACATACACAGACAAGACATGCAATAACTCAAACCGGGAGTACAAAAACCGAGAACACTTAGGAGGAAAGAACAAAACTATGGAAACCGGAGAACAAAAAACATATATACACAGATATGTTAACCATATAATGACTATATACAAGCATATCAATAACAACACACACAACATCAAACCGCACCCAACAAAACAATTAAAATACCAAGAAATAATTAGATACTGGAAAAGAAAATATGACAATAAATATATATAAAGTATGTATATATATATTATTGCCACTAATATAGCAGCAAGTAATAAATAAGGTTTAATTAGTGAGTAGAAAGGTTTAAAAAACAGAAAAACAATAAATAAATCATGTACGCCCTTACAAAATTGTAAATCTATATCTAAAATGTTATATTAAAAGTATATTGTTTAAAAATAAGTTAAATAGAATAAGATGGAAAGATGGAAAAGTTTCTACTTTTAGATATAAGAGCATAGTCATAAGAAATAAATTGTATTGTTAATCTGTAGTTTGTAATTGTAATACTTAGTAAAAAACAATGTCAGTAGAGATAAGATAAATTAAGAAAGAAAAATGTATATCTAGAGCGTCAGAATCAAACTAATGTAATCTAAACAACAACATAGTACTTAAACAAATTGATAGTAAATTAAGAAACATTAATTATTTCCTGTACTTGATAAAAGTTCAAGTAAATAAAGCCCCTTGATATAATTATTTTCCCTGTTGTAACAAATAAAAGTAGGCCAAATTAGCGGGAGTCCCACCCGGCAGAGTAAAAAGATGATGCATGGAAGGAGGTATGATGCTTGAAAGTGCGAGAGGCATAAATGCGAGAACTAGTATGAAAGAGTAAAACTAGAATAATAAGGTCCCGTTGTTCTCATGAACGGGGAAAAGCAGTAATATATAAAAAAAAAAAAAAAAAAAAACCTAACCTAACCTAACCTAACCTAACCTAACCTAACCTAACCTAACCTAACCTAACCTAACCTAACCTAACCTAACCTAACCTAACCTAACCTAACCTAACCTAACCTAACCTAACCTAACCTAACCTAACCTAACCTAACCTAACCTAACCTAACCCAAACCTAACCCTAACCTAACCTAACCTAACCACCTAACCTAACCTAACCTAACCTAACCTAACCTAACCTAACCCAAACCTAACCAACCTAACCTAACTAACCTAACCCAACCTAACCTAACCTAACCTAACCCAACCTAACCTGGCAACCTAACCTAACCTGGCCTAACCTAACCCCTACCTGGCCTAACCCAACCTAACCCAACCTAACCTAACCTAACCTGGCCTAACCTAACCTAACCTAACCTGGCCTAACCTAACCTAACCTAACCTAACCTGGCCTAACCTAACCTAACCTAACCTGGCCTGGGCGAACCCTGGCCTAACCTGAGGCGAGACCTGGCCTAACCTGGGCGAGACCTAACCTAACCTGGGCAGACCTAACCTAACCTGAGCGAACCTGGCCTAACCCTGAGCGAACCTAACCTAACCTGAGCGAACCTAACCTGGCCTGGCGGACCCTAACTAACCCTGGGCAGAACCTAACCTAACCCTGAGCGACCTGGCCTAACCCTGGCAGACCCTAACCTAAACCCTGAGCAGACCCTAACCTAACCCTGAGGCGAACCTAACCTAACCCTGAGCGAACTAACCTAACCCTGAGCAGAACCTAACCTAACCCTGAGCAGACCCTAACCTAACCCTGAGCGAACCTAACCTAACCCTGAGCGAACCTAACCTAACCCTGAGCGAACCTAACCTAACCCTGAGCGAACCTAACCTAACCCTGAGCGAACCTAACCTAACCCTGAGCGAACCTAACCTAACCCTGAGCGAACCTAACCTAACCCTGAGCGAACCTAACCTAACCCTGCGGAGGAAGAGGTGCTTGAGCAACTTAGCTCCATAAGCCCGAAAAAAGCTCCCGGATTAGACAATCTAACATCAGATATTTGCCATAAGTTCGCAAAGATATACCCCCGTCTCATGACAGATATTTTAAATAGATGTCTCTCACTCCAGTACTTTCCTGGAGCGTGGAAGGAGGCCTACGTAAAGATCATTCCCAAACCGGGCAAAGACGACCACATGGATCTTAAATCCTTTCGCCCCATAGGACTGCTTCCAGTCTTCGGGAAGCTACTGGAGAAGCTATTTATCAAAAGGGTCGTCCATAAAGCAGAGTCGGAGAATAAACTCAACAACAACCAGTTTGGCTTTCGGCAACAGAGAAACACGACGCTAGCCGTTCACACCGCTCTGGACTTCATCCGCCTCGCAAAGAGAGTAAAAACATGTAATCGCGGTCTCTTTGGATATCAAGGCGGCGTTTGACAATGCTGGTGGCCCGCACTCTTCCAACGTCTCGCCAATCTTGGTGTGCCCAATAACATCTACGGGCTCATCAAGGATTACGTCAGGGATCGAGTAGTCACTTTGGATCACGCCGGAGTGCGCGCGCGTAAAACACTCACAAGGGGTGCATACAGGGGTCTGCGTGGCCCCGTTCTGTGGAACATGATCTTGGATGAACTCCTAGACATGCAGCTGCCAGCGGGATGCCACATGCAGGCCTTTGCGGATGATCCTCCTTATAGTCACCGCGGACAATAATGAAGAACTGCAGAGCGTGTCAAATACCGTCCTGTCCGAAATTAGTAACTGGGGAACTAAAGTGAAACTCAATTTTGGCCCAGCGAAGACACAAGTCATTGCTTTCACGCCGAAGGCCAAGTCCGTGCAGCTCCATATGGACGGCACGGACTTGGCATTCGTGCCTGAAATTAAATTGCTCGGCATAGTGATAGACGAAAAGCTCAAATTCAAGCGACACCTCAAATACGTGCTGGGTAAGGCCTCGCGTATCTACAACAAACTGTGCATTTACGCGAGACCAACCTGGGGCACACACCCTGAAAATTCGCGAACCATCTACTTACATGTTATAGAGCCGATCATCACCTACGCTGCAGGAATATGGGGCCAAGTGGCAATGCAAAGAGTGCACGAAAAGATCTTGCCAGCCTGCAACGCGGCTTCGCACTAAAGGCCATTCGCGCCTTCAGGACAGTGTCCACTAATGCTGCCCTGGCGCTTGCGCAACTCATTCCACTTGACCTCAGAATCCTCGAGGTGCATCAAATCGAGCAAACGCGCCTTACCAACACCACTCCCTTTTTGCCGGAGGACGTTACGCTAGAGCGGCCCACACCTGCCCGCGAACTACTGCACCCAGCGTTGAGAGTGGGAAAACCTGATTTAGACCACGAAAGAACGGACGATACTCAAGAAATATTTACAGACGGAAGCAAACAAGACAGCGGCGCTGTAGGGCTGCCTTTGTGTGCCTTGACCCAGGTGGGTCACAACAACCAATCATTACTAAAAATTCAAACTACGACTCTTGCACGGTCTTCCAGGCTGAGCTCTTCGCCATCCTGGAGGCCTGCAAGTGGGCGACTCAAAATATCAAAACACTGTTATCTACACCGATTCACAAGCATCATTACAAGCCATAGCAGACAGAAGCAACACACACCCTCTCGTCACACAAATACATAAAATCATACATACACACCGCGATACAAAAAACATCACACTTAAATGGGTCAAGGCACATAGGGGCAATGTCGGCAACAGGGCTGCCGACGCCGCGGCAAAACTGGCGACCCTTCTTCACAAGACGCCGGACTACAGGTCGTTCCCAATGTCCTTCGTGAAACATAAGCTCCGCATGCGTAGCCTGGACCTTTGGCAGGCGCGCTACGTCCAGCGAACAGGGACAGTACACTAAAGCATTTTCCCTACACTAACTGATATCAAACACTTCCGAAAACACACAGACATTCACTTCCACACAACACAAATACTCACCAACCACGGCTTTCACAAAACATACTTACACAGATTCCACATCACACCAGACGACTGCTGTCCCTGCAACACAAATACACCCCAGACTGTGACGCACCTGCTGACTGACTGTCCGAGGTTCGCTGCGGAGCGAATGCGACACGAGGCATTATGCGTCTACCATGATATCGTCCCGTATAGTTTGCCAGAAATACTTAAGAAAGAGGAAGCGCTGGCAAGTTATACGGAACTCGCGAGCAGAATTTACTCGAAACTCAAAGCCTACAATGGCACATAAAATAATATCTATTATTACTCATCTATACATTTTTCATATATTATCATATATTTCATTATTCATATATATTCTGAATATTTATTATTCTCTCTACCCAAGCGATATCAAAACTTAAAAAGCGACATCCCAAGTTTCGGGAGCAAGCGTATCAAATCGCGCAAACTGCCGCAACATATCATATACGCGAAATAACAGCTATCTTAAACCAAAAACAAAGTTCAATAAAAAAAAAAACCTAACCCTGAGCGAACCTAACCTAACCCTGAGCGAACCACTTAGCAGCCGCATAGATTCATCGATCAAGGTTGTGTTGTGGATGTGACCATTATCTAAACAAAAGAAGTAAAGTTTGTGATGTTGTGGAAATCTCTGGATCTAGTCAGCCAATTTGGAAAATTATTACGTATGGTGCGTAAGTTATTCTCACACGAAACAGTTATAATCTAGGTATACAGGGTTATTGGTAAATCACTAACAACCTTGCAGGACTGTATTACTAACGTCATAAACTACAACTTTTGTGACTCGTACCTAGTCATACTTTTGAATTGGTAACTCGCTACGCTACGATTTCCCGCCTTTTTACGAAAAGATCAAATAAAAAAAAACAAAATATCGTCTTCTTCACGTACTGTGTGCCTCGGTGGACGATCACTATCCCTGATGGCATGCCGGAATTGCCCGTAATCTCGTAACCGCTGTGTGGCGGCTAGCATTCTTACTCAGCGAGGTGTAGGGATGTTTGGGAATCGTATGGCGTATTGGCGACAGGCTTCTGAAACATTGTCATCACACCTAGCCAGCGTTCGCACCATTTCCGTGTACTCGAAATTTGAATATCGATACGCCATACTGTAAAGATAATTACGTTCGCACTACCGAATTTCCCTACAAGGACACGTATGATGCGACGCGGGCGCATAAAAACGACTGACGGACGGCCGCTCGTAAATAGGTCAAACGCTCCCCACCCGAGCCCCGCTCCCTGCTCCCCTCCGCTGTCTTTTGTACTACTGTTTACTGTGCTTCGCATAGACTTCGTAACTTTTCGAGCGCACACTTGAAATATTTTAATTTTTGTGTGAACATTTTGATGAACTTAAATCTGAGAATTATTAAAAGTCATAGAACAAAAGTTTTAGTTTATAATATTAGTAATTATGGTCCTGAGAGGTTGTTAGTGTTTTACCTATAACCCTGTATACGCTTTGAGTCTAACAAAGCTGTCATTTGTGTAGGTATAGGTATGTCACCGGAAAATAACAAGACTCGTAAGTTGATCAACTCTTTTTTGCCTTTGTCGGATAATTTAACGGCTTTTTTAAATGGACTATTTATCGTATGTATTTTAGTAAGTTGATTAATTTACGAAGCCTTGCCGTTAAATTATCCGACAAAGGCGAGGTGTACGTTGATTGGTTAAAAGACTCACGTGCTTATAATTATTAAACTACGGCTAGGTACCGTATTTTAACCATTAGCTAAAATTTAATCCGTTAAATGGTACAATCGTTGCGAAAAGTCCCCACTTTAAGGTGTGGCTCGAGCCACTGTACGGACGGCCCGGAGGACAGGGTGAACTCCACAGTCCAGGTGTGCCCTGCCTGCGAAGGGCACCGCCGTGTCATCGTCGAGGCAATCGGCAGCGGCGACCTTTCGAGTCCGTTCACACCTCTCGTCCCCGCTGCCTGACTACCGCAGATACCTGAAATACCTATGTACGTCAAAATAATACTCCTTTTTATCCATGGTACCTACCATGAAGCTTTTAGTTTCAGAGCGTATTAGCTCCATTGATAAAGCTATTTCTTTGAAGTTCGTCACTTCACTCAGCACTTGTCTGTTCGTTTCCAGAAAAAGAAATTTGGAGAAGACCTTTAGGATCTCGTTTGTCATTGCATTGTGCAATAGCCTGGGTTGTTAACCCAAACCAAAAATACGTAGTTATTCTTAACGGAATTAATTCAAATAACGGAACTACAAAGAAATATAAACAATCGTTTTATTTCGTCTCTATCAAAAGAAATTCGACTTATTTTCGATCGTGTCGTTTCGTCGTATAAACTATAATATGTATGTATATTATTTACAACGTCGTAAAATTACATTTTGCGGTGACCCAGGACTCCGAAAAAATACAAACGGACATTTATGGTGCTCTGGATCACCGTAACAAATAAATGATACAAAAGACGAGGCGCTGGCACAGCTCAGCTGACGGGCAGCGGCCGGCGGGCGGCGGCTGGCGGGCGGCGGCTAGCGCGGCGGCGGCGGCCGCGGCTTGGCCGTGGCGTACGCGATCTCCGACAGGCGCACGTCGATGGGCGCGCGCTCGTCGTACAGCGTAGGCGCCTGCAGGATGATGCCGGCCGACCCCACCACCACGGCCAGCGTGAAGATCCACAGGAACAGCCGGTCCAGCACCATCGCCACGTACTTCCAGTCCTCTTTCACCTGCACCAAACAACAATCTGTTCGATAGTCGGCTACACAGAGTTCAAGCAGATGTCGGCACGCGCAACACTCACTCTAGTAGACTCTTCTTCTTTACGCGTTTGCTCTGCAATGTAGTTGATGCCATCAATGGCCTTGTTCAACTCGGGGCAGCGATGCCAGCGGCGCAGGGCGTCACAGAGCGCCGGCGCGTCGTGCAGGCGGCACGAGCGGCAGGCGGAGCAGGCGGCGGCGGGCGGGCCCGGGCCCAGCCCAGCGCCCAGCGGCGAGCCGTCCTCCCAGGGCGCGCTCTCGCTCACCGCCGTCACCAGCCCTGCACTGCAAGCGACACGCGTGAGTCGGCGGCGGCGCGCGGCGCTGCGCGAGCGGCGCAGAGGCACTCACAAGCGACTGCGGTGCGGGTCGACGCGGTAGTGCGGCCGGCGCATCACCAGCAGGCGCGGCAGCACGTGGATGAACACGCGCCGCACCCACGGCGCCATCGTGTGCGTCTGCGGCGACCGGAAGTGCACGTTCAACACCACCACCGTCACGCATATACTGTGTTACACAATCATATCGTTATTATCAGGGTTGCTTGTTTGTATGGGACTGCTGTAAGCAAGCGAGCACCTGAACGTGTCGAGGATCATGGTGAAGAGCACAAACTTGCCCAACAGTGGCACCACCAGCGAAGTAGGCGGGATGATCTCTGCCAGCAGCAAGAAGAACACGGTGAGCGACAGCAGGATGGAGATGGACAGAGACACCTTTTCCCCGCTGTCCGAGGGCAGGTAGAACACAAGAACGGTGAGGAAGGAGATGCCCATGCACGGGATGATCAGGTTCACCGTGTAGAACAGCGTCTTGCGCCGCATCGTGATGTTGAACGTTATGTCCAAGTAGGGCTCGTCGCAGCACGTGTAGAACTTCTCGTTCCTGGTAACGGGTACAAGCAGGCATGAGTCTTATACAGAAATAGGTAATAATTGTTTTCGGAGAACCCCTTAAACCGGACGTCGTTACCTTCACATGTACAAACTTCGTACTTACTGACTAGGTGATCCGACAAACTTTGTACCGGTTTTTCTATATAACCTTTTAATTTTATTTTTTTTTTTTAAAGTCGTGGTGGCCTAGTGGGTAAAGGACCAACCTCTCAAGTATGAGGGCGCGGGTTCGATCCCAGGTCGGGCAAGTACCAATGAAACTTTTCTAAGTTTGTATGTACTTTCTAAGTATATCTTAGACACCATTGGCTGTGTTTCGGATGGCACGTTAAACCGTAGGTTCCGGCTGTCATTGAACATCCTTGGCAGTCGTTACGGGTAGTCAGAAGGCAGTAAGTCTGACACCAGTCTAACCAAGGGTTATCGGGTTGCCCGGGAAACTGGGTTGAGGAGGTCAGATAGGCAGTCGCTTCTTGTAAAGCATTGGTACTCAGCTGAATCCGGTTAGACTGGAAGCCGACCCCAACATGATTGGGAAAAAGGCTCGGAGGATGATGACTTTTTTGACTGTAACAGCAACTTTCTTGCACAAAATCAAAAGTAAGTATATCACGTTGACATAGGTGCGATGTTACCTGACGGCAGGTACCTCCAGGATATCCCACTCCACGGAGGTGTAAAACTCAGACAGGTCGACACCCAGCTCCACCACGTTGGTCCCGCGTGCTTCGTCGATGTGTCTCAGGTCCACCTGCGCACACAAGCTCAACTGAAGCGCGACCCCTCGACACTGCCGCACGACACCCGCCGCGCCACCACCGCTCGCGCGCTTACCTGGAAGCCGTCGTAAGTCCACGAACCAAATTTCATGACGCACGTCTGCTGGTCGAACGGGAAGTATTCCACGTCAATCTCGCACGAGGACTTGTAGATAGCTGGCGGGCGCCACTCCACACGTCCCGTGTAATTCAAAGTTGCCTTCGTTGCCAGCGTCACCTCGAAGTTACCGTCGGCACTGCGACAAGGGCACGGTTAGCGGACTCGTGACGTCATTGACATCGACCGGGAAAGCAGATTAGCAGACGCTCACTTGTTGTAGAGGACTATGTCCGGCCGCCAGATGTGGTCGGAGGGCACGTGCAGCATCTCCACTCCGCCGTACTCCCGCGGCTCCCACGACAGCTTGTAGTCATACCAACTCTGCGAACAACGAGACCGTTATCAGCCGGCTCCAAGGTCGGCCGCTCGGTTCGCTCAACGGGAATCTTACCTGCTCCACCCACAAGTTGGTCGTCATGATCTGATTCTTTAGGTTCTGTAACAAGCGAGGAAGTGATTTGAGAGAGAGGTCTATCGACGGGCAGCAGTCGGTGACAGTGTGACGGTGGCGGTGCCGGTACTGACCACATCGATGAGCTGGCTCAGCTTGAGCTTGATGCGCACGGTGAGCGCGTCGCTGACGTTGAGCACGGGGCGCACCAGCTTGTTGTAGTTGCTGAGCAGGTCGTCGTAGAGGCGCTTGGCGTCGGGGTTGGCGGAGCAGCCGGCGAGCGCGGCCAGCGCCACCAGCAGCAGCAGCGGGGCCGCACGGTGCGGCGCGGCGCGGCGCGGCATGTCCGCCCGCGCATGACGTCAGCGCATCGCGCCGCCACCGCGCGCCGCCTGCCCGCTCTCTGCGCACAACACAAAGCGCTCATCACAACAGTTACAACGCACTATCCGCACCTGCTGGCTCTTATCTAACTCTTTGAATTTCGCAGAACCCCGAGCGGTATGCGCTGTGTATTACTTACTCTTGACTTTCTAAAAATCATACTCAATTGTAAGTTCACTGACAACATAAACGTCAGTTTAATTAAAATCACTGTTCACTACTTTCAAACTATTTTTAACCGACTTCCCAAAAAGCAGAGGTTCTCAATTCGACCGTATTTTTTTTTTTTGTTTATTTGTTACGCGTTTACTCAGCCATTTATTGATCGATTTTGATTATTCTTTTTTTGTTTCATAGCGTATACTTTCGAGGTAGTCCCATTATCATCAGGTTAGGATCTGATGATTTGAACCCTGAGAAATCGAGGGCAACTTTCGAAAGTTGTAGGAATACATAGGGTGAAAACTTGACACTCAGGTGTTTGTCTGATAGCACTATTCAACAGTGAAGGTTTTGAGCTGACCTAATGATGGAGACCAATGAAGGGCGAGGGAATTCGGCAACTGAATACGTAAACTTTCTTGTGTTTGGGCTTATATTATTTGTATTGACGAGACCTTTGCAATAGTGAAGGTTTGGAGCTGAACTGATGATGGAGACCAGAGAAGGTCGAGGGAACTCGACAAAGTCAAAGTCAAATCATTTATTTCATTTAGGCCTTTACAAGCACTTATGAACGTCAAAAATATAGCTAAGTTTGATTCTAGTTGCCCATTCCAAAAGTAGCTTCCTATGGAGAAGAACGGGCAAGAAACTCCATGACCGAATATGTAAACTACCTCGTGTTTGGGCTTGTATTATTTGTATTGATGAGAACTTTATAGTTTTGCGGATAGTGACAACTATTCGTATCACTGAAAAACTGAAAATAAAAAACTTTTTACAAAAAAATAAAACCGACTTCCAAAAACACTAAAAAGCCAAAACAAAAACTAATTTTAGGTGCATCGGTCTAGAATCGGTGTCTAATGGATTTCCCTAAGTTAATTTTGCCACCGACTTCTAGGCCGATCAATATTCAAAGAAAACCGTTGTTTTAAGAGTAACGAGTGTTATTGTTATTGGTGAACTAAGCCAAAAGATGATAATGATGATGGCGTCCTCCTAGCTGATTATCGGCTACGGCGGCTATTCTCATATAAGGAGATCAGCCAGCTGCTCAGGATATAAGTATTATAGTGCACAAGAAGACAGGTGGGACGGCAATCCGAGGAAGATCAGGACCGACATTTACGTCCTCTCCGATGCATGGGTGACTCAATCACCGACTTCCAGGCTCCGGGGTGCTTGGTGAAAGTTTCTAAAACCAACGAAACGAGTTCGGGCCGACCCGAGAATCGAACCCGAGGCGCCGCCGCGCCGTGCACAGCCACGCAGCTGACGCAGCCGAGGTCTCTGTGAACGACATTGGCCCTCAGAACTTGCATTAGATTTGTACGAGTACATTGAAACTAGGTGACTTGAAATGGAACAACAACTGCATAGTTGGAAGATTTCGCTTTCGCGCACACTGCAGACTAAGCCCTGAGGTTGATTTTTTTTTTGGAAATCTTGAATTCAATCAATGTTTTACGTTGGTCTGATACCGGACAAATATCTGATCGTTTCTACGGGTGTACTTCCATCTTGATACTGATTTATGAGCAAACCAACTATCAGCCCACAAAAAGTTGATGGTGGGCCCGTTCTCCTATCCGACGCCATTATTTTTGAACGTGAAGTGTTTTTACACTGCAGCCAGTTGCATCAATAACTACATATCATGAGGTGCTAGGTATTGTGTCGAATACATGAAATGAGCAACTATTTACTTCATCATGTATTACCTTTTCTTTAAGTATTTCTTGTTACAAATAGATTGATTAGGTTCGCTTAATCACCATGGCTCGATATAAGTATATCACAAACAGAACGATAACTAAAGATCTAGGCTACCTTTGTTGTACTTAAAGAGTAATTTGACATTATGTAGGTATGTTCCTCGCATACTTAAAGTGCTGAAGAAGAAGGTGCACTGCGCATGGTCAATACTTGGAGTAGAGAGAGGTAAGTCCTGCAGGCGCTAGTGCCCTCACTCGCGGCCTGGCTGCCGCTGCTTCACGCGGACAGCTACCTGCTCGTGTCCGTCTGACTGCCGACGTGTTGAAGTGGTGCTGGCCCACGCGGCCCAACATCACATCTTTAAGCGGATTGTAAAGTAGTAAATCCAAAGCAAAGTACAGCGTGGCCGGCACACACTCAGACAGTCGCATAGCCTCGTGCACCTGAGGACCTGACTCTGTTGGCATACTTGCAATCTTCTTGTAAAAAGGAATACTCGTCGCACTTCTCCTTGTCTGGATTACAAATAATGATCTCTGTAGGGATACACACATACTTCACATATCGTATAAAGTAAACGAATTAGAAATTAACCTCCTAGGTACCTAATTAGAAATATGATTATCATTTGAATTTTAATATTTTGCAAGCAGATTTATTTATAGCTAAGCATGTTTATTCCTTATTTTCATGTGAATCGCTTAAACACTACATATGTTTACGAGCAATCCTTTCATTTGTACCTATAATTAAAGCAAGCGTTCCTTACACCGGTTGCCCAAGCAAGGGTAGATGTCTTTACTAAGAACCTATGTTAAGTAGTAGGGACTTAATTGAAATTATGCTTTGTATCTAAGCGTATTACGCTTCGTAAATGCTATCGGAATATCACAGTAAGTATATAAACTACTACTACTGGTGCCAGTAGCTGATCCCCTGCACAAGATGCCGCGGACAAGCGAGCCCGGCAGACCCTTAGCGGACGACTGTCACTTGTTCTGAGCCGCATCGTGCTCCACGCACACACAGTGCCTTCATTTTGCATCGCCACCACAACAACTAAATTATGTGTATATTGTTAAACGCACGCAGATGGTATTTTTTGTTTCCTAGTCCACGGAGGAGAACTTGTCGCTTCCAAGTTGTTCTAATCAGCCTTCACGCGTTATAAGCCGCTCTCCAAAACCCTGAATTATCGAGGGCGACTTAATCAGCAACTGTAGAGTAGCACAGAGCCATGCGTTAGTGCACGCCTGCAGGTCAACGAGCTGATGTCGCGACGTCTGCAGTTTGACATCTAACTGAAACTATACGATTTGTTCTGGTAAAGTTCTAGACACCCGTCGAGTTTCCTTGCGGGAAGAACTGCCCGAACGCAGATGTAGATTCTTTAAGGGTGCATCGCTGGCATGCATCGTTGCACTACTTGCAAGTATTTTTTTTAACACTGTCCACAAGGCATGTGCAGCAAATATTAATTACCAGATCGGTATGAAGCGAATCCTGAACAAAAGTAGTGGTGAGTGGTCCAAAGGTTAATTCATTATTAGAGAGCGCAGCGTTCGGGCGAGGGCGGGCGGGTCACGCGGACGCACGCATGGCACGCGCGGCTCGGCCGGGGGCGCGCCGGAGACTGGCGCGCGCCGCCGCGCCGCGCACCGCGCCGCCACGCACTCGCCACGCCTCTCCACTACACTACCGCGACGCCAGCACGCGAGCTTCTCCTAACTTCAGCTCACTAACTAAATTAAAACTTCTCACACAACTTCAAACCATAAAGTGTTCATGATGAGATACCTACTTTATTTTTCCCAAATTGCGGGAATATTGTGAGCGTAACAAGTTTCTGCCGAACATTTACGTTACCTATAACTAAATAAAATGAAAATAAAATAAATAAAAATCAAAAACATGATCACAATCTTTAGACTCAAATAGCTCAGTTAATTATATTAAAAAAAGACTTAACTTCTACTAAGAGATTTACAATGAAAAGCAGATTTTCAAACAATGACAATCTTGACAGTAATAATGAACACCGCTTCACAGGGTGTTTATATGGCAGCATAATTATCATCCGACTACTTATGTAAAAAACAATAAAACACAGTGTTAATAACGTCTGTAACTAATCCTACACACAAAATAAATGAAGGTATGTAGAAATTAACTAAGGGGAACATTTTTTTCATGTTGTCATTTAAATATTCGAGATTGAGAGATGTTACTATGATCAGTTGAAAATATCATACTGAGTGGTTATTTTAATTTAATGGCAGTTGATTAATTAATGCGACAGAAAAACATGGAGAGCTGTAAAAAAACAATTGGATGGTTACCTCTTATTATATGCAATGTCAATTCTAAATATAATGGCCATTCCAATAAATGAATGAGCAGTAAAAAGGATGGATCAGGGCCCCGATTCTCCTAAGTTAATAATGTCAAAATCGAATAGAAATTAAATCGCAATATGATTGCAATAGCAGTTTTAACTAGGTATATCGGTCATACTGCTACTGATTGGTTTGCTATTTTGGTGAGTTTAGTCTATACGGTAGTTTGCTCTACAATCATATTGAAAGCGTAAATCATTTGCAGAAAAATTGCATTTGCTAAATTCATAGGGGGAATTTTACCTAAAAGTAACGGTTCATCTGTAAATGAAAATTGGAGGTCAGTTTTCGAGCTGGGGCACCCCGACTTTGATGTGGCAGGTTTTTTTGTTTTTACTTTATAAACCAATCAGAAGAAGGCTCCGTCGACTTGCATTAACTCATTTAATTTGTCGTTACTTCGGAATAGCATTGCTTCGGATGAGGTTTCTTTATCAACAAATTCCAAATTCTTACTGCCCGCACGTAACTGCTCATTCAGTCATTTTTACCGGTCATTTTATTATTTCCCTGCTCGATTATTTATTATTTATCGATTATTTATTTACGTATCCATTTCATTATTTTAACTCAATTTTCTTTCATTTATTGCTTAGTTTTAACTGCTGAAATAGTTATCCCACCGAAAACATTAAATGTAAAAAAAGCCAAGTCTTCCTACGCAATTCTTTCTCCGGAAAAAGTTTTTGGGATCGCATAGACGCCAAGTCCTGTTCAACTTAATTTGTAATAATAAATCAATATTTTGTGATGACTATATCAACAGTTTTGTTCACATTACAATAATATTGACAATTTAGAGAGACATGCATGGCTTTTTTTACATGTATTGTTTTTGGTGGGATCTTATTTATTTTTTGTAGGTCTATTTCTTTTCTTTTTAGGTGATGTTAATATTTTTTGTGCTTCAGCTGCTGCTTTGTTTAGAGCCCATTCTCTGTCTCTTACTTTTTTACCTTTTCTTTGTAGTGTTGTAATTTGTAAGGTCACAAGTCTGGACGGTAAATATTTCTAAGTCGGTTATATTCAACTACTGCTGACTCTGAGCTTTGATGCTTGTAATGTAACGAAAGCATAGCGCGATTTAGACCAGGACAACGCCATCTATCGAGCGATCATGAAGTATTTATCGGACTCCATTAATATGAAAGATTTTATCATTATTCATTTCATTTTAACCTAGCTTTTTGTATATTTAATACATAATAACAATATAACACACTATATACTAGAATAATATGTACTAGATAGATATATACTAGAAGTGACAAATGGCGAGCGTACATTTTGAAAAACTTGGCAAAACTGCAGGTTTTAAATACGAACACAATTGGACTCTCATTGATACGTAATTTTGCCTATTCGTGAACTAATGCAAACATTTCGGCGGAGTAGGTATGAGTGCACAGAAAATCCCCATCATACAAGTGTTTCTCCCCTGTAGTGAAATTATCCTACCCTATGCGCCAGCCTGATGACTCATGTCATCATCCATCCAGCTATTCCCCAACTATGTTGGTTTTGGCTTCCGAGTCACCGAATCTGTTCGAGTACCAATATTTTGCTTGAAGCGAATACCTATCTGATCTCTTAAATCCAGTCAACTACCTACACAAAACGTTATCCATGGTAAGTTTGACAGACTTTCTGGCTTCTGATTAGTCGCAGCAGCTGCAGAAAATGTAAAACTGACAGCTTTGTCAGACTCAAAGCATATATACTAAGATTATAGCTGGTTCCTGTGAGAATTACTTACGCAACATCCGTAATAATTTTCCTCCAATTCCAATAATTGGCTGACTACATCCAGAGATTTCCACAACGTCACAAAACTTTAGGTAGGTACCTACTTCTTTTGTTTAGATAAATGGTCACACATCCACAACACAACCTTGATCAAAGAATCTGTGCGGCTGCTAAGTAGTAATCCTAATTATATTGTCACGTGAAAAAATGCACCTACGCGATAAGTATTATTTTGACGATTCTATATTGCCCCCGCAGACGAAGTTGCGGGCTACAGCTATAAAACAAATAGTAAAATTTCGTACATAAATAAAGAACAAAGTTATCAATGCTGTCGAAATTCTTACACAATGTTCTTGAAAAACCACAAATATAAATAATTTGTTTCCTATTATGTACAAGTTGATGAATAAATTACAAAATGTGACTGAAATCAACCGACTATAGGAACAGGCTACTGGTGTGTGGTAGTTACTGGTGGTGAATAATCCAAGGACGAAACTGAGTAGGATGAACTAACAATACATCATCCAAATCGGTCAGCCCTTGTCGTGTCGCGTTATGTGCAGTAGCTCAGAGCTCGCAATTGAGATATGTAGTAAGCAGGAGATGATCTTAGGGGTTAATCTGGATTAACCTTGAAGTATCGTCTTGGAGACTTAGATGCAATCGTGAGAGTTGACTAATACGACATTTAAGTAAGTATGTACAATTGCCAGGCTATGACATGAGGCCCGTGACTACATACTTAATAAGTAAGAGGTTTCATGTGTGTAGCGAGCGGCCGCAGCCGCAGGAAGGCGCTCAGTCGCAAGATAGCGCTCCGGCCGGTAATCTCAAGTGTCATAACACGCCTTGAGGGCCGTTTATCGGCGTCTGACGCCCCCCCGCGCCCCACCGCCCCGCCCCGCGCCCCGCACACATGGCAGCTGTTATCAGTGACGAGCTGGTAGCTACAGAGCGACAATAGTACCTAGAGTGTGCGCCGCGCGCCCGCTGGGAACCTTCCCCATACCACACACGGCTGCCTACAAGCTGAGCTGAGCTAGCAAACAACTCATTCTCACTTAGGATATCCTGCAGTTCCACCTGCAATGATGTAAAAGTAAAATATTTTTTGATGACATACCTAATTTGAGTAGTTGGAAGGAACTCTGACGGCGGATAGTCATAAATCCAGGTAAGGTAATACTTGGGCGGCGAATACAAGCTGTTGATTTGCATCCGTGCCATATTCAAGGACGTAATTATGCTAATGATTCTCGACCCAAATCAACAAAAAAATTAGTACGTAATTTTTTTTTTCGGAATTCTGTCTCAATCTCATCTAGCCGTATTTAAACTTGGCGCGTGTGTTACTGGCCTTAAAACCGTGCTGCACCCTCACACAAACGCAAACACCAAGCATACGCAACGATTATTCATAAAATTGGATTACTTCTGAAATACTACGACATTTCAATGACAAAAAAAGCAGTGCATATTAGCTATTTCCTGCCTACTGTAATTCCAATCGATTATTTATGTATTTTATGTCCTCCTCCTGAAGTATGGCACAAATGCAAGTCAACACCTTGTATACGTATCGAATGTGTAGTTCTCGTTAGCCCACATCTAAATGCCTCCGTGTTTTTTATAAGTTACACTTAGGGTTGATTTTTAAATAGTAAGATAACTCAGCCCTTCATTAATTACAAGCAGTATCACGCGCGTCCCGTGGGTATTACTTTCTGTACCCAGACAAAATATTATATGCTATGTAACTCGGAGATAGCCTAGCTTCCCAATAGTAGATAACCGATCTTTACAAAACAAATTCAGTAGTTTCGTAGCCAAACAACCAAAACCAAAAATGGGTACAGGAAAACCAAAAAATGTTTGAACAACTTTATTATATTGGTGTACATCATCTGATGATGGTACTGGAACTTCCTCAAGCACGCATACAAAATATCTAAGGTCATTAGAAAATTGGAGGCTACAGCCATTATTTTCATATAACAGGTCAACATCAGTTCAAAAACATATAAAAATTAGCGTATTCAACTCTTCTCTTCCTTGTGTTTGTTTTAGAAGTAGTTATGTTTAGAAAGAGCAGAAAACATAAATGATATGATCGATGTGAGTGTTACAGCACGATATGCTACTCCAATTGTGTACGATATTATAAGTAGGTAGGGAGTGCGGTCGTTTGCGGCGCGGCTCGCTATCGGTGAGTAATTCAAGGCGAAAGCAAGGAGGATGCCAGTGGGGCACGTCGCGCGACTTCCGGGAGTGCCCCCCCCCGCCCCTCCCCGCGCGGGGCGCGACCCGCCCCTGACCCAGATGTGCGGCGGCAGTGCGTTACGCAGGCGGCGCGTCACGCGTGCACGCCGCCACTGCAGCCGCGCCGTCTGCGTCCGCTACTGACCGACGACACCGATTTATACGAACACACCTAATTTGTACTAATTCAATAGGAATTCATACGTAGCAAACAACTAGGTACAAATACTAATCAGGTGTAGTACAAGACAGAACAGACGGGTATTGTTTTCTGTCGGCAGTCAGTAACGTCGACCTGTTCACAAGGAACTGAGTTTTGTTCGCATATTGGCGTTCTTCGAGCCTATACATCAGCTTTAAAAAACACGTTTTTGATTTTGATTCCAAACAGCCAGTCGCCCATCATGGGGAGGCCGCCATATTGATTGGATTTGTAATGAAGTTTCTTAGCTAGTCATATATTGTCATCAGAACTCAGAGCGTGTGCAAAATGTCATCCTCATCGAAGACTGGGAAGCAGGTCAAATTAAGATTCCAAGATTTTCTTACATACATTTATGAAGCTAATATACCTATATAAGCGTGTTAATAAAAATTACGATGTTACCAAATGAATAGAATTTTTACAGATATTACAAATTAAGGAGAGAAAGAAGATTTGTATCGAATCTAGAGTTAGTAAAGGAGCCAAAAATATGTTTGCTTTAAAAAAAACAGCAACTTTACAGGAAGTGTAATGCACATAAATATGTTTCGAAGCCAGAATTGTATTACGCGTACTAAAATGAGATAAATGAGTCTCGATTACAACTTTGTGAGTAAATCTAACATAATAGCTTCACCCTTTCTTTCATAAAAAAATTCCGAATAATTTTATAAGTTTATTAAACTACAATTTTCAACCGACTTCCCAAAAAAGGAGGAGGTTCTCAAGTCGTCGGGATCTTGCTTTTTATGTTCACCGAATACTCGAAGACGCCTGGACCTATTTGTAAAATTATTTTTCTGTTTGATAGGGTATACCTCCCACGTGGTCCCATTCAATCAGGTCAGGACCTGATGATGGAAAACCTGAGAAATCGAGGGCAACTTTCAAAAATTTTAGGCATGCATAGGTTAAAAACTTGACAATGAGGTGTATGTCTTATAACACTATGCAACAGTGAAGATTTTGGAGCTGACCTGATGATGGAGACCAGAGAAGGACGAAGAAACTCGACAACTGAATATGTAAACTACCTCGTGTTTGGGCTTATACTAGCCGTATTGATGAGAATTTTCCACTAATGCGGGTAGTGACAACTATGCTTGTCACTGAAAAGCCAAAAATAAAAAACTTTTTACAAAAAAATAAAACCGACTCCCAAAACATCGAAAAGCAAAAAAAAACTATTCTTAGGTGCATCAGCCTAGAAGTCGGTGGCGAACTAAACATATCATCATCCATTATTATTGATTAGACTAGACACGATAGTTATCGTTGTCTCCGAATGCTGGTCTCAAGTTCTGTACTGTTACTGTTACTGTTACAGCCTTTTTATCGTCCCACTGCTGGGCACAGGCCTCCTCTCACATGGAGAAGGATTGAGCATTAATCACCACGCTTGCTCAATGCGGGTTGGTGATTTCAGACTTTATAGTCCAGGTTTCCTCAAGATGTTTTCAACAGTTCTGTACATATTATAATAAAACATCGTATTATGTTGACGATCATTTAGCAGCCGGTGTCGTGCAAATCCGCGACTAAACTACGGTCCTGGAGTCGGGCTAGTCCCTGTCGGCGCACGTGAGTACCGGTAGCGGCCAACTGTCGCCGACCCACGGCCAGCTCGCTTTCATCACAGCGGAACCGACTCAATTCTCATGAGACATTTCCTGTGCCTTACAATGAAGCCTTAGTTTGGCGCGACATATTATTGCATTGTGTATACCTTCGATAGCAGCCAGTGTGTAGTACACGACTCCGGTAAAGAGCACAAGAATTGATTCATTATGAGCAAATCATATCGCAAGGAATTATTTTTCGCTTCTCTTTCTGTGTTTGAGGAAATTGGTTTCGTTAATGTTTAATTCATAGTCCTCGTAGTTGGGTGAAGTAGTGGACATGCGGGTGGCGGCGACTTGTTCAACATGGCGGGACAATGCACAGCTGGTGCTAATATGATAAAATGGAGCGGGATTGTGTTACAGTGTTCAGTATTGCGATTGACTTAGTCTGGCAGCTCTCATTGTAACGAGAACCGGCAAAATGAGAAATTTCACGCTTTAATAAAGCTATGCGCGCTCGGCTGTTGATTTTTTTTCATAAGCAAAAGGCGCGGTGCGGCGTGGGCCGGTCGCAGAGGCGAAGTAGGGGGGAAGGGAGGAGGGGCGGAGGCTCTGGCTCGGACGCGCGCCTCCTGTAATATTAAAGCTGCTTAAGAGTAAGACCTGCGGCTTTCACTTACCGCCTTCCGTTTTACTTATTCACGGCGAACTCGCGGCTTGCTTACATATTGATGCGGTGAGGAGCGCTCTCACAGATATTGTAATCATCGAGCATGCGAGCAGGCGCTTAGCCTCGGTATCGTCACCGCACCGCCACCGCACCGTCGCCGCAAGGCCAACGTGACTTCAGCTTCCTTTTACGGATGCTTGCTGATTCTCTGTGAGACAGACCTGTCGTCCTCTACGAGAGGAAAAGATGATCAGCCACCCGACACTCACCGCCCACGCCTATGGTGGCCGGGAGTCATCTCTCGACAGCCAGCGCCCGTGATGCCTATCACGTCCACCGCAGCCGCGTGGATGAGCGGTGAGCATTCTCGATCTCAGTGGCGTGCACTTGGAGAGGCCTATGTCCAGCAGTGGACTGCGATAGGCTGATGACGATGATGATGATGATGATTCTCAATCGCTGCACCGCCTCCTCTTCGAGCATGACTACTTCGCAGACGGAGGCATCCTATTCCCTCTCGCTCCGGACCATGCTTTTTTATGATAATTATACTGAGTTGTGCACTTGCAAGAATATTTCAAAATATTTAATTGATGACTACAGATGCGTTTTAGTCAGATCTGATATTATATACTTTCAGTCAACTGTCAGAAGCCTCGGTAATTATTCCAAGAATTCAGAAATAAGATTTTTCTCCTTAAATGGTTCACAAGTTTTATTTTTAACACTTTGAAACGGAGTCCTAAAACTGGGATGTCGGGAGTGGGTCATTAATATATAAGTGATTGACTCGGACAGCGATCACAGGTGAGCGCGACACGGAAATTGAATTAGAGTGCGCTCGCGCTCGGCCCGCGCCGCCGCCGGGCCGCGCCGCCGCCGGCACATACATACATACATTATTCGGATAATTTATTTAAGCGCATTTCAAAGCTAATACTAGTAGAAAGCAGATTTAATAAAAAGTGGCGAAGAGCACCCGGAGTAGCGCCGACATGCCCAGTCGTCGTCAGTTACTGACTCAATGTAAATCAGCCTCAATGAGTGACGCGTCCACGCAACAGTAGGTACTGGCGCGCGTCTATACAGTCAGCAACATTCAAGCACGCTCACTTCATCAAATGATTGACAATTTCATGTAACGTCGCGGCCCTCCTTTTCCAGAACCGACTTATCCAACTCGGAGTGTCATTAAATGCAACCATTTTGTGGGGTTATCGAGCATTACGCTGAGTGAGTAAATCTACGAGTAGTTGATGTTCAGAAGTGGCAGCGACGAGGCGGGTGCAAAGCGCTGCCATCAACTGAAATAAAACAAAACTAATAGAACATACTCATGGACATGACCGTTGTTTGTGAAGAAGTACTGAGCTGTCAGGCTGTACTATAGTATAAGGTCGCGGGGACGCTATGCAAAGCGGCGCGTGATGGATGGCCTGCGTCCGTGACCTCTCTCTAATCGCTGCCAAATCCCTCACAAAAAGAGAAATAATTAGCGAGAAGCTCTCCGTCGGCGCCTCCCTCGGCGCGGAATTAAACAAGTTATGATAATAGCTCACCGGCGATGCCACGCAATTACGTAAATTCCTTTTATTTTTCGTTTTTGCACAAGTTCTGATTAATTCCAACAAGAAAGTCGGTATTATCCCTCTCAGTGATATAATTGAATTCTAAAAGTAAAGGAACGCGGCCGCTTCTATTTGTTTGTTAAACGAACTTTAGCGGGAGTGAGGAGAACGAGGGCGAACCTCCCGACGACACTTGCAGATGATAAATATTTAATTTTAGGCGATGAGTAAGTCGAGGTGTTGAGCATTGTGTCGAGGCGGCGGCTCACAACCACAGCTCGACCGAAAATGTAACTCAGCACGCACTGCGCTGTATGGTGCTTTAACCCGGCCTCACCCTTTCTTCTAAGATACTGATAATTTTTTTTTCGTTGTATGTTTATTATAACGTACCTGTTGAGGATGTTAATCCCAACAGTGAAGATGAGATGTGGTGAGTGCGGAGAGAAAGGAACACACATGTTGGTTCTGTTGTGTTGTTCTTGTTATGTGTAACGTACCTATGTCAGTACAGAAAACAAGGTTTGGTAATTCCTTCCGCTTATGTAGTATACACGTTTACTGATGCTGTAGTCAATTAGACTTAGGTATAATTGGGTAGTATAGTTATCGGCACGAATCTTGAGCTCTGACCTTCATCTGCGCAGAAGTAATTTATTAGCAAAGAACCAATCCCAAGTGACGGCTTTGACGCGATGCACTCCGGGCCAATCACCGCTTTAGCCCGACCCAGCGCCTCACTTCATACCACAAAAGGGACCCACTTCTGCGCAGGTGAAGGTCAGAGCTCAAGATTCGTGCCGATAACTATACGTAGTAATTGAATTTGAATTTGGTCAGCCCACACTAAATATTAAATGAAAAAAGTAGAGTATTAATACTTAGCAAAATGATGGTATCGACCGCGGCGTCAGCAGAACATGTGCAGTCGGACACTGTGCATAACCCTAACATCTATAATCTCATGTATTTTAACCCCAGTGCAGGGTACAGGATACGTGAAGTTGGTACTTTCCACGGGATACAGGTGAAATCGCGGGAAAATGCTAGTTATATGTATATACTAGCTTCTGCCAGCGGTTTCACCCGCATCCCATGGGAACTACTTCCCGTACCGGGATAAAAAGTAGCTATAGCCTTCCTCGATAAATGGGCTATCTAACACTGAAAGAAATTGTCAAATCGGAAAAGTAGTTCCTGAGATTAGCGCTTTCAAACAAACAAACAAACAAATTCTTCAGCTTTATAATATTAGTATAGATAAAGCTAAAGAGTTCTAATGCACTAGCCTCAAGAACTACTGGTCCGCTTAAAAAACTTCGTTCAGTGCAACATAGGCAGCTCAATCGGGAGAGTGGCTATCAATGGGGAGGCTAAGTGCACGAAGTGGCCCCTCGCGGCAATCAAAACTCGCCTGAACACACCTAAAATATTGAAACCCTAGATGTATATTGTGAATCATGAAACCGTGAGGCTCGCGTCCACAAGAATTGTAACACTTAGTTCGTTTCCGTGGTCGCGTCGTAGCGTCCTTGGCTTTCCGAATGACAAAAGCGACAATCAGCCAGTTGCCACTCAACGTCGCGGATTACGTGTCTAAAATTCTTAGCACTTTTGAAATATAAAGATGCAACGTCCAGTGGGTCGCAGGAGCTCTTCGCGAAGCGGCGCCACTGAATGCGCGCTAATGAAGGTAGCGCGTCTGTAGGCTGCAAGGTACCGCCTGCTTCCTTCTGTACGTTAGTTACGCTATTTTATATTCATGATGGGTGACCATCTTGTCATACTGAGATTTTCCGTGTTTCGGAAAGCACGATAACGGTGTCCGGCTGTCATTTACATATCTTTGGAAGTCGTTACGGGTAGTCAGAAGCCAGAAAGTCTGGCGATCAGCCTTGGCAAGGGGTATTGGGTTACCCGGGTAAACGGGTTGAGAAGGTCAGATTGGCACTCACTCCTACTAAAACTCAGCTGCATCCGATTAGTCTGGGAGCCGGCTAAACATAGTTGCGAAAAGACTAGAAGGCAGATGATTCGTTCAGTTTGTTCTCCATTCTCAAGTTAGGTACAACCTACATACTTATTTAATTAGGTGCACGTTGAGGTTCCAAGTTTTGTGTTGTTGTCTTATAGTTTTTACATTCTCTGTATGATATTAAACTCTTCTTTTATAATTATTTCAATAATTATTTTAATTTGTATTTCAAAAATTCTAGATACTTACTCAAATTTCTCAGGTGGTGTAGAGCGAGTTCATCGTCAATCCATCATCATCCATCAGGTGTGCCCTATTGCTTTCATTAAGCCACGGCGATGACGATAGGGGTCTTCTGGAATCTGTCCATGGTTGTCCTTGCTAGTTCGCCCAACACACGCACACACACGCAACTCATCACAATAAGTTAGCGCCGACAGACAAACTTGTGATCCTCTATATAATGCATGTCGAATCGATGTTCCGCGCTGAATCATTCATGACGACAATCGCTGAACACTTCTACAGCCGACTTATACTTTATTTATCTCATCACCAAAAATCTAAATAGAGCCGAATAGTATACACACAAAATCAATGGCGTAAATTGAGAGAGAAGTTGTGCAGGCGGTGAGTTGAAGCGTTCAGTCGAAGTTGTGTATGGAGGGCCATCGCGCGGCCGAGGGCTCTCGCGCTCGCCGGTGTCCGGAGCCGCGGCACGTCTTATTTATCCAGGCACAGAAAGTTGTTTCCTTTGTGTCCGTTGTTGAAATAAAACAATCAGGCATTCATAAAACGTGTTATTTATAAACAGGTAATTTGCAACATTTTTGCGTAAATATTCATATCCGAAAAGCCATTATTTTAATCATTTATACGTTTTCTTTTTATTAAGTTTTCTTTTTACTAAAATATTTTTTCATGACCATGGTATAATGAATGACGATTATTTGGGTAAAGTGTAGACACAAGGCCTCGTGTGCGACGGCGACGCTCTCGACACGTTCAGGTGCACTCGATATGCGTCACCGGGCGCCTGCGAGACCTCATTAAACTGAGAACAACACTAGTTGTGACGTCACGCTTCATTGCGGATTCCTGATGGGAGTGTGCGGCGCGGCTGTGATTGACATTCTTGCACAAGTAGTCTCACGAGCAGATTGCGATGTTTGTCAGCTCCGCCGTCGGATATTCTATTGCCTTTGTAGATCCATCGTCGGAGAAGAGAACAGCTTATTAGATTGTTCATGAGCCTCGCTCGTATTATCTGACAAACAATGTAATTAACGTTTCCTAATAAGTTTGTTACCGCGCGGGTCATTATCTGTCAGTCAAATAATTATGTATCAAAAACCCACATGTGTTCTTCACATTGTACTGTGGTGTGATCTGTGTTATGTTCATACGGTAAGTAGACAATAGGAATTCGTCGTGCAGATAAGAAGATACGCACGTAACTTTACATATAAATAGTATTGTATATTGAATAAAATATGTCACTTCTTAAGGTATTCCTTAGCTCAACTATACCTCGACATGTAGTTCTGTGTTTTGTTGTGACGCCTACCCCTGAGTACTTGCGGAGTCTGCCTGCGGGAAGGTTGGCGAGCCCAACATCACAATACGCGGATGGGTGACGTTCACGATCTGCGAATTCTTATAGAGTCTGTAATTCAACTCTTATCATGTTGTTGTCCGATTGTGAAATACCGAAACAATACATACTGCACATGCAATAAGCTCCAATTAAATGTAGCAAAATGTTATCATGTGGCCTTCACACGTCGAAAATATGTAATAGATTCCAAGTATACGATTAACAGTAAAATCATCAGCAAAGTTGGAACAATGAAAGATCTTGGAATCACACAAGATAGTAAGTTACTATATGACCAACATATTGATAATATTGTGAATAAAGCATTTAGAGCCCTTGGATTCATAATGAGAACTACAGCCTGTTTTCGATCATTAAAGCCTATTAAGATATTATACTGCTGATTCGTAAGCAGTCACGTCTTGGAGTATGCGTCCCAGGTTTGGAACCCACAATATGCAATATACATATAAGACACGTATTGAAGGGGTTCAGCGTAAATTTCTAAGATATTTAGATTACAAGGCACAGCAATGGTCGGATGATTATGTTCATCGTTGTAAGAGGTACCACTTTTTACCCCTGGAAAAAAGACGTGAAATCAATGACGTATTATGTTTCTTGATAAATATCGCGAAGGGAGCGGTCGACTGTCCTGAACTACTAGGAAAAGTACAACTGCGTACCAATCATATTGGTTTCCGACAGCGAGCGCTGCTTCACGTACCTTTCGCCTCCACGAAGTATAGACGTAACGCGTTCTTCTCACGTAGTGCACGTTGTTTAATTCACTACATAGACCTTTTTGCACAAAGTCTAACGTAGTAAGGCGACGTTTGGCAAAACTGTTCTTTTGCGAATGATTTTAAATAAAATTGTGAATAATGTAACTGGCTAGCAATTGTACTCAAACTGAAGGTATCTAGGGTATAAAGACTGTAACAGTGTGTTACCTACATTACGTGTATTAAAGTTGTAAATATCGATAGGTTGAAATTATCTGTGGATGCTTGTTGTTGGCAATTTAGTTTTATAATTATGTTACTTATAACATTGTGATTAGTCTGCCTTCTCTAAGAATAAATAAATATAAAAAAATATAACAAATCATCCCTTAATAAGATACTGGGGGATGATTTACTGAAATCCTAAAATACTTTACTTTATTACTTACTAGCCGTTTTCCCGCGGTTTCACCCGCGTCCCGTGGGAGCTACTGCCAGCACCGGGATAAAATATAGCCTACGTTACTCGCATATAATATAGCTTTCTAATGGTGAAAGAATATTTAAAATCGGTCCAGTACTTTTTGAGTTTATCCATTACAACCAAACAAACAAACAAAATTTTCCTCTTTATAATATTAGTATAGATATAGGTAACATCAATATTTATCCCTTTGAAAAATACATTATAATAATTGCTTAAAAATTGCAATTGTAAGCCACACAGGGAAAAAGGATATATAGATAGATCAAATGTGTATATAAGGAGCGTGTTATAAAACATGATATTTGGTATAAATATTCCGGTTACGTTATCTAGCGCACGTGGGGTTACGTGACAAATGTACAGACGAGATTATACTGTTAGTTATTCAAAGCGTCTTTCCTCGGCGCGAGCCCCGCGCCGCGCCGCACCGCACCGCGCCGCACCGCACCGCACCGCGCCGCACCGCGCCGCACCGCGCCTCGACACGCTACGACCCGTCGCCGAGTGTCGTTTAATGAATTGCACATGATCAGAAAGCAATGCTATTGCGAAACACCGACGAGCGTGTCAGTCAGCATGGTTGACGGTCGCGTCTTGGTGGCTACACACGAGCCTGGCCGGCCGCTGATTGCAGACGACAGCGCGTTCGGGCACACCCGCTTGTTTAAACTTTAATCACGTACTTACAAGTTGGCACTCTTACACTTTTCACTTGGGCTGGTAAGTTCCCCCGCGAACGCTTTGAGACTTCGCGGTACCAACAGATTAACTAAAGGCACCTCTAAATAGCTGGGCGTTTGTCCTTGGCACCATCATGTCGAGTAGGGCTGGGTTACGTCATTATTTTCTTAATATATGTATAATTAAGCAGGTATTCAAATAAAGAATTTGGATTAGGGCAAGGGAACCGGTTCATCCGAAGTGCTGCTGAATATATTGATTTGCCGCGTACCTACCTACAGTGTATATTAGGAAGTTCCGTCGATATCAGTTTGGTGTATAGTGCGACAGTTAACGACTACAACTCCGTGGAGCTCCGCCGGGAACACTCGTACCAGGATGTCAGCCATACTAATAGTTAGGGTAGGTAAGTTCCAGTTCTGTTTAAACTCCTCTGGACACTAATGTCTCTGTGAGTGGCGTGGCGCGGGAGGGGAGGGGGGGGTGGCCAGCTTGTTGGCACATTTAACAGTAAAATGGATGATGATGCGGAGACTAGTTACCAAGAGTTGCTCCAGCAAGAGGGTTACTTCACCTGCCTCTTGACTCTCTGTAGTGAAAGGACTGGATTATTCTTCAATCAAAAAAATATTCCCAATCTTTGCAGATTGACAGCGGTACGAGTGCAAATTCTAAAAATTTTTATTGCCAACCAAGAGTTATCATTTTCGTATATATTTTTTTTTGCATAGTTTGTCGCTCAACAAATAACTAATTATATGGACTATTTAATGAATGACCGGCGCGGCCGGTGCAACGTACTCTCATCGATAACGCCTGACATTATCGTAATTAAATCAATGCCCCCCCCCGCCTGTCCCCCCTCCGCCCCGCTCCCGTGGCGGCGGCACGCGCGACTGCGGCCGCGGCTGTGGTTGCTCTGCGGAGGCGCTGAGTCCGTACGGCTCACACTCCATGCAAGAGACGTGACTCGTCTGTCAAGCTCTATGGCGACAATTTTCCATAAGAATAATGGCTGCGGGGCAGGAGGGCCCGCGGCGATGCGGGGGGCGGGGTGCGGGGCGCGGGGGGCGGCATTCGCCGATAAACTACCTTTTTATGCATGCAGGGCCATCTCGCGGCTTCAGATATTGGCTCGTAAATCAGCACGTAAACTGTGACGTGTAACGCCGCCACGTAAATACGTAAGCCGGCAGCGCGCCGCACCCGCTAATACATTTATGAGCGGCGCGGACTGCGCGATAAATAACTAATTCTTCAAGTGTTTATGCTTCGTAAGGGGCCGCTTTATTGTTGCCGCTAATGCCCGCGCGACGCGGCGCGGTACGGTGCGGCACGGTGCGGCGCGACGCGGCGCGGTACGGTGCGGCACGGTGTGGCGCGACGCGGCGCGGTACGGTGCGGCACGGTGCGGCACGGTGCGGCACGGTGTGGCGCGACGCGGCGCGACGCGGCGCGGTACGGTGCGGCACGGTGCGGTGCGGTGCGTGTTTGTGGCGTGATGTGATTCGATTTGTGATGCAGTTTGTATTGCGAATGTGATATGGTTGGTTTTTTTGTGTTTTATACCTAGCTTCCTGTAATCGGAGTTGATAAAATTATAAATCTAAATCAAAGGTCATTTATTCAAAGTAGGTTGAAAATCAGAACTTTTTGAACGTCAAATCTATAAAAGACAGCCCCCAAAACGCCCACCCTTCACCACTTCCTATGTGTTTTTGCTGGGAAGAAGAAGTGGTGGAACAAACTCCCCAGCAACACAATTCTGTCTGTATGGTTTGAAGAAGCGTAAACAAAATATTAAAAATATCACTATACAACATTGTATACATAAAAATAATATAAAATATAAAAATCAATTAAATAGTTAATCATACAATAACAATACACACAACAATAATAGTGATCCAGAACTCACTATAGGAAGTAATTTAGCTGGGATCGAGGAATCCATGGGTTGCACGTGAAGGTACATCGCTGTAACGGCTTGCCGGTCACACCTACCAGGATTGCTGTGGTTATATAATAATACTACAGTATTATTCATGGCCGGTTTCATCAAACTTTAAATCATTAATGATCTGTACATATTCAGCCACATAAATTATGTCATAATTATTCATCGGTATTCAATTTCAATGAAACCTATCTCATAAATGCAAAATAAAGTTGAGTGAAAATGTAGAGCCCGCGACATGACATTCCACTTAGATGAAATATTTTTATCGAGTCACCGACATCCGTAGCGTGTGCGTAGATATGCTACGGCGTAGCTCGTAGCGCTGCTACGCCGTAGCGTTTATGGCGCGTTCGATCCAGTTTATAGTGTAAGTTAGCGCGATAAGCCGCGCGTGCTATCATAAAATTGGTTTTCAATTTAAGGAGCAAGCTGAGCACACTATCTTACCGACGCTGTTCAACGACCGCTGGCAACTTCTGCCCTGTTCGGCTTATGTTCGCGACCTGGACAAATTATATTACACATATTAATGGTTGAATATCTACATAGTACAACAAGCTTAAGTTACGCATTATTATAATTATAATATATACAGTCATGGACACATAATTAAAGACACTGTTGGAATCTTAAATTGCTGCCGCATTTCATCTGTATTTCTTTTTTCTGATTGCTACTGGAACTTTATTTTCTATTTTAAAATATTTAAGAGGGCATTGTGAAATATTAAAACTAAAGACTATCTTCAGTGATCCTTCGCGACAAGTTTTTTTTCGCTTTATCCGAATCTCGAGCGGTATGAACCATAACGTGGCCTGGCCATATAATTAAATACACTCCATTTGCTCAGAGGAAGAAATGCAAATTATTAATATTATTGATGGTACTTTTCTATAACAACATTCCCTACACTGTAACTAAGCATACTAATGAGTGCTAATATTTGGTTTATTTCCTTTTACCTCAATGACAGCACGACATCCCTAAGCGTGCAAGCGGTCGGTTTTGTTTTAAGTCGCTACGGGAATTTTCTTCCATGCTTCATAAAAATCTGTGTAAAATTGATCAATGTTTCATGTATGACTTATCGCCATTGTGTTTTCTGGCCGATCACCAGTTTTTTTTCTATTAAATTTGCCATGGGCCAAACCAAACCCGTCATAAGTTGCTCGATCAAAGAGTCCTTTTTACTACTCTTACAGTGTTTTTCAGAACTTTTCTAATTTGGAAAGCGCTAAGGACCGGTAAATTATGCTTAGCATATAACAAAATGCTATTTCTAAAATATTAAAGTACTTGAATTCGCCTATTTTTAATAATATCTTTCTAAAAGATCACCACACCAAGTAGTGGAGAGAAGCCCCACACTATTACTTTTTCGCCTCCTATGTTTGAGAACTTTCTTAGTGTATTTTGGTTCCATCTCATGTTTTGGAGGCGACTAATTTCGATACATTATTTTAGAATTATTCGTATCCCTTTGTTTAATGAGAAAAAAATACATTTTGAACACTTGTTAACTGCACCTTTCACATTTGACAGAAATAGCCAACTACAGTATGGACAAGCGGTGCTTTTCCAAAAGTAACATTTTCGATACCCATGCCTTACAGCTTTTCCCGACCCGGTTGTAGTCTAAAAGTTCTGCAGACACAATTGTCGTCCTTTTAGCATCAGATGACTCCCAAAAAAACCAGTACCGAATCATGTAAATGGTTCACTATTTGCCTATAGCACCGCCTTAAAGTCTGTTTGCGGACAAGTTTTCCTTGGGGTCGGTTTTGAGTTGTTCTCAAACCATGCCTTTTTTAGTGCCATTGATAAGAAATCTTTAATAATAAATTTATTACCGTGTCCTTACTATAGATCAAGTGGTATGAATAAATCCGTATGTCAAAATATAATATTAAAAAGTGTTCGGAGTAACCGAACACCTTTACGCAAACACGTGAGCCTCGGCCCACAATTTTTAGCTTTTAGTGCATTTTCGGTCGTCATCGTACACGGGCGTGCATTCAACTAACATTTTTGTAACGATTTTCGTAAATAAACAAAGTTAACGATAATCGCGAGTTTCTCATCTCATTCAACATCAACAAACAACGCACATCCCCGAACATTGGTCCTTCGAGCGTTGCTGTGTTTTGGTGTCTACCAGTGTTTTGTGCTATCAAATCGACTGGCCTCCCAGAAGCGGGTCTCACCAGTCGGTTTGAGAGGTGCTTGTATCACAACAGCGAGTACCAGGGCACAGAGGGAATCAGCAATAACAGTATAGGGTGTGTGCGCTAACATTTTAACATTAACAACAACTTAATAACAAACAATAACAATGGAAGATCTTCTAACAAGACAAGCTGAGCTTACAACATTAATCGAGAGGATTTTCACTAACTTCAAGAAGGAGAACATGGAACGCAGGAAGCTAGTGGCTAAGAAGAAAGCAACAGAATTAAAACTTATGTTTCAAGAGTATAAGGAGAATGATGATGTTTTGAAGGAGTGTAAAGATCGTTCTAGTGACTACTTCACAGGAGGTTACTTTATCGAAACAAGAAACTACTATCTGGAAGCATTAAACTTCATAGAACAGTACATAAAACAGGATGCTGGAGAAAACGTAACAACATCTAACAAAACTATAGAGAGTGTTGATCTAACAAAAATTATAAAGCAACAGGAAGAACATGCGGAAACTGTAACCAAGAGTACAGAAGAGAAGTCCGAAACCAACAACACTAACAATAAGCTAACCGAAAAACTGCGAAAACAAACAGCTAATTACAGAGCCTTCCAGCGTACCATATCGAACATCGACGTAGGTATTTTATTAGAACATTGGGAACTTGAAGATGCGATCAAAACATTGGAATCACGCTGGAAAATCATAGACTGTCTTCACTGGGAGATTGAAAGTGAATTGGAAGCCGAAGGTAAAGAAGAGTTGGAACTACTGTACGATAAATACGAAAAGCAATACCTCCGTTTGAAGAAGTCTATTAACTCTAAAATGTGGTCGGAAAAACATAGAGACAAAACAACACCTAACTTAGAAGTACCAACATTCAACGGCAGTTACAACCAATGGGTGTCCTTTAAGGATTTATTTTCGGAAGCTATCCACAACAATCCTTCACTATCTAAGGCGCAAAAAATGCAGTTTCTGAAGAGTAAGATTCGAGGAGAAGCTGAGCGTCTCATCCAACACTTGCCGATTAGTTCGGACAACTACACAGTTTGCTGGGATATCCTTAACCGCCGTTACAACAACAAAAAGCTTATATTTACATCTCACATCAACATGTTACTAGATTTACCAGTTTTAAAACATCAAGCATTAGCGCCAATCAAGAAGATGCATGACGTCACTCAAGAGTGCCTTAATGCAATAACAAACCTGGTGTGGACATATCCACCTGGGACCCTTTACTTGTACATCTTTGGATCAAAAGTTAGATGTTGACTCCCATTCCGAGTACATAGACTCGTTGAAAGATCGCCGTGAGTTACCGGTTCTCAAAGATTTTTTAGACTTTTTGGAAAAAAAGTTTACTGCACTAGAGTCATCTCGTCGCAAGAGCGAAACCTTGCCACAGAAATTTGGCAATCAATATTCTCAACAAAATCCATCAACATCATATGGAAAATTACCTTACCATCGAGCAAACAATTATTTTAATTACAACAAGGGAAGCGCAGACAAACAAGTTATTACGAAATCAACATGCAACATAACTACAATAAAATGCCCATTATGCAACAACGGCCACGGACTTTATAACTGCAAAAGATTCTTGGAAATGTCCAGTGAACAGAAATTAAAACAGTGAAGGAATTAAAAGTCTGCATGAATTGTTTATTTAGTCATAATGGCAATCCATGTAAATCACCTCAAACATGTAGAAAATGCTCGAAGAAACATAATACCATTATTCACGATGCCTGCAATATTGGGTACAACACATCGACTACAAATGTAGCAAAACAAAATGAAATTCAAAACCCTCACGTGCGTCAAAGTAATGAAAATGACTTATCAGCCGAGGTTTTGTTGTCAACCGCTATGCTGAAGGTTAAGGGTACTGATGGAACTTATCATGATATGAGAGCGTTAATAGACCAAGGATCGCAAGTTTCCTTAATAACAGAAAGGGCGGCGCAACAGTTAAATCTGAAAAGACAACATTGCAAAGGAACGGTTATTGGCGTTGGAGAAAAGGAAAATAGTGGAAAAGGGTTACTAAACATTCATTGCCGCTCGATCTACAGTGACTACGAGTTTCGAACTGACGTCATTATTATGAACAGCTTGATTGGAAACTTACCCAACAAAACATTCAAAAGCCAAACTGGAACATTATTGAAAACATATCCCTTGCGGATCCCGATTTCTACATTAGTCGACCCATTGACATTTTGCTTGGAGCAGATGTTTATTCTTTAATTCTTTTAAGTGGCATGATAAAGGGGACGAATCAACTCAGCCCGTCGTACAACAAACAAAACTTGGTTGGTTGCTATGTGGAACCGCCAAAACATACCAGTGCAACATAGTGCATAACATTGAACAGATACAAAATTTTGGGAAATAGAAGAGATCAGTGAGCAGTCTCCTTTATCAGTACAAGATCAACAATGCATAACATTTTACAACGAAACTACAACACGAAAAGAAGATGGACGCTATGTCGTCAGGTTACCGTTAAAGGAAGACATAACAAGTAAACTTGGGTCTTCTAAACAAACTGCACTGGCACAATTTCGAACCTTGGAAAACAAATTTAAAAGGCAACCAAAATTGGCTCAGGACTATAAGAACTTCATGAATGAATATAAAACAATGGAACATATGATACCGACAACAATTAGTAACCAGACACCTGAGTATTATTTGCCGCATCATGGAGTTGAGCGTGTCGATTCTTTAACAACACAATACAGGGTGGTATTTAATGGTTCTCATAAAACAAATACAGGGTACAGTTTGAATGATCTCATGCATACCGGCCCTAATTTACAAATTGATCTACAAACACTTCTTTTAAAATGGAGACAGTATAAATATGCTTTTACGAGTGATATTGAGAAGATGTTTCGTTTTATAGCAGTAGATGAAAGAGATCAAAAGTATCAGAAAATATTTTGGAGAGTCTCTCTAGAACATCCTATTCAAACATTTTGCTTAACAACTGTCACATATGGAACCCGCGCCGCTCCATTTCTGGCAATAATGACTTTAAGAAAACTAGCAGCCGATGAACGTGAAACATACCCAGAAGCCTCAAAAGTTGTCGAATCAGCATTTTATATGGATGACCTTGTACATGGGACAAACACAATTGAAGATGGCAAACAGTTAATCTCGGATTTGAACGCACTAATGAAACTAGGTGGTTTTAACTTAAGGAAGTGGTCGTCGAATGAGAAAAAGCTACTGGATAACATTAAGAAGGACGGAAACAAATCAAACAATGAAGTATTTACATTTAAAACAGAAAACATTTCGAAAACATTGGGCTTATGTTGGAACTCAACAGAAGATAAATTAACATTTCAGTACAACACAAACAAACCTAAAGACAACACCAGAATAACAAAACGAACACTGTTATCGGAGATCTCAAAGGTCTTCGATCCGCTAGGTTGGATGGCACCTTTATCAACCAAACTTAAACTGTTGTTTCAAAGGGTTTGGAAGAAAAACATGAAATGGGACGATGAAGTGCCAATTGAAATTCAGAAGGAGTGGATCAAGATTAAAAGCGAGCTCGGCGCAATTAATCAATATGAGGTACCAAGATGGATACGCAGTCGCAAGGAAGATATCATAGAACTACATGGCTTCTGCGATGCGTCTCTTGTAGCCTTTGCTTGTGTCTTATACGCACGAGTCAACGACGAAACAGAGCCAGTGCTATTGGCCGCAAAACAAAACTGGTACCTCACAAAAAAGCAGTAACATTACCCAGATTAGAGTTGAGTGGAGCACATTTATTAGCAAAACTTATGAAGAAAACACAGGATGCACTTTCGGAACATAAAACACAAATATATGGTTGGACGGACTCAATGGTCGTGCTTGGATGGATACAGGGCGAACCAACTCGATGGAAAACATTCGTCGCCAACCGAGTGCAACAAATAGTTGAAACAATACCGAGCACATGCTGGCGTTATGTAAAGTCGGGCGAAAACCCAGCCGATGTAGCGAGTCGGGGTTTATACGCACAACAATTAAGAGACAACATTTTATGGTGGCACGGGCCCTCATGGCTCACAACATTCGAAAATCAAGAACAAGAGACCCCAACCTACACAACAGAAGAAGAAGTAAGGTTAAATAAATCATGTACTGTTAAAGAACAAGAAGAAAACATTATTGAAACATTATTGCATAAACACAGCTCATTCAATAAAGTAAACAGAATAATTGCATGGTTGTTACGTGCATTTGCACCTAAGCGAACAGACATGCCATCATATCTCACATTACATGAACTTACTGCAGCAAAATTACTTATAATTAAAACGTGCAACAAATGGAATTTAGATCGGAAATTGAATGTTTACGCAATAAGCAAAGACTAAGTACAAAAAGTAAAATATTAAATTTAAATCCATTCATTGACTCATCTGGTGTCTTACGCATTGGAGGCAGACTTGAAAACTCAACATTGAACATGGAGATGAAGCATCCAAAGATCATACCACGTGATAGTCGTCTGGCTGAGCTTTTAGTGGACGAAGCTCACAAACTTACCTTTCATGGAGGTCCTCGCCTTACTCTGGCCAGTCTGAGGCAGCAGTATTGGATACCTGGAGGGAACAACGCTGTGAAAAAACGTCTGAGAAACTGCGTGATTTGTCGCAAAAACAACCCACAGCAACATCAACAGATAATGGGTGATTTACCCACTGCACGTACGGAGCCAGCCCGCCCTTTACCACACCGGAGTGGACTACACCGGTTTCGTTGAAATCAAGAGCAACAAAACAAGGAACGCAAGGTCGATGAAAGGTTACATTGCACTTTTTATTTGTATGGTCACAAAGGCCATACACCTGGAACTTGTAACAGATCTAACAAGTACAGCTTTTTTGGCGGCCCTAAGAAGAATGACGGCCCGACGCGGAGCCCCACGCTATATGTATAGCGACTGTGGAACCAACTTTGTGGGCGCTGATCGTATTTTACAACAAGAACACGAACAAGTGCAACAAACATTTGATAACAACTTCATGGGTATACTTGCTGATATGAACATTGAATGGCATTTTAATGCCCCGTCGTGGCCCAGTGCCGGAGGTTTATGGGAACGCGCGGTTCGCAGCTTAAAACACCACCTGAGAAGAGTGATTGGGTCACAAAAATTAACATTTGAAGAATACTACACAATACTAACACAAATTGAAGCCTGTTTAAATTCAAGACCCTTGTGCGCCCTAACAGAAAACATTGATGATCTTGATTACCTGTCACCAGCCCACTTTCTCACAGGCAGGGCAGGAGTAACAATCATAGAAACACCTGAAGATGGAAGAACAAGATGGTATTTGACTAATCAACTATTTCAACAAATATGGAAGAGGTGGAAGTCGGAATATTTGTCACAACTTAACGCACGAAACAAATGGTTAAAACCTCAGGATAACATTCAAGTAGGGAATTTGGTCATTATTCAAGATGAAAACTTACCAGCCGGGAAGTGGGCGATGGCTCGAGTAGTCGAACTGCACCCTGGGCGCGACGGATATGTACGTGTTGTTTCACTGAAAACTCAACATGGGATCATCAAGCGGCCAATAGTCAAATTGTGTTTATTACCTATTCGACCCGCGCAAGATGAACCTGAAACGAAAACTGATAACAAACAAACTAAACAAACAGGAAAGAAAGGAAACAAGAGGCACTGCATTTCCGCTACATTGTACTCCGTTGTGATGGCACTAACATTCTTTATGACTCTTATTTCAAATGCCTACGGAACAAGTAACATCACCCAACTGAACGAAAATCAAGCAATCTACTTTGATCCCATTGCCAAAATGCAACTCATACGACACCAGTGGACGTTGGTAGCCTACTACGATATGTCACCGTACTGGGAAGGAATAACTGCCTTCAAAAAATATTCAAGCTATCTGGAACAATCCTGCAATCGCATGAACAATACCAACAAATGTAACATGATTGTACCACAACAAAGTCACGAGTACACGGAGTTGCAGTATTATAACCAGCTGTTGCTGACACAACATTTCATAGAGCACTCCAGACGGCGTCGCGGGCTTATCAACGGCATTGGATATCTCGCCAATGGACTGTTCGGCGTATTAGATGAACGCTTCGCAGAACAGTACGCCCAAGACATTGAACTTATAAAACGAAACGAAGCACATTTGAAGAATTTGTGGAGTAATCAAACATCGGTAGTAGAATCTGAATACAACTTAATTAAAAGGATGGAGAAAATGGTTGCCATGCAACATAAAGTCATAAACAAACACCTGAACAGCCTTGATAAAGCTTTGAACACTATCCAAGCGGAAGTAAACGAAATAACAAAACAGCAAGAGTTTATTCTAACAGCAATTGCAGCGAACAGTATGCTTCAAAATCTGAAAAACATTCAAAACATGATGTTGGACACTATTTCTGATGTTTACCAGGGAAGAGTAAATCTGCATTTATTAACACCAAAACAACTACAACATCAATTGAATGTTATTTCTGGCTTATTAACAGGCGACGTTACTCTACCGATTGAAAACATTCACACAGATTTGAAACAAATATACGAACTTATGAAGATAAGAGCCAGAGTTACAGACAAGTATTTTATATTCGAGATAAAAATACCATTAATCAACAGAGAAACTTATGATCTCTATCACCTCATTGCAGTACCGAAGTTGTACAGAAAAAACATGACTCTCGCAATCACTCCAGTTTCAGATTACGTTGCCATTAACTTACAGAAAGACAATTATTCACCTATAACTACAGAAATATTACAGAAATGTATAACCAGAGGAAGCTCAACATACATGTGTGACTCAAACACACCGATATACAAGATGAAGTCAGATGAAGATCTTTGCATACTGGAGAGAAATGTATGCAAAACAAGCAGTGACGCGTGCAAAAGCCAGTTCATTTCATTAACAAAAATAAACACATATTTATATGTATGTTGCGAGCAGTGTCAAGTGCGAATCATATGCGGAGATCGGATTACGCCGCACATACTTATGCGCTAATGTCATTACTCTTGATAGCGATTGCGTAATGACAACAAACTCTTTACAATACATGGACACAAACACTATGAGAGTCAATTTAAGGTCAAATATGATACTCAAACAGCAGTCCTGGCACCGATTAACCACATAATCAATCTGACTATTGATCAAGGATACGAGGACAATTTGGACAACCAATCAAATGAAACAGAAACAGTGCACAACAACTTGCTTAGAGAGATAGACTTGAAGTTAAAACAGTTGAAAGAAGAACAGAAATATGAAAGTATCACTTCAATGTCTAACCACGACATACATCACTATGCGGTTATCTACATCGTATTGGGGATAGTGGTTATCTTATGCGCTGTTTTCCTATATCGAAAATTATGTAGAAGCTGGAATACAACCCGGAAGAGACGATCAACGAAGCTCAACCAATGCCCAGGACTTCTAGGATCAACAAACACCAATCGCAAGCTCAAGAAGAACACGAGATGAAAGAGTTTAGCAAACCCAGACCCGTGTTCCGTAAATTAGTTTTTAATAACGATTCGGAATAATATTTTTCTATTTTTGTTTAACATTGTATAATAATATTTTTTGTATTTTTGTTTATACTTTATACTTTTTTTGTAATGGATGCACACCCCAGCCTCCCTCATCTTTGCTGGTCGGGAATATGTTCGGAGTAACCGAACACCTTTACGCAAACACGTGAGCCTCGGCCCACAATTTTTAGCTTTTAGTGCATTTTCGGTCGTCATCGTACACGGGCGTGCATTCAACTAACATTTTTGTAACGATTTTCGTAAATAAACAAAGTTAACGATAATCGCGAGTTTCTCATCTCATTCAACATCAACAAACAACGCACATCCCCGAACAAAAAGCCTAAAACATTTTACTTACCAGAATTTTTGTTCTAGTCTTATTGATAGGACTAAAATAAAATTTTTTAATGAAATAAACCTAAATTATTACCTAATTCGAATTTTCATAAGTATTTTACTCACTTCTAAAAAAAAGTATGGCAACTATTTGTATCTTTCGTTTTTTTTTCTTAACTGGGCTTTAACTGTCTTTAATTAGCTGACCAGCCAAGTATCAGCTACAAAAGTTAGTGTTCATTTCCCATAGAGCTTTATATCTAAAGTATTGAAGAAAGAAAATATTTTTTGTCCTTAATTTAAAGAACACAATGTAATGTTTGTTTTAATAATTATTACACTACAGTTTATACCGTGCTTAAGCTCATGTCAGTACCATAACTATTTATTTCACTTCGAGTCGGGGGGTGTCTTTAATTATGTGTCCATGACTGTATATACATATAGCATTATAATTATAACAATAACAAAATAAAAATAAAATGGTTATCCCGAAGTTTAGACTACCTAAAGTACATACATCTTTCAGGGGATATTATGTCAAATGTTATCCTACTTCCTACTTATATTATAAATGTGAAAGTTTGTGAGAATGTATGTTATGTATGTTTGTATGTTATGTTTGTATGTATGTATGTTTGTTATTCAATCACGCAAAAACGGCTAGACAGATTTGATTGAAATCTCTTCCAGCAGACCCGTAGTAGGAGAGTTAGAATAAAGAGAAGTAGATAGACTGTGTAAAAAGAAATAGTAAAGATATATAAATTATACACATATATTTATATAAAGCTAAGATAATACATACATAAAAAATTACATCTTTTATAAAATAACTCTATGAAGAAGCCTAAGCATTATTTTGCCGCCGAAAACCAAAGCAATGCTTGTGCAGTCCCTAATATTTCCTATTATCGACTATGGTGACGTGTGTTACTTCGACCTCAATGCGGACTTGCTCAACAAACTTGATCGGCTCATCAACAACTGCATAAGATTCGTCTTCAACCTGCGGAAGTACGATCATGTTTCTGAGTATAGGACGCAATTGAAATGGATGTCCATTCGTCAGAGAACATCGATGCGTGCCCTGACAACCCTTTACTCTTTACTTAACTCTCCTACTCCCCCCTCGTATCTAATTCCTCATTTTCAATACCGTTGCTCCGGTCATTCCAAAAATCTTCGCTCTTCTCACAATCTTCTTCTTCACTGTCCTTCTCATACTTCTGACACTATCCACTCTTCTTTTCACATTCAAGCTATCCTTCTGTGGAATGCGCTGCCCTCAGAAACCAGGAAGTCACCCAGCAAACAATCTTTCAAGAGTGCTGTGCGGAAGTACTTGCTTAAGAAATCGTTGGCAAAATCATCATCATACTAATTTATTGGTATATTATATGTATATATGTATGTATGTATTGTTATTTGTATTAGTATTGTTGTATTTAATTAGTATTTAGTGTTTTATTCTTCATTAAGTTTTCGTTTTACTTTCTAATGCACCTACCATGTTTTTATCTGCATCACCCTAAGGTTGACTGGAAAGAATGCCTATGGCATTAAGTCCGCCTATGTAATATTTTTGTTGCATAAAGCTTAAATAAATAAATAAATAAATAAGAAGAGGAGGACAAATAGTAGCTTTCGAGCTTCTGTTTAAAAGTAGCAACAGTTTGAAGCTCCTTAATTCTGTCGGCAGCAAATTCCACAACCGTACTGCGTGAACTGTGAAGGAGAAGGAATAGAAGTCAGTGGGATGGGAGGGGATTTTAAGGAGAGATTTGAGATGCGTTCTACAGGCGAGCGAACAAATGAGAAGCATTCTCGCACATAGGAAGGTGTTTTGGGATTAAAAAGGATATTAAATAGGAGACACAAAATGCGAGTGTTCCTGCGAAGACGAACAGGGAGTGACTTGAGTTCTTTGCGAAAATGAGAAACATGATCATATTATTTAAGATTGAAAACAAAAGGAATACATAAATTTTGCAACTGCTCAAGGTTATTTAAGAGCTCCTCTGTGGCATCCAAATAACAGGCATCGGCGTAGTCTATGATGGGTTGAATGAGAGTCTGAGCAAGAGAGATTTTGGTATTTAAGGGCAAAAAGTACTGGAGGCATTTCAGAGTGTGAAAGGTGAAGTGCACCTTGCGACTGACTTCATAGACCTGCGCAGACCATGATAAGTGGGAGTCCATGATGACACCCAAGTTTTAGCCGTTACAGCATAGCTCAGCCATACTATTACTTATAGCCATACTATTTTTTAAAAGAGCAAATATGGAGTTTCTTGCCCGTTCTTCTCCATAGGAAGCTACTTTTGGAATGGGCAACTAGAATCAAACTTAGTTATATTTTTGACGTTCATAAGTGCTTGTAAAGGCCTTAATGAAATAAATGATTTGACTTTTACTTTGCATTGTGTATAGGTATGTACTACTTATAAATACAAATTACATCATCTTCTTCTTCCGAGCCTTCTCGAGCGAAATATAAATATAAATTATATAATATTATCCTACTGCCTACTAGTATCACACATGTGAAAGTTTGTGAAAATGTATGAATATATTTTTATTAATAAAATAAATAAATAAATAAAATAAATTAACACACCACGCGGGCGAAGGCACGGACGGAAGCTAGTAATTAATAATATTAAGGAATATATAAAGTAATGAATCGGTAGATAATTCCATTAGCACAATATTACTTGCTGAAACTTACAACAAAAGCTCATTATGATCGCTAACTTACTGAGTGGTCGGCACGCTGCGGGCTGCGGGCTGCGGGCTGCGGGCTGCGGGCTGCGGGGCTCTGCCTAAACTTGGCACAAAGATACTGAAAACTTCCTTAATGACCGTTAAAACATACAATGATAGCCTAATTGACAAAAACTTGTTAATGAAGTATTATTCGTCGGTCGTCTCAAGCCTCAAGGACATTGTCAAGGCGGGTTCAGCTGAGACGGTGTGGGACAACGCACGCGCGTGTGTGTGTGCACACGTGGCTCCCCGCGCGGGACCGGGAGCGCCTCCACTCAGACGACCCAAGCGGAGCGCAACTTGCAATATCTGTTTTAGAACTTGCTTACCCGTTTTAGAACTTGCTTACCCAATATATTTTTTTGAATTGTCTAAATTATTTTTCTCGTGCAAATACGTAGGTTAAATACGTAGGTAGGTTAGCACAGATTCAGATAACTGAATTGGCTTACTATTTCTTCCTCCTAATTTGTGACCAAAAAACAACTATCTGCCGACCAAAAGTTTGTAGTGTGCGCGCGTCCTAAGTACAACAAAAGTAATGCTTTACTCTCAGGATGTTTACTTTTGCTCTACTGCTGCTTATGCTATTTTATGAGCCCCATCATAAGATTACTCTGACTCTTGCAGAGTCTCAAAAGAGAGAACGTACACAAAACAAAACCGACTTGAAAGCATAGAAAAAAGCAAGAAAAATACTGTTCTGTGCATCTGATACTTTCAGTGAGTAGCTGCCCTCGTGTCAGTTAATATATCAATAAGGAGCTCGAATAGCAGCTCCTTTATTTTATTTTGTTATACTTCTACACTATTATAAAACAATAAAAAAACAGGAAAATATATTTTTTTGTTTGTCTGTACCCTAAAGGCTCCGAAATTACTGAACCCACTAGAAAAAAAAACGCGTTGACCAGTTAGTTATACAAACCTATTTAATAGACTGCGCTGAACTTTTGAGCTCACTGGAAAGTAAAATTCCAGCTCGGCTCCCTAGCAGTAACGTGTATAGCCTTTTTCACATCGCCACCTCTAGAGCCAACCTTGGGCATTACGCCGCTATACCGAGAGTCTGTAGACAATATAATGCTCTAGCTAAAACATCGGAGTTAGACATCTGCCAGTGTATGTCCACGTTTAGAAAGTGCTTAAAAAACTCGCCAGTATAAAGTGCTAGTATATGTATATTTTGTTTCTTAAGTATTTAGTTTGTAACTGTAGTTTATTTGTAGTTTAGTTAGCTAGTGATCTTGTGCATGCTGTGGTCTCCTAGTGAAAGGAGTACACCGACAATATTCCCATTGTTTTATCATACTTATGTCATGTTATGTGTACATCATTTGTTGGAGATCCTAAACAAAATAAATAAATAAAAATAAATAGTCCATTTTTTTCACATTACATGAGTTTTGAGATCACCCAACTACGCAGTGCTACGCTGCTGCTACGCCGCTACGGCGTAGTCATAGTTGTGTAAATGTGATGATCAATATTTCTCAGTGGATATGGATGAGGTGAAATTGTTCGGAGACAGAATGTTCGTTACGTTCGCGACGTGCACACGCACGCGGCGCCCGCCGATATACACGTGATGTCAGGATGTATGCAGCATCGCAATACAAAGCCTCGTAGGGGCGCGCGCCGCCGCCGACCAATCTCTATGTAAATGCTCAGCATTCTGCGTGGGAGCGCTTTTGACCGATTTTAGCGAGTGAGTAATTAAGTCAGAATATATAGATCTAATATGTGTATCATGTGTCAGTGAAACGTAATAAAAAGACAGAAAGGGTTGCTTTATTGTTTATATGGTGCGGGGCCGTGCGGGGGCGCGCGGGACGCGCACGGCGCGCTCCTCTAACTCCGAAATAGAGCAATCGATGAGCCGAATACCGAATGGAACAAAACCGCATATCACTGCCGACGATTTGATTCGAACAAAAAGTTCAGCAACAAATGAAACTAGAACATTTGGGAGAACAATATTTGCGGTGCCTTCGTCTGTGCCCCTGACAGACTATTGTTTTATTCAGTTACAGCAACCGAGCACTCGCGGCCGCACTCCTCGCCACTCGGTCATATTACCTTACATTCTTTAGGAAAGCTAACGTTAAATGTATCAATGTCGTAATGTTACAAGTGTATTGCGACTACACTGAATATAATTTCCTACCAAAGTTTAGAGCTGTAGTGGTATACTAATGCGACTCGCACTTGACCATTTCCTTATAATGGAGCTTGTGGCTACAAGCTGCTCACTGTTAGCGCTCTCACAAACGACCTTATTTTAGGCGTCACTCACAACCACACAACCGAAAACAACATTGGATGGCCTGCTCAATTGCTCATCATATACTTTACTTAGTGTCTACTGCTGGAGAACCTTCAGTCCAACTTCACAGCCCTGGAAGAGCAAGCAACGCGCCGTGTGGCGGGGGGGTGAGGGGGGGAGCACAGGTATGTTAGTTGTGCAAGTCATCGACAGATATAGTGTGGTTCCTTATTAAACGCTGTGCGATCCCGCGCTCCTGCGAGTCAGCGCCCCGCATAGCGGAGCCGGCGCGCGAGCCGGCTGCGGCCTGCCGGCGCGCGGCGCTGCGAGAGGCATACACGTTTTATTGCTTGGCCGCGTGCCAGCGTCAGGTATTAAGAAACGATATCACGAGCGTGTGTCACACAGCTTGCACATGAACACACGCGCCGGCGCCGGACGCGAACACGACCGCGAAGGTCGGTGAGCACGTGCAGCTCAGCACAGAGTCGTCCGCGCACTAACTGACGCTCTAAAGCTTGCCTTCACCGATGAGTCATTTGTTTAACATCACCGAACAAACAAAGCGCGCTTGCTTTGCTTTCAAAGTACCGAGCGAGCGAAGTTAACTCAACGCAGAAAACGAGACAGCCCAGTCGTGACTACCTACTGCGCTGGGCGTATCGGGGCAATTTTTTTAGGAATTAGGCATTTAAGCAGGTTCGCCATTCCAGCCTCATTAAAAAAACTTAAACTTATTTCTTTGGGTTATTTATCTAGGTAGTAACAATATATTAACAGCTACATGATATACTTACTTAACTATTCAATCGTCGGCTTAGTCAGTATAACACAGAAATATTATTCAAGAGAAAATACAAACAAAGCCTGAGGTATAATAATCGTAAAGAAAACAAGAACCGCAGGTTTATAAAGAATTTACGTTTTAGCTGAGCCACTTTAGACGGCACGCCTTACGCCACATTAACATTGCACGCACACTCACCACTTTACTTTAAGAGAACATTATTAGACAGCGGCGAGCGCCTCCTGCTGTCTCCCAGCGATTCTTATCATTTGAAACATGAACATTTCAAGCAGTTAGCTCACACTATTATTTAACACTTTAACGGTGAAGTCTAAAGAAACGCTATCAAATATTGATGAGGGAGTGAGCCGGCGCTGCGCCGCCGTCGTCGTCTGTCTGACAGAGGCAAACAAATATAGTCTCATGAAAACATAATTCCATTAGAGACGACAAGAGCGAGTGCCGACACTGACTGGCACCGAGCAGTGACAAGTCGTCGCGCGCCGGCTCACTGTCAGCCGCGGCGACTGTGACGCGCACTGTGGACCACGAGTGGTGCACGCGTGGCTGCTGCCCAGCCATCGCTTGCAGATAGCTCGCTGTGGAATTCTCGCAAACCGAAGTCAGAAGCAGTACTATCTAAACTACTAATTGAAACACTTCTCAAATCCAAAGCCTCCTTCCACTTTTATAAAAGTTTTAGTTATATATTTTGTTATATATTGTACTAGCTCGCAGCATCGCCCGCGTGGTGTGTTGATAAAAAGTAGCCTATGTGTTAATCCAGGGTATCACCTATCTACATACCAAACAACCAAATCGGTCTAGCCGTTTTTGCGTGAAAGAATAACAAACATACATCCATACATTCTCACAAACTTTCACATTTATAATATTAGTAGGGTGTCTGGGACACACCGCATAAAGTCACATTTGGTTTGGATACGTAACCGTTGGGGCTTACCTATCTAAACCAACTGACTTATAAAATTATAACGAAAAGTGCCATTAATTTTTATTTAGGTAGCTATTCATTTGACACAACAATACGTAACGCAAAAGTTTGATAAAAATTAGTTGCCTGTAAAGTTGGTATACGGGCGAAAGTTTTACGTGACAGCGACTTTGAGTCTCTCTCGCTCTTAGGCGGGCTAACTGTGCTCGAGTGGAAGGGACGCGTGCCTTTCACTTTTTATGTCTGTCTCTCCCGCTCTTAGGCGGGCTAACCATGCCCGAGTTTAAGGGACGCGTGCCTCTCACTCGCTCTCATTGTGAGCGCATAACGTGAGCGGAGCGTAACGCAGTTTCTTGAAGTGTCACCCGGCAAACCAATTTATAAGACGTTGTCACGTCAAAACGTTTGAAATCGTTTGATAAAACCTTCCCGATATCAAAAAATATTTTACTTTTCAAAGTGTGGAACTCGCCAAACTTCTTAAAGGGATTAAACTGTAAAAGAGCTTCGGATCCAATGATCAGCTCAAGCTTTGTTTGTAGTGACGCGAGTTGCGCGACAACACTCACTGCTGTGTATTATGCGTGACAGTGGCCTTCAATTAAAATAAATGATCAAGTGGGAGTCGGGCTCCTGCACAAAGGATTCCATAATATTTTTAAAAAAGCCAAGAAGTCACACATATTGTATGGGAACCCCCTAAAATATTTATTTAATTTTAGTTCTTAGTATTTACTGTTATAGCGCTAGCAATAATACCTACATCATCTGTGAACATTGCTAAATATCAGGAGACAGCCTGGTGCCAGATGGATGGACAGATCGACAGCGAAGTCTTCATAATAAAGTATCATTTTTCTATTTGCTTAGGGTACATAACACATATTTAATTTAAAACATCGTATTGCACTTGAGCACTTTGTATCAGGTTGCATGAACCATTAAAATATACTTGTCAGCTGAGAAAATTATAATCGAAACGATCCTATGAAATCGTGTAATGTACCTACCTATTGTATCGCTACATAAGTAACCACGTGTGTGTGTGTGTGATGTGGAGGCGCGCGTGTGCGTGCGGCTCCGCTTGATTGACGAGCCCCCCCGCCCGCGCCCCCGCCGCCCCGCCCGCGCCCCTCAGCCCGCACTTCGCGCCACATAATGGCGATGTAATTTGCGCACAATAACCGTTTGATATATTATTTTTTACTGACATTTATTAACACGGGTTTGAATGATGGCGATGGCAAGTTGCTCAGCCCTTGAATCAAATTATTATAAAGCACACGAAAAAGACAATCTGGTTGTTGCTGCTCCCCGCGGCGTCTGCTTTCACTTCACATACAACTCCACTTGAGGGCTTTTTATCGTAGCCCTAATATTACCTGTATTTAGTTGTAGATAAACAATATTTACACAAATGAAACAATCCACACAAATGCAACATAATTCGGAAGCCAGCATCAAAACTGGCAAAATAGTGGAGCATCTTTTGTAATGTTTTTGATACAGTGTTCAGTGGGACTATGCAGTTGTCACGTTACGGGCATGTAATGTAACGAAGAGGGATGGAACACAACATGCCACAAGGATGCATCGACGTGCTGAGAGGCAGAGCTACACCGAACTAAACTGGAATGGCTTGTCTGACAGATGACAGCAATGAGAAGGGAGTGAGTGCTGGTAGGTCTATGACCAGTAGCAGAGGAATGGAAGTGCCACCCTTTCCATTGTCCTTGTCTCTTCCATTGGATTGAATAGTGTATACTTATAGTTTATTCATACTAATATCTGCCTCGGGTTCGATTCCCGGGTTGGGCCGAAATCGCTTTGTGGCTTTTCTAAAACTTTCATAAAGCAGTCCGTAGTCTTGAAGTTGGTGATTGATTCATCCGTGCATCGGAGAGCACGTAAATGTCGGTCCTGCGAATGATCTCTCTTTGGTCGTGTCAGATTGCCGTCCCATCGGGCTATGAGAGTAAAGGAATAGTGAGTGTCTGCGCTAATGCTCGTGCACTGTAATATGTCCTGCGCAGCTGGCTGATCTCCTTATATGAGAACAGCCGCCGTGGTTGAAATCGGCCGTGGACGCCATTATTAATATTGTTAATTTCAAATGCAAAAAAGTTCAACTACTTAATAAATTATCTTTGGCGTTATCTTTGGCTAGGATTACTTTAATTCTATATATATTTAGTATAGGCATCCACAGTAAGTCTGACACCAGTCTAACCAAGGGGTATCGGGTTGCCCGGGTGACTGGGTTGAGGAGGTCAGATAGGCAGTCGCTTCTTGTAAAGCACTGGTACTCAGCTGAATCCGGTTAGACTGAAAGCCGACCCCAACATGATTGGGAAAAAGGCTCGGAGGATGATGAGGTATCCACAGTAAAAATCCGGCTGAGCTGTACATGGCTGACGGCCTCGGCTGAACTGCAAGATGCCAAAAAAAGGTTGTTATTTTGTAGCTGTTAGAGAGACATTCCATCTGTGTGCTAAACACATACGTTTACTTTGGTGTACTCGCTCTAGCGAACAGAACATTCTGGTGGAATCTCGCCTTATTAAAGATATCCTAGAACAGTAAAGCAAATCGGTAAAATATAAATCAAGTCGATGTTACATGCTTATAAACATCGCGTGAAATTTCATTTGCAACTACAACACTCCTGTTTATCCGTGGGGAGCTGGGGAGGGGGCAGCGAGGGGGAAGGGATAGAAAGCTGTCAAACAGAAATACTCTGATTTATTACGATACTAGGTATTTTGCGGTTCCCCACTTGGTGCACGTCAATAACAAGCATCGTATTGCCGTCTGCCTAACAATGACTTATACCAATGCATCAAAAGACCTAACAATGACCTAAGACTACCTAACAATGCATCAAAAGAGCAGAGATACATACTTATAATTCAAAAAAGAATCCGATTTTAGGCTAACAGTGAGGCAAGCGTATCAGTTCAGCACTGGAACAGTTCACACGCCACGCTCACGGGTGAGCCCGCTGAACGAAACAATCTGTTGAGAACCCAAAGCGTCTGTAATAGCCGAATGTAATAAAACAAAGTAACAATAAGTAAATACTTGGCCATAACGGGGCTCTGGCAAAGTTTCCCCAACTTTCTGTGTAATCTTCCATCTTGTTTGATGTTTTCCATTTGATACGTTTTGGGAGTTGGCGAAGTTCGTACGGAGCGCGAAGTAAATGGCACTTCAGCTGTTTATGGAGGGGTCCTCATGCACACTAAGCCCCGGGGCTGGATTTGAACTACCAATTAACTATGACTAAGAACCCAGTTTCTACTTTTAGTGATGGTATTACAAAGTGGCTCGTCGTAGCCTGCATGTACAGTACATGCGAACACGTTAAAAACTGGGTATATGGGTCAGCGCGGGCGGCAATCTGCAGAGGCGTCGGCGAGCGTGTTCCCCGCGCCCTCCGCCGCCGAGCCGCCCGCCGTCCGCTACAACGTCGACACAGTAAAATGCAATTTTCCAGTGAGTTCGGCACACAAGACAAGCCGACAGCAAACCCTTCAGTTCAAACTGCCACCCACAGCGCAACAACAGTTTATACAAGTCTAACTACAAAAAGTTTGCAAAACTTATCTATATCTATATACATATAATAAATCTGTAAAAAAAGTGTGTCTGTACATTGAATATATTTAAAAAAATATAATTGGGTGGGGTTTAGAAACACTAATGGAACACAAATCCAAAAAAAAAATCTGTCTGTTTGTCTGTATGTCTGTAGGTATGTCTGCATGTCTGTATGTCTGTTTGTTTGTACACGCTAATCTTCCGAACTACTGAACGGATTTCAATGATTTTTTCTTTGTTGTATTAGTATTAAGCCTGGTCAACATATAGGCTATAATTTATTTTCGAAACTTGAAGACCTGATACGGAACATCAACAGACCAACAAAACTATAAGAGATACAAAAATGGTGCCATGGCAAAAATTGTTACATATGATGAGCATTTTCAGCTGAGATGATACATTTTTAGATCTGGAACACCTGATGTGGAACCCCAAGAGCCCAGCTTCTCTGTACCATTTACAGGTATGACGTTTTAGCAAAAGTTGTTCAATCTGATAAGCACTCTCTGTTGACGAAAAAACATCGAAGATCTGGAACTTCAAGATCAATACTACACTGTCTTGAAATGTATAGAAATGAATGTTATGAAATAGGTATGGTGAATCAAAAAAAAAGTAATTAGTCCTTCTTTTAGATAACCCTAAAATAATGGACACGTATTTTTTCACAAACAAATAATAACGAAGATTAACACGCTTGAATTTTGTGTTAAGTCACTGCTTAGTACAAATTTTACATACCTAGACGTTGCGTCACGAGCCCCCACTCTCCGACTTTGTTGCGTTATATCTCATTATTATTTTGTATGTCTCTTCCAGACCTCGGGACTAAAGAGTTCCGAATTTTTGGGAGGCAAACGTGGGGCCGAAGCCAACACGCTGAAGCCCTTTTGAGACAACTTTAATGAAATGGTGACACAAAACCGACGATTATCCCTTTATACTCTATAGGAATGTACCCAAGGACTATCCCCGGTTCAGTGCTAAACTATTGCTAACTATGGATGAAAACTACTTGCGCTATTGTGATGGGATGCTAATGGACTAGGAATGGGGAAACTACGCGAACTATGGCACCTGCCAATGACAATGTGTAAGATACATGTAAAAATGGCAGGTGGAGACTCGCCAGCTCATTTACTGGGCCCCCGGGAATCAGTCACTGAATAGCAACAAGAGGGCAACAGGGACATGAGCGGCTCAAGTGTGAGGATACCTAGGCGGATTTTAAACGCAGATTACGCGCTCCCTGTCACTTACCACGAGGCACCTATCCTCCGAGCAGGGCTACTAACCCTGCTCTAGCGACTCCACTCTGGACGGCCAAGCCAAGCCAGAGGCGTGAGACCTACCCCCGTCATGGTTCACTCCGACCGGCCGGAGATTGGGGTCGGTATACTCTCCCTGGAGAACTCAGTATATATAGCCCCGCGGGGTCGCTACTCCCCGTCATCAGCCTCAGATGTCCTGCGGTGCTTATATGTCATTATTATTGTCGTTATTATCTCAAGAGCCTTTGTTGTTAATTATGTTAGGGTCGACTTCCAGTAACGATGCAACTGAGTACCACTGTTTTACAAGAAGCGACTGAATTCAATATCAGACGATTCAGATCTTTGATTTTGCTGATCCCGTAGTCGCTGGCATGAGGGACAGGATCCGCGTACGAAGTCGCGGGCAGAAGCTAATACCAAAATAAAACTAGCAGCTTCATAAAACGGTGTAAACTACTTTACGAATAATACTTAATAATACTTTACTGAATCGTCGCAGTAATGCAATGGCGTGCAATCGATGCTACGTAACAATAAGCGAACTAGGAAATTAAAGTGAATGTCCAGAATGCGAGGAGCGAGCGTGGCATCGCGCAGAAGGCGCAGTCGAGCGCACCGCACGCGAGCGCACATAGAGCGCTGAACCTTCTGCGTGAGTGCAGCAGCGCGGCTGTTATTAGTTCGCGCGGACGGTACACCAGTACCTACAGATATTGCTCCGCTTTTGGATCCGTTGCGTCGGCCGGTTTAGAGAAGCAATGAAAATGTTTATTCTATAATAAGCAAATTAATTAATATGCATATTATAAGTAGAAAAACGACCAAGAGCGGGCCAAAAGTCGGGCCACGCTCAGTGAGTGTTTCCGTAGTTTTCAAATTATAGCTCAAACCTACTCCACCGATTCTGAGTAGGAAAATCTTAGCAGCGTGAAAGCCCAAAGTACAGCGACATCTCTCGAGAAACTGAATTCATCATCTCCCGAGCCTTTTCGGAACTACATATGTTGGGGTGGCTTCCAGTCTAACCGGATGCAGCTGAGTACCCGATACCCCTTGGTAAGATTGGTGTCAGACTTACTAGCTTTTGACTACCCATTATTACTGCCGAGGATGTTAAATGGCAGTCGGGACCTGCAGTTTAACGTGCCACCCCAAACACAGTCATTGGTGTCCAAAATATACTTAGAAACTACACACAAGCTTATAAAAGTTGCATTGGACCTGAAATCGAACCCTCAAACTCATAACTTGAGAGGTTGGTTCTTTACCCAGTGGGCTACCATGACCAGAGAGAGAAATTGGAACTTAAAAATACAAATTTTAAAAAACTAGATGGGTTATGTGTAGTATGTAGATACCATATTATAGTACGTAATACCATGTTTATCCAGAATACAGCAGTGTAACTCAAACTGTGTTTCATTCCACACGTCCCGCGTCTTCACCACGATACATGGCGACCCTGCCTGCGGTCTGCCTCGGGTTACATTCCATGACCATATCGGGAGGTCCCTAATAGAGATACCTACATTTAAGTGATCAAAAAGAAAAGAGTAAGGATGAATTACTACGATATCGGACTTAGTGCAATCGTCTTGTGTGCGAGTAAATACCCCTCCAAGTATTATTCTTCAAAATGGGTGGTTCTCAAACAAAAACAGAGGAAGTGATTTTAGCGCAAACCGCCGCTGGTGGCGCAGACAACATTGCGCATTTGGAAACGTTGAAAAACCATGTTGGAGCCATCAACTACACTCTGCTGGTGATCTGTATTATTCTGACGTTGGGAGCCGTATATATCACTTGGCGAATATACAAGAAGTGTCATGAAAGGCTGGTTGACCGTCGAGTAAACGAGTTCGCATTGCAAAGATATGCGAGTTTGTTTCGTCGAGAGCGGCGTCAAGTGGAGAAAAGTGAATCAGTGTTGTGATGTGAGTGATTTCGGTGAATTCCAATAGTGAGAACAATTTAAACGTGAAATGCTATCGGAACGGGCTCTTTTCTTATTATAACCGTATATTTAGCAAGTAATGTGCTCAATGTATTAGAGCCAAAGTTAATTTAGTAGATAGGTATGCTCGCAGAGGCACCATTATATAATGTACGTATACTTGTCTTATTTTTGTGTATGGGATGGCTGATGTTTTAGAAAGCTTATATAAAGATTTGAAAGAAATTAGAAGCTACTTAATTAAAATAGGCCCTAATCGCCGACAGGGGGGCATAAGTGTATTAAAACTAGCAGAAGCAAATACTTTATATAGTCAATATAGTTGTTTAATTACTAATTTAAAAGACGATATCAAGAAGCATCTTATTGATGAAAAATCTCTAGAGTTAATTAATAAATACAGTTCTGAGTTTCTGGGTTTATATAACGAGATCGTTGAGTTGTGTTCTAAAAATAAGGGTAAAGAAAAGGTTAGCACTATGGATAAACAAACTTGTTTTGATTTGAAAACTGCTCTGAATCTCTTACCAGTTATGAATGACGATGAGGATGTTACTAAAAGATTAATCGAAAATATTGAATATTACGACTCAATTATTGACGCGCCAGAATGTAAGAAAAAATTAATCATGTTCGTTTTAAAAAGCAGGCTTTCTCAAAGTGCCAAGCTAAAATTATCTTCTAATTATAGTTCTACGGAGGTTCTGTTAAAGGATATGCGTCAGCTACTGCTTGCAAAAAAATCACCCACAGCGCTCCAGACTAAGTTGCAGAGGGCATCACAGAAGAATAAATCGGTAGCTGATTTTGGTAAGGAAATAACCGAATTATTTGTGGAGCTCACCATTTCTCAGGCAGATGGCGATTCAACGAAATACAATGTTTTGAAACCAATCAATGAAAAATACGCTATAAAACGATTCGCGGACGGTCTGGGGAATGGGCGGCTAAGCACAATTATCGCAGCGCGCAACTTTTCATCGCTCACGGACGCGATACAAGCAGCCCAGGATGAAGAATTGTCAACATCAGCTGATTCAACGGAGGTATTAGGTATGTATCAAGCGCAGTCGAGTACTGCAGAAGGCCCTTGGAATAAGGCTTTTACAGGTCGAAGCCGTAATGGTCGGCAGCGTGGATTTTACTCAAGGAACTTTTCACGTGAACCCTCGCAATATAACTCAGGGGGCCGCTCGAGACCAAACCGGCGAGGTAATTATTATCGTGGTCGTACTTTCAACAATAGGGGTAGAAGATTCTCAGATACCGGAAACGCCAACGCTATTGAAGCTGAAGCAGACAATGAACCGACGACATCTGAAGAACAGGTAGTTACGGAATCTCTTCATCATTTTTTTCGACCCTAATGTAATATATAGTTTCAATTCTTTAAATAAAATTTCGTTCGATATCGGTTGTCATCATGACCATAAGTGGTTGATAGATACGGGCGCATCAATTTCTGTCATCAACGATGACCTAATGGCTTGTTTAAAAATACCTTTCCATGTAGAGAAACTTAGAATTAAAGGAATAGGTGGTGATGTCATGTCAGCGGGGTATGTATGTATCAATTTGCGTCGCAATAACGTGACATTTAAACACAAATTTTATGTATTGAAAACCTTACCATCCAAAGTTAACGGTATTTTAGGACAAGATTTTTTTCAAACTTATAAAGCTATTTTGAATTTTGAATTGAAAACTTTACAGTTGACTTCATTTCCAGGAAAAACGATGACATTACCGTTTGATAAGGTCGATAGTATAAATAGCCCATTAAAGATATCCGCTCGAAGTGAGTCGGTGCATTATATTGAAGTCAATTCGTCAGACGAATCGGTGATTGAATGTCAGGAACTATGTGAAGGCGTATTTGTTGCTAGCTTGATCGTGAAGCCTATAAATGGTAAAGTTCCTGTTAGAATATTAAATACTAGAGAAGAAAGTGTTTATTTACACAATCTTACGTTGCATACATCAAAGTTAAGCGACTATAAAATTTGTCAGTTTAATAAACCGGTTACGAATTCTGATAGAGTAAAAAGATTATTCTCTTTATTAAATCTAGATGGGTTGAATGAGGAAGAGACTAAATCTATTGAGAATATATGTGCTAAATTCCCGGACGTTTTTCACCTACCAGGTGATAAGTTATCCACTACTCATTTATATCAGCAAACTATTGAATTGAAACCTCATACGACCCCAGTGTATACTAAAGCTTATCGCTTACCTCATTCGCAAAAAGCGGAGATTGATAAGCAAATACAAAAAATGTTAGACGACGGAATAATAGAAGAAAGTAGAAGCCCATGGTCAAGTCCTTTATTACTCGTACCAAAAAAACAAGACGCAAAAGGGTTGAAAAAATGGCGGGTTGTTATAGATTATAGAAAATTAAATAACCATATTCAGGACGATAAATTTCCGTTACCAAACATTTGTGACATATTAGATTCGTTATCCGGGTCTATGTATTTCTCGCATTTAGATCTTTATCAAGGATTTTATCAGGCTAGCCTGCACCCCCACAGTAGACCCTACACGGCATTCACAACTAACAAAAACCAATACCAGATGACTAGGTTACCTATGGGATTAAAAACTAGTCCAAATGCTTTTTCCCGCATGATGACTTTGGCAATGTCTGGACTTAATTACGAAAAGTGCTTAGTGTATCAGGATGACTTAGCCGTTTTTGGAAGGAATTTGAATAATCATAATCAAAATTTGATGGATGTACTTGGCCGACTCCGTAAAGTAAATTTGAAACTTAATCCGGAGAAGTGCAAATTCCTACAAAAGGAAATATTATATCTGGGACACGTTGTGTCGGAAAGTGGTATTTTACCAGACCCTCAGAAAACTAAGGTGATTGATAATTATCCCAGACCCCAAAATGCACAAGAAGTAAAACGCTTTGTTGCTTTCGTAAACTACTTTCGGAAATTCATCCCAAACTTCGCGGAATACGCTAACTCACTGAATAAACTATGCTGTAAAAATGTTTCATTTGTTTGGACGGATAGTTGCGAAAAATCATTTCAATACCTCAAAAAGAGTTTAGTAACCCCACCAGTCCTTCAATACCCAAATTTTTCAAAAGATAATAAATTTATCTTGCAAACAGATGCATCCGGGACGGCCATAGGATCGGTTCTTTGCAATGGAGATGGGAGGCCAGTTGCGTACGCTAGTCGCGGCCTAAACGAGGCCGAAAGAAGATACCCAACTATTGAAAAGGAGCTTTTAGCAATAGTTTGGAGCGTAAAATACTTTCGGCCCTATTTGTATGGGAGGCAGTTTAAAATACAAACCGATCATCGACCCTTAATATATCTATTCGGAATACGGGATCCGTCTAGCCGGTTACTTAAATTCCGTTTACAGCTTGAGGAATATAATTTCACAATTGAATATTTAAAAGGCAGCAAAAATGCAGCGGCCGACGCTTTATCACGCATAACGTTGACTTCTGATGATTTAAAAAATATTAGTACACTCAATGTCATAACTAGAGCTCAAAGCAAACAAATTGCGCATCATAAACATACAGACGTAGCAAAAATGTCGGCGGCTGACAATATTTCATCCAGCTCGGGATTGGAACAAACTAAAGTTGTGGAAATTATAAAAAAGCCGAGTAATTTTATCGAATTATCTTTAACTACGAGTAAAGAAATAAATAAATTAAAAAGTCAGACTTTATTAGAATATTCTGACTATTTCATATATATACCAAGTAAATCTATTATTTATTTAAATCCAAATAATGCTCGATCATCGTTTGCGCGAGACGGAATGATGAGAGATTTGCGATTATTGTGTAAAAGAATAAATGCTCGCGAGCTATGCATTATTAAAAACGATACGAATAAGCATTTTATCGCTGGTTTAATAGAGAGCATTAAAAATGATGATAAGTGGTCCGGTCCATGCATCTGCATATTAAAAGGAATACAGAAAATAAATAACACGGATGATAGACGGGTAATCCTAAATGATTTTCATCTATTACCCACGAGTGGTCATGCAGGTATCAGGCGGATGTTTAATAATATTAAAAAATACTACTTTTGGCCCAGTATGGAGAAAGATATAAGAGATTTCGTATCAAAGTGTGAGCATTGTCAGAAGCAGAAATATTCAGTAAATATGAAACAACCTATGGCAATAACGAGTACAGCACATTCCTCATTTGAAAAGATATACCTTGATTTAGTCGGTCCATTGCCAAGAGACGATGACAATTATACCTATATTCTCACATTACAATGTGAGCTTACCAAATTCGTCGAAGCATATCCTCTACGCAATAAAGATACGGTAAGTGTTGCAAAATCATTCGTCAACAATTTCATCTTGAGGTACGGTATTCCGCGGGCAATCGGCACGGACAGAGGAACGGAGTTTGTATCTTCAACGATGAAAGAGGTATGTCAGCTTTTACATATAGACCATCTGACATCAACAGCTTACCATCATGAAAGTTTAGGAGCATTGGAGAACAATCATAAACATCTAGGGGCTTATCTACGCATCAATTGTGGAAGTCACCCTGCATCATGGAGCGAGTGGTTACCGTATTGGTGTTTTTCGTACAACAACACGGTACATTCGGAAACTCAATATACTCCCCATGAGCTGGTCTTTGGTAAGTTATGTAATATTCCGAGTAACCTTAGTAGTGGTGTAGATCCTTTATACAACCTCCATAGTTACCCCCTAGAGTTGAAATATAGGCTTCAGGTCGCACAAAGTGATGCTAGAAACAATTTGGTTAAAAGTAAACTGCAGAGAAAAAGTCAATATGATAAAGATATTAACCCAGTAAATTATAAAAAAGGTAGTTACATCCTCTTAAAAAACCCGAGTGGGGGTAAATTGGATAGTATTTATCTGGGACCTTTTAAAGTACTAGAAGATTTAAATTGTAACGTGAAAATAATGAGAAATAATAGAGAAGATATAGTTCATAAGAATCGTACCAAACTTTTTAAAACTTAACATATCTGGCCTTTTGTCTTGTTACCTTTTATAGCCAGTAGCTTATCATAACAACTGAGTGTTATAATCGTGTTGCATTGTTACTAAGCGATTAGTACAACGATATTCATATTATAAACAAACTTAGAGTTGTAAGTGGATCTTAATGTAAACACAAGCTGTCCGCAATGACTTGGTAACTTTTAGAAGTTGTTTTAAAAATAATTGATAATTGTATTTGTATAAGGTCTAGACTTAGCAACAAATATATGTATATTATAATAATAGCTTGTTTGTAGCCAATATAAAATGTATGCGAACTTAATTAGCGCAAGTGTGAAAGAAAAAAAAAAAAAAAAACTTTGTACCTAATTATATGTTTTTTTTTTATTTTGCGATGGGAGGTGTAGTATGTAGATACCATATTATAGTACGTAATACCATGTTTATCCAGAATACAGCAGTGTAACTCAAACTGTGTTTCATTCCACACGTCCCGCGTCTTCACCACGATACATATGTATGTTAGGTTTTCGGTGGAAATTTTGGATTACACAAACCGATTTTGAATGTATCTTTTTAATTGAAAGAATTAAAGTTCAGAATTATAAAAGACTAACTTCCGCCCTGATTAGTTCACATTTTAGATTGGCAAAAAATAAAGGACAGTATTTTTTAACCAAACCTTAAATATTTACTAAGATGGAACACAACAAAGATTGAGAGAGGGGGCTCGTGACGTCACGTCTATTTGTACTTTACAGTGACGTTACACAAAATTCAATCGTGTTGTATCTTCGTTGCTGTGTTTTTATAAGAGAAAAAAAATCGTGTCCATTATTTTAGGGTTATGCAAAAGATGTCAAATTATTTCTTTTCCATTCGCCATACCATTTATCTTCTACTTGTAGGTAAGCACGAATGTATATTGTGACATGTGAAACTGAATGCATTGTATATACAATGGGTAGCGTGAACGTGTCGGCACTCACAGTGGTATCTCCGTGAAAGTACCGCCGGCGCCGCAGACGTATCCGAGATGCGGATACAATTATTCCTCTTCCGCAGTCGGATATCGAGCTCCTCCGCGCCGAGAGCCTCTTCGCACAATCTGATATTCAGATTTACATTTAGATAGGCCAGATGTTCGCTAACACGTATAATTCGATCTGGCCACGTGGTTGGTGCGCGAGTCCTCACTAATGTTGAGAGTGCATCAGCACCAGCCTCCCAATCGTTTACTGAATCGAAAATGAAAAATGAAAATGAAATCTTTATTTGTAAACATAGGTTTAAAAAGGTGGTTCAATGTCATATAATATTAGTCCATCTATGTCTTGCATTGAAGCGTACAAATACATGCATTTTATGTCATCATTATTAATCGATTTATATCATATTTAATATAGGTAATTTTTTATGCCAAAAATAATTAAAACTACAGAAATTATTGTCATATTAACCCTGTACAGTCAAAACAAATTCAAATAGACCGTAACTCAAAGTAATAAGACTTCGTGTATTGTCGGCTTTTTCCGTAGTTTCGTTATGTTGTGTCGAGTCGAGCGGCGCGCGGCGCGATATTTGCGTGCGTAGTAGTATGACCAAAAAGTTCTCCAAGAATTGGTATCACTAATTTAGTAAATAACAATGCATATACATGTTAAATTAAAAATTCAGTGTATGTATTATGATTATAACATAATATTCTAATTGGGGTGTTTGAGGGTGTGCGTTAATTACGTTACATGTTGTATATTCGTATAATGCGTTCCGAAACATAAAAGTACATAAGGTGGAAATATAAAAAAGTTGACACAATTATGCACCCTGACGGGAAGAGCAAGGTTTAAAGAGAGAAGGAAATTGTTCCGATAATGAGTATATTGTGTGTGTGCTTGCAGGAAAGCATTGATCGCGCCGCGCCTGACACCGATACTGTGAAATACGACGCTGGTGTCAACCAAACAAATAACGTTTCTTTCGCAATTTCCTGCAGATGGAAAAGGAATTCCCAACTAAATATTTAATATCGGAGGTATGCTCTCTTAAATATTTTAGTCGGTGAAAACATGAACTAAGAAAAGGAAATCATTATAAAGGATATATCAACTGTTATAAACAAAAGGAAAACAAAATTGAATTTCCAGCACAAAGCGCGGCCACTTGACAAGCTGAAGACCGGCGCGGACAGAGCACCACAATAAATCGCAGCGAGCGAACAGCGCCGCGCCCCCCTCGCCCCGCGCCCCCCTCGCCCCGCGCCCGCCGCCACCCGCTCCCCTAACGACAGCATTTTTGTTTGATCCCCAATTTGAATGCAGATGAAGGGCCGTCTCGTAATACTCATTTAAACGGCGAGCGGATCAAACGCTGATAGGTTTTTGATCAAGATATCGTGAAATAAGCCCGACCGCGCGCGCCGCATACCGAACAACTCGCCACATTAGCGCAGTGATTGGAACGAGTGACGAGCCGACTCGTCATGCACCATCACGGCACTACCCTTCATTGTTTCGTGTAACGCTCTCATTGGAATGCTGAGGCTCGACTTGTGTAATATTGCGTAAGTTATTGTCGTCGTTCTGTGTATGTATACGAGAGTTACGATCGGCAGCTTTCGTTTTCCTTCAAGAGTTGGCAAAGCATCAAAATGGCACATTCGCTAGCAGCTAACCTACTCTCGGATGACAGCGCATGCAACTAAATCTCTCATTTAAAGGAAAATATGTTTTACTATAAGTTCGCAGCCTTGGCGTATCTCCATATGTATTCCTTGAATTAGCCCTTGCGTGCCAAGCCCTCAGTTATAATTGTAGCCAGGGACAAGCTGTGAGACGTGTGAGTGGAGGATGTTACCACCGACTCCTGGCACCCGGCTCCCGGCCCGAACAAGCGGCCACAGACTGGCAGGCCGAGCTGGAGATACCCTTCTAAAACAAATAGCTGTAATGTTGAGGACGTAAGGGTTTAGAGGATAGGCACTCTGTGCGGGTTCATATGTGGAAATGACAAGGAATGAACATTAATCACCAAACTTGATGTTCTTGCTCTCGACTTCTTTAATTCAGGTAGGTCAGGATATTTCAATCAGTGCGTCCTACCTGTCATGACTTACGGAGCCGAAACGTGGACACTGACGGTACGGCTGGTCCACAAGTTTAAAGTCGCTCAGCGGGCTATGGAAAGAGCTATGCTTCGCATTTCTCTGAGGGATCGCATCAGAAATGAGGTAATCCGTCAGAGAACCAAAGTCATCGACATAGCCCACCGAATCAGCAAGCTGAAGTGGCAGTGGGCTGGCCATATTAGCCGAAGAACCGATAACCGTTGGGGTAAACGAGTTCTAGAGTGGAGACCACGCCTCGGCAAACGTAGTGTAGGACGTCCTCAGGCACGGTGGAGTGATGACTTGGGCAAGGCGGCTGGCAGGAGCTGGATGCGAGCAGCCGAAAATCGATCTCAGTGGCGTGCACTTGGAGAGGCCTATGTCCAGCAGTGGACTGCTATAGGCTGATGATGATGCGGCGTTTAGGAAAGTCCATCGGGCAGTGATCATCGAATAAGTAGCGATAACTCGCTCGCCGCTCGCCGGCGGGTGCCGCGCGCACGCCGACCTCCGCTAAGCCGCTCATAAATTACATAATTACGTCGATAATGGAGAGACTAAATGCTTTCACAGACACAAAGTAATGACTCTCAACGACGCCTTGAATAAAATATGGAATGTCTCGCGCGCTCTCTTGGATAAAACAACAAAGACCACTATAATTTTAGCAACTTTGTGGTAGCCGAGCATGATTCTTTGAAACGTATCGTTTACTTTAACATCATAGCATATTTGTACCTTTTTAACCAGTATGCAAGCATGCTAATACATATATGAATTCTACAATTAAAATTCTCGTAGGTCTCGTAGCGCTCGTAGCGCGCGGCGTAGTAGTTTACGTAGCGTCGCTACATACAATCATAAAGTATGAAGGGCCCACCCTTCACCACTTCCTACGTGTTTTGATGGGAAGAAGATAAGCATCTCGAAATTTAAACAAAAATTGTATTTCTTGAAAACATTTTTGTTTTTAACCGACTTCGAAAAAAGGAGGAGGTTCTCAATTCGGCCGGTATGTTTTTTTTTTTTTTTCTATGTATGTACATCGATTACTCCGAGGTTTATAGACCGATTTACGTGATTCTTTTTTTGTTCGACGCGGAATAGCTGCCAGTTGGTCCCAGAGTCATCAGTTCAGGATCTGATGATGGAAACCCTGAGTAGAAGTATATAAAATAAATATTGTTAAGGATGAATCACAGCATAACACCAATGAAAGTGACCATAACGCCTGTGGTACAGATTCATTTCTATACAGGTACCGAAATGTTATTTACCTAGAATAGAATAATGAAAATGTAAGACCCAATTAAGATATATTGTGTACCAACATAAATAAATATATTGTTTTTTTTTTTTTGAAAATTTAAAGTAAGATTAATCGTCGTCAGTCTTTTCTTCTCAGTCTCCACCCCACAACGTCGCTCGATGCGTTGTGAGCCGCCCCCCCCGCGCCCCGCGGCCCTCCCCCCGCGCCGATATTGAAGTTTCAATGAACGATTGTGTGGAACGTCAGTGGGCCGCCTTGCCGGAACTGTATTGTAATGCTAAACCGAACTCGTCATATTGCAATGTTCACTGCCAGGGCCGCACACACTTACACACACACACATGCGTGTCTTGGGTTTCGTGTGAATTATAAGAATAAATACCAGAGTAACAATGACACTGCCCATTTACTATGTATATCTAATCAGATCCCATTTATATTGTTTTAAAAGTTTTCTTGAAACCGAATTTGCATTAGTTTAAACTAATCTTGCAGTTCAGCTACATACTCGTACATAGTAAGAAACATAAGTGCATGAAATGAAACTCGTGAAAGTGAGTGTGTCAGGCTCTGTGCAGCGCGCTGAGCGCTGGCCCCGGGCCTAACCGGCCCGCACCGGCCCACACCGGGCCGCACCGGCCCGCACCGTCTCGCACCGGCCCGCACCGGCCCACACCGGCCCGCACCGGCCCACACCGACCCGCACCGTCTCGCACCGGCCCGCACCGGCCCACACCGGCCCGCACCGTCTCGCACCGGCCCGCACCGGCCCGCACCGGCCCACACCGGCCCACACCGGCCCGCACCGGCCCACACCGGCCCGCACCGTCTCGCACCGGCCCGCACCGGCCCACACCGGCTATAATATACAAAGCGCATACACTTTACTCCCAAAAAATATGTACTCGACTATAAGACAGAGTTGCTTCTTTAAGAAGTAAACTGTGACTATTCTACAAATGTCAGATGTATTTACATTACACAGTGTTATTTATTTAGCTACTTTATACAGGGTGTTAGTGAACACCGTTATCCTTGAAACCATAGATAGTAGACTTGATTATAATTTTATTTATCTGAATTTAAAAATAAATGAACGTTTAATAAGTTTATTTCCGACACTGTCCGTAAATTTATGGATACTATGCGCGCGAGTTAAAGGGCGGTGGCCTGCAGCACTCCGTTTAAAACACATACAAATAACCTGTGATGTAACTTACCTTCATACTTTTTCTGGCTTAGGTTAGGCAAAAGTACCTACTACTGTAGCTTGACGAGTGAAAATTTAAGTTTTTTTTTGCTTTTATTTACGTTCTATAAGTGAAACGAAACCTCTGGTTTCTAGGAAGAATTTCTAACTCGTAATGCAATAATTAACGTCCATTTATGTTTCCAGACATTGGGTCCTGTGGTCCTGTAGAAAAGAACAGACCGGACTCGGAGACTCGGAGAGACGTACGTCGCCCGCCCGTCGGAGCCGTCGCACGGATCGCACGGATCGCACGGGCCGGACGGGGCGGGAGCGAGCGCGCGATCCACACCTTTATAATAATCGGTTAGTTTCCGAGTCTCTAGGGATATTTCATATTTGGGAATAAGCGACTGAAAGCACACAAGTTATTTGTGTGGTGACAGTCAAACATTGTCTAGAAAGGCAAGAAGTTTAACAACTCGCTGCCTCGGGTTAACGTGCCCAACGCAATACAAAGATTTGTATTATTAATGTGTGCATGCTAGCACTCCGGTATTTCCCGCGAGAAATCAACTCACTCCGAGAAAACGAAACGGATGATATATAATTTAGGCAAACATTTGTATGTTAACAGTCAATTTTAATTTGGACTCCGATAAAGTGTCAACAACTTCCAAAATCGCTAATTAGCAAGTTGCTGACACTAATTGAATTAGAGTGGCGGAGCGCGGCGCTCCCCGCGGACTAGTAAAACTCCATTACGTGTGTCAGAAGTAATCCCGGCGCGCGAGCAAGAGCCCGGCGGCCGGCCGGCGGCTGTCCGGCCGGCGGCTCTCCGGCCCGGCCGCTGCCGCGCACCGCACTCGCCGCTGCCGAGGAGATGGACTACTAAAAGGATTATCGGAATAATTACAAGAGTATGAAGCGGGCCGCACGCCAACCGAATCAATCAATATGGCGGCGCGCTGATGACACTCGCGCGCCTTCCGCCTGCCTATGAGCCTCTAACTACATTACTAGTCACAAAAAAATCTAACCATACATCAATAAAGCTTTCCAAGAAACTCTTAAGAAATGTGTTGGCTTGAATTTTTAAAAATAATTCTTCCACTGCAATATACAGATATTCGGGCAATTTCGCTTTAATAAAGAACCATCGTAAATTATAAACCTCATCGGTAATGCCATCCATCGAAGGAAGGAAGTAACATCATCTACTGATCAATACGTAATGTTATCAGAAAAACCAGACTTTACGACAAACTAGTTTCGCGTAGGGTCCTCTTACATATTTTATGCAATAGGATAAACTTGTATAGCCTACTGTAAATATTATTGTATATCTGTCACGTAACGAAATTGTTCTTGCTATTAAACAACAGCCAAACAATCGCGCGGCAGGCATGGACTCTTTACCGGGAGAATTGATCAAATATGGTGGTGACGAGTTGCATTCCGCCATTTATGAACTTTTTGTCCGTTTGTGGGAAGCGGAACGTATTCCAGCAGATTTCAAAGTCTCTCGCATCTGTGCTCTATACAAAAACAAAGGCGACCGTTCTGACTGCAACTCCTACCGCGGTATTTCTCTTTTATCAGTCCCTGGGAAAGTCTTTGCTAGAGTATTACTGAACCGCCTAATGACCCTATCTGAAAAGATTTTGCCGGAAACCCAGTTTGGCTTCCGACCTGACCGTGGTACTTGTGAGGCGATTTTTTCATTGCGTCAACTACAAGAAAAGAGCCGTGAACAGGGGCGACAGCTGTACCTGTGCTTCGTCGACCTTGAGAAGGCTTTTGACAGTGTGCCTCGAGAAGCCCTCTGGATAGTACTGAATAAGTTAGGATGCACGGATAAATTTGTAAGGCTTCTGAGACTCCTGCATGATGGCATGGAGTGCTGTGTCGCTGTCGATGACGATCAGTCAGACTTCTTTCCCGTTACCTGTGGGGTGAAGCAAGGGTGCGTGCTTGCGCCTACACTGTTCACGTTGTACTTTGCAGTCGTAGTACGCGATGCCTTACAATTGTCATCCGATGGAGTTCGCATCCGTTTCCGCACCGACGGCAATCTTTCAATCTAGCCAGGTTTAAGGCACGCACTAAAGTATCGTATGCCCTGATCACCGAGATCATGTATGCTGACGATCTGTGTTTCGTGGCGGAATCCCCAGAAAGCCTGCAACAATTGATGTCCAATTTTCACGAGGTTTGTCAAAATTTGGCCTGAAGATCAGTGTCAAGAAGACGGAGGTTATGTCCTTGGACAATAACGGTCACGAGACACTGACTATAAGACTCGGTGAGGACTCGTTAAAGCAGGTCGATAAATTCCGTTATTTGGGGAGCACATTAACATCGAAGTGCGACCTTGATGTAGAGATCAACAGCAGAATCGGTGCTGCTGCCGCAGCATTCGGCAAGTTGGATGCCAAGGTCTTCTGTTCCCATGATCTTAAACTGGCTACAAAAATATCGGTTTATATGGCAATAGTGTTGCCTAACATCTTATACTCTGCTGAAACGTGGACTGTGTACCGCCGGCATATCCGCACACTAGACCAATTCCACCTCAAATGTCTACGTAAAATACTTAAGATCCGATGGTCTGATCGTGTGCGAAACACCGAAGTGCTGCGACGAGCCAATGTCGGTGGCATTGAGGCTTACCTTATGCGGCGACAGCTTAGATGGTGCGGTCACGTGTCACGCATGGCGGAGGAGCGAGTGGCTAAGCGCATCTTTTATTGCGAACTAAAGGAGGGCAAACGAAAGCAGGGCGGACAGTTCCTCCGATATAAAGATGTGCAAAAACGTCACATGAAAAAATGTGACATTGAGCCTTCGCAATGGGAAGGGCTAGCAGCCCAACGGCCTGATTGGAGAGCTCTAGTTAGAAACAAAGTTTCTGACTTTGAGGAGCGTCGTCGGGCAGAGCTTGATTCTAGACGCGACGAACTGAAAGCCCGACCACCCGCGGCAATCAGTTACAATTACGATAATGGTGTGCTCACATGTCCGCAATGTGCGCGGACCTTCTCAAAGAAGATTGGCTACTGTAGTCATATGCGAGCACACCAGCGACAATTATCTGTACGGAGTTGAGGCAGTCGCCGTGACCGAAATCGGTCTGGAGTCATCATCATCATCATATCTTCAATCGATTGTCTCACTCTACGGAATGACTTTCACTACACAGACAGGAATTCAAATTGTTTCAGGGAAACTACACTCGAATCATAAGGTTAAGCAACGCTTGGCGCGACCGGTCCGTGGATGGGTGATTATTTTGTCATAAAGAGTTCTTCTGAGTTTTTTAAGGCAGTATAAATTAGTAGGTCCCGCCCGGCTGCCATTTAGACATATTTTAATGTGGAAGTCAGAAAATCTGATAACTGGTTTGCCCGGGTTGAGGAGGTCGTCGTAGGCAGTCGATTGGACTGGAAACCGACGGTAGTTGGGAGAAGACTAGGCAGATGAAGACGATGCTGGGAACACATCGCGCCCGGATAACATGGGAACGGCTAGGTCAGTATAACTGAATGTACAAGTATGTAGGCCGCGTAGTGCGCGCGGCACTAATTAATTCCGTCACCTGTCGGAGTATTAATGGCTGTGAGCGCTATCCACTCTCATTGACATCCCGCTGCAATCCACTTCACGTAATGAAAGCTGTTTCAAACTTAATTCCTATTGATAAAGATAGACGCCGGGATATTTACGAACGTCGTTATTTTCCTGGGCGTGGAGCTGCGATTAAATTTTAAAGAGATGCCGCGGCGAGCGCCCCTCAAATTAGATAAAATACTCTCCATCATCATCGACCGACACAGACGTTATACCTAAACGTAATTACATTATTAATTCGGGTGATGGCGAGAGGGAGGGGTTACTAGTCAATTCGCACGAATGTAATTATAAAGTACCCGAATTGAGCCCTTCCAAAATGTGACGTATGCAATTCACACATACCTATTCATTTATAAAAAACAATAAAAACTACAGTCGAACTCCATTCTGGGAAACAATATTTTTTTTGTAATACCTAATTCTTAACTTCACCAAACGTTCTTAATTGATATGTGGAAAAGCTGGCGTAAGTTCCAGGAATTCATATTTGGCAAGTAGGTGTAATGTTATATAAGCAAGGTGCTGACAATGCAATCTCCTGTTTAGGGTTCCGTAATCAATTGGGAACCCTCTTAGTTTTACCATGTCTGTCGTTACGTTAAAAAGATTTGTTTAGATGTGTCACTCAAAGCTAGAGGAGAGTCGCACCAAGAAACTCATTCGTTTTCCCGTTTAATTACCATTAAACAGGGGCTTTCAATATTGAATAAATAGTAAAATGACATGATTGAGAGTGCAGAACTGTGCAGGGCTGTGCAGGAGTGCCGCTCCCACCGCCAGCTCAGCCGGCGCCGGTGAGTGCTGGCAGACCGGCACAGGTGTCAGCTTTCATTCTTTATATATGTACGAGTCATCGTACATTCTTTACGAAATATTTTATTATTGTAACTAATTGTGCAACGCCTTAAGTAGGTATTGCTGATATTGTGACACACTTTTCGTTACTATGAAGACTTTTGTACATAACATGATTTTCTTAATTTAGTGAAAATAAATCGCTCATCTGTGTCGGTAGTGTTTACATTTTTCACCGTTCCCTGAAACACATCGGGATCACACCGACACCACTCACCAACTACACATAGCATCATAGGTACGAGAGCCTACCGCCCGTACATTATTGGTCCTTCGAGAAAACTATCACTGGCGAGGAAGACAATACATTCTCCTTGAAGTGAAACTGAACCAGCGACCGTGTTTGGACAAACAACTCCACTTCGGAACATCCGTGCAGGTGACGAACTAATTTCAGTGATTTCTGCCATTGACATCGCACTTTGGTGATTTACAACTATCAAGATGCAAGAACTTATCGCAAGGCAAAAGCCTACCTAGCCATACCTACGGTTAAATGCTTATTTTTCTTGTCGGGACACCATTTCACACTCTCGGTTAGCCCCATGGTACGTTATTAGTTAACTTGTGTTATGGGTGCTAACACAATTGATAAACTACTTATAGCTACATATACACATATGTATATACAAATACATATTGTAAAACCCAAACTAAGGCCATCAAGCATGCTCATCACACAAATTTCAACCGAACCGGGAATCGAAGCCGGGACCTCAGGTTCGGCAGTCCATACATAGCTTAGGTTGTTTTACGCATAGACAAGAACATTCTCAAATCGGCTGCTCATGTCCTTTGTATACGGACAATAGATGAATAACGTAGTAAAGAGTATTCATGGCTTTTATCCATCGAAAGTCTGGGTATTGTGGTTCTAGCTAGTTTATTGGTGCTCAATAGTTTTACATTTTGCGGCTTTCCATCGTTTCTTGAGGAGGCACAGTGTCAGGTTCATTCAACAATCCCGAAGCGTATCATAGAGAATGAGTGGCAGCGAAGTGAGTCGCACGCGGGCCGCCTGAGTGGCCTTTATCGGATCAAAGTGATGACTCACACTTTCTCAAATTAATTCCTATAATCGTGAAATATCTTACAATGGCCACTTTGTTTCCTGAAAACTCAAAACTCAACGAAAGCCTTCGAGACTGCCGAGCACTCAAGTGCTGAATAATTAAAATATTGGAACAGAGGAGCCGCGGCCGCGCCTGCTCGCGCTCGGCGCTCAGCGCGACGCGTGACGTCACGCGGGGCTCGCCCACCGCCCGCACGATGTGCCGCTCGCTTTCACCAAACATGTTAGTTCAACTACGTAAGATCTAGCCGCTAGAGCCCGGTAGGTACGTGCTTTAAACTGAAATTAAAAAAACATCAAATTCATTTATTCCAAAAACTCCACCATTTTATTACAATCCCGCAGAAATGATATAGATAACTTACTGTGAACACCGCGTGCGAGCATGACCGCAACGCAACCGCACCCTTGCCGGCGCGCGACACCGCCACGTCACCGCCACGCCGCCGCTGCGCGACTGCCACGGCCCCGCTACGCACATGTACACACTGCTTTATAAATTTTGTGAAACAGTTTATGCACAGAAGGTCGACTGCTGTGTCCGAGTTGGCCTGATCGCTGGGTAGGTTTTTAAAAAACTTATGTGTAGCAGCCCGGAATCTGGAGATGGTGGCGATATAGTTGGCCCTGGCTGCGCTCTGATCTCTCTTCGGTCGTGTCAGATTTCTGTCCCATCGTTTTTGAGAGTGAGGAGGGATCAGAGAGTGCACCTGTGTCGGACTAAATGCTTGTGCACTAAACTATGTCCTGCGCAGCTGTCTGATCTCCTTAAGCTAGCGAACAACAGCTGCCTGGCTGTGATTCGGGCTGGATGGATCTACTAATATTGTAATCAAAAATGGTTATTTTTTTTGTAATTAGCAATGCATATCTGTAACTAATACATTTTGCAAAAAATAAATTATTATTTTTTTGTCGTTTACATAGACCGAATTGCAGCGATTCAAGCACGATCGCCACATTAATTAACACTTAACGACCTGTAAGGTTGTCACTCGGAAAAGACGAATTAAACGACTGAATGATGAATATTTACTAGTAAGGATCAATATAACGAATCTTATTACTAGGTACATGATAGGATCAGTCTATCCATTTGTGACACCGGAGCGTCGTAGCAGGCGTAGCTGACGTAGCAGCTACGGCGTAGGCATGCTAGTGGGTTTTCTGAATAGTATCTGTAGCGTGTGGTATTTTACGTGTAGGGTTAGAATAAGCTCGGCCTGTGCAAACAGTCGGCCTCGCGGCGTAGGTGCGCGTATTATCGTAAGGTCGGAATGTTAATGGAGCGGAGTGAACAAACGCACCGCAGTCATATCCCGCCTGCGGCATGCTGCTCACTTACATATTCCAGTGGCCTTACTAAGCCATTCTCTGACTTCCCAAAAAGAAGTAGGTTCTCAATTTGTTTTTTTATGTAGGTATGTTCACCGATTACTCTTAAAGACGCCTGACCGATTTGTAAAATTCTTATTTTTTGATAGGGTATACATTCCAGGTGGTCCTATATTCATTCTATAGTTGCCAGGTCAAGATCTAAGGATGGGAACCTTGAGAAATAGAGAGCAACTTTCGAAAGTTAGGATAGGGTAAAAACTTGACACTAAGGCTTGCGTCTGTTAACGCTAAACAACAGTTGAAGTTTAAAGCTGACCTGACGATGGAGACGAAAGAAGGTCAAGGTAACTCGACAACGTTATATTATATACTAGCTTTCGCCAGCGGCTTCGCCCGCGTAGCGTTCGGTTATATCGCGTTTCCAAAAGAATTCTTCAAAAGTCCGGGTAAAAACTATCCTATGTTCTTTCTCAAGATCAACTCTATCTCTGTACCAAATTTTATGAAAAACAGTTCAGTGATTTTTTCAGTCATTTATAATATTAGCAGGCCTCTGTCACTCGACGTACTTGCGCGCGATAAATGCCTACCGCTCGCTGGGTTACCGGTAGCCCCACGCGGCTCAGGGCTTTCAATATTCACACGCGCCGCGCGCGTTCCAATATTATTATTTTTATTTCGTGGCATGTTATGCTGTTGGTTTTTATTAGGTTTTTTAAGCTACCTAACTAACTGATGGATTATTTTGAGTTATGTTGGTTTATATGCGACTATTGTAAGATTTAGAAACATTTTATATTTATGAACTTATCTAGTAATTCTATTTTTTTTTAAATTAATACTTATCTACTTTATGATTTTAACAACAGAGATCATTCAAAGTAAAATAAGTATATTTTACTTTAGATACCTACTTAGTTATATGAACTGTATTGTGAGTTTTGTAGCTCAAAACACATCTCGAGTGTAAGTAGGTATAGTTCTGGTCCAACTTAATGAACATTCGGAACATTACGCGTGTCGCTACGCAGAAACCAATTGTAGGTATGTATCAACACTCGACGGAGTTGTACCATATGGGTATGGCACTTGTGCTCGAAAAATAGTTGGAGACCGCCTTTGATTTTGACGAAAGCTTTACTTAAGTACTTTCCTATGCTTACGTATTAGGTAATTTTAAGTAATATGTACCCATACTCCATTTTAGTAGGCAATACAATAGTTAACTAAAGAAAAATATTCTTGATATTACTTTTTATTTAAAAACTCAGTATTAAAAAAGGCTATCTTAAAATAAGCGGAACTTTGTTTTCCTACTTAAATATTAATAAATTGTAAGAAGCAACCCTAAGCACGGCCACGGCACGGTTGCGGTCACTGAACTGTGCGCTATCGCATTGGAATAACAATCAAGCGCTCGAGCTTTTAAGGTTAATTTTATAACGCAGCTAGGAATTTGTAGGTAGTTGGGGAACTTGTAGGTGCTTATAACAGTAGGTATGGACTTTTTTGTATGGAGTGATTTATCTGTTACGTAGTAACTATTATATAATCTGTGATATTAGTAGGGATTAACTAAGTACCTCATGTTTAGAGTTATGTTATTCAAATTGACGAGAATTTTCTATTCATGCGGATAGTGACGACTATATACGCTTGTCACTGAAAGCTAAAGATACTCAATACTTAATTCTTTATCAGCATTCCATATGTTATACAGGACTTATACACAGGTTTTATATATAAAAACTCGTCGGGTTTCACATGTCGGTGGGTACGCCCTAAAACTATACCTATTTTCACTGAATGTGGAGGCATTATGTTCTCTCTTTTTTTTAAACATTTTTTGTAGCTGCTTGAGTGATAGGCATGGGTAAGGTGTGTACTAGCCAACATGATAATGTTTACTTGCTTTTTTTTATACAAATTTATGTATATAATTTTGAGTGATATTTTTAATGTTTTGTATACGGTTCTTCAAACCATACAGACAGAATTGTGTTGCTGGGGAGTTTGTTCCACCACTTCTTCTTCCCAGCAAAAACACATAGGAAGTGGTGAAGGGCGGGCGTTTTGGGGGCTGTCTTTTGTAGATTTGACGTTCAAAAAGTGCTGATTTTCAGCCTACTTTGAATAAATGACTTTTGATTTTGATTGATTTTGACAGAAACATATTTTTTTAATAGATTTCTAAAAAGAACAAAAAAATCTACATACTTTTAAGTCAGTGTCTAGGGGAAACAGCCATATTTAATTCGCTACCGACCGCGACGTCTAGCTACCTTAGTGATTTTTCTTTTCTCTTTTGCTTGCAAGTGATTTAAAAAGTAGTTTTTTTTATTAATTTGAAATACTTGTTTTCTTTCCGTAATTAGTTTTTTTTTTTTTTTTAAATCAATAAAACAAAATTGTCGACATAGTCTAAAGCTGTTCTTGTAAGATGTTGGCGGCGAGTGGGACTACGCTAGAGGCGGCTGCTATCTGGCGGAAGTCCGGCATCGATCGCGTGTCGACTCCCGCCGGGGGCATGTTCTCTAACACGCGAACTCACAAGTAAGCGTAAGTATAATTGGCATCATTATTAGCAGGACTCAGTAACAGCAGCTTCGTCGACTGATACGGATATTGTCTGCTGCTGCACCACACTCCGCCGAATAATAATAATATGCGTCTGTACATCGCGACAACCTCTCAATCTCAACAATCATTATATTGTGTGAACAGCTTATTATTATAAAGAGTTTCGAATAAAACAGAGGGCACAAATCACTTTCAAAATAATGCAGTTAACCGTCGAAAGTTTCCACAATGGAAAAGTAAACGTAGGTACATAATGGCCATTGAAGCTTCCAGCGAAGTTTTTCCTGTCCAGAAAGATAAACAATAATGGAACGAAAGGGGGATGTCAGAACATTGTGCCCGGGCCTGGGTTAATTAGCTCGCGGCTCACTCCTACAATTAGTTTACCAGCTTTTATTGCGATAACAAGCTTTAGTTACTGCCTCAGCACACATTAGCAAATATCAAAGGTGCGATGATGTTAGGCGCATCTTTATTGGATATACGACGATGATACGATGTTTGGAACTGGACCACATCGCAATTCGCAATCTGCCTAACTTCTGGAAGATTGTCATTGACACGGTCTACGGTTATAATCTTAGATCGTTCCACAGCGTCTCCTAAGTTTTCTATAAGGTAGATATGTCAGTTCCGGCCATTGCTCTAGCGACACAATATTACGAAATTAACGAAAATTATCGAACGCGGGGACCACTTGTAAATTATTCAAAATTAATGACTCCTCCGTTCAAAATTAAACTTAAATCCATTGTGCGTTTTTGCCGATATTTCTCGGGTCACCCTGGAAACTTCTAAACTTCTAAGTACTGAAACATGTATAAAGTCCTTAAGGTCAGGCCAAACTGCGAGCGACGCTATTGACGCTGGGAGGCGGCACGAGACGCGGCCGGCACGCGGCGGGATCCGCGCGGTGCACGGCTGCATGTATCTGGGGCAAGTTAAACCGGTCGCGGCCTTGACGGCCGGCCAACGAGCCGCGGCGCCGCTCAACTAACGCGAACCAAACTATTTGTGCACGTTGTTAGCCAATAAGAGCCGCAACCGCGCGTCTTCAGCGACGACACTTCACAAGCATCGCGACATTACAGCTTAGTTATATGCTGCAGTAAATTAATGTGGAAAGTACCTACCGATTCTTCGCTATTGAAGTCGAAACATGAATCTTATATTTAGTAGGTAACGTAAGTAGTAACCTGCAGATTGGTATAAGTATCAGTACCTAGGTATGATGCCAGTGCGAAGTAAGTAATAGCGCGGTGTCGGCCGGCGCTACATTCCGCACGATCTAGACAAATAGCTGAGGCGCGGCGGGGCGGCGACGCGCCCGCCACCGCAACGTGCATTACTGGCTGGCACCAGGCATACCTATCGAGCTTCCCCACTTCCACAGTGTTGGATTTAATCGATATCCGAAACTTGTGGCAGAACGTGCTCAAAGCTTATATTCTAATAACGGTTATCACGTCCGTAGTCGTCGAAATGGTTACGTGACGGCACGAACTCGCCACTCTTGGCACGAACCCTGTACCCTCTCTATCTCTACAAATACTATAAGTATAGAGCTCTTAACTTATATTCAAACGTTATTTGATAAGAGACGGTATACACGAACGCACTTCAGTGACGTGATCAGATTGTTTTGTAGCAAGCAGCCCGTACGTGTGCGAGCGCGTATAGCCCGCGTATAGCCGGCACGCGGCCATGCTGCGGTACATACGCAACGCTATCAGCAGCTCGAGCAGCGCACGTGGAACATCTGTTCAGCCAAGGCAATGCAACTCCCACTTGTCTGCCAGAGTGCCGGCAGTGTACACAAAATACCCCTTCTCTTACATGAGTTAATGTACACCGGTTCGGTTTACTGAGGACTCAGTGCCTCAAGTTCCCTCAGGCGACAACCCTATATTCCATCGACCTGCCGTTAATTTCATCAAGCAGCAGCAGATAGCCAGTTCCGCATCGTACCAATATCCAAAATAATTGGCAGTGTTGGCACCCACCAGGCGAGTACTTACTGAGCACTTAGCACTCACGAGGCAAACGGTTTTATTAGCAGTTGTCTCGAGGCACACGAGGCGCACCGTGACACAGGGGAGAGCGCCGGGTGGCGGCGACTCAGCAATACGCAGTGTTTGCACACACGCGCACCACTTCATTAGCCGCGGGAACACGCTCACTGCGGGAATAACAACTCCACGCCTACATCAAGCCACTCAGAACAAACGAAAGTGTGTATTACTTAAACGTCTTCATTATCCTGAATCCCGATAGCTTCTAAAATAAGGCAACATGTTATATTTGGTATAATTGACACGACAATATAGAACGTAAAAATTAAACAGTTTTCAATGAAATTCTTGTTATTTTAGAAGGTAGATAGGTGAAGGTGAAGTAGGAACAATTAAGAGCGGAAGCTGTTATTCAATATCACTACATTTGACTCCACGTCAAATGACATTAACCTTGACTGCCTCGTTGGTCTGGTGGTCGCAAGCGCGACTGCTGTGCTTGAGGTTTCGGGTTCGATTTCCGGGTCGCGCCGAAATCGCTTTGTGGGTTTTAGAATCCTTCACGAAGCAGCCCGGAGCCTGGAAGTTGGTGAGTGGTGCTCTCTCCGGTCGTAAAAAAATTCTCGTGCGCTATTATATATCCTGCGCAGCTGGCTGATCTCCGTATATGAGAACAGCCGCATAATCTTTACCATAATGCAAGGTACACATAGAAAAGCCTTTTTATCTTCTGTTTGATGCTAAGGGGGTGTAAACCAACCCGTGGCATATCACAGCCACAGACTGGTCCTAAGATGGACACGTGCGACAAGGATGGCTTCATAAAAGTAGAGAGAAGAAAAAAGAAGCATCTTTTCCTTGGCAATCAGTGCGTGCCAGCACAACATGGACATAAGCTCGTGCTGTGTCCTGCAGTACGGAAGACACAGCTGTACGTGTGCCCTCAACACGACGCCACGGTGGCACAGCTCATTTTATATATTTTTTTCATGAAAATTATAGTTAGTTATTTTATTTTTACTTGCACTTTGAAATGCAAGGACCTAGTGGTGCGGCGCGGGCGGTGCCGCTGCCGGCCCGACCTCTTGTAGTGCGTAGGTCGGCGCATCAGCATTGCACCCGTTCGAAGCCGGAGCGGATCGTGATAGGCTACTTTTTATCCATGTGCGCGAAGAAGTTAGTTCGGGACGCGTGTGAAACCGCGGATGGAAGCTTTTCTAAAAGTTACTTAATTACTTACCAATTTCGCCAGAGCAGGTAGGTAAAAACTCATGCCGAGCTGCCGAGCTAATCCACGAGGCTGACAATACCCGGAAAATGACAAATGTAATGTGAGTGACGGGCGATGGGACGCAGCGGGAGGGGGTGGGGCGAGGGGGAGGGTTACCGCGACCTAGTTTTGTCACCACATGGTGTGATCAGATGATTGCACACCTGTTCTACCTATAAATGTAGAAAAATATTTAAACTCAGCTTTGTACGAGTCACTTTAAGCCTGTCTCCTAATTTTCCATCCTTAAACATGTTTTATTTTGTGTTTACACAAACTTAGTGTCGTTAAGACTGTTTAAGTAATTCATACTTATTTTAACATTCACGGTTAAATAAAAATCGGAAGAAATTATAAATTGGTGGGTCCTGGCTATCATTTGGACATCTTTGGCAGTCGTTACGGGTAATCAGAAACCCGAAAGTCTAACAACCAGGCAGTGGTATCGGGTTGCCCGGGTAACTGGTCTGTACAGGTCAGATAGGCTTAATCACTCAATCGCTCCTTGTAAACACTGGTAGCGGTACTCAACTGCATCCGGTGGACTGGAATTCGACCCCAAAATAGTTGGGAGACGATGACCTAGGCAGATGATGATGTCAACGATATCCCAGTTAGTCGATTTTCTTTTTTTCCTTTTCTCTTTTTATGCTTTCTGAACTACTAAATTTTTTAAACTAAAAATAGGCCTTCACCGAGCAGTGGGACGGTCGAGGAATTGTTAATTCGCTATCATAGGCTGCATTTGTTTGTAATTTCTTACTTTTCATCAGTCTGATTTCCTTTACATATTAAGATAACTTGGAGTTTCCTATTTGGCACTATCCATGAACATCCTACCGTCGTCATGTGGCGTACCTAGCAGCTGTCATGCCTTGATGTTCCTGCTTGATGACTGATGTCACATACCTACTCATACTTGTAAGGCTGCGTGCAAATGAAACTCAGCCATCATCGTATCCTTAGCGGGGCCAAGGGCCAAGGTCTGCCGGGGCCGCGGGATTGTTCGAAAGAGTTACCGCCGTCCTGAGTGGTACATATAAAAGACCTACGACGGAACACGACGGTTTTTAGTCAGTAAGAGTCCCTCACACACAGCGGGAGGGGTCATTTGATGATTTTTGATGTCGTTAAAAAAAAGCCATCATCATATTGTTTACATATTTGGATAAGAATATTGAAAATCATTTGTTTTATGAGGATGATGATGATAAACCATGACCTCTCTGTACATTTATTATATACTAGCTTCCGCCCGCGGTTTCACCCGCGTCCTGAGATAACTGCTTCCCGTATCCGAATAGTGACAAAAATCTATCCTATGTCCTTCTCCTGGCTCTAAACTACCTCCCTGCCAATTTTCAGCTAAATCGGTTCAGCCGTTCTTGAGTTATAAGTAACTAACACGACTTTCTTTTATATTTATGTTACGGGTAATGCTAGAAGGTGGAGTAAACCTAGGTTTACCAGGGTTGATTTAGTATTACCCAAGCTTTTGGGGTAAAGTCCGAATAATAAGTAAAATACATTTAATTCGGGGCTTACCCATGCTCCCCTAGGTCTACCCAACTCTAGTAGACCTAGGTGAGCATGGGTAACAACGTATCCAACTCTAATGTAGGTATGTATAGACTCAGTTTAAAATCAATCCCACCCAAAACAAAAATGTGAAAGACTGCCAAGTTCGATAATATGGGAATGCTTCGCCAAGTTCCATACACATACCTCAGTTAAAAATAGTTACTTTTTAATGATGTTACTTGGCAAGTTTTCATACACCTTGTTATAAACCTACTAAACGCAATGAATCAAGTATTTAATTTTCTATTAAAACTTGCCAAGTAACATCATTAAAAAGTAACTATTTTTAACTGAGGTATGTGTATGGAACTTGGCGAAGCATTCCCATATTATCGAACTTGGCAGTCTTTCACATTTTTGTTTTGGGTGGGATTTCATTTATTTTTGTAAGGCTGTTTATTTTATTTTGTTCTTATGATTAAGTTAGTTAAGTAAATGTCTCATTTATACTATCTTTCAGATTTTTAAATATGCACTATGCTTCTTACAAAGAAATGAACTAGATTAACTAAATGGACTAGATTTACCAACTGACTGACATGACATGTTATCATATATTATGTTCGTGGATCAAAGTTACACATTCGTTATTTTCGAAAGTGACTCACACTTGGCCGTTTTCAGATTTTTACTTTGACTAAATACAAACCTTTGTAACGAATTTCAGATCGGTACGACCATTCGAAGATATATTATATAAATATAGATAAATTTAGTTCGTTTTAGTTCTTTAGGGGTATAAATTTACACTGGGTATTTTACACCTTCATTATTTTGAAACCGACTCACACTTGGCCATTTTCAGATTTTTTCCTTTACCTTGACATAAAGACCTACCTCCATGCCAAATTTCAAGTCAATACGACCATTGGAAGTGGTCTAGGTTTTTGATGAGTGAGTCAGTGAATCAGTGTATAGTAAAAATAGCGATTTTCTGACGTCAATGTCTCAAGACCTACAATAGGTATTCTTATGGATCAGAAGCGGTATTAATTAAAGAAAGAACAAGTAGCACACAACACCAGTTTTAATCTCTTACAAACAATTTAATTTGAATAAAGAAAAGCAACAATTACACCAACTACTCTTAAACTACTGCTAAAGTACGTAAATCGATACAAAACGATACAGCGAAACGTCCGTTGCATCCGAAAGCTAAGCAACGAATGACCCGAGTACCACATGCGCGACGCCTTTTATACCCTTCCTCTTGTCTCGAATTTGTGGGTAGGAGAAATATTTAACACGGCCGTTCCTGATTGCGTGGCGTCCTCGACCGCGGCATTTCTCTGCTCTTCTCTTTCTATTTGCATCAGATCCTTGCTCATCCGTCACAACCTGGCTTTCATCATTATGTTGATCGTCGCCAATCTCTGAAACATTACAACACACGAGTAACAAAATGACGTAACCACTACGGTTTGAAGCTTATTCAACATGAAACAACTTGTAGGTTACGGTCAACAAAGGTCAATGTCCCAGGCACAAGCGTGCACTCAAGTGCCAGTAACAAGGACCAGAAAGGAGTAATGATTTAAAGTTGAAACAGCTTGAAACCCAAGAGAACATTCAATGCATAACTACAGACAGAATCCGGACTTCCGTCAGTCGTTATACATTGTCAATGACAGAGGCCCTGACGTTTGCTTGTCGATTTACAAACACATAGAAGAGGCCCTAACGTTTGCGTACTATGAGTTTGTAACAAATTACACGCTTCGCGTCATGAGACAGAGGCCCTAACGTTTGCATGTCCCTTCGTATGACCGCGATCGTGAAACAGAGCAGAGGCCCTAACGTTTGCATGCTCCAAACCGGTAAGTCAACAGAACCAGCAGGAACACCGGCTCAGCAGTGCTCGTGCCGCGACGAGTAGCACCGGAACAGCAGCGTTCGTGCCGCGACCAAGAGCACCGGCAAAGCGACGCTCGTGCCGCATTCAGCAGCACCGGCACAGCAACGCTTGTGCCGCGACCAGGAGCACCGGCAAAGCGACGCTCGTGCCGCATTCAGCAGCACCGGCACAGCAACGCTTGTGCCGCGACCAGGAGCACCGGCACAGCGGCGCTCGTGCAGCAATCAGCAGCACCGACACAGCAACGCTTGCGCCGCGATCAGGAGCACCGGCACAGCGGCGCTAGTGCCGCATTCAGCAGCACCGGCACAGCAACGCTTGTGCCGCGACCAGGAGCACCGGCACAGCAGCGCTCGTGCCGCGACCAAACACCGGCACAGCAACGCTAGTGCCACGACACGGCCGCTACACATTCTCACATTCTCGTATACAACTCTGCAAACAAGCACTGACGACATACATTTCGTTCGGCCACTTCTGACCATCAAAATCTGGAAAGCTTTTCGCTCTCAAGGAAATAAATTCAACTTTGAAACTACGTCTCAGAAATATCATTATTACTAATCATGTGTCAGCAATGCTCAAAACACAACTACCATTACGGTTTGATAAGTTACGTGTAGTTAACTTCACTTCAGCTTTTTGCTACACAGAATACTCATAGGTGACAATACCAATGGTTGGTACAATTATTACACATTTTTCACTTAATACTCCTAACAGCATAATTACTTCCGATGTGTAATCAAAACAATAAAACAGATCACCTGACCTCAATGCATGATATACCAGGTCTACTATCCACTAGCTTTCCGGAGTTCCTTTTGGACCGGAGCTCATTTTGTATAACACATTTTGTAAAACAACAAAAGCAAAAAACAACCTGTTGGTTATTGGCGCTGGCACCTGAGAATCGAACTCAAGTTCTCATACCCTTTCGGTACGTTTTTAATCAATAAGCCACCAAGACGGATTACAAGCCATGTATTACATAAAGGCTAAATAAAACCGGATTGATCTCACCATTTACGTAGAGGTAGGTACATTACAGGATACTTCCCGTAACATCTCGAGCATTGTAGGAGCAAGGCATGTTGTTCACGGACACCACAGCAATACATAGGCAGAAACTCATTCCACCAGAAGCACATGAGAGCCCCTACAGCATCGGCATACTAAGCTCAAGCTATTCTCGACTTATTCCACCGTCATATCCACTTAATAAAAGTGCACATGAATATAAACTCATTAGCAACCGTGGTCACACCAGAACTTCGCTCACAGTCACGTGTCGACACGACTGGGAGCGACGACAGTAACTGCTTAGTTGGATGCAACGGACTATCGCTACTAGAAGTCATGGGAAATCTACGTTTGATCACTTCTAAACTTGTAAGAATTTGATCAAGGGCGGCGTTATGTGAACCGTGACGATGATAACGAGACTGATCAAAAGTCCAGTACACACTGATCAACACAGAACTCACTTTTAACCTAATCGAATCAGATGGCAAAAACGGCTAGAAACGCGTGGCAATCCCACTTCTGATCTTATGGATCAGAAGCGGTATTAATTAAAGAAAGAACAAGTAGCACACAACACCAGTTTTAATCTCTTACAAACAATTTAATTTGAATAAAGAAAAGCAACAATTACACCAACTACTCTTAAACTACTGCTAAAGTACGTAAATCGATACAAAACGATACAGCGAAACGTCCGTTGCATCCGAAAGCTAAGCAACGAATGACCCGAGTACCACATGCGCGACGCCTTTTATACCCTTCCTCTTGTTTCGAATTTGTGGGTAGGAGAAATATTTAACAGTATATTAATGAAATTTTGTATTTTAGATAAGTGAGGGGGTCTCAACAGATACTAGAAATTTGATATGCGTAAATAAAATAGATTTTGAGTTACAGGGGGGTCGAATTTGGCCCGAAATGGTTCGTGTAATATAACCCACGGCCGGTGTGTCGCTTTTTTTGCTCGAACTTGGCGGACACACTGCCGCGTGTCTAGATTTAGATTTATACAATAATGACCATTATATAATTATTTAATAATTATTGTAAGCATTCGTTTAATATGCATTTGTGTAAAAAGTCCTTTCAAGATTGTTTGCCGTTTGAGATCTAAGGCACAGTTTAAAATAGAGTCTGAGGCCTACCTACTCAAAGGACAATGGGAACAAATATATGGGACGTGGTATACCCCACCAATAGCGATGTCATATATATCATTGGATAGGCCTTTTTATGTAGAACAACATTTACTATGACAGCTTTGCTGAAATGTTTGTCCGTTCTGAGATATAGATCAAAAACTGTGCAAAAGTTAAACTAAACTTAACTTAATAATCTATTGATATCTCAAGTTTTTAGAGGAAAAACTAAGTTGAAATAAGTGTAAGTCTCCTGAGTCCTACCTGCTGTACCCGTTAGGGTCCATAATTGTTACTATTATTTTGCATTTGAGTTTTTTTTTTTTTTTTAGAGAAAAAGACCTATCCATCGATATGCATGACTTTGTTATTGGTGGGGTCTGTTGTTATGCCCAATATCCAGTTAGTACAGTATAAGGTTCAAATGCAAAATAATAGTAACAATTATGGACCCTAACGGGTACAGCAGGTAGGACTCAGGAGACTTACACTTATTTCACTTAGTTTTTCCTGTAAAAACTTGAGATATCAATAGATTATTAAGTTAACTTTAGTTTAACTTTTGCACAGTTTTTGATCTATATCTCAGAACGGACAAACATTTCAGCAAAGCTATCATAGTAAATGTTGTTCTACATAAAAAGGCCTATCCAATGATATATATGACATCGCTATTGGTGGGGTATACCAATCTGCCCAATGTCCTTTAATAGCTTGAAAGCAACGCCATCTGTCATGTCATGACGCAATCCAGATGGGTTGTGACAAATAACTTACAAATATTTAATTTTTATTCCATTTTAAGTGCATAAAATTCTACAATATATTATATATACTACAAAATACAGAAAACATATGATCCATTCTATAATATGTATTAGTTATTTACTAATCGGCAAATGCATTGCATTGTCTATGCGAATACCAAAAATTAAAGCACCAACATTCAGAAACAAAATAATAACCTAAAACTTAGATTTTGTAATATATTTTACAGAATGTAAAAGCTAGAATTAAGTACATTTAACTTGTTCTAAACAAGCAGTTAATGTGCTATATGCCTAAACCAAAATTACGAAAATTTATACTAAAACTTTAATGTTGACATTTATTTTCGCGGTACAATAACGTTGATTTTTCTTTCAATCATTGAATCGTACCTGTGGAATTCTGTTGACGTTTACAATTTTTTACACAAATTCCAATATGGAGCAATAAAACAAATTACTAATAGTATTATGAAAAGCTAGATATAGGTAAGTGGATAAAAATATGCAACTTTGTTATTTTTTTAGGAGAAAAGACAGTCTATCACTTCCGTTGCGACAGGAAAAGGAAGTGTGTTTTATGGCGGTCGAAAGGCATGGCTTTAGCTGCGCGCTTGACATCCTTATCCTGTCTAATTTAGATCAATATTATTGTGTTCAAAACTGCTAATTGTAGCTTGTAGCCAATGTTTGATCATTCATCTCAATTTATGACGATGCGTTATTGTAACATTAAACTTACTAGATACAAGTACCACGTTCAATGCCTCAATAAGCAATTTTGTTTACCTGCAGACAAAGTTGCAATAACTTTGTTCAAAACGCTTTGGAAACCTTGTTGTTTACTAAATTGTTTCGGTGATTAGGCACATGAGTTGTTTGCTTCTCCAAGTTTAAGGAAATCAGTGCCTACATGAAGAAGGTATCATTTTGATTTGTGTATTTAGCAACTGCTTGGGGTTTTAAGTAGGTACTTAGGTAATATTTTACAAGATTTATTTGTCATGAAGGGTAAATTCTATGATAAAAACAATAACTCATCATAGTGTTGATCATGTGTCTGTCAGGCGTAAGCAGGGGTGGGTATAGATTCATAATGTATACACCTCTATAGTTTAAAATAACAAGCCTCCACTTGTTATTAGCAATGTTTTAAACTATTGTTACTATCTTGTTGTGTTGTTAGACTGTAAGCCTTCCTACAATAAATAAATAATGTACTTGTATAGTAGATGTTGTTAGTTTGACAGTATCACTATGCTAAGTGCCTGATGTAGCTGGCACGGTTGTTGCAGGGGCGCTGCGATGACATCAGACCTGTGCTCAGAGGATGTGGTGGTGCGTATCACAACCCCGCAGATCATTACTGTGAGTTTAGTAATACATCCTTGTACTATATCACGGCAACAATCACTTTTGTTTCATTAGAAGATGAACCAAAATTGATCAATTTCTACTTTTCTATTATAAATACTCAAATTTTATAAACCACTTAAATTAAAAATAAGATTCTGATTCCTGTTCCTAGTTCATATTGCTTCCTTTATAATGATGTCACCTTTCAGGTGATCTCTCCCTGTTCCTGTCCCTCGCTATACATCTGCATTCACTACAAGAAGGAGATTATAAAATTATGCACACAAGTTTTCCCCAATCCACCGACAACCCAAAAGACCCAGATAATACAATGTGCTTTCTCAGGCTTCTTGAATTATTTTGTTTCATTAGTTACAGTGTGGAAGCTGAGCAGACAGACATGTTCATTTCCACATTTAAAATACCTCTATACTTGCTTAACCCAGCAGTTTCACCCACTTCAAGAGTTTTAAGAGAACTGTTTCCCATACCCAGATATTCTGATATATTTATGTATATTACTGTCAAGATTTAGTATAATGTATTTGATTGTTTTTGCAGAGGAGGGCAACTACCACATCCATACATAATGCATGCAAAACGTTGACATTTGTAATATTTGTATTAAGTAAGGATTATAATGTAGGCTACTTCTTTTATCCATGCGGGATGTAGCATAGCACATTCAGGAAATGGGAAAAACCACTGGAGCTGATATTATTACCAATTAGAAAAGATACATTACCAATGTATCTTTTCTAATTGCACCTGACCTATATATTTTTTTGTGTGAAAACATGGTGCATTAGGACAGTGTAATGGAAAGTGTCGGGCGGTGTAGCAGGCGGGGGGCGGTGCGGGCGGTGCGGGCGGCGCGGGCGGGCGGGTGGCGGCGTCGTCGGCGGCCGTGGAGCTGGGCCGGCGGCTGCTGCTGGCGGCGCGGGCGGGCGACACGCAGCTCGTGCTCGACCTCATGGCCAAGGGCGCGCCCTTCACCACCGACTGGGTATGCCATGTCACACTTCAGTCCCCATTCAGAATCGACCACATTTCATTTGCATGACTAAAGGACAACTCCTCAAGTTCCTGAATGTAAGTAGAATGCGATACAGCCTACTTTATAATGTTTGGTTGCCAGCATCAACCAGGGCCCCGATTCTCCTAAGTTAATAATGTCAAAATCGAATAGAAATCGAATCGTAATATGATCGCAATAGCAGCTTTAACCATATCGGGCATTCTGCTACTAATATAAGACCAATCGTATTCCAACGACATTCGATTGGTTTGCGATTGGTCTGCTATTATGGTGATTTTTAACCAACTTCCCAAAAAGGAGGAGGTTCTCAATTCGGCCGGTATGCTTTTTTTTTCTATGTATGTAGGTACATCGATTACTCCAAGGTTTATAAACTGATTTACGTGATTCTTTTTTTGTTCGACCCGGAATATCTGCCAGTTGGTCCCATAGTCATTAGGTCAGGATCTGATGATGGAAACCCTGAGAAATCGAGGGCAACCTTCGAAAGTTGTAGGCATACATAGGGTAAAAACTTGACACTCAGGTGTACGCCTAAAAGCACTATTCAACAGTGAAGATTTGGAGCTGACCTGATGATGGAGACCAGAGAGGGCCGAGGGAACTCGACAACTGAATATGTAAACACCTCGTGTTTGGGTTTAAATTATTTGTATTGACAAGACCTTTGCAACAGTGAAAGTTTGGAGCTGACCTGATGATGGAGACCAGAGAAAGTCGAGGGAACTCGACAACTGAATATGTGAAATACCTCGTATTTGGACTCATATTCTTTGTATTGATGAGAACTTCCCACTTATATGGATAGTGACAACTATTCGTATCACTGAAAAGCTTTAAATAAAAAACTTTTTTACAAAAAAATTAAACCGACTTCCCAAGACACTGTCTAATGGATGTTACTAAGTTAATTTTGCCACCGACTTCTAGGCCGATACACCTAAAATTAGTTTTTTTTTTGCTTTTTAGTGTTTTGGTCTATACGGTAGTTTGCTCTACAATCATATTGCAATCGTAGATCATTTGCAGACAAAATGATTCATTGTTGAATGACAGAAAAGGATAAAAACGTTTATTTCAAAGAAAAAATAGCGGAATGCCACATACGCTTCAATCGTAATCGAGTCGTGATTGGATCGGAGTCGAACCGAGTCGAACGTGAATCGTATTTCGCTTAAGTATAATTAGGAGAATCAGGCCCCTGTATTTATACAAAAGTGATCATATTTGTTTTGGTGATTAATACTGCTGTAGTGGTAAAAAAAGATAACAAAGAATCAAATGGCGATTTATGTTCAAAGGGCTATATTTCAAACTGCTACTTAGGTTGAGTAATGCTTGTTCATTTATTGGCCTAATATTTCTATTAAATATCGTCGATTCAATGAACGCGCTGGTTATTCAATCAAATAGCAGATTCAACTGGATGACTGCAACACATACAATATGTTGTTTGTTAAAATGATTAAAGAAGGATGTTCACATCGATTAGAGGTTTGGTTTTAAATGTACTTATCTATACTAATGTTATAAAGAGGAAAAGTTTCAATTTTAGTTTTTGTAATGGATAAACTAAAAATCGAATGGACCGATTTTAAAAATTCTTTCACTGCTGGAAAGCTACATTCTTCCCGATTCCCGATTAACATAGGCTTATCCATTTATTTATACGGGCAGCTGTAGTTCCCACAAAACAATGGCCGACCTCTACCTTTGAATCGACCTTAAAAAAATTGGGAAAAAGCTAGAATTCCGTGTATGTGGGCGGCAGCTGGGCACGTCGCCACTGCACCTGGCGGCGGGCGGCGGCCACGCGGCCACCTGCGCCGTGCTGCTGCGCGCCGGCCTCACGCGCGACGCGCGCACCAAGGTGGAGCGGACCGCGCTGCACCTCGCCGCCGCCGCCGGCCACGCCGCCGCCGCGCGGCTCCTGCTCGACGCCGGCGCCGCGCCCGACGCGCGCGACCTGCTGCGCATGACGCCGCTGCACTGGGCGGCGCAGCACGGCCACGCGGCCGCCGCGCGCGAGCTGCTGCGCGCGGGCGCGGACCCGGCCGCGCTCAGCAAGTTCCACAAGACGCCGCTGTCGCTGGCGCGCGAGCTGGGCCGCGCCGACCTCGTGCGCCTCATGGACGACGCGCTGCGCGAGCGCGAGGCCGCGCGCTCCGTGTCCGCGCTGCACGGTACGCGCCCGCCCGCCGCCGCCGCCGCCGCCGCCGCCGACCGCTTGACGCTCATCTCATGTTTTCTGTTGCAGAACAAATGGCCGAAATATCCCCCACGGAATCTCAGATGGAAACATTTGATGCTGTACAAAGTGAGCATTCATTCAATAAAACTATATGAGCTGCACTCGTGTCTACTCATTAATGATGTTATCCTTTATTCTCAGGAATCCAAGATTTGAAACCTACCAAGACGAAGCAAGCTGAAAAGACAATTAAACAGGAATTTAAAATTGAGGTATTATATCCAAGCCTAGATAGCACTTCTACAAAACATTTTCGTAAATCTATTTTTTCTCGGAAGGAAACTAAATTTGCATCTGCATATCGGTGAGACTGTGAGATGTATGTAAGCATATAGTGTTAATCTAGCTGAAGCTGTAGGTTAGAGTAGCTGAGTGTGTGTGTGCAGAGCGCGGGCGACTCGGGCGCGGCGGCGCTGCTGCGGCAGCACGGCATCACGCTGCTGCCGGCCGACGACGGCAGCACGGTGCTCAGCGCGCTGCAGAGCGGCCGCACCGTCGTGCTCTCAGGTACGCGCTCACACATCTACATCAACCGTGTCATCATCACTACTAACAAAAACCACTTCCACTCTATATTATGTATCAGAATCTCGCGGAACTTAAGTAATCGTGACATTGGTGTGGCTAGAGTCACTTTATTTTTATATTTTTTCCGCCTGCAATTTCACCTGCGTATCGAGAGATCTTCTTTCTGCACTTGGATAAAAGTAGTATATTAAATGTATATATTCTGATATATAAGCTATCAAGCCACCATGCTTCAACAAAATCCATCGAGTAGGTACATCAAATTACATTTTTACACAAGTAAGAATTTGCAGATGCTGGAAAATTAATGTTGAAAGAGAGTGAAACCACGCCGCCCGTCACCAGCAAAGCGACTTCAAGTGCCAATCAAGGGAAGGGCATGGTCCTCACGGCCACACCCGTCAAGTCGCCGCCCAAGCCCGGCGTCAAAATATTCACGCTCAACAACAAACTTCTTGCCGCTCCCAAGGATAACAAGATACCCGTTAAGAAGATCATCAACCCGCAGGACATGCAGGTACTAAAATGTTATTATTATGTTAACATTATGTGAAAAACAATAACAATGGCCATATCCCTGCAAAGCGAACCTTCCTTTTTTTATTATTGTATTTGTTTGTTTGGATCAAAATTAGAAATTGAAATTTAATCCTATTGTCAGATGTGTCTGAAATTTGGTACACACCTTTAATTCTGATGACAATACAATATAGTAATATCAAAAACATTGTAAATCTAAGATTGCTGCCGGTACAAAATGGCGGATTACATATTTTTCCACAACCCCTTCAATATGGGTATCAAATATGGCTACACAAGTAGAATACTGTAATTGTGACAAAATTTAAAATCCAAGATGGACGTCGTTACAAAATGGCGTATTAGGTGATGCAATCCACTCTTATTATAGAAGAAAGTATTACAGCAATAGTTAATGGGCCCCACGTTTTATTTTAGGTGGATAGGTAAGAAATGTTGATAGGTTGATTTTCCTACTTTTCAGTGCACATAAAACCGTTAATAAAAATCGATACCGATTTTTTGTTGTTAATAAATTGTATTTAGTATTTAGATACAAGTAACATCGTCATATCAAATTGGTCATTCTTAACTTACAGGTGAAGTTTGTACAATTGCCTCCTGACGCAAAAATAATCTCCCCATCGAAAATAGTACCAATGAAAGCCAAGAACAAAGTGTCAAGTCGCGCGGCCGCGTCCGGCGTGACGTCACTGGGCAGCCAGCGGCCCGCCGTCAAGATCATCATGAACAAGAGCAACTTCAACCGCCTCATCGCCACCGCCGCCCGCGCCGACCCGCCCGAGGTGACGTCACGTGTACCGCGTACCCTCTTCTAGCTTCTAGCTTACTGCTATATTCGAGCCGCTGATGCAATTATTAGTTTTTCTTATAGATAGCCGTGCCAGGAGCGAGCGAACAGGACTGTATTGAAATACCAGAGGACGACGTCGAAGCGTCTCCCGACTCCGAGAATCCCGCCGTGCTGCGAGCGCAACTGGCGGCCGCAAGACGAGCTCTGGCCGCCGCCCGCCGCGAGCTCAGCACCACCCGCGCCCGCCTCGCGCAGCTCGAGCGTCTGCACGAGTAGCGCCTGCACCAGCAGTTCGGCTCTTGCACTCAACCATCTGCTGACGTGTTTACAAATTCCGAGTTTTGGACTGTTTGTCTCTCTATAATATTTTATCAAGCTAAGTATAGACTGGAAAAGGAAACTGTAATAATATGTAAATAATGTATTATATAATTAAGGAAATTAAACAATATCTTTTGTAATCCAGTCGTTTATTTTTCCACATAATGATCTAAATAAAGTCACTTCATAAAATCGTATAGTAGTCGTGGCTAGTGTGGGACACAGCACGGGGCCGGACTACACGTCGCGGCGCTGGCCGCGGGCGGACAGCACGTCGCGGAACTGCGCGAGGATGGCGTTCTCCCGCTTGGCGCGTTCCTCCTTGCTGAAGGCGGCGAGCGCTCGCTTCTCGTCGGCCGAGTAGATCTGGTTCTCCTTGCGGATACGCACCGCCTCCATGCGACGATGTCTGTTGTTCAGATAAACAAGCTGTTTAGCACCACTCGTACCTTATCGTCATAGCACATAGATGAAAACTACTACGATCAAATTATATGGCAAAACCGAAACATGATATCAGTGTGGGTTTCGCTCGGATATAAGCATGTGCAACAAGTTCGTCTTTTATCTCTGACATTATCTGCTAATAGGAATTTAATCTAACACCCAAATAATGGTGTCAAATTACATACCTGCTGCCACTCATCACGTATCCTACAGATTCGTAAGATGCGATTTCGTCAGAAGTAAGTCCAATTTCTCCTCTGCGTGGTATCCGCTTGCCCTCGGCGACGTAGGCGGCCATGGCAGCGCCCTCTCCCGGCAGCAAGGCTCGCCCGAAGTCCTTGTGCCCCAGAGCCGGCCCCACTCGCGGAGTTGGACCAAAAGCTTCTGAAGCCATTTCCTCATCACCTCTTTTCGAAGACTGCGATTCCCTACTTCTTTCTATTTCATGTTCCTCTGTGGATAAGTGTACAAGTAATGATGACATGCATGACTACTATGATTTATACGTAACTAAAATATTTTATGTTGCTGCATCCATTTATACCTAGAAACTAGATGTGTGACATGGTTTAAACTAGAGACAGCATGCTGGATGCATTTATATATATTAGTCTGTGCAGTAGAATTGTTAGGAAAAAACTGCTAGTCCTCAGTCATACTTGTCAAATTATTTTGGTAATGCTACTGCTCCACCTGCGTCTTAACGCGTAAAATTTTGGCATTTTATACTATATATGTTACGGGTAATGCTAGAAGGCAGGGCCGCGCCGCCCCTGTGTGCGAAGTGTGCGGCGCACACAGGCGCCAAGACAATAGGGGCGCCGCGCCGCCACTGCCACCTAAATTATTTTTGTTACCTATATGATTGTTTTTTGTAGTGGAGTATCGACAAGTAGGTACAATACGCGCAACATAGGCCTTGTAAACTACAAAACATCTATAACGCTTATTGAACAAGTCTCTCAATATTTAATGTTTATTATTATTCACGTTTATGGTTTTAAAAAAACTTATAAAAAATCACCTGCGCTCTACAATGAGTCAGGAAAGATTAACTAATTTAGCAACAATATCCATAACCTCCTTATCCTTAACCGGTGGTCCGCGGACCACTGGTGGTCCCTGGAGGCAATCCAAGTGGTCCGCGAAGCATTGCTTCGCGACGTTGTCTATACTACTATACGTTGTCTAACTTTATTTTTAACGACTTATCTATGCGAACAGGGGTTTTCGAATGGATGTATATAAGATATCCATCTTGTCTAACTACTTGTCTAACAGAAAAAAAATATGTTTGGGCTACATTTTAAGTAATTTTGGCTTTGAGTCTTAAAAAATAATTAAAATTTCGCGCTCGCTTCGCTCGCGTATTCAGAAACTATGTGCCCTTTTTGCATTTGTCAACAAACAAAAAGTTAAGTACGTTTGGGCCACATTTTACGTAATTTTTGGTTTGAGACCGAAAAATATTTCGCGCTCGCTTCGCTCGCGCTTTTGGAAACTAGCTGCATATAGGCAATTGTTTATCACAAAAATCGCATTAGGTATATTAAAATCTGTGAATTTTTATTTTTAGCTAAATAATAAAGAAATGAGTGCTAATTATAAAGTATGCTTGTATTCTTTATCAAAGAACCCTCAATTTAGGTAAACCAATGTGGTGGTCCGCGGCATGATAAACTTTTGGTAAAGTGGTCCCTCATGCCAAAAAGGTTAAGAACCACTGATATAGACATACATGAAACTATTAAGGATTTCGCAAACAAAAAAGCGAGAAAAGTGGAAATATTATAATTTAAGTAATGTTTGTATTCTTGCAAATGTTAAGACTCTTGTTGTTTTTTTAAAACATATTATAGGTAGGTAATAGGTAGTTAAAAAAGAGGCGCTTCATAGGTTTCGCACACAGGCGCTGCCGGGGGTCGGCGCGGCCCTGCTAGAAGGTGGAGTAAACTTAGGTTTACCCGGGTTGACTTAGTATTACCCAAGCTTCTTGGGTAAAGTCCGAATAAGAAGTAAAATAAATATTAATTCGGGGTTTACCCATGCTCCCCTAGGTCTACCCAACTCTGACTGGGTAATGTTAGATGTTGCGTAATTTTCGAGCCCGCGACGAACGTGGTACTATTGAGGAAATGTTCTCAAGAAATCATTTTTCTGTGTGTCATGATAAACTGATGGATATTGAAAATATATCACCAGAAAAAAAAAGCTTACGAGAGGTTGCAAATGAACAGTCGCTTTCAGGAGGCCAGGGTTATAAAAGGTGTAATTGTAAAACAAAATGTGCTACAAAGAAGTGTTCATGCAAAGCTGCAGGAAAATTGAGAAATTCTAAATGTCGCAGCAGTTTATCTTGCTCATATAAATATTTTCAGTTTAAACAACAACTAACGTTATTAGTTTTTTCTATTAAAGCTATTAAGTTTATGCTCTTCAAGCAATTACGATCGCCTTTGTATGTTTTTGTAAATAACTAGCCTTTGCCCGCGGCTTCGCTACCGTCAACTGACTTCTCTACTTTACCCTATTTTTTTTTCATAAGAACCTTCTCCTGACAATAACAAACACAACAAAAAGAATTAGCCAAATTGGTCCAGGCGTTTTTGAGTTATGCCCTTACCAACACATTTTGAGATTCATTTTTATATTACAAGTAGATAAATGTTTAAAATGACCTTGGATTTTCATTTCACTAATTAAGTAGTCAAATTTTTAACATTACCCATTCAGAGTTGGGTAGACCTAGGTGAGCATGGTTAAACCCCGAATTAAAATTTATTTTACTTCTTATTCGGACTTTACCCAAGAAGCTTGGGTAATACTAAGTCAACCCGGGTAAACCTAGGTTTACTGCACCTTCTAGCATTACCCGTAACATATATACTTCCCTGCCGATTTCGGCTATGGTGACTGCTTTCAGTTATCATTGAGAGAAGAGCTAGGAGGATCAGCTCTTCTATGCGCCCTTTAGGCGCGTACGCACGTACGAACACAAACACCAGACCCGAACATTTGGTTCGTACGTATGGACGGCATATTCGAACACGAACGCAAACATAGTTCGAGTCGAGTTCGCGAACAACAGTCGTGAACTCTATCTTAGTAGCCATGACGGCGCCGTTGGAAGTGGTCGATTGTGAAGTTATTAAAGCGCTTCGAACGCCGTCCATACAGAACACACTACAAGGATCGCCGCGAACATGTTTCACGAACAGAGTGTTCGATGTTCGATAGTGGTACGCACGTACGAACCAAGTTGTTGCATATCATGTAACGCAACAAATTTGTTCGTACGCGCCTTTAAGCCGCGTACGCACGTACGAACACGAACATAGCGAACACAAACACCAGACCCGAACATTTGGTTCGTACGTATGGACGGCATATTCGAACACGAACGCAAACATAGTTCGAGTCGAGTTCGCGAACAACAGTCGTGAACTCTATCTTAGTAGCCATGACGGCGCCGTTGGAAGTGGTCGATTGTGAAGTTATTAAAGCGCTTCGAACACCGTCCATACAGAACACACTACAAGGATCGCCGCGAACATGTTTACGCACGTACGAACCAAGTTGTTGCATATCATGTAACGCAACAAATTTGTTCGTACGTGCGTACGCGGCTTAAGATGGCTGCAGTACCCTATTTTATGTGTAAACGTGCGCGAGCATTGGCTGCACGTTAGGATACCGTCCACGTAGTTATAATGAATGGCTACTGGTGTTTTAGCCTTAAGAGCATCACGATTCGCATCCAGTGCGGATTTCCTTTGCTCTTCGAAATACCATAACTCGGGTGTCGGTTTTTTGGACACATCAAAGGGTTTTAGTGCGTAGCTTAGCGCGCTTAGTGATGTTGGCTACATTAATGCCATCTCATTGCACGCATGCAAGGACGAGTGTAGATACTTTGTTTAAGTTGTAACAGCATTTTACGAGCACGATAATGGAATGGTCAAATGAGAAAGCTTTAGTTTTTAGAATAGGGTAGTGTCCAGGGTCGAAATAATGAAATAATATTTAGTCCGCTTTTTAGATAATCAAAAAATATTGGATACGTATTTTTTCTTTTTTTAATTAAACATAAAATGACAAAGATAATAAATACACTTCAAAAATTAGGAGTGGGGGCCTTTTACGTCACAGTGTCCTGAAAATTGTAGCAACTTGTGACGTCACACTCAACTTTAACACGCTATATCTTAACAAGTTCTGATCCAATTTAAAAAAGAAAAAATACGTATCGCTTAATTTTGGACAATCTACAAGACGGACTAATTATTATTTTTTAGGAAACTAGCCTATTATTTTGTGTGTCTGAGTTTAACCTCTTTAATGTGTGTTAACGCGTTACTTCATGAGGGATTAACTCTTTGCGGAATTGTAACTAAGTGTAGCCAACACGCATTTTCAATGCAATAAGTAACGTGTAGTTGGCCATTGACATTAACGTTAACGCTAACGCAGGTGGAGCAGGAGCATAAGGGTGTGCTTTATGCATTACAACAAGCAAAGCTTATAGACATGTTTTATATCCTATGTTTCTCAATACACAAATATTATGAAATGGTTTAGACCTTTCACCATGAAAGAGTTACATACATAAGCAAAGTACCTAGAAGATTTCCTTGTATATGTATAGGTAACTTACTTCCTTTCTCGACCCACACTTCTTCCTGACTGCTATCACTGGAGTCACTACTGCTACCCTTGGCTTTCTTCTTCTTTGCCTTTTTCCGTGCTTTCTTTACTTTTTTCAGTTTTTTCTTCAACTTCTTTAGCTTCTGTTTAGTGTCTTTATCCTTTGATGACTTTTTACTCTTTTTTTTTTCTTTACTACTTGTTTCTGGTTGTGACTGTTCCTCTTCAGAGCTGGTGATGTTAAATATATTTATTTTAAAATATTGACCTGACATTATTACAATTATACATACTAAATGGAATAAAGCCAGGAATGTACATGTTAACTTCCAGAGTGACAGCTAGTCTAGTGAGCACATATTTGGTATATGGCCAAGGTTTAGTAACACACTATTCTCTTACAATGGCATGGAAACATTGTTATTTAATGATATTCAGAAAATTTAAAATTCCTTACTCAGCTCTGAGAGGTGATTTGCCCCACACCGATGACACTCCAACTAGCCCTATCCTCTCTCTTTCTTCACGTCTTGCATCAAAGAATTCTTCCTCTTGTGGTTTATAGCGACCTCTTGCTGGTGGACCTCCACCCCCCAAACCTTAAACCAGTAATAAAAAATCATTGTTACAGAATTGATTTGTATACCTATATAGTTATTTTAAATGATTGCTAAGTATAGTCATTCTGTTTTATTTGTTTTTTTTTTGCTATACGTACCACCACCTAGACCTCCTCCATTATATTCCTTATAGGAGGTGCGTCCTCTGTTGCGATCTCCTTCCCTGAGCAGTGTGCGTTCATGTTCCTTGTGTTCATGGTGAGTGCGGTCTCGACTGCGGCGGGCGCCGCGCTCGCTGCTGTCGGCGCGCTCACGGCGTGCTCTCTCCTTACTTCGCTCTCTGGTGCGCTCGCGTCGCCCTCTCTCCCTGCTTCGCTCTCTGCTGCGGTCGTGTCCAGCTCTCTCCTTACTAACTTCTCGAACTTCCCTATGTTTGCTTCGCTCAATACTGGGATTACGACTGCATCGTTCGTCACCACCAGTACGTGACCTATCAGGACTACGGCTCTTTCTAATACGGCTTCGATCACGATCACCACCCATAGCAAAGAACTTTAGTACTATTTTACTAATGCAACGGGAGTAACTCAGTAGAACACACAAATACCAATAAAGAAGTCTATGACAGCAATAGTGTTTTATTAATATCTTCGCATGACATCACATTTCTTTTGTAAGAATAGAGTACCTTCGTTACAATTAAATCTTTTGTCGTCGCCTAAAGTAAAAACTATAAGTAAAACCAAACCAAACTTTAAACTTGATTCATGAAATTATGATTGACATTTGACAATTGACCACTGGCAGTTGGCAGTTGGCACATTGACATTGACATAAGTCATTAATAGCCATCTATTAGTATTACCATCTATTACTGAGTGCATTGTGCAATGAGATAGGAATTTCTTCTTCTTCTTTATCGGACACTCTTGGCAGAGTGGTCGTGATCATGGATTGTCTCTGGTGGCTGCCCTTGCGATTTCTCTCCACTTCTCTCTGCTGGTGCCGTTCCGTGCGCACTCCACAATTGAGCGTGATGTTACATATTTTATGAGGTCTGTCCTGACTGTTATGAGATAGGAATTTAGCAGTATTCAAAAAGTTCCACAAGGAGTACATCTATTTCTTGTTTTTTTAGTTAGTTTCTCGCGGGTACATACATACATAACGTGCTTTCTTATCTCACAATTCTCATATCTGATATTGGAAGAATCGTTGACATTGACATCGACGAATCACTTACCATTAACCAAGAATAGAATAGAATAGAAGGAATTATTTTATAAGTCAATGGGTGAGTGCGACACAAACTCCATTTTGTATTTATTTTTTTCAAATTCGTTTTTTCAACTCGTTTAAACCTAGTACAAAAGCCATTCTTTTTTGATTATACGTTTTATAATAAGAAAAAAATACGTTTAAAAAGTAACAGTTATTTTATTTTAAATATTTGCAATTTACGTATTAACGCAATACAACATAGTTGGGAAAAGCATTTAAATACGTTGAACTTCCCTACCGCATTTTTCTTACATGGCTACATTAATCTCGGTTTCAGCTCAGTCTTGTGCTGTGTCAAAATAGACTTTATTCCATTTAGTTAAAGTAAGTTTCGGGTAAATTCAGTTTGTAAACAAACGATGTTGACATTTGAAGGAAATTCAGACGGCCCACTGACCGGAAATTCGTTGGACGAGTGGTGTAAAATAATGTGTAATCGATTTTTCTTATTTTCAGGTTTGGTTTTCAAGCAACGGAAATAAAAATATACATTTTATTATTGATAATGAAGTTATCTACGCCCAGATACACATTTTGTTTATTTTTTCAGCTTATATTCATGCTTTGTGATCTATTATTTAATTGTGTTAGCTTATTTCCCCGGAGTCGTGATGGGCTTCTTGTATTATTCATGTAAGTTTTAAATAAATTACAAATACTTTATATTTGTCTTGAACTTATTAATTTTAACCAAGTATTAATTCGTAGATTTCAAGATTTATTCCTCGTGTTATCCATTACAACAATGCTGATGACATTCTTCTCAACATATTTATTTCAAGTAAGTACCTTATTATTTGTAATCCTCTAAATTTTTGTAGATAGGGGTATGTATCCTGTCTTAGGTGAGGGAATAAAACTACTACCAGTCTGTTACACTCTCAGTAATAACTGAACTGATTTGAATGGAATTTGCTACGCAGATACAATGTCAATAATTGGGAAGCGGTTTAAAACTATTTTGATATTATGGAAATATTGTATGGTGCATAAACTGGAATCATACTTTGTTAATATACATTGTCGTAAATGTGGTTCAGCTGCGGAAAATAACAAGACTTGTAAGTTGATCAACACTCGGAAAATAAGAAACGGCATTTGAAATGTACATCTTAACATATTTATTTAAGTAAGTTGATTAATTTACAGCGTCTTGCTGTTAAATCGTCCGACAAAGGCGAGGTGTACGTTGATTGGTTAAAAGCTCTATGAATAAACACTCTTGCTTAATTAATGCTGTCAACCAATTAGGGTCAATTCACACTGAAGGAGCAGCGGCCGGCAGCGGCCGGCAGCGGCCGAAATTGCAAGGGATTGAGCGCGAGCGCGGCCGCGCGGCGCCGCACCGCGCCGCGCTCTTACATTTTCCGTGCTCTTACGGCCGCTGCTCTTTCAGTGTGAATTGACCCTTAGAGAAAAGTGTTAAGTGTCGGATAATAGTGTACCGTCAAATAGTTCACTGGGTAACGATTGGCCCATTTGTGGATGATTTTACTTGTAGCAATATAGTAATTTATTTTATTAGTTAGGTAGCTTGGTAGTAGGTTAGCTAGGTACCATAAGTTCACTGAATAAAATTCAATGCGTTAAATAGTACATTCCAACTGCTGTTTAGTATTTTCCGAGTTGATCAACTACCTAGAAAATGAATGAACTTACAAATGTTGTTATTTTCCGGTGACATATATAGTGTGGTTGCTAGGCCGGGCTGGTGGAGGTGCTGGCGCGCAAGTTCCGCGCGGCGGGCGCCGTGTGCGCGGCCTACGTGCTCGCCAGCGTGGCGCTGCACGCCGCCTGGCTGCTGGACAAGTGGGCCGAGCCGGAGTCGGTCTCCACACCGCTGCTGATCTGCCTGTTCACTCTGCAGCGCTGCCGTCAGTTCTATTGCACTCAATATTACGGTTTCGTTTAGTTCTAATTTTATTAAATTAGCATTTCACTTTTGTTTTCTTAGTGTCTCCGTGGTACTATTTCTTCTACAAGAGAGCAGCACTACGAGTCAGCGACCCCCGCTTCTATGAAGACATAGATTGGATCAACCAGCAACTACAGGCTCATTAAATTAATTCTCTATCAAACAAACCTATTTATATGGACTGATATAAGAACGATGGACTGTATAATGATTTAAACATTCATAGTTGTCTTCTTGATGTCATAAATTTAATTTTATTTAGTTGATCAGTAGGTATCTTATACTTTATATATGTCACCGTAAGATTACAAACATCGTTAGATTACAATCTATCTCGAGAGATTGTAAACTGTCGAATTATTGTAAACCGTAACACCTGATTGCAATTTAACGCATTATTTTTCGCTATATTATAATCTATCGATGAGAAATTGTCAAATTGTCAACTGTCCGAAAGCTCTCCCTGATTGGTCAGTCTTTTTGTAAGATCGAGAGCGATGTAGAGCGGTCAAATTGTCAACTGGCGTAGAACGGAATGCATCTTGCGCGCTGATTGGTAGAACGTCAAAAAAGACAATGTTCTTTGCAACTCCCGGTGTCACAGCTCTTTGACGTGCAAAAATAAGTGACGGTTTAATTTTTTATAAAATCAAAAATTGTACTTAATTTTTAAGACTCAAATTACACACAATTAAAAATTGTATTAAAAATTGAAGTTAGTGACGAAAACGAATCGCTGCAAAACCGACTCCACGTAGTCTTGTCTGCCCTACCCCTAGAGTGCAATTCAAAACCGCGTAGGCGCGGAGGGGCGAGGCGGCCTGCGAGCTGAGGCGCAGGTAGTTTCAGCGCTCGCCGCCGCGGCTGAGGCTGGCCGGCGGAGCCGGCCAGCAAGCCGAAGCTGCGGTGGTGAGCGTGAAAACCATCTGCGACGATAAGCTCGCATGGGACCGCCGGAGCCCCGCAGCGCCGGAGCCGTGACAGAAGTTATGCTTGCTGCATGTTGCATGCTTACTTCCATGCTGGGTCAATTAATATGGGATGTGTTATATTTTAAACAAAAAACTCAGTAGGTACGAGTGAAAAAATTAGAAGGTAAATAAATATTTTTATGATGTCATTTAATAGTATTTAAGAAGTTTACTGTTAGAATGCATGCTACAAATTTAGATGCAAAAAAATAACCATCATGCTGAGTTGTATTTAGAGTGGAAGATAACTCGTGGCTAAGATACTATTATTTAGATGCTCGACGCTTTATTAATTGTGGCTGACTTAGTAATTTAGAAGGCAACATACATTTTTGGGGGCGAATAATGATATTAAAAAGAAGCCTGTTTAATTAGCACCCCTTTTATTTTATTTTTAAATATAAGTTTGTATTTGAAGACAAAATACCTAACTGTATTTTTATAAGAGTTATTTTTATATAAATGTAATACTTGAAGAATTTTTGAAGAGCATTTATTTTATTTAACTGACACCTCTATTTCATTCCTAACTCTACGGGAACTCCATGGGAACAGAACGGCTGGTCGTGATTGGTCGATCTTACAAAAAGACTGACCAATCAGAGAGAGCTTTCGGACAGTTGACAATTTGACAATTTCTCATCGATAGATTATAATATAGCGAAAAATAATGCGTTAAAATGCAATCAGATGTTACGGTTCACAATAATTCGACAGTTTACAATCTCTCGAGATAGATTGTAATCTAACGATGTTTGTAATCTTACGGTAACATATACATATTTATGTCACATTCCTACCTGTAAGTACTTACATTTTCATATGATATAAAATGTTGATGTGATCTTATCAAATGTAACCTAATTTATGATATTCTAGTCAACTAGGCGGTTAAACTACTTTTATTAGAATAAAAATGTATTTTTAAAGAATTAAGGTAACCTTGTTATTATTTACTAATTACCGAAACAATCCTAGGTACCTCATCTATTTAAGACGCAATCATTCTCTCTCTACTTTTATAACTGAACCGCTGTTTTAAACGGTTTTGTACGACATAATTATATTTATTTAGTAATTAGTACTTTGGCTAGGTATGAGTATTTACAAAACCAGTAACTTCGGCATAAATAATTCGGGAGTCTCGTACTAGCTGGGAATCGATGCAGTCGTGCTGCTGACGCGTATATTTGTTTAATACAAAATAGAATTTAACGCGGCGTAAGCCGTTGCTAGTCGTTTTGTAATAGCCATGAGTGAACAACTCGTGGCGAATGAGCTGCTGGCGTTCCTGCAGCAGAAGCTGGACGTGATGGACGAGGTGTCCGCTGTCCAGATCTGCGCGACGAACTTCAGCGAGGATGACGTCGCTGCTGTACCGGTTGCTCACCAAGAGCGACCACATGGTGTCCCGTAGGCGTGACGGGACAATTTATTCAGGATTCATTCAACGCATTCAGGATGTCATCACGCTGCTAAAGGAGACCGATCCTGACGACGTGCCGACGTTTGTGGCGAAGGATCTGAATAAGCTTCCGCTCGTCACCTTCGACCACGTCGACATTACGAGCCTGCTGAAAGACATCGTCTTTCTATCTAAAGGCAAGTCTTGCGGATGTAAGAAGTTAGATGCATCCCAAATTACTGTCACCGATTTGCTCAGCGAACTTAACGAGTTGCGTAAATCGGTGACTGTAACTGGGTCACCTGTGGGTGCATCGAACGTAAACATGCGGTGCGGAGCGTCGATGTATCCGGTGCAAGTTTCGCGACAGCAGTTCTGTCGCCATCGCCGCTGTCACCGCCGAATGCTGAGCCGGCACAGTGCGCGCTGCCCCGCTCCCGTCCCTGCGGCTCCTCCGCTCGCCGCCGCGACACCGCTCGAACAGCTGCCCGTTTCTGCAGCGTCGACGAAACATCAAGATTCGTCGATTAGCAAAATTGATGCTACGAAGAAGCCCGTGCCCGTAAAGGGACCGGGGAATCGGGCTGACGATGAGGGGTTCGTTACGGTGCAAAGGATGAAGCGCCGTCAGCGGACCAACAAGAATCGCTGCGGCACGGCTCCTATTGAGCCAAACACCAAAATTCGTGCCGCCAAGCCGAACACCCCGGTATACATCTCCCGCCTACACTACACCACTAAGGCGGAGGACATCGTGGAGTACGTGCGTCAGAAGCTGAAGTACGCCCCGAGAGTGCAGCTGCTAGAGTCAATCAAATTCGTTTATTCATAAGAATACAAGCTTACAGTAAATACCAAAACGCTTATATCTATACTAATCTTACAAAAAAAAGTAGCTAACAATGCAATAATAAACATAAACAATTACAAAAACAACAATAAACCATACATTATTTCTTAGAACTAGTCAGAAAAAGGTAAAACATTTTCTTGATAACATAAGGAGCAGCAAAAAATATGTTTGCATCCGGAGTATTCTGTAAAAAACTATTTACTAATGAGTCGCGCCATAACGCCAACTTCAAGGCGTTCGTGGTGCGAGTGGCGACATGTGTCCCGCGCCTCGTGTTGGACGACAGCTGGCCGCAGGACGTGCTGCTCCGTCGCTCGCGCGGGCGAGTGCCGCAGGACCGCACAGTGACATAGTGAAGTGCTTCTAACATAGTCTTAAGTTATATACTAACAATTTTGTATAACATATGTATGCTAGTTTTTAAGGTATTTATCTATGGGCCCTTGATGCATAAAAATAAAGATGATTTGATAAACGTGAACATCCATTGGATAACATAATTTATTTTATTTTTTCCTATTGCGATCATGCGATCAGTCTTCTGACTATAAGCAGATTATGGTGAAGATAACATATTAAATGAAAATCAAAACTAATTGATAAAAATTCATTTATTTACATAATTTAGACTCGATAATTTCATTCAGTTCATGAGAGGCGATCCATATCTTACATATGTTTTATGATATTTATAGCAAAGTGTTGCATATATTACTAACATGTTTTGAAATCCAGCGCTATTCCAACATGACAGATCTACCGCGGACAGCAAATGTAGACAAATGTTTTAAGTTTTTAACAAACAATATTCACTGTTTGGTAGTTTTTTCATCCAATTCAAGCCTGACCTCTTCCTACCTATGTTGTAGTAATAGCCTTCTGTGATAGATATAGATACAATGAACAGACAAATAATGTGGAAGTGCTATTTTTCAGGTTTTGGGTCCAAAACTATTTTATAATACACACAGTGACAGTCATAATTCGTAAGACACATCCAAAGTTCCAAAACTGCTGCGCAACGTATAGTCCATTTACTTGACAACATAAACACTAGATTTCGCTACACATTCTAAAAGTTTAAAAATATCTAAACAAGCCGAGTACAAACAGTTTCTGCTTTAAAGCAAAACTGGGAAACTTAAAAGCTCCATTTAGAAATATCTATAAACATAGCATTTTAGTATTGTGTAATATGATTATCGGGTTATTTGTGCCAGTTTGGCGACACTGGTTTCCCTAGTAAGTTCATTCTAAGCCATTTCTACTTTATTTTTCTGTTCCGTGGTTACAAATGCACGTGCGATGCAGGCTACTCCGAGTCACAATGCCGGTTAATATGGAACATGAATGGATGGAGAATATAAGACCTATGCAGCTGGTTTCTGTATTAAGTTTAGATTCAGATGAATAAAGTTTCACATGAAGGCGATATGCGATTGTCGGTAGTATGTTTGCAAACATTCCAGTATCGAGCCGAGAAGTGGCGAGGCGCAACTCGCAGCGACCGCGCGGATCAGAACGGCGAGCGGCACAGCGGGCAGCTCGACTTGTTGCTCGTAGCGAACCATTTGCGCTGGAAAATATAACGTGGCTGTTAAACATGCTACGACTAATCTGTCAATTGAAACGATCAACTAGGATGTGTATGTGGATGGATGAATGCGTAATAAGATATTTGTTGCGGCAGTGGCGGCGGCAGCAGTACGTAATAATAATGGCGTCCACGGCCGATTTCGGCCACGGCGGCTGTTCTCATTTAAGGAGATCAGCTAGTTACGCAAAACATATAATAGTGCACGAGCATTAGCGCAGATATAAGTGCACTCCCTATTGTGGTGTGGTCTATGATCACGTAGTGATTAGTTAGTATTGATAATGTTAAGATAAGTAGACGATAGGAATGCCTCGTACAGAATAAGATATTTAATAAGATAGTAATTAGTTTAGATAAGCACGTAGCTTTTCCTTTGTATAAATAGCATAGTATATTCAATAAAGGGTGCACTTCTTACTAGGTATTGGTTGCCTTGACTATACCTAAACATGTAGTTCTGTTGTTTTATTAACACGTCTACCCTCATCAACACCTAAGGACCCTGCCTGTCGGAAGGTTGGCGAGCCCAACATCACACTATTCCTTCACTCTCATAGCCCGATGGGACGGCAATCCGACACGACCGGAAAGAGATCAGGGGCCCGATTCTCCTAAGTTAATAATGTTAAAATCGAATAGAAATCGAATCGCAATATGATCGCAATAGCCGTTTTAACCATATCGGGCATTCTGCTACTAATATCGTTTATTTCAAAGAAAAAATAGCTGAATGCGACATACGCTTCAATCGTAATCGAGTCGTGATTGGATCGCAGTCGAATGTGAATCGTATGTTGCTTAAGTAAAATTAGGAGAATCGGGCCCCAGGTGCAGGATCGACATTTACGTGCTCTCCGATGCACGGGTGAATCAATCACCAAATTCCAGACTACGGGCTGCTTTGTGAAAGTTTAAGAAAATCCACAAAGCGATTTCGGGCCGACCCGGAAATTGAACCCGAGACGTCGAGCACAGCTGCCGTGCTTGCGAGCAGTAGAGTACGTACGAGGCAGACGTTGTGGAACTTGTTGCGGCACTGGTGGCACGGCACGCGCGGCAGGCGGCCGCTGGCGGGGTGCAGGCGGCAGTAGCAGATGTCAGTAGAGTACGTACGAGGCAGACGTTGTGGAACTTGTTGCGGCACTGGTGGCACGGCACGCGCGGCAGGCGGCCGCTGGCGGGGTGCAGGCGGCAGTAGCAGATGTCAGTAGAGTACGTACGAGGCAGACGTTGTGGAACTTGTTGCGGCACTGGTGGCACGGCACGCGCAGCAGGCGGCCGCTGGCGGGTGCAGGCGGCAGTAGCAGATGTCAGTAGAGTACGTACAGAGCAGACGTTGTGGAACTTGTTGCGGCACTGGTGGCACGGCACGCGCGGCAGGCGGCCGCTGGCGGGGTGCAGGCGGCAGTAGCAGATGTCAGTAGAGTACGTACGAGGCAGACGTTGTGGAACTTGTTGCGGCACTGGTGGCACGGCACGCGCGGCAGGCGGCCGCTGGCGGGGTGCAGGCGGCAGTAGCAGATGTCAGTAGAGTACGTACAGAGCAGACGTTGTGGAACTTGTTGCGGCACTGGTGGCACGGCACGCGCGGCAGGCGGCCGCTGGCGGGGTGCAGGCGGCAGTAGCAGATGTCAGTAGAGTACGTACGAGGCAGACGTTGTGGAACTTGTTGCGGCACTGGTGGCACGGCACGCGCGGCGGCCGCTGGCGGGTGCAGGCGGCAGTAGCAGATGTCAGTAGAGTACGTACAAGGCAGACGTTGTGGAACTTGTTGCGGCACTGGTGGCACGGCACGCGCGGCAGGCGGCCGCTGGCGGGTGCAGGCGGCAGTAGCAGATGTCAGTAGAGTACGTACAGAGGCAGACGTTGTGGAACTGTTGCGGCACTGGTGGCACGGCACGCGCGGCAGGCGGCCGCTGGCGGGGTGCAGGCGGCAGTAGCAGATGTCAGTAGAGTACGTACGAGGCAGACGTTGTGGAACTTGTTGCGGCACTGGTGGCACGGCACGCGGCAGGCGGCCGCTGGCGGGTGCAGGCGGCAGTAGCAGATGTCAGTAGAGTACGTACGAGGCAGACGTTGTGGAACTTGTTGCGGCACTGGTGGCACGGCACGCGCGGCAGGCGGCCGCTGGCGGGTGCAGGCGGCAGTAGCAGATGTCAGTAGAGTACGTACGAGGCAGACGTTGTGGAACTTGTTGCGGCACTGGTGGCACGGCACGCGCGGCAGGCGGCCGCTGGCGGGTGCAGGCGGCAGTAGCAGATGTCAGTAGAGTACGTACAGGGCAGACGTTGTGGAACTTGTTGCGGCACTGGTGGCACGGCACGCGCGGCAGGCGGCCGCTGGCGGGTGCAGGCGGCAGTAGCAGATGTCAGTAGAGTACGTACAGGCAGACGTTGTGGAACTTGTTGCGGCACTGGTGGCACGGCACGCGCGGCAGGCGGCCGCTGGCGGGTGCAGGCGGCAGTAGCAGATGTCAGTAGAGTACGTACAGGGCAGACGTTGTGGAACTGTTGCGGCACTGGTGGCACGGCACGCGCGGCAGGCGGCCGCTGGCAGGGTGCAGGCGGCAGTAGCAGATGTCAGTAGAGTACGTACAGGCAGACGTTGTGGAACTTGTTGCGGCACTGGTGGCACGGCACGCGCGGCACCGCTGGCGGGTGCAGGCGGCAGTAGCAGATGTCAGTAGAGTACGTACAGGCAGACGTTGTGGAACTTGTTGCGGCACTGGTGGCACGGCACGCGCGGCAGGCGGCCGCTGGCGGGTGCAGGCGGCAGTAGCAGATGTCAGTAGAGTACGTACAGGCAGACGTTGTGGAACTTGTTGCGGCACTGGTGGCACGGCACGCGCGGCAGGCGGCCGCTGGCAGGTGTGGCGGCAGTAGCAGATGTCAGTAGAGTACGTACGAGGCAGACGTTGTGGAACTTGTTGCGGCACTGGTGGCACGGCACGCGCGGCAGGCGGCCGCTGGCGGGTGCAGGCAGCAGTAGCAGATGTCAGTAGAGTACGTACAGGAGGCAGACGTTGTGGAACTTGTTGCGGCACTGGTGGCACGGCACGCGCGGCAGGCGGCCGCTGGCGGGTGCAGGCGGCAGTAGCAGATGTCAGTAGAGTACGTACAGAGCAGACGTTGTGGAACTTGTTGCGGCACTGGTGGCACGGCACGCGCGGCAGGCGGCCGCTGGCGGGTGCAGGCAGCAGTAGCAGATGTCAGTAGAGTACGTACAGGGCAGACGTTGTGGAACTTGTTGCGGCACTGGTGGCACGGCACGCGGCAGCGGCCGCTGGCGGGCAGGCGGCAGTAGCAGATGTCAGTAGAGTACGTACGAGGCAGACGTTGTGGAACTTGTTGCGGCACTGGTGGCACGGCACGCGCGGCAGGCGGCCGCTGGCGGGGTGCAGGCGGCAGTAGCAGATGTCAGTAGAGTACGTACAGGCAGACGTTGTGGAACTTGTTGCGGCACTGGTGGCACGGCACGCGCGGCAGGCGGCCGCTGGCGGGGTGCAGGCGGCAGTAGCAGATGTCAGTAGAGTACGTACGAGGCAGACGTTGTGGAACTTGTTGCGGCACTGGTGGCACGGCACGCGCGGCAGGCGGCCGCTGGCGGGGTGCAGGCGGCAGTAGCAGATGTAGCACTGCGGGGCGCTCTCCACGCGCGCGTTCACCGCCGCCGTCCACATCTTCAGGGCGTTCAGCAGCGTGCCGTTCTGTTATCCAAAATAAATCATAATTACTGTCTATTTTTCAGTGCTCCCAAATACTTTAGTTTACAGCTGTTATTTTAGTTTTAGCGGTCGGTAAAGCTGGCATCGGACGGTGCCCACCTGGTAGGCGAGGTAGAGCGCGAGCCAGTGCGTGTTGGCGCCGACGCCGCCGCCGCCGCCGCCGGCCGCCAGCCGCGGCGCCACCAGCGGGTGCTCCCGCGCCAGCCACACGCGCAGCTCCACGCGCCGCTCCTCCACGCTGTACCAGCACGTCACCTCGCTCGACGACCACGCGATGTGGATCTGTAATCGCAACATTCGTACTGACTGACGACCGAGGTGCCCCATTCTAACCGAACAGGTCATCATCTCCCGTGAGTCTCATTCCAACTACGTCGGGGTGAGCTCGAGTACCCCCGGACATGTGAAAGGAGTACTCGTGTTAAAAAGACTATTAGCCCCGTGAACGAGTGAAACAGTGGTCGGGACATCACCTCGGCGTCGTCGATCTCCGCGGCGCGGCGCTGCAGCTCGCGCAGCTGCTCGCGCACGGCGGGCGGCGCCACGTACGCGCGCACCAGCCGCGCCAGCAGCCGCCCCGCCCGCGCCCCCGCCGCGCCCCACCAGCCGCGCGCGCCCGCCGCGCCCGCGCCCGTCACGCACCCGTACAGCGCGCGGCACGCCAGCGCCGACACCGCCCGGCTGCTAGCCGCCTCTGCGGTTGGTTTCGGGGACGATCCGACGATTCATACACAGTTAAAGCACAGTCGATATAAATAAAGAAAAAATATTTATTGACACAACGCAAAAAAAAAACACATAGCATACAAAATACAGAAAACAAAAGGTTGTGCGCCAAATAGGCCCCGCAAATAGGTAGACGTGTAAGCGATGCTCACCGTGCACGGAGAAGTCGTGGTCGACGAGGAAGAGGTCGTGGTGCTGCGGCGGCGCGGGCGACGGGTTGTCGCAGCAGGCGGCCCACACGGCGGGCGGCAGCAGGCGCAGCGCGGCGCCCAGCGTGCGCTCGGCGGCTCGACGGTCGCGCCACACGGCGCCGTACTGCTGCGCCAGGTCGCCGCGCGCCCGGCTCGCCAGCGCCGCCAGCGCCGCGCCCAGCAGCAGCCACGCCAGCGCCGCGTTGTAGCTGTCCGACATCGGCACCATCTCGCACGTGCCCTCGCCCAACCTACGTCCCGCCGACACACATTCTTCATTCGTTCCAAACGATACGCATGATGACAGCGTTAAAAAATTTAGATTCTAATTAGTCCGCACTGGCTAACAACACTAGACACGTCTTTTCTTTTAGTTTAACCAGGCCTCTGTCACTCGACGTACTTGCGCGCGATAGATGCCTACCGCTCGCTGGGTTACCGGTAGCCCCACGCGGCACAGGGGTTTCGACAGCCGCTCGTAACGTTTTATGTTTATTATTTTTATTTATGAACATGACGACCTCTGGCCAGTTATGCGCTGTGCTTGGTTGCAGATCAAGTTAAAATAAAAAATATAAAGCTTTCGTTTTTCCGTTTACCTAGAGATGTAAACAAGTCAGTTATTGTTTATTTGGTTTTTAAAATTATCTAATAAACTGAAGGACTATTTTGATTTGTGTAGGTGTATATGTGACTATTGTAGGAAAATATAAAGGTTTCCTATTAAATATATGTATGTATAGGCATTTAGAAATATTTTATACCTATGTATGAATATACATAGGTTTCTATTTTTTAAAGTAAAAATACTTATCTTCTTTGTCATTTTAAAAATAAGCGACTTACTTTAGATACTTAAATTATAGATACTTATAACACCTTATACTTAGTTATACATGCAATGATTACCGAGTTTTGTAGCTAAAAACATTTCGAGTATAAGTAGGTATAGTTCTCGTCCAACTAAATGGTGGCTTGGAACATTGCATATATCGCTGCGCAGAAACCAATTTTGGGTAGGTAAGTAGGTATGTATCAGCGGTCAGCGGTGTTGTGCCAGGGGTAATAGGTAAGTATAGAATACTTGCCTGTTCTGTGCTCGAAAAGTAGTTGGGCACCTCCATTGATTTGGGAAGTCAGTTACAAATAAGCGTAACTTTGTTTCCCTATTTAATTGTAAGAGGCAACCCTACGCTCGCTGTCGGCACGGTCGCGGTCACTGAACTGTGCGCTATCGCATTGAAATAACAATCGAGCGCTGGAGCTTTTAAGGTTCATTTTCTAACGCAGCTATGAATTTGTAGGTAGTTGGGGAACTTGTAGGTGCTTATAATAGTAGGTATGGACTTTTTTGTATGGAGTGATTTATCTGTTACGTAGTAACTATTATATAATCTGTGGTTTAACAAAACATTTAATACCTATTGCGATATATCGCAACAAAGATTGAAAGTGGTAATAAACAAGTAGATTATTGCAATATATGTGGTGACTCACACGACAGAGGCGAGCGCGGCGTCCACGATGTCGTGCAGGCGCTCGAAGGCGTCGTGCAGCAGCTCCACGCTCAGCGCCGGCCGCGCCTGCGCCTCCTCCGCCTCCGAGCTGTCGCTCCACTGCGCCAGCTTCTCCGCTGTGGACAACCATCGTCACTATAGCGTGCGTCGCACGTCGCGGGCGGCGGCGGACAGCGCCAGTACCGTCGTCCAGCACGAGCGGCCCCGCCAGCGCCAGCAGCAGGTGGTAGGCGAGCCAGGCGGCGGCGTGGTGCGGCGGCCGCTGCAGCGCGGCGGCGGCGGCCGGCAGCAGCCGCGCCAGGCTCAGCTCGCTGCGCCGGTGCGCCGCGTTCAGCGCGAACCAGTCGCTCAGCTTCAGGCACTCTATGAGGGCGCCGATCACTTCTATTCGCGGGCTCGTCATTTCGCTCTCGTTACAACATTCTGTAACAAAATGACATAGATAACCGTACGTCGTACATCAACTATTTAATAAATAAGCAATAATGTTAGAAGGGCAGGCGCGCGGCTCGGCACTCACCGAGCAGGTGCAGCGCGAGCGCGAACAGGTTGTAGTGCGTGTCGGGCGCGAACATGTCGTCCCACTCGCGCGGCAGCGCCGCCACGTGCGCGGCGGGCTGCTCGCGCGTGGCGCGCGCCGGCACGTCGCGCACGAAGCGCCGCACGCGCGCCCACAGCCGCAGCACGGCCCGCGCCAGCAGCGCCACGCGCGGGCTGCCCCACTGCTCCATGGACTTGCGCAGCGAGTTGAGCAGCGAGCACAGCGTGATGGACACGAAGTCCCAGTGGTGCGGCGGCGCGTGCCAGCCGCGTGACGTCACGGTGTGGCTCAGGAACTCCACGACGGCCGCGTTGCTCACCACCTCGCGCCACGAGCACTCCGAGATGTCCCTGCACACGCGACACTCCATTAAATACGATCTTTGTCATTGATTTACTTGCTTTTATTTGTATAACGTATTTCCAACGACTTTTTTCCTATTTGCAAACCGCGGACATAAGGACGTTCATCAAATGAAATAGGATTCATGGACACGGTCAACCAACTTTCTGACTTTACAATTTCGGATACATTTCTTAACGAGGCAAAAACGGTAACGGCGGCAGTGGACAAAAGACCTTAGTGTCCATATTTGCTGATATTAGGACGAATAAAAATATGAAAAAAAAAAATAATAATGGTGCAGATATGTTATGTTTTTGATTTTAAACCACCATTTTGTTTTATGCACTCATAAATAAACACAATTTAGAGGAGTAGGTATCAATATTTTGGGCTGCAACGAAACCAATTTAAAGTTAGCAGTGCCGTTCGCAAGTCGACTCCATAGACCATTTAGAGGAGGTGAAAATTTTATCAAATACGGTTAGTTTTTCAAAAATGTTTAGATTTAACAGAAAGGTACATTAATCATTAATTGAAACTGCATTATCAGTTTTCTGAAAATCACGTCAAAAACTTTTCAAAACCCCTACGAACTGTCTACCAGGAATTAGTCTAAAACAACGTTTAACCAGTTTCTTAGCAAATCTACAAAATTCAAATTTAGAATACACTCTCACGCATGCTTGGCTATCCTTTTTGATGCTAGGAACATCCTACAGTCATCAAAACCGTTTGAAATACACGTGAAGTCCTTAAAACCAAGATTTCGCCTAGGTGCCCGTTTTTTTATCAAAAGAGTGTATAATATCTTTTACCATCAAACGGGATCCTGTAAAAAACTGGAGTGGCGTGTGAAAGGGCCGTTACAGAATGCATGATGCACAGAGTACACGATGCAGTGTGTGTACCTGTCGTAGAGCATGGTGTGGTTGCTGCGGTAGTAGGCGTTGACGATGCCGTCCAGCCCGGCGTCGCCGCAGTCGCCGTGCGCCGCCAGCCAGCTGCGCAGCATCACCAGCCGCGCCGTCTCGTACGCCGCCTCCGACGCCTCCGCCTCCTCCGAGCGCCACGTCGTGCTCGCCTGCCGCACCCACCGACCAAACATCAGCGCACATGCCGTCACTCAGCTACGCGTCTTCTTGTAGCTCAAGTTACGTTTGGGAGGCGGAACCAAAACAATGTTTAGCTATTAGACTATCGAGGCGTTCGGCTTCCTTGATAAATCTCTGTCAAGGATTGGAGTTCCCTAGCTCAGTATTTATCCGACCTCCTCAAACCAATTAAGAGCACTCGATACCCTTTCGCAAGACTGGTTGACAGACCGACGGACAGACAGACATGATGAAAGTAATAAATTGTTTTCTCTGATGAGAAGACACATAATAACACAAGGAATTTAAAATTAACTTTTGGCTACGCAAAAGAGTCAATTCATCAAATACGGAATTCCAATGGTAACTTCGGACTTGGCAAATTATATTGTACCTGTAAAGTGTGGAAGTATCCATTTCCGGAGACAACGTCCTCGAGCTTGTGTCCGTCGAGCGAGTCGGCAAGCGCCGTGTCCTGTGGCGAGTTGGCGGGCAGCGTGTCCTGTGGCTCGTCGGCAGGCGTCGCGTCCTGCGGTGAGTCGGCGGGCCCTGTGACCTGTGGCTCGTCAGCAGGCACCGTGTCCTGTGGCTCGTCAGCAGGCACCGTGTCCTGTGGCTCCCCGGCAGGCGTGGTGTCGAGTGGGTCGTGGTGCGGCTCGGCGGCGGGCTGCAGCATGTGCTGGTGGCAGAGCGCGGCGCGGGGCCACAGGTAGGCGCGGGCGGCGGCGCGGGCCCGCAGCGCGGCCTGCAGCGGCTCGCCCGCCGGCGCCGCGGCCCGCGCCAGCAGCTCGCGCAGGCGCCCGCGCGTGGCTGCCACTACGTCGCAGTGACGCTTCTGCAACGCACCTTACCTTGTTTATTCCCATCGACATTCTATGATGCACTGACGATTACTTATTGATTGAACTTCTAAATTCCATTGGCAGTCACAAAAATTCGTGTTTACATTACATTTTACAAATACCGAAAAGTTCGTACGTATTTAATAAACGTGAACTTCAATATACATATATTTTTTTTCCACAAATACAAGATTGACATATACTCACAATGCAAATTATATGTATTCCATTTGAAATTGATGCCTAAATTCTAATATAATATGTACAACGTTATGGAACTCAAAGTCTTTATGTATATTTTTTTTATTTTTATTTATTTAGGAAACAAACAGTCTCTTACAAACTAATGATTACAAAAAAAAATTAAGCAAAATTAAAAATTTTGAAAAACCCCCGACGGTAAAAATCTTATTGAAAAATAATAAAATAACTCAAAACCCCCGACTTAACCCAATTATATAGGAATATCCGTCGGGGGCTGCCATTAAACCAGCTAAAGGATTCCTAGTGTCGTGAATACAATTTTTGAAGAATTGTAGATGTTTAACGATGACATAAAATACACTCAATTAATTATTGAATTTTCATATAGAAAAGGCAGCCCCCGACGGTTATTCCTATATAATTGGGTTAAGTCGGGGTTTTGAGTTATTTTATTATTTTCAATAAGATTTTTACCGTCGGGGTTTTCAAAATTTTAATTTTGCTTAATTTTATTTCAGACTTTTTAGAGAGCATATACGAATTATAGTCTACATAATACGTTATTGCAATATTATTTTGCACTGATATTGTAGCGCCCTCTAGTGAGTTACTGGCGTAATTTTTATTATTTGGGAACATGCATTAAGCACGTACACATTGCTGATGAAAACAGAATTGTAATCAGACGTTTTGATTATATTGCAACATTGTTTGGCACTAATATTGTGGTGCCCCCTAGTGAGTTATAGCCATGACACCTATCTAAGAACATGAACTCATCGAACACAAAACCGTTATTGAAAACCGCATCAAAATCGGATCATTAGTTTAGAAGGTAGGTGGGAACATTACTGTTTTGCACTAAAATTGTGGCGCCCCCTAGTGAGCTACAGCCATGACACCTGTTTAAGAACGTGAACTCATGGAACACAAATCCGTTATTGAAAACTGTCTCAAAATCAGATCATTAGTTTAGAAGATAGGAGGGAACATTACTTTGCTGTTTTGCTCTAATATTGTGGCGCCCTCTAGTGAGTTACAGTCATGACACCTGTCTAAGAACATGAACTCATCCAACACAAATACGTTATTGAAAACCGCATCAAAATCAGATCATTAGTTTAGAAGATAGGAGGGAACATTACTTTGCTGTTTTGCCCTAATATTGTGGCGCCCTCTAGTGTGTTACAGTCATGACACCTATCTAAGGACATGAACTCATACAACACAAATACGTTATTGAAAACCGCATCAAAATCAGATCATTAGTTTAGAAGATAGGAGGGAACATTACTTTGCTGTTTTGCCCTAATATTGTGGCGCCCTCTAGTGTGTTACAGTCATGACACCTATCTAAGAACATGAACTCATCCAACACAAATACGTTATTGAAAAACCGCATCAAAATCAGATCATTAGTTTAGAAGATAGGAGGGAACATTACTTTGCTGTTTTGCCCTAATATTGTGGCGCCCCCTAGTGAGTTACAGTCATGACACCGGTCTAAGAACATGAACTCATCGAACTCAAATACGTTATTGAAAACCGCATCAAAATCAGATCATTAGTTTAGAAGATAGGAGGGAACCTTACTTTGCACAAACGCACACACAAACACACAAACGCACATCTCTCACCCTAAACGCATATACCTGCTCCGTTCCGTCGTGGGTAAAAAAAAATACATACAGACTTTGAGTTCCATAACGTTAATACTAATATTACAATATAATGCAGGCACCTATTTTAAATGGAATACATACATATAATCTGCATTATGAGTACAGGTAAAAAATAAGAAAAAAAAATTGAATAGACTTAATAAATATGGGTTTACAGAATTATTTTTATTGCTAACACTGACAATATTCATTTTTTATTTTAGATTTATATACTTCGTAAACTAGTATTAAATATGTCTAGCTCATTAATCATCATAGTGCATAGTGAAGTGATACTAACATAGTTTTAAGTTTTTTATATACTAACAATTTTGTATAATATAATATGTATGTTAGTCATTAAGGTATATATCTATGGGCCAATGCAAGTCAACACCTTTGAGCTCCTTATAAATACGTTCTTCGTCTATCTATAGTCAACGCATCAATTTCTACTGAAGAGTTTATTGGTGGGTTATTGAAATCAAAGTTAAAGGGACAAGTTGATGAATGAACAAAAACTGAATAAAAATACTCATTGAAGAGCTTACAATTATGGTCTCTGCACACAGCGGGCGCGGCGCGGCGGGACGGGACGGCGACGCGACACAATGTACTAGCCTTAAGTCGGCCTTTTGCATCCTTAGTTCTCTTTTACGGAGACTTGAGAATGTTTGATAATCTAGTGGGTTTCCGTATCGCTTCCATTTCGCGTGATACTTCCTTTTCTCTTTTGCCAACTTAATTAGTGGTCGACTGTACCATGGAGGATATCGGTGCGTGCTCAATACTTTACTACTATTATTGTATTAATAGTACAATAGAAATTCTCTACCATGGTATCAACACTGTCAGTAAAAGGAAGCTTAGATTGCCAATTAATTGAAGCAAGTGAAGACTGAATAGTGTTATAATCGGCTCGGTGAAACAGCCTCCCGGTGGAGGCTTTTTGTGGAAGAGCAAGATATGAAGTATTGTGCACAATAATAGAGAGAGACTTATGATGATCATCTTCTTATTAGTTCGTAAGAGACTGTTTATTTAAATAAATATCTCGATAAATACTCACAAAAGCATAGCCGTCGTGTAACGAGTCGATTACGATATAATCGTAGTAGAGTGTGCAGAATTGATCTCGCAGGTACTCGTCGTGCAGCAGCGCGCGGCCCCAGGCGGCGCCGGCGCGGCGCTGCAGCACGCCGCACAGCAGCGCGGCGCGCGCCAGCAGGCGGGTCGCGTGGCGCCGCAGCTGCGCCGCGCTCAGCTCGCGCACGCGCCCGCTGCCCGCCGAGCGGATGACGGCCGCGATGGCCTCGTTGTCGTCCTCGAACAGGCAGTTGAGCCGTGACGTCACGCACTCGTACCGCAGCGCGTCGCACTCCACCGCTAGCGAGTCTTCATCCTCCGTGTCGAATATTGATTTAGTGAAGTTTGCTATTTCCGTGACGTCCTCCGGTGCTCCGGTCTCGTCGCAGCATTTGAATAAGTGAGGACAGGGAGACATGATGTTTTCAATTCTTGCAATGTCCAATTTGTCCATACTAAAATCGATATAAATTTGAATAATGAAATTTTTAATAACCTTCAAACACAAACATTTCACACTGATTAAATAAATAAGGATATAGGTATTTATTTAATCAATGTGGAAATGCTTTTTGGTGGCTTTATAACAATAATAGAGAATTGATGAAAGAAAGATGATAAACCGTCGTACGTGAGCTGCAGCTGTTCCCGCAGGAAGGCGGCGACGCGCTGCAGCAGGGCGGGGCGCTCGTGCGGCGCCAGCGAGCCCGCGCCGTCCGCCCACGACGAGCGCACCTCGCACCACGCGTCCGCCGCCAGCCGCGCGTCCCCGCGCTGCAACACGAGCGCTGTAGCCGCTGTACCCACCCGCCCCGCCCGCCCCGCCCGCACACTCACCGGCACCAGCACGTCCAGGCGCAGCAGCTGCAGCAGCAGGCGCGCGTAGTGCGGCGCGCGCGAGCCCGCCAGCGCCACCGCCAGCCGCGCGCCCAGCGCCGCCGCGCCCGCCAGCGCCTCGCGCGCCTCCAGCGCCGCCACGCCGCACGGCGCCCGCCACGCCCGCGCCGCTCACCTGCCAGCCGCCCGGCGCGCGCAGGCGCAGCAGCGCGCGCGCAGCTTTCCCAGCACCCCGGCAGCGGCGCCACGCCAGCGCGCGCGCCGGGGCTGGCGAGGTGCGGGTGCGACGCGGCCGCGCGGACGCACCACTCCACCGCGCTCAGAGGCAGCTGCGACAGTTACCATATGCCACGTTAAACACTTACACTGATTGCTATAATGCGGTTTACACTTAAATGTATTCATGATTATATCTAGATATAGCAATATATTAATGAAGCGAAAAAATGTTGATTGCTTGTACCCTAAAGGCTCCTGAACTACTAAACCAATTTCCACAACTATTTCTACTTTTTGTCCGGGGACGTGAAGTAATTCCCCAGGGACACGAATGGAACTACAGAAAACAGCTAATTAAATGGTAAACGCCTGGAAGAGCTACTGGTCCATGAAGTCGCTTATGAAGGGTGAGCTCCCTTTATCGCTGAAGCGAAAACTAGTCGACATGTGTATTCTGCCCATCCTAACCTACGGCGCTCAGACTTGGTCTTTGACCGAATCTCAGAAGTCCAGGCTAAAAGTATGCCAAAGAAGCATGGAGCGTAGCCTGCTCAACATACGGCTTAGCGACCGGATACGCAACACCATTATCTGGTCCAAGACGGGCATACTCGATGTGGGCAATAAGTCTGCAAAGTTGAAGTGGGATTGGGCGGGTCCCATCTGTCGAATGCCTCAAGCAGCGATGGATAGAGAAAAGTGGAAGGCTCGAGGCCTTTGCCCAGCAGTGGGACAGCGTAGGCTAATTAAAAAACAAAAATGTTTATGGTAACGGAGTAAGCGAAAAAACGGAGTAAATAATAAATATTACATGTAAAAAATTCCACGACTAAAACTAATCTGCTTGTCGGAGAATCTGTTACAACATTCCTTCTTTTCGGCTAAAACACATAGTAGGTGGTAAAGAAAGGGGTTTAAAAGCAAAGAAAGTGTTACGTGTTGAAAGGTGTCGAAGACGGCGTCCTGCTCCTGTTCGGTCATGTACTGCAGCGCGAGGAACACGACGTCGACGAGCGCGGCGCAGCGCGTGGCGTCGCTCGCGAGGCGCGGCCGCAGCGCCCGCTCGTACAGCGCGTGCGCAGAGCCGCCGCCCACCTGCGCCGCCAGCGCCGCCAGCAGCGCGGCCGAGCCGAACGCCGCCAGCAGCGCCGCCAGCGCGGCCGCGGCGCCGGCGCGCAGGCAGGCGGCGGCGGCGCCCTGCACGCACTGCGCCAGCGCGTGCTGGAAGCGCACCGCCAGCGCAGCGTCGCACGGCTCGGCGGCGCCCGCAGCCTCCGCCGGCGGCGCCGCCGAGCCCTCGAACTTGATGCTCTGCTGCTTCTTCGCCTCTTGACAGAACGACGTCTTCAACATTTGTAAGAAAGCGATGTGCCCGTCGATCACCTTAGCTATTTCGTCGTGTTCCGAACCGGCCTTGTCGATCTGTGCCAGAATGGTAGAAGTGACATTCTGCCAAAAGTTTCTCACTAGATGATCGTATTTTTCAGTTTTGTCCTGCTGGGATAGTTTGAGCCAGTACTTGAGCAGCGAGGCCATGTGGGCGGCGCAGGGCTTGCCGAGCTGGGCAGCATGCGGGCCCAGCGCGGCGCCGAGCCAGGCGCGGTGCGTGCTGGTAGCGAGCTCGGGCACGAACTCGCGTGGCTGTATGGACACGTAGCGCAAACATTCCGCTAAGCTCGTGATCCATGCCTGCCTTTCGCTTTTTGAACTCAAAATATTTTTCTTTTCGAGTCTGAAATAATAATATACTACATAAACGTAAGTATAATTTGTATTTTTACAGAAAGTAAGGATTATATGCACCTGAAATGCAGAACAGGTTCCTGCCGCTTTCACATTTGAAGCGACATAAAATCTGAATAAAATGACAACATTACCCATTAAACATGGCACGAAAGAAGGCTTCGTAGAAGTCCTTAGTCAATATGTCTTGAGGCAGATACGCCAACAGCGGCAGCAACATGTTGGACAGCTGCTTCGCGTCTCCCCATCCACCTGCGGACGCGAGTTTAACGACATCACCAATTTAATGCCAAACAGTTTGCCATTTGCGCATTATCTTACCATTTTCCAAGAGATCTATAATCCGCTTAACTAGTAATTCTTTCTTGTCTAAGTACGTGTGCCAGTCCTGGAACAAATTAATGTTTTCCAAAACATCAATGTGAATGCAGTTTAGTTAGCCTGATTATAGGAACGGATTACACAAAAATCTTGTATATCAGTATTAAGTGTACACTTTTCTTGGTGTTTTTAAACGTGATTTAATACAAAATGTATATCTCCCAATAATCAATACGTTTAAATTTATAATTTTTTTAAGCCAAAACAAACGAATCAAAATGCCAGCATACCGGCACGTGCTGCATGATCTGCAGCAGACAGCCCCACAGCGGCGCGGGGTCGCGCGTGTCGGCGAGCAGCAGGCGCAGCACGCGGCCGCCGTACCCCGCCCCCACCGCGCCGCCCCACCGCGCCGCCAGCGCGCCCAGCGCGCACAGCCACGCCGCCCTGCACACCCCACACTTGTACTCACGCCGCGCTGCCCGACTTGCTAATCGTTTGCCGCCCGGGTACTTACCTGACGTGCGGCGTGGACTGCGGCAGCTTCCAGAAGGCGTGCTGCAGCAGCGGCGCCAGCTCGCCCCACAGCCAGGCGTCGTGCGCGGCCGGCAGGTGCTGCACGAAGTACTGCAGCCCCTGCAGGCTGCTCGTCAGGATGCGGTTCATCTGAAGCTCGCGCTCCTCCGCGTTCTCTATCCTGCGACATCCGCGTCGATGGTTTCCAGTGTAGCAAACGTCAATTCCGTGTGTTCGGAACATGTTCGGAGAGCATAATAAAACAAGAAGCGCATAACGATACCTCTTCTTGAGCAGTGCTTCAGTGTTGCCGTTGAGGTTGTCCAACAGATGTGCGATCACTTCCGCTTTGCAGAATGAGATCACTTCAGGCAGTTTGTTATCAGGGAATGTTCTCTGTTGGCAGGGTTGCACAGATTAAACTCTAAATTCACAATTTCATCACAACATACGGTGACCATAAAGATTTAACTGTCGACTGACTTGTTGAGTCAACAAATAAACCTTTTGTAATTAAATAAAATAAAGTACCTAAGCAGGTTATATTATATGCAAGCTTTGTATATCTATGTTATTACTATTATGCTACGGCTCCACCTGCGTCTTAACGCGTTAAATTTTGGCATTACGCAGATGTGGCCAACGTTTTAATGACAATTTATACAAATGGCATTATGAATAGCATTAAACATTAAGCGATAACTCGGGTGTCGGTTTTTTGGACACATCAAAGGGTTTTAGTGCGTAGCTTAGAGCGCTAAGTGATGTTGGCTACATTAATGCCATCTCATTGCACGCATGCAAGGACGAGTGTAGATACTTTGTTTAAGCGGTAACTGCATTTTACGAGCACGGTAATGGAATGGTCAAATGAGAAAGCTTTAGTTTTTAGAATTATTTTGTGTGTCTGAGTTTAACCTCTTTAATGTGTGTTAACGCGTTACTTCATGAGGGATTAACTCTTTGCAGAATTGTACCTAAGTGTGGCTACACTTAGGTACAATTCTGCAAATTTTTAACACGCATTTTTAATGCAATAAGTAACGTGTAGTTGGCCATTAACATTAACGTTAACGCTAACGCAGGTGGAGCAGGAGCATTACAAATAATCCATAATATTTATCGGCAAAGAGAGTAACACAGGATAATATTAGATAAGGCGACGTGATCGGAGCTAGGAGCTAGTGACCGTGAGGGAGAGCTGCGCCTGCGCCTGCGCGGGCGCGTGGTCGTCGTACTGCGCCGTGAGCCAGGCGGGCAGTAGAGGAGGGTGAGTGAGAGCTAGTGACCGTGAGGGAGAGCTGCGCCTGCGCCTGCGCGGGCGCGTGGTCGTCGTACTGCGCCGTGAGCCAGGCGGGCAGTAGAGGAGGGTGAGTGAGAGCTAGTGACCGTGAGGAGAGCTGCGCCTGCGCCTGCGCGGGCGCGTGGTCGTCGTACTGCGCCGTGAGCCAGGCGGGCAGTAGAGGAGGGTGAGTGAGAGCTAGTGACCGTGAGGGAGAGCTGCGCCTGCGCCTGCGCGGGCGCGTGGTCGTCGTACTGCGCCGTGAGCCAGGCGGGCAGCAGCGCGCGGAGCTGCGGCGCCGCGCGTCGCCCTGCCGCCCGCAGCGCCGCGCCGTGGCACACCTGCGACACACGCACGACTACTAATAGCACTTTGTCTCCATACATAAAGCATTAGGTGCAAATAACACTGGTATCCAATAACTACAAAGCTTTAAAGATTTAACAAGACAACATAATAATTATGTTATAATAAATTATGTAATAAGTTGCAATACATTATTTAAAATAAAGACTTAAGTACAGAAAAGGAAGATAGTAAATTTGAAGTGCATCTTACACTTGTCTATATGTAGCAGTACTAATGACAACGATACACACCTGTGTCATCTCTCTAACTTTCCGGTCGGTGTCAGCAGTGAGTATCTTGTAGAAGTGTGCCCAGCTGGGCAAGGCAGCCACCACATCTTCAACATCTCCATTGTTTATGAGCTCACACAGTTCTTGCAGAGCCTGCACAAAGGTGAACAGTATGTTATACTCTATTTGAAGGTTTTCTCTACTCTTTTTTTTTCTGTAGCACATAGAATGCTACAAAGAACGGCGGAAGTGGCTTGTGTCTTGTTGGTGTTCAAGATATAAAAAGTACATACAAACTTGGAAAAGTTGCATTGTTACTTCACCTGGAACGTAGAGAGGTTACCTGCTTAGCCATCACAACATTTACTTTCAACATAGGTTGTTATATCCATGGGTATAACCTTTTGTATTTAACCCTTGGCAGTTGGTTGTTTTTCATTTCAATAGTCAAATTTCAAATTCAAATTTCAAATCACTATGTAATAACTATGTAGTCACTATGTAATAACCTTTTATTTATTTTTTTATTTTATTTATTTATTATTTATTCGACTTACACGGCTTTAACAGCCAATTACATAAATCGTATACTTAAAATTAAATTTAAAATATAAGCTTAAAAATACAGTTAAATACAACTAAAGTGTAAAATAATATACACTTCTGGACACATCTATAGGCCCACCTTGTATTTTCAGTTTCGTTTGGTCCTAGCTAAATTTTTATATAAGGTTGAGCAAAAATTTTTATGCAGTTTTGAACCTGGCACATTCACAATTTCATTCAATAGACTTTTTTTGAATTTCGAATGCAGAATTCAAAGAAACAAGAGACAATTTGGAGCCTGCTTGTTGATATCAAACAATCGATTACTAAGAAAACTTGGTTTTATTGGTTTACTTGGATTTAATTCTTGAAAAAAGTAATTGATATCTTTGGTTTTGCAACAAACATTACTTATTCTTAACATTAAGGTGAGGTTCTCTCAATAATCTATGGATACTTCACCTGAAATCGCCGCCCAAGCAGTGGCACTTATTCAGGCCGGACACAGCCAAAGAAACATGAGTGCTCAACTTAATTTAAGTCGATCTGCGGTCTGAAATGTTTATCGGAGGTACCTAGAGACTGGCGGCTTTGTTCGTCGCCAAGGAAGGCCCCGATCTCGGGTCACAACTGAAAGGCAGGATCGATTCATCGTGACGACGAGCTTGAGAAATCGTCACCTTACCTCCATTGAGATACAAAATCAACTTCGCGACTTCCATGGAGTATGTGCGACCGCTCGAACTGTTCGGAGAAGGTTAAAAGAACGCGATATGGTACCACACAAGCCAGCTAATGGGCCCAAACTAACGAGAGCCCACCGAACAGCGCGCCTTCATTTCGCACGCAGTCATTTAAATTGGACACAGCAAGAATGGTCGAAGGAAAAAAGTCTACCGACGTAAGGGAGAGCGTTTCGCACAATGCTGCTTTGAAGAGAGGGTTGCTTATGGCGGTGGCTCAAGGACTGTCTGGGGCAGTATATCCGCGAGCGGCAAAACTCAACTTGAGGTTGTTACAGGACCACGGCTGCCAACATTACATGCTGAAAGGTACATTCGTGAGTGCTTAGGACCTCACGTGATACCATACGCGGACTATGTGGGCCCAAATTTCCTTTTTATGCATGATAATGCAAGAGCCCATGCGGCCGGCATCGTCAGGGAATATCTTTCGGATGTGAATATCAGAGTTGTGGACTGGCCAGCCAGAAGCCCAGACATGAACCCCATTGACCACATGTGGGAGGAGCTAAAAAGATGTGTTAGGGCTCGTCAGCCAGTTGCCCAGACGATGCAGGAGTTGAAAACTGCCATAGAAGAGGAATGGGAGATGATCCCTCAAAACTTCATAGAGCGGTTGATAAAGTCTATGCCTAATCGTATGAGAGCTGTGGTAGATGCCTATGAAGGCAACACACGTTATTAAATTAAACCTTTATTTGATAAAACATGTTTTTTATTCAAAAATCAATTGCCTTTAACGAGGCACATATCCGACTTGTTAGGCGTAGCTCCATGTCGTATGGTATTCTGAATTCAAATTTAAAACAATACGATCGAAAAAGAAGGTAAAATGTATCAGGATTAAAACTGCATCAACAGTTTTTGTTCATGGTATGGTAAGGTATATAAATAAATATACCTTAGTTCTTGTGATAGGATCCTTTTTATTAAGTTTCTTGATGCACATTTGAAATTCGGGATTGAGGCCCTGCTCCAGGTTGGCAGCAGCTAAAGTCGGGAAGAGTGGAGGCAAAGGCTTGCCGCTGCCAAGAGTAAGAAGCCCCCCGTCGAGGCCTGTGCTGCTATTCAACAGCTCTGCACTGCGGCTGCTACTTGAAGGCTACATAAAAAAACCATAACAAATGCTATTTTTAGGAAGTTATGATAATTAATTTTATTGTATCTCACTATGTAAGTCTTCATCTAACTAAAGTAGTAGAAGTAGGACATCAAAAGTTATCCCTAACACAAACCACTGACTAATACATCTATTTCCTTGCCACAAGAAAAGAAAAATATTGGACAGTGTTGTGCTTTATTTTTAATGGCACTGCATATATTTTCTGAAAATAAGTTAGGAACAAGGTTGAGAGATTATTATTTTTATAAATATAGATAGATTTGAGTAAATGGTAAAATTTATGAACACAGTGGTGCAATACAAATTACTATTGCATCCAAGATTTCGTGGTTATAAAATTCCCATACTTACTCTAGCATTGTTTTTAGTCCTTTGGCTTTGTTTAGATTTTCCACCCATTTTATTTTTTTTGACAGTGTTACACAAAACTGGAATACATATTATACTAGATAGTATACTTAAGTATTTATTATTTCACTACGATTTAAAATTATTGCTTTGGTCTTTCAAGTACAGATTAATGACGGCAGTGCAATAACTTTTGACAAATGTTGACGTTGACAGTGACACATGACACAACTATGTCATGACAAGTCTATGGTCATGACGCGAAACACGACACGTTCCTAAAATAATGAATAACGTGGAGTGTGAGCGTCCTTGGAAGATCATTTAAATGAGGGTTTTCTAAAATGGCGTCCACGAGGTGGCAGCACCGAGTCGTCAGGTCCAGGTAACTGTCAAAGTGCTTATCTTTACTATGAATAGTGAACGATTTTAGTGTTTTTTTATTTTATAATTAAAGCACTGCATTATTATTTTACTATTGAGGTTGAGTAAATAAAAAAAACTAAATCATATTGTGTTAACAAATTTTTCAACAAGCTTTTCCTTAGTACCAGTGACTTTTGCACCCTCTCTCTTAGCTAAATTTTTAGTTCGGAAACCTTATTCTGACCGTAGTCCATAATAAAATCAATAACACTTCCAATATAACAGAATTTCAATAAACAATAAGTTCGGACCCTACAATTCCATACTATTTGACAGCTGTTTGGACCTGACGCATACGAAGCGCCGCCTGGCGGCAGAAAAAGTATCGAAAACCCTCATTGAACAATATTATTACTGTTGTGCAAAGTTGACCATGAGGGAGTATATAAATATTGTAGATTGAGTAATGGTTCTTAGCGACTTTTTATATCACAATATTTCTATTGTACTATTACAATTTACTTGATTGTCTAGGTGACGCGGTACAAAGAATCCAGTCTTAAAATCAAGCTGGGAATGAGAGGTTGTATTCTTTGTAGAATAAGGTACTTTCTTTATATTGTTATATAAGTTTTATTAAAAATTATACGACGTTCTGTTCCGTTCAGTAACATACCAAGATCAGGTCCATCGAGCCATCTCGGAAAATAGGCATCGCGTTGGTATCTTTGATTCTACTTAATTATTGTTTAATCCAAGTTAAGAAGAAGAAAAGGTCAAAGGCCTTGGACAAGTCCAGGAAAACCAATTTAATATGAGGTCTATTCACTATTCTACCCGCTCGAGCATTCTTGTCTATAGTCCGCGCGGAACTAGTTGGCCGTGCCTTAGGTATGTCAGCGTGGGGCGCGGAGAGGCGAGGGCACTTGCTGTCATTACTCATTCAGTGCGCCACCGTACTTCGCGACGACAACACGCGTTGTCAGTTCCGGCTAGTTGACACAAAACGCACATAATATTGCAATAGCGAGATAAGTCCGCCGATAAAAAGACAATCGAAGGAAATTATATTTAAAATGCATACGTCTGTCAAACCTCCCCTCAACCCTGTCGCCACCGAAGGCGCGGCCAACTACTACTGCGCGCACTATAGTATTGGTCCGGGCGGTGACACCTTGCAACCTAATAAATAGTAATCTGTGGGTGAAACTGACTGTGACACTGACACACACAATGGGTGGTATCCTGTTAATTGCATGGAATTAGTAAGTACTATGTACAATTGGAAGGCTTACTTGCAACCTTTCAACATATCAAATCATCATCCTCCTGCCCTTATCCCAATTTTATTTGGGGTCGGCGCAGCATGTTTTCTTCTTCCATACTCTTCTATCTGCCGTCATCTCACAAGTAACATTCTTTCTTACCATATCTACTTTCACACAATCCATCCATCGTTTCTTTGGTCTTCCTCTTCCACTATATCCGTCCACGTTCATACTCATCACTTTCCTCACAACATGACTCTCATTCCTCCGCATCACATGCCCATACCACGACAGCCGGTTTCCACGCAGTTTTTCTGATACCGGCGCTACTTTCAAACTTCCTCTTATATACTCATTCCTCACTCTATCCATTCGCGTAACTCCACACATACCTCTTAACATTCTCATCTCTGCCGCATGCAATTGTCTTTCATTCGTCGCTTTTGTGGGCCAGCACTCTGATCCATACAAGACAGCAGGCCTGACCATGCTCTTGTAAATTTTCCCCTTAAGTTTAAGGGGAATACGAGGGTCACAAGTTGTTCCCATTACCTGCCGCCATTTCATCCATCCTGCGTTAATTCTGTGCGTAACTGTCCGATCTATTTCGCCATCGCCCTGAATAAGCGAACCGAGATACCGGAAATCGGAGCAGACTGGAAGAGGTGCGTTATCCAGCGCTAAGGCTTCAGGACTGGAGAGACCGCCGAAATCGCAGAACATGTATTCGGTCTTGGTTCTGCTGATTTTTAAGCCAACATTCTCCAGTCTCTGTTGCCAACTCCCCAATCTGCTCTGGATCTCAGGTCCGTCTTCACTAACCAGGACGATTATACGTCATCAAAATGAGCCATAAACTCATACAAATAAAGTTTTTTTTTAAATAACTAATATCTACTTAGTAAAGTGAGCTCAAGTGAGACATTTTTCTTTGTGTCTCTTTCGCACAATTGCCATATAAAATGTTGTCGTCGTATGAACTTGTGTTTTTGCTTTCTAAGTTTAAAAAGAACTATTATTATAGCAATATTCTATAATAATAGTTCGTTTTTAGATTGTAAAATGGTAAACAATACATTTGCTGGGAGTGGCTGTGGGTAAAAATTGTATCCTGGCTGTGGATTATCTTTTCACATGTAAGTTTGACATAAATAGGAACTAGGGTAGGGTAGTCACCCTAGTTATTTGTTTTGTCCCTATCATCGACAAATTATGTACTGGATTTATTAAGCTTGCTGTATCACTAAAATTCACTATTTACAAGTCTCCCTTCATTATGAGTAGATTAAACTTTAACCGTCTTACCACAAAAACTTTTTAACGTCAGTTTAAGCCTTGTCTAAAAAAATGTCAAATTATGACGTTGACATATGGTTCATTTTGCAGCCAAATTTTTTTTAGACAAGTGTAAAACAGGGTTTTAAGTTTTTGTAGTAAGGCCATAAATTATCTGTAAATAAAAATACCCAAAATCAACGTTTCGTAGTCCCCTGATTTCTTTTCCAAAACGAATAAATATCCTTCAATAATTTTATTGGTACATGGGCTCATTACAGATCTTTTTCGAAATCTATCCGCACACCTAAAGAAACTAAATACTTACTATGATAATAAAAAATTAAAAAGTTTGTCTTCGGATTTACAGTTGTAGAAAAAATGGTTTGACCTGGGAACTAAAAATAAATGTACCATTTACTTACTATAATAATTCTGTTTTATTTAAGTCTAGTTTTCCACAGAAAAGGAGATTGGGCAAGAATGTATGAAGTCTGGTCCAAATGTCCACCACGAACGAGACCTATATAATTAAATAGTCCACTTAATTTAAAGTAACTTTTACTAAGAAAGTAAAAAAAAAACAATGCCAAAAAAAAGTTATACCCAAAAATGTATTCTTAATTTTCGGTAGTTTTTGTATGTTATCATTATAATTTTTTATTTTATTCCACTTCCATTTCCGCACTTTATCTAAAACTAAGATGAGTGTTTGAGCGTCCTTATTCCTTCCATTTCCCTCTCCTAGTTCCAAAAACTGCCACTCACCAAGCGAGACGTGGCGCCACCGTCAATAAAAAAAAAGTCGCGCGAGTGCCAAAAACACGACGCCGGCCGCCATAACGCGCCGCAAAATAAATTCAAAAACTATGTTTAAACTTCAATAAACTTCTTGAACTAATCAAAAACCCCTGCAGGGAGTTACTGGGCGCCCATCATACTATAAATAATATGTGTACAAGTGATCTGTGTACTGTGTGAGTGGATCAAGTTGCAGCAACCGGCGGAACTTTGTAAGTACCTACTGATTCGTATTTCCCATCGGTCCTGTGTGCAGCTTTCCATAAACCTCTCACAGAAAATCTCGTCCAGACTTACAACCTGGATAGATCTGTAAAAACCTATTGGTCTAGGGCTTACGGTCAACCAAGCGCCGTTCAAGTCACACCATTTTTAGTGGTCCTTCTAAGCCGTATAATATACCTAATTGTTGAGTGTGCTTGGTTCAAATCGTGTTACCTACGACTCAATTATTACGTAAAAGTCATTTAGTTGTCCATTTTAAGTCATTGAATTCTAAACAATACAAAATGGATAGCAAAGAAACTAAACTCAAACTTCTCGTCACTCAACGTGAGTACGTATTTCGTGAGATTCAAATTTTATTCGATTTATCTCGTCAACTAACATCCGATAAGTCCAAGTTAGGCTCATTTAAGAGTAGGTAGGTATAGACGTATTGATGATTTGCGTCATCTATACATATAATAAAATGATAGGAAAGTCAAAACTGTAAATTGAATATTTTTTTTAAAGAATACTTGGGGGGTGATCCGTAATCGATTCTGAACCCAAAAATGTAGTTTTTAGAATTTTTGTCTGTATGTCTGTTTGTCCCGGATAAACTCAAAAAGTACTGCACGGATTTAAACCAAATTTTGCATGAATATTACTTAGGAGCCGGTTTAACACATAGGCTAATTATCACTCTATCCCTTACGGGGGATGAGCAATGAACCATTATTTCTATTAACGTTTCTGTGAAAGCGTATGCAATAATAACACATAATTGAATGTTGTACTTATATTAGTTGACCGGCCTATTATTAATTTTTAAAGAGAAAATCTTGTTCTTATAAATAACAAATAAAATTTTACGAAATTGTTTAGCCAAGGTTAACGTGACTCCATCTATCTATGGTATATAAAATACATCAAAGACAAAGCAGCGAGGTGGTAAATAAATAATACATATGTCTATTTTCTATAATTCACCATATTGTAACAGTGGGTTTAATTTTTTTATTGTTATTTTAATTTAATATTGTTTGTCAGTTTGCCATGCCACATCAATATCCCGCTATATGGCGATTATCACACTGCCCCGCATGATGCAGCGTAGTGCGTGGATGCGTTTTTTTCTGTTGTATGGAAATATCTCCGTTTGTATGGAAAACACGCATAGTCCAACACACTGAAAATGCATCCACGCGCGTTCATGCGGATCACGCACATACATGCGGAGAAACACGCACCCCCGCGCGTAGGTGCGGGGCGAGACGCATGGTATGGCACACTGAATCCCGCAGTGACGCGCGTGATTTTGAATGGGCGTGACGTGTATATTTGAAAATGGAATTCGATGAGAGCCGCTGTGCATGAATTTACAAAACGCACCTACGCGCGTGAGTGCGTGAAAAAATTGATAGTACTTATCCAAATTTAAAACAGAGCCATCTAAACAGCATTTCGAATATAAACGTCAAAAATGATTACATTCGCGGAACAATTAACTATCATGTAAAGTCATAGATGGAATTGCAAATTTTTTCATAAGCAAATTGACTTGGGGTTTTGTCCGTTTAGCTTATCATCCAGTAATGTGGTGGCTTTTTTATGAGAAATCATACAATGATCCCTCGCCCTGAGGGCTAGCAGCATGAGAAGGTGTCAGACTCTAATTAATGAAAACCCATCGTATTCCTTGTTAAGACTTTTATGTATCAGGGCCGCGATAACTATTTCGAACAATATTGTAACCTGAAAGCAACTTTAACTTTGGAAGAGTACTATTGAGTAGAACTCAAATAAATTATAGTGTGGTGTAAAACATGCAACGCTTAAGGATCGTATAAGAAAAGAGATAGATCGCGATCTCTCGCAAGGGCTGCTAAGCGTGAGGTAAGGCTCCTGTACCTTGAGAAACAAGCCCAGACACAAAGTGCCGATTAAAAAAAATGGGAGCTTCTCGAGTTAGAACCATACGCACGTAAGAAGCTTTTTCGCCTATCTTCGTTGCATACCAGAGACATATTATACTTTCTTTCGACTTCTGGTCTGCCAGACCCGAGCTGAGTCTAAAAAGCGCCTTTTAGATAATCACATTCGATATCATTCAGTTACAAAGGCAGAATTGCCATCAAACATGTTTTCGCTAAATGTGCTATCCGCCGTTGCCTCCTTCTGCGCAGCAATCATGCTGGAGTAGGAGGCAGCGGACTTACCGAAAATTTGCACTTATCATCATAACCACTTTGGTGATCGTGGAAGACACCTCGGCAGCCGGGTGTCGAGAGTCGACTCCCGGCCACCGCAGTCTGTGGGCGGTGAGTTCGGGTGGCTCATCCTTCTTCCGTCTCCTAGGAGACAACAGGCCCTTGTCGGCGACGCGCGTTGTTCCACGCGCCCCTGAAGGAGAGTCAACAAACACCAGTGGGCCAAAGCCTGCAGGGGCTGCGAGATTGTTCGAAAGAGTTATCGGGGCACAAGTAAAGGGCTTAAGAAGGAACATGGTAGGTTTTATTCGGTATGAGTCTGACGTACCCTCACGCTGCATCTACTGCGAGGCCAGACATTACATTGTCGCTGACAGAAAACCTTATTCTATTATGATCAAATCAAACTGATGGCTGAGTACTACATTTATCTCCAGGATGCCATGCAACGTGTTGCAAATGACTTTGGGAACTTGGCAATCCTTTTCTCCGCCTTCACTGCAGATTCACGGTACATGTAGGTACAAATTAAAGCAAGACATCCTTGGCTATGTGCAATAATCTGTATGTCATCTTCAGTCAAGTGGTCATGTTTATCACGTATTTACCAACTAAATTAAATTAAGTTATATGATTGAAAACATTTGCATATGTTTTCAAAACGGTTGACTAGACCCAAAGATTTCCTGAACATTACAAACTTTACTTCTTTATTTACATAAATGGCCACACATCCACAACACAACATTTATTGATCAACCTGTGCGGCTGCTAAGTAGTAATCCTCTAGCTCCGCATTCTATATTGCCCACGCAGACGAAGTCGCGGGCAACAGCTATGAATACATAAATTTCACGAACGAAATAAACTCGTTAAAACTAGCTTTGAATCCTCAAGACAGCATAAACATGAAAACGGTTGATGCCTTTGACGACATGTACTACGCAGTCAACGAAGTCGCAGAAATCTACCTACAGTGTGATAAAAGTGAAGCCGTATTGCCGTTCCGCGACGCCATCTCATCGGAGGCAACCGGAAACGAGAAACCATTTGCGCAACCACGTTTACCTAAAATCGAACTTTTATTAAATTTGACGGAAATATTGAATATTGGCAAACATTCTATGACACATTTGCATCCCTCGTGCACAATAACGAAAACATTTCTAACATTGAAAAGTTTCATTATTTACTTTCTTGCCTCACGGGTTCCGCTTTGTCAATCGCCAAGGGCATTCCGGTCACATCAGACAATTATCAAATTGTTTTCGATGCGCTTATAGATCGGTATCAAAATAAGCGAATCTTAGCAGTAAATTATTTGGAAAAATCTGTAGTCATCCTACATTAAAATCTAGTAATCTTAACGATTTACGTAAAATCATCTTGGGGAATTTATTTTATTTTACTTATCTTCTCGCATATTACACTCTGATACACGAAAACGATTTGAAAGTCAAAACAAAAGTCAGATACCTACTTTTATCGAATTATTAACATTCTTACAAAGTTACCTAAAAATATTAGAAGCTAGTGAGCCTTTTAAATGTAATTCGAGCAATAGTTTGCCACCGATGGCACGTAGAAATAACAATAATTTTACGAAGTCAAAGTTATCATCATTTCCCGCGCATTTTAATGATAACGCTGCATCGATGTCGTTCGATGAGTGCACAGGGCCGTACTCAGATGCAGGGCTGCACTCAGGCGCGAGTTCTAACTTTAATAATACATCAAATGGGAATCTTGAGTCAATTTTAAATCAATGTAATTTGAATACAGGGTGGAACTCTAATACAGGGTCGCATCGCATTCTATTGACAACAATTTCATGCAAAATAATAATTTAAATAATCCTGATGTTCATGCATACTCAGTGTCAGATAAAAAATTTGGGTGTGTATGCTGCATAAAGTAAATAACCACTAGAGAGCGCACTCGCCAATTTCTTCTAAGAACACGACTCACCGCTGCGGGCGGGGGGACGCGACATAATCCGCGGCTACTATTGGTCAGTTCAAGGTCGCTACTAAAGGATCGTACTGATCGTAGCCTTATAGTACGCGCAAAATCACTAACTTTTGGCGAGCGTCGGGGCACTGTATGCGCAGTCAAGTGGTTTTATAGTCTTTGGTATGCTGTGGTTATTTTCACCACACTATTTATAAGTGTCCGGTGTTTAATTCAAAAAATGTAAATGAACGTGAATCTTTAGCCAAATCAAAGCGCTTATGTTTCAATTGCTTAAAGCCCAATCATGCGGCTGATATGTGTCTGTCTAAAGCTTGCTGTACAAAATGCAACGCGCGTCATCACACGCTACTTCATCGCGACCAGGGCCCCACGTCAGCGTGTCCGTCCTGTGACTTCTTGTGCTACTCCCGCGGTTCCAGCTTCTTTTGCTGACCCAGTAGTTACTCTCAACTCCATGAATACTAGTTGCAACATGCAGCAACATCGCTCATTAGTTTTATTAGGAACATGTGTGGTTAGGGCGTATGGTCCTTGTGGTGTTACACACCTTCGAGCACTTATTGATAGCGGTGCACAGAGTTGTTTCTTAACAACTGCCTGCGCACTTCGATTAGGTTTACCCATACGTAGTTGTGATTATTCTGTTGTTGGAATAGGACAGAATCCAGTGCTTGAAGTCAAAGGTGAAACATCATTTACGATTCAACCATTACACTCAGATCAATCAACTTTTACGGTACGAGCTGTTGTCATGGAAGCTCTCACACATAAAATGCCTTCAGTAGAAATACCTTATTTTGTCAAAGCTAACCTCAAGCACTTGGTTCTAGCTGACAATGACTTTGATAAACCCGGTGAAATTGATCTTTTGTTAGGCGCAGATATTTTCCATAGCATTTATAATGGTCAACGACTTGAAGTAGGCCCGGGTCTACCGGTAGCCCTACATAGTGTATTCGGCTGGGTTATCACGGGCTGGCTCGACGCTGAGTGTTCGCCTCCAGCTGAAACGTCTACACTTTTGGCTTCCACAGCTGCCTTACACAATGTGGTCAAGCGATTCTGGGAAGTAGAAGAGCCGCCTAAGCAAACGATTGTCAACCCGGAAAATGAAAAATGTGAACAGATGTACACAGACCTCGTTCGACGCAACGAAGAGGGAAGATATGTAGTACCTATGCTACTAAAGGAAGAAAATGAGCCGTTAGGAGACTTTCATCGCACGGCCTTATCCAGACTTCATAATTTGGAGAAACGGTTTCTTCATCACGAAGACCTGAATCACGATTATGGAGAATATGAACGTGAACATGAAGTTAAGACTGTGACCTTCGGCGTGAGCAGTTCACCATGTTTAGCCATCCGTACGCTACACCAGCTAGCAAACGCTCATGGCCCGAAGCTGCTTCCATGCTGCGTCAAGACACGTTCATGGAGGACGTCACAGCTGGCGCTCCTTCAGTTGAAGCTGCTTTAAATTTGAAAAACGGAATTATTAATTTGCTGAATTGTGGTAAATTCGAATTACGTAAATGGAGTAGTAACTCACCTGATTTCCTTGCACAACTTCCTTCTGAACATTGTCAAGTTCCAAAATCATTTAGTGATGATCAAAACATACAAACTTTAAAAATATTAGGTCTGCAATGGGACCCAAATCTAGATCTTTTTACTTATTCTCAATCTGAATTCAGTCCAAAGTTTACAAAGCGTTCCATTCTTTCTAATGTTAGTCGCATTTATGACCCATTGGGTTGGTTAACTCCCATGGTGCTTAAAGGTAAATTGATTCTTCAAGCCTTGTGGAAACTTCAATTCAATTGGGACGATTCTGTATACAGTATTGCTTATCAATGGACTGAGTTTGTCTCTGAGCTCAGCTACATCAAACATTTCTCTGTTATGTTCTATACTTTCATCTTTGTTTCGCATCGTGAAGTTAAAATTACCGATCTCGTACAGATTCAAAATTGGTATCACGTATCGACCTCTGATAATCCGGCTGATCATAGCAGTCGTGGGTTGTCATGTTCACAGCTACTCGCTTCTGATACCTGGTGGTCAGGTCCATCTTGGCTTTCTCTAGAAACGTCAGTATGGCTAGTTTCACAGGACGTACACGTGCCACCGGGAGGTGCGCGTTTATATGAGTATCCGATTAAACAAATATTAAGTCATTATTCTTTATTTTCACGTGTCCAAAAAGCATTAGCTTGGTTGTTGCGATTTAGTAAAGTCTTAAGAAAACTTACTTTCAATTATAAATCTTTGACTGTGGAGGAATTAGAAAATTCATTATCCCTGCTGGTTCAACACGAGCAGACGGAATACTTTGCTAATGTGATAGAGTCAGTAAAATGTGAAAGGACTTGTTCACGTCCTATTCAAAAACTTAATCCTTTTCTCGATCACCGAGGACTCTTGCGAGTGGGGGGGCGTTTAGTAAATTCAAAACTTCCACTCTCTGAAATTTACCTTTTGTTGTTACCAAAAAATTCATGACTGTCTGCACTTATAGTTGACTATTTTCATAAACTTCATTGTGGACCTAGAATGTTGCAGTCTGTTATTAGTCGTAAATTTTGGATTTTATGCATTCGCAATCTAATACGATCGCGGCTTTCCAAGTGTGTAACGTGCTTCAAAGTAAATCCCACATCAGTTTCACCTATAATGGGAAATCTACCGGCACCCCGAGTACAACCTTCACGATGTTTTGCTTTGGACAGATTCGTATCACGCCGTGGTCTTTGTCAACTTATTATCTCTGATTGTGGTACAAATTTTGTCGGGGCCAAGCGCTACTTAAGCGAGGTCCACCAGTTTCTTTCCACTCAAGAGCCAGAACTTAATACGGAGTTTTCAAAGCGTAATATCGTGTGGCAACATAATCCACCAACTGCCACTTTGGCGGTATTTTTGAAAGTGGTGTAAGTCGATGAAATACCATCTTAAACGAGTTGTTGGCTTACAAGTGCTAACGTTCGAAGAGATGTTGACTGTGCTGAATAAAGTAGAAGCCGTCCTTAACTCTCGGCCGTTATGCGCTTTGTCTAGCGATCAGCTCTAAAAAGCTGGCAGTACAAAGTGGGCAAAAATTAAAAAAAAAAGCTCAAAAGGACAATGGGCACTTTGTATGGGATTTGGTACCCGCTCCAACAGTAACGTATGATATATCATTAGAAAGGTATTTACGTGAAGAATAATAAAAACTGTGGGGCTTGCCTCAATTAGCTGTCCGATCCGAGTAATGATAAAAATTGAATCGACATAGCAACAAGTATGTCATCCATATATGCAAATTCATTAAGAGGCATATGTTGTCAGTGTAACAATTTTAAACTCAGTTAATAGACATCTTACATTGTTTGAGATACACTCTGTTATAATCTGAAGGTTGTAATAGTCTATGGAGTCATACTACGGAAACACAATCGTCATCTGATTTGACAAAAGTTCAAAACATTTCTATTCATCTTTTTTTAAGAAGAAATTCATCATTATCTCAGCACCTCTTGAGGAGCAAGATTGAGTCGTAGTATGTACTATGTAAACATCTTCTCCTGACTTTTCAACTTTTTGATTGTAGATATTGAAAGACTTTCATCAAATACATAAGCTAGTTCTGCGTGAACTGCAAAGGTTTGCTAGGTCTTTTTTTTAAAGCAGTCAGCAGAAAAACATTCTAAGAAGGCCAAATTCCTGTTTTTTTGTTACTATACCAGTTTTTATTCAATACAGTTGGATTTAAGAACTACATCTACATTGATGATTTTTGAACATTACACAGTCTATTAGACGATGTCACGCGAAATGGACAAGGATTTGGGACTAGTCGTCATAGTAAACATTTTTTGCCTTGCCAAGACCTACGCAATGGTACTAGAATCAACACTGTTGGACAGGGTACCAAAACGCCCGTCGTCCTTTGTTGCTAATTTGTTGCTAATTAGTTGCCAAATAATCGATTTTTTTGCTTTTGCCGATTTCGAGAAATCGTCAACAATGCTAGCTTCACCATAAGCTGGCATCGATTATAAGATAAAAGTAAAGGTAAAATAAACAAAATCACTACAAAGTTGCTAATTTGTTGCTGTATAACCAAAATAAATTTGAGGTGCAAAAGTATTTTTTTTTTCAAATAGAAAATTTTTATTTGCTTTGCGCGCTTGAATGTCAATTGTTTCATGAAAAAAATATGAAATAAATTTGTTGCTCGTCACAGAACTGTTCCTTGTCACTTAGAGAACCAGCAACTAAATAGACACCCGACGATCGGGTGTCTTGAACTTCGGTGACTAACAAACCGGCCATGCTAGCTTGAATGTCGATTTCTCCGGTGAAAAACGTTGAAATGAATTTGTTGCTCGTCACAGAGGTGATTAATGTCTCTCAGAGAACCAGCAACTAAATAGACACCCGACGATCGGGTGTCTTGAACTTCCTTTAAATACCTTATAATAAGTATAAAACTTTTTAAAAAAGTATTTAATTAGAATTAAAAAAATATGAAGTACCAGTTTAACGACTATTATTAAGATTTTGCTATTTATTTATTCTATTAGTAAATTGCGCCCACTCCTTTTTATTAAATTGTGATGACAGTAGAAACACTTATTCATTGAGAAAGATTAAAATAAAATACTGAAGAAATTGGCAATTGTTTTTTTAATTTATATAAATTTACCAGTCTAATCCATAGCTAGGAATTGAGAGTTATCATACTGACTAAGATTTTGAACATAGGCAACTAATGTATGTAATAATTTTTCCCTAGCAGAAACAAACATTCAAGGAAACATAGCCTGTTTGATAATCATCAGCTTAAAGGAAGACTTGGTGATTGGATGTTTATTTAGTTGCTGGTTCTCCGATCGATGCCTAACAGTTCTACGGAGAGCAACAAATTTATTTCCACGTTTTTCACCGGAAAAATCGACATTCAAGCCAGCATGGCCGGTTTGTTAGTCACCGAAGTTCAAGACACCCGATCGTCGGGTGTCTATTTAGTTGCTGGTTCTCTGAGAGACATTAATCACCTCTGTGACGAGCAACAAATTTATTTCCACGTTTTTCACCGGAAAAATCGACATTCAAGCCAGCGTGGCCGGTTTGTTAGTCACCGAAGTTCAAGACACCCGATCATCGGGTGTCTATTTAGTTGCCGGTTCTCTGAGAGACATTAATCACCTCTGTGACGAGCAACAAATTCATTTCCACGTTTTTCACCGGAAAAATCGACATTCGAGCCAGCATGGCCGGTTTGTTAGTCACCGAAGTTCAAGACACCCGATCGTCGGGTGTCTATTTAGTTGCTGGTTCTCTGAGAGACATTAATCACCTCTGTGACGAGCAACAAATTCATTTCAACGTTTTTCACCGGAAAAATCGACATTCAAGCCAGCATGGCCGGTTTGTTAGTCACCGAAGTTCAAGACACCCGATCGTCGGGTGTCTATTTAGTTGCTGGTTCTCTGAGAGACATTAATCACCTCTGTGACGAGCAACAAATTCATTTCAACGTTTTTCACCGGAAAAATCGACATTCAAGCCAGCATGGCCGGTTTGTTAGTCACCGTAGTTCAAGACACCCGATCGTCGGGTGTCTATTTAGTTGCTGGTTCTCTGAGAGACATTAATCACCTCTGTGACGAGCAACAAATTCATTTCAACGTTTTCCACCGGAAAAATCGACATTCAAGCCAGCATGGCCGGTTTGTTAGTCACCGAAGTTCAAGACACCCGATCGTCGGGTGTCTATTTAGTTGCTGGTTCTCTGAGAGACATTAATCACCTCTGTGACGAGCAACAAATTCATTTCAACGTTTTTCACCGGAAAAATCGACATTCAAGCCAGCATGGCCGGTTTGTTAGTCACCGTAGTTCAAGACACCCGATCGTCGGGTGTCTATTTAGTTGCTGGTTCTCTGAGAGACATTAATCACCTCTGTGACGAGCAACAAATTCATTTCAACGTTTTTCATCGGAAAAATCGACATTCAAGCTAGCATGGCCGGTTTGTTAGTCACCGAAGTTCAAGACACCCGATCGTCGGGTGTCTATTTAGTTGCTGGTTCTCTGAGAGACGTTAATCACCTCTGTGACGAGCAACAAATTCATTTCAACGTTTTTCACCGGAAAAATCGACATTCAAGCTAGCATGGCCGGTTTGTTAGTCACCGAAGTTCAAGACACCCGATCGTCGGGTGTCTATTTAGTTGCTGGTTCTCTAAGTGACAAGGAACAGTTCTGTGACGAGCAACAAATTTATTTCATATTTGTTTCATGAAACAATTGACATTCAAGCGCGCAAAACAAATAAAAATTTTCTACTTGAAAAAAAAAAAAATTTTTGCACCTCAAATTTATTTTGGTTATACAGCAACAAATTAGCAACTTTGTAGTGATTTTGTTTATTTTACCTTTACTTTTATCTTATAATCGATGCCAGCTTATGGTGAAGCTAGCATTGTTGACGATTTCTCGAAATCGGCAAAAGCATAAAAATCGATTATTTGGCAACTAATTAGCAACAAATATTGAGCTTTTTTTTTAATTTTTGCCCACTTTGTGCTGCCAGCTTTTTAGAGCTCTAGCGATCCCACTGAGGTAGATGTCTTGACACCGGGTCATTTCATTACTGGTGGTCCTTTGGTATCATTATCGGAGATTCCGCTTACAGATACGTATTTACCGCCTAAAGAGCGATGGCAATTGTTGCAAAAAATGACACAGAGTTTTTGGAAAATTTGGCAAAGAGATTACCTTCATACACTGCAGCAGAGGTGCAAATGGTTCAAAGACCAAGTCAATGTACAAGTAGGTGATATAGTTACGATCGTGGAACAAAATCTCCCACCGTTGGAGTGGCGTTTCGGTTGGGTTGTCCAGGCTATGATGGTGTAGTGCGTGTCGTCACTCTACGTACTGCCAGAGGACTACTTCGACGACCTGTAGAAGATTTGCCCTTTGCCTACTTCTAGCTAAACCTTAACCTTTCCATTGTATTTTATTAACCATTAGTAAGGATAATTATTGTTAATGTAGCTTAAAATTAACTTACTTTTAACTTAAAATTATAAACTTAGCATCGTAATCACGTAACTTACTAGGTAATTCAGCACGATTTGAACTCAAGCACACATAACACACATCTTTTAGTCTTTTCGACTCTTATTTTGTGAAATCCCTGGACTGATTTCAAGTGGGGGGGAATGTTTGAGCTTGCATGCATTCCTTATTCCTTCCATTTCCCTCTCCTAGTTCCAAAAACTGCCACTCACCAAGCGAGACGTGGCGCCACCGTCAAAAAAAAAAACTTTCGCGCGAGTGCAAAAAACACGACGCCGGCCGCCATAACGCGCCGCAAAATAAAAAAAACTATGTCTAAACTTCAATAAACTTCTTGAACTAATCAAAAACCCCTGCAGGGAGTTACTGGGCGCCCATCATACTATAAATAATATGTGTACAAGTGATCTGTGTACTGTGTGAGTGGATCAAGTTGCAGCAACCAGCGGAACTTTGTAAGTACCTACTGATTCCTATTTCCCATCGGTCCTGTGTGCAGCTTTCCATAAACCTCTCACAGAAAATCTCGTCCAGACTTACAACCTGGATAGATCTGTAAAAACCTATTGGTCTAGGGCTTACGGTCAACGAAGCGCCGTTCAAGTCACACCAATGAGTAAGACACATTTGCATACGAGGGTCAAACTGAAAGTTCTTAGAAAATCAGAAACTGGTTACATTAGCCAGTTATTCGTTTTATTATATGTTTTATTGTAGTGTTAGTACGTCGAACACAGCATTTGAGTCACCTCCGTTAAATCTTTTAATCATTTTACGGCACCAATCCACACTATGGAGTTTTTGAGCCTCAGTCAAATTATGAGGTATCCACCAGGCGCAAAGCTTCCTGTCCGCTTAATGTTCGTGGAGGATTTTGTGCACTTGACTCATAACGATGCCTAAGCTTGTCCGAATCTGCTGATAGGTCACTCTTCTATCAGTCTCTATCATACGCCGCACAACACAGATGTTATCTTCAGTCGTCGCCGTAGAAGGCCGTCCCTCAGGTAAATCATCAGTGAGATTAGTGCGACCACGTTTAAACTCATTAAACCAGTTGTAAACAGTCGCACGAGATGGGGCTTCATCGTGAAAGGCCAATCGTAGTCTATCATAACTTTCTTGTTGACTTAAATGACATCGAAAGTCATAAAAAATCATTGCACGAAAATTTTCTCGTGTTAAATTCATGTTGACGTGACACAGACAATTTTCAATTTGCCGCCAAATCGTAAAACAAATGACAAATGAATTAAATATATACTAGTAATATTGGTAAAGAGTTCTATTTTCGAATTTTCGAATTATTTTTTTATTATATTGTTTATAAGTGGCCAGTTCTAAAAACTTTCAGTGTGACCCTCGTATAAACAGCCCATATTTTTGCCCGATGGGTGTACGAATCACTAACCAATTGAGGCGCCAGAAGTGCTTGAATATACTCAGCGGTTCCTGGTTCCAGCGGTAACTGGTAGTGTCTTCTCTCTAATAATGAACAATTCTATTTTGTCAGAAGTTACAGAAAGCACGAAAATCGAACATCACGAAACGTAATTGAAAAAATCTGTAAAATGTTGTATTTGATCTCGCTATTTACTTTTTTCTGGCAAAATAATTTTATTTTACTTTCATAACAAAAAATGTTCTACATTTAACGGGCTATCTAGCCATATAGGTCTCGTTCGTGGTGGACATTTGGACCGGAATCGCCCATTGTCCAAATTTAAAATTTAATGTTGTAGAGGTGAGGTTCAGATTAAATTAGATTTTTCTGTTTCATATCAATATGATTTAATTTCAATGATCTAGTTAACCGGCTAGTTTGCCTTACCTAGCTATCCTATTGGTAGTTCATTTATTTATTTGTCAACATATTATTTACATATCTTTTTATATATCTTAATATGTATATATATAAAAATGAAACCCGCTTTCCGTTGTCATGACATAACATGAAAAGGGCTTGACCGATTTGGCTGAAAATTAGAGCGGAGATAACTTAGACCCGGTAGAAGGTTTTAGGATTTTTTTGAGTTTTTGTCACCATCCGGCTACAGGACGCGGGTGAAACCGCGGGCGAAAGCTAGTTAAATTATAAAAATAATAAAAAAAAAACATTTAAAAATGTTAAAAATAGATAGCTACCAATACAGGGCACAGGGTCCAAGGTACCGGTGGTTAGGGTCCCAGAGACAGAAACCTCCTCACAATACGCGCCGTATCAAGGAGTACTGCCTTCTGAATCAGTCCCTTGATCCAGCTGTCTAACGAGAGACGGCTGTTTATTATTATAAAATTTATTCGTAGGCATTCAGCTATTAGCATAAAGAGCGCCGGAAGACGCTGGATGCAGGTCGGCTCCAACAGGTATCTGTGGAGAATCTAAGGGGGAGGCCTATGTTCAGCAGTGGACGTTCAATGGCTGAGATGATGGTGATGATGATCATGATTGAGCTATTTTCTTTGTCCAATGTAAACAGATTAGAATGGTTACACTAGTCAGAAAGAGACGAACCAAGATTTATGACCTCTCGCTCGGCTCGTGCTTAGTCGCACAGTAAGCCTTCCAGTTGTACGTAGTACTTACTAATTCCATGGTCAATTGTCACTGTCATATTGCTTATATAGCGCGCGTATATAGTTATATGTCAATGCGCGCGTAACATATAAGTAAAATTAACGTTGAAAGTTATCGACCAATCCGTTGCCATTAACCAAGAAGAGGATGGAATAAAATGTTGAGTTGTTGTTTTTATTTGACTTCAAACCGTAGATGGAGTAAGTAGCACAGCCTCTAAAAAAAAATCTTGTGGTAAGTAAAAGTTTTTGATATTGATTGATTTGCGTAAAGTTGGATTTGGTAGTTAACTAGGTATGGTATGATCGCTTGCTTATTGGGTTTGCTGTCAGTCTGTTGCTGGATGAATACATTTATTTGTAGGTAAAAAAGGTTTAGTGTACGGGTAGGTACCTACTATGAAGTATGTCTGCACTATCAAAATGTCAAATTTTACGTAAATTCCTAGATATATTATTTGTGTACTGCAGTTAAAATACACAGCCATCAAATAATAAATTAGAAAGCAAAGAAGTAAAAAAACCGGCCAAGTGCGAGTCGGACTCGCGCACGTAGGGTTCCGTACCATTATTTATAAAACAGACAAAAAAGTCACGTTTTTTGTATGGGAGACTTCCAAAATATTTATTTTAGTATTTGTTGTTACAGCGGCAACAAAAATACATCATCTGTGAAAATTTCAGGTCTCTGACTATCATGGTTCATGAGATACAGCCTGGTGACAGACGGACGGACGGATAGAGGAGCGAAAACGATAGGGTCCCGTTTTACCCTTTGGGTATGGAATCCTAAAAACTACCTTTGTAGGTACTTATATTCCAAGTGAATTGCGTGCACACCCAATAGCATTTGAATGCATTTGGCAAAAACCTGCCAATGGTTTTGTTGCATGGATTTCACAGGCCAGATTTCCTATTGGAATGATTACCCTATTGGTTTTAATCTTTTTGTAAAATTAAGACAACCGTTTGGTTATGAAACTAACTACTTATCAAAGGTAATCTTGATATGATTTTTCATTTTAAACCTCAGCTTCAATCTAAAAGCAGACAGAAATCAAGGTACCTACTTAAGTACATAAATAATTATTACATATAGGTATAAATAGTGACAAAAAATTATTATTACCTATATGCTTACATATACAGCAATTATTGTACCTAGATTTTTTAAAAGTTCTATCAAACATTATCTTAGTAAGTAGGAACCAGCGAAATTACCGATGTAACACTTGTTGCATAGAGTCTGTTTGTATTCAAGTGTCTAGGTACCAGTGGTAACCCATTATGTCAACCACGCTGTCTCATGTATCTCAAAGTCTTTGTTTTCAGAGTCATAAGTTCTTGTTAGTTGCACATTGGGGAATAAAACAGATTGCATTTGCATTGAATTGTCAATATATATATTTTTAATATTAATATTCATAAATTCAATATACATTATAATATCAAGTAAAATGAATTACTATAATTTATATAGGCAATATTTTAACACATGTTAATCTATATTTAAGTTTAACAATCTAGAGTTTACTTAATTTAACAATAATTCTGCAACGTTCGGCTGACACAAGGTCCGCATCACACTATCTTACCAAGTACAAACAGAGACAAATAGTATGGCAATAGGAATTCACATCGGCTAACTCTTACACCTAGAACTATTATTATATACTCATAAAAGGAGGAAAATACTTTTCAGCAATATTTATTGCACTAGTAACCAAATATATAGTACATCATGCCATTCTATGTAAAAAATTAAATTCTCATATAAAAATTTTAGTTTCAAGCCTTAAAATTATTATTTGGCACAACTAAAACTAATCTAAAGCTAAATGATGGGATATTTATATTTTACAGTTTTCCACATCAGGTCATTATCAACATAATTATTCTTTGGTTTATCTAGCCCACCGGTCACAATTTGGAAATAGCTTACAATAAAAATACATTAAAATATGAAATAGTTCAAACAGGATCGCTTAATCCAATTTTTATCATTATTTTAAAATAGGTACATAACATACTTTGATAAGTATTTATATATATTTTTCAAGTAAGTACCAATAGTTTTTAACCCCCGACGCAAAAACGACGGGGTGTTATAAGTTTGACGTGTCTGTGTGTGTGTGTGTGTGTGTGTGTGTGTGTGTGTGTGTGTGTGTGTGTGTATGTGGCATCGTAGCTCCCAAACGGATGATCCGATTGAAATGCGGTTTTTTTTTGTTTAAAAGGTATGTCAGTCGGGAGTGTTCTTAGCTATGTTTGGTGGAAATCGGTTCAGGTCTTCAAGGTCATCAGCTCGTTTGCTAGATGTGATAGGAATGTTACACGCTCAGTTTACTTGCAAGTATATGTGGGATCTGAAATTTGAAACACTAATGTCTTTTGGAACCACTGAGCTGGTCTGCTGTTAGGGCACGAAGGTAGGAGACGTAACCCTGAACTGCCTTTTAGTAAACCCATCGAGTTTGGGGTCGTTGAATTTGTCTTGACGAGTTCTCTTTAATTGACGAGAACCTGATACTGGAAATGGGATGTGGCGGATAAAACCCTGAAATGCCGGAATGAAACGGATAAACCGATTTATATTTTTGCTGAAAATCTAGAATGTCCAAAGGTTAATCTTTATTGTTTCTCAATCTGTGCAATTCTCCCAGAGCCAGTTTGTCATGAGGATTGTTAAACAGCTTCCTTTGGCCGAGATCGCATATAGCGACCCCATCTTAAGATAAAATAAATTAAATGAAAGATGGAAAAATTAAGGAGCTCCTTTAAAAAGCATGAAATAAAATTAAATTATAAATTTAAAAAAACCCCCGACCCAAAAAAAGTACGCAATAATTATGACAAAAGGTTAAAAACGCTAAACCCTATAAAAGCAAAAATAACTTTTAACACTACGTAAACTAAATTTTGACGTGTCGGGGGACCGCTTTTTACCTTCATAAATACTTACATAAATCAAATGATACCTACCTAATTACAACATTCGTTTAAAAAAAAAACACGTATCTAAAGTAATGAATTAGAGCGGTCCCCCGACACGACAAAATTTAGTTTACGTAGTGTTAAAAGTTATTTTTTGCTTTTTATAGGGTTTAGCGTTTTTAACCTTTTGTCATAATTATTGCGTACTTTTTTTGGGTCGGGGGTTTTTTTAAATTTATAATTTTACCTGAAACTGTGAAGGTACCGAATGTAATTCATGAAATACTGTCAGATTGAACACGGCACAGATACTAACGCTAATGTATGACAGTGTCTGGATTCTTATGATGCACACTACTTGAATAAAGTACATAAATATACTGCTTGTAATAATTTATGTTATTCGTTGCTTAGAAACCTTTAAATTAATTTTAACTATGTTCTTACATTTATAAAATATCGAAATAATCATTAGGTAGGTATCTCTTATAACGTATTTTTGTGCTTAGGAACTTGTTTCTAATATACTGCTGTTATATGCAAGATTGATTTGTTAGTGATATTTAGTTATCCAGTGAAGTGTTGCAATATGGAACGAGGAAATAATGCTCGCAACTATTTACCGTGTCAACTCATGAAGGTAAGTACATCACCTATAAACTTGATGGGGATGGCGCTGACGCTAAAATGTACAACTATTACTAAGCAATATATGCCACTGGAATTTAATTGTTTATTACTTAATAGGTAGGTTTCCATACAAATATCATTAATCCATTTGCGATTAATAAACAGATGTTTATTATTGTCATCATATTCATTGTTATATTGCAGCAAAAAATATTTAAAATCTATGTACCGTTACTGCATAGGTAATAAAGCGATCATATTTACACATAAATCCTTACTATATACATTGAATTATTTACAACTTAACAGACGATAATCTTTCGACTAATTTAAAGAGTTTTTTAAACACAGCAGAGATCCCATAGGAGTATTATGGAATGCTTAAAACTTAATTAAGATTCAATCTATCTAAACACTTAATACATATTAAAATACGAGAAGCTTAATGTTACTAAATTTTTAAAATGTTCCGATAACAGAGAATTAAACTTTTGATTGGTTGTTATTGGCAAAGGTAGTATATGTTCCTTCTTATGTTATGAAAATGTTTAGTTTTGTCCGCCGGTGTGACAACAATTTACCTAACATTCGGAAATATTGTCACTAAAAAAATACAGACAGTTACCATATTAAACTTTACAGCCGACTCGTTCTTCCGAAGATCTTATCAAAATTAGATGATACTAATATGTTGAAGAGGAAGTTTTTTTTTTTCGTACCCACAAAGCTCTGAAACTACTGAACCAATTTGAAATATTCTTTCACTGTTAAGAAGCTAGGCTTTCTCCAAGTAACACATTCTATATTTTGTTGCGGTAGGGAAATAAGTTCCCCCAAGATGCGGGTGAAACCGCGAGGAAACAGCTAGAAATGAATAAATAACTAGACGAAACTATTGAAGAATATTGTGCTCACAATAGGATCATTAACGGTCGCTGCAGCAAATGGCTTTATTTACGTAAACATTATTTTGATTCAATAGCTATACTTCGCAGGCATTACAATCGGAAAAATATTGACATGATAGTTTGCTTAGTTTTTAGCTAGCAAAAGTACCTAATAGTCTGAATTCACTGAATAAAAAGTTGTACAATTGTGATTTTAAAGTAAATAAAAAAGTAAAATTTTACCTAAAATTATGTACCTTGTGGTGTTATTACAAACGAGGCGAAAGAATAAAAAATATTTTGTAATAACATCATAGTGGTTTTGACCATAATAATGAAATAACATTTTTTACAATGGAGTATTATATTACAGGTACTGACCTTTGGTATTTAAATTATAAAAAACTACAATCAAAATCATTTAATATACCTACATGTACAGTAATATTTTTGGCATGTTGTATGGCACTTTAGTTTAGGTATTTATTTGGCATTATTTTACAAATAGGGAATCCAAATAATTTTCTACATTATAAAAATATCATGATGTTGAGCAATGAACTTAATTAAGTTTGAAAACGAAAATACCGGGCAATGAATACTTTATTACTGAGTATTATTATGCGGCTTGGAACGTGGCGTGTACAACACTCGATGAGGTAACATTTCACCTTGCACTTTTGCAAAAATTGGACAAAGCATATAGGTTGTTCAAAATTGATCTAAATAAGGCTTTGAGATTATTAGGGACGTAAAGAGCAAAAAAAAATTGTAAATATAATCCTAGCGGTCCTAGCCCTAGTGGAAAATATTTATCATTTGCATATTAATAAAATTCAAAGCATTTAACACGAAATTGTTCAGATTTTTGGTGTTTTTTGACAATTAACAAGTGCACTAGAATTTTTTAAATGATTTAACGAAATGAATACGAATGTTGTTCAACAACCGCTGCAATATCCAGGCTAGTCCCTGTAGGGCTTGCATATCGCGAACCTGTGGTTCATGTGCTGACTGTAGGAGCCCGAGTGAGAGAACTTCTTGAAGCACTTGCAGCACTGGAAGGGCTTCTCACCGGTGTGCAGGCGCTTGTGCTCCGTCAGGTGGTGTTTGTGTTTGAAAGCTTTCGGGCATTCTACACATTTGTACGGGCGCTGGCCTGTAAAATAAATGACCATGAATAAGTAGCTGTCCTTATTTTTTTTGGAGGAATTAATTATGAAAAATGTTTTCTTTGTACTAACCTGAATGTTCGTACTTGTGTCTCGCGAGAGAGCTTTGTTTGACGAAGGTCTTATCACATTGATCACAAACGAATTGGCCTTCGCCTTCCTTAATATCAGCCCCCTGTTTGAGTTTGCTCTTTTTAAGTACAGTCGCTTCGTCTTCGGTCTCGTTCGGTGCTTGCATTTCATCCCAAGGCGCACGGTCGTATGATGGACTGGAACCTTGTCGGTTGATGTCAGAAGTCAGGTGCATGTTCAGAATTGGAGATCGAGCGTTAGCCATGTCATTGTACTGAAGCAGTTTATCCATGGGTACCAAAGGATTAACATGTATTTTTTGTGGTAATAACCGTTTATGCCCATTAATAGGTTCTCCAGGGGATGGAGACAACCGAAAATCGGTGAAAGAAGATGATGAGCAATTGGAATGTGGATAAGTATTTAGATAGTTGGTACGATGAGGAGTCGTACTTCGTGATGATTTCTGGCTTAAATTGACCGCTTCTTCTGAATCAGAATGTGTTACAGAGATGCTACATGGTGGTGATGGCGATGGACTTGACGTAACAGATGGATTAGATTTTTTTGTAGATAGATCTAGTGGTTGATCGGATGTGGTCATGGTTTGCGTCATTCGTCGTTCTCTTGCTCTGTTGTTTTGAAACCATACTTGCACGACTCTGTTGTCTAGACCGATCTGTTGAGCTATCCTTTTAAACTCTTCTCGGTTTGGTCTAGGGTTCAGTGCGTAGTGTTCTTTTAACACTATCTGTTGCTCCTCACTTAATGCTGTACGAACCCTAATTTTTCTGTCATTGTCATGAATTGATATTTTATCGTCTCGGTCATCTCTATTAAAGTCTTCGTCTTCACTTGCGCTTATTCCATGTTGTATGGAGGCATGTATTTCGGCTTCTAACCTATTGAGAGCTACCGTTTCAGCTACTTGAGCTGCCAATCCTTCATGTTTCCTAAACATATTTCCACAAAGCACTTTCTCGTGATCTAATAAGTCACTCTTACTAGTGAAAGTTAAGTTACATTTAGAACATCTGTGTGTGTCTTCTGGTTCCTCTTTCACTGTGACGTGTGGAGCGGACGGTGATTCTATGCTAGGGCATACATTGCCTGAGACAGGCGAGAGCTTTTCCAAATTTGCTTGAAAGAAATGTTTCGTTACGGATGCGCTAACAGATTGTAATATTGAATTAAAACCTGGATTTTCAGTATTATGCTCGTTTTTATTTAAAGGGACGGACTCGAAATCGCTAGATGCAGGCCTCGCTTCGGTATCTCGTTCTTCCTGCTCTTTTTTTATCAATACAGACTCTTCATCCTCAATGTCCATCACGAGTTCAGCGCTTCCTTCTGATCTTTTATCATCGTCTTCCGTAACTTCCTCGATCAGATCTTCAGGATCTGCTGGTTGAGGGGTAATAGGCGTCGGACTGTTAAGATTTTCTATTTTTCTTGTCTGATACTGAGATGAAGCTAGCTGCTCTAAAAATTGGCTGAGTGTGGCTGGTATACTGTATGGAGCTATCCCGCCAGCGGGACTCATTGGCATGCCAGGAGGCATATAGAAGGGAATTCCAGGTTGCCCTAGGGTCGGACGATGGAAATTCTCTTGTGATGACATCGATGCAAAAAAAGCAGCAGGCATGGGAAGGAAAGAATTTCCATTCGTTGATATATTATTATTTAATTGAGAGGCAACCATGGCATTAGTCCGCTTACGAGATGGACTTCTTTCAGGGTTGAGTGCAGGATTATTGGGTTTAATTCGTCCCATTTTAAGATTCATGACAAGACACTTTTTGGAAGTCATGTGACTAGAGTATGAGCCTGAATGAGAAAACTTTTTACCACAGTTGGCACATTCAAACGGTTTTTCTCCGCTGTGTATCCGCAAGTGTTCTTTCAAATGGTGTTTGAATTTGAAAGCCTTATCGCAATCATTGCATTTAAATTTGCGGAGTAACGCGCTTTCGTCGTGGCTTATCATGTGCCGCTGCAATCGGTATACGTTTGCGAAGCTCTTGTGGCAGATCTTGCATGACTGTCAACAAAAACAAAACAAATCATTAGTTTTTGTATAGTTTTTTCTTTTACCTAATCTTAGTGCCTTGTTTATTTTCTGGTATAATTGAATCTGAACAAAATTCTTACATAAAATACATTATCAGAGTCTGATATATTGTGTAAAAACTCTAGCTAAACAATATACAAGTAGAACGTTTCATTCTTATGTAATACAATGGGCACTGACATATTTGACTGTATCCACCTGTGTGTTGGGCGCGTGCAGCGTCTCGTGGCGCTCGAGCTGCTCGCGCGTGGGGTAGGCGCCGCGGCACTGGCTGCAGGAGAAGGGCCCGCCCGGACCCAGCGGGGACCCGCCTCGCTCCTCCTCTTCCTCAGATGGCTTGCCTTCCGACCCGCCACCGGCCAGGGGACGGACTATGGGTAAATTTTAATTTTATGATTAGTAAAGTTAACTATGTGTTTGATCTCGTACCAAATAAAAGAAAAGAATGCACGTTAAATATCATATTGTTAAACTTGCGCAACACAAACATATGTGCACTCATAGGCAACAATATGTCTTATAAACTTCAAATATAAGTCTGAAGGAATAAAAGTGTATACTGAATTTGTTCAATAAACGAATCAGTTTATGTTTACAAGTTTAATTTGCATGAGGTACATAGCACAAAATAGGAAAAATACTTTCATAACGTCGTCAATTATTGTCCTCAGTTACGAATGTTATACTTATGTTATCATAAATCAGTTGAAAATAAAACAATCATTCGTGATAGTGGCGATTAAAATTATCGCTTGCACCTTTACAGCCGATGTTCGCTTTATAAAAACAAATATGGCAACAACAATTCAATTTGGAGGCGGTTATTTCAGTAATATGGCCGGTATTCCCGCGTAATATCGTTTTTAAAAGCTACGCCGGCGAGTGCGTCGTAAATCAAATATAATAAAGAGCAAAACAACGGGTGGACGTATTAATTAGTACGGCGCGCGTTGGCCGCGTGTCCTTTACATACGCTGTAGTCCGCTATTGGAACACCGGTATTGAATTTTAGAAAATATGGCCATTGAACACCTAGCTGGGTAAGTACCTGTTTAAACTTTATTTTCTCATAAATTGGTTAGAATCGTTGGTACGTAGTCGATGACAATTTATAGGATACCTATCCAAGAATAGGACAAAGAAAATTAAACGAGTCTTACCAATATGTAGGTAATCTTTGTAGTTAGAAATTGCAACATTTTTATAAGTACTACTATCGCATGAAAGATGGCGCTAGTAGGTACCTGGTCTGACCTGGTTCGGAGATGATTGATGAGGTAGGTACTGTAGAGATGTAGTACTGAGGTAGATTAGAAGTAGGTCTTATTAATTGTAATTGATACTGGCCGGACAATGATATAAATAGAAATAGAATAAGTTTTGATATGAAAGGTGTCACTTCACCCCCAGTCAGTCAATAAACGCTAAGTTAAAGTTTTTTCCAATCTTTTAATTGAAATTACCTGAAGATCCCCGGTCCCTAGCGCGCCACGCGCTACAGTACCTATGAATTTGGTAAGGCCGTTTAAATTAAAACATGAAGTACTTATAACTGAATTGCGTTTTTATTATGCTATATATATGTATTATTACATAGGTAAGTAGAGGTAACTCCGAATCTGGGTAACTGCTATTTAATTACACAAGCCCGCTGACTGTCTACCACCTTTTCAAATTTTCGAGTATTTATATAGTCAAGATAACAGTTCACATTTTTTTTTTCAAAGAAATTATAGTAATTTTATATATTAAAAACAACTTTAAAAAAATAATTAATCAAATCATCAATCAATTAAAACCTTATTATCAATTCTATTAAAAAATATTGAAAGTATGTATGTGTTAGGAATTCTCAGTTTCGCTATTCGCCACTAGATGGCGTTAAGCGGCGAGATCATACGTGGCCACGAAGCTTTTCCTATGTAGAGTTATTAATTATTATTATATTATTATTATATGAACAAAGAATCCAGTAACTTACTGAAATAGCCTTTTTAACTACATATATGTTTTGTACAACCAAAACTACTACTTCCTAAAGGTGCCTATGAGACGAATTTTTCTTTAATTTTTCAAAAGGTTTCTAAAGGCTACTTCAAACCAGAAAGTATTTAATTATCTATTTTCAGTAAGTAAGGGTTGTCTTCAAGTTCAAACTCCTACGTAAGCAAGTAATGTTAATGAGTTTAGTATACATTTGATGCCTATCGCAGACTAGGTGGAACGGACGTACACCTACACAACGCGCGACATTATCGGCAGTACAGTAATCTGTGCGCACGGGCAGAGTGCGTCCGTTAACCGCTGATAAAAAACCTACATACATTCACACACACTGGCTCACTGCGCTTCCTATTGCTGCTATAACAAATAACAATTATCGCACACACGCACGCGCACGCCGTGTAGTCCAGAGATAAGAGTTTGATTGTTGATCGCACACAAACGCGCGACTGGTGATTGGTCGCACCTGTGCCGGCGGGCGGCGGGGCGCGGCGGGGAGCGCCAAGTGTTTGCTTTACTCGAAGAAAAAACTCCGCCTGTCCGACTGCAGACACCATGTTGTAACCTCTCGCTCGGAATTGTAATTGCGCGCTGAGAGAATTATTATTGAACTGTTTAGACGCGAGCTATTTGTTCAGCTATTATATCGCATTGTAGTTGCGCCGTCTACAATACATCTTATTGGCACAGGTACACATATATTAACTAACGTCGTCAAAATATTTTCTGATTGCTACAATAATTGGTCTGGTGTTAGGTACGTAGTGACTAAAGTAGTATATAGACTTTCCCCGAATTTTCGCCCTAAATTAACTTCTTGCGGTCTCGTGTAAAAATTACTCATCCTATGATTAATACTACTATGCTTCTCAAATTCAAACAATTTCTTTAGCATATCTATGTGGAGTTCAACCTTTGCTCAGTAGTAGTTCAGCCGTCTTATCGTAAAAAAAGAAGAATATTAGGAATATAATAATTTCCCAGGCTAGGTGTATTAGGTACATAAGTTAACTTTCACACGATGCTAGGTGCAACTCATCGGATCGTATGTATATAATGTATAATTCAGTAGTACCTAAATTAAATTATAATTAGCCACTTCACCAGCGGCCCTTGGAAACTTATTTCCGTACTCAGGAACAGTGTAGCATGCCGACAGTGAAATAATTTTTCTAATCAGTCCAGTTATAGTTTCGGAGCCTTTAAGGTTCAAACAAACAAAACCTCTTTATTATATTAGTATAGATAGGTAATATATGATAGCCGGTGGCTCAAGAATATTTACGAATCACAATAGTTAGCCAAGTGAAGTGGACATACCTATAATAATCAGTTGTTTCGGTCCGACACAAACGTAGCAGTGTAACTATTTAGTAATATGTGAAGTCCAATAATAATTACGCACAATTATTGAAATCAAATAGTTTCTTAGGTAAATTGTTTTTCTTGTAGCAATTGTATTTTAAGTTTCTAAAAATCATCTGCAGACTATTAATCCATCGATATGAGAATGGATTTGTTTTTAACACGCTTACCTATAATATGAAATAAAAGAATAGGTTATCTATTACGTTTGAGACGATAATACATAACTTAAGGGTGTTCAAATGAGAGTTTATCGTATTTTCCGAAAACTGAAGAACTCGTTATGACAAGATGGTCACCCATCCATGAACTTACCACGCTAGGCCGCGCGGCTGTGACTTAACCAAACAGGCATACTATCGCGCATTATTCTAACTTTTTAGAAAACGAACACTTGGCAGAAAGTATAAGTATGTACGAAAACTCTGCAACGACACGTCGATTTCATAACTAGGAGTAGCGACGATTCAGAATGGAGAAACGAAATGCCGAAACTTCAAAAATTACAGCAGGCTGAATCACAACCATGAGTCATACAGTCCCAGGTGCTACCACGGTCTCAAGTGTTTGACAACTGATTAAGAAATCGACAGGAGATTTATTATCTAAAATGTTAATTTAGTCTCCGACAAAAACGTAATTAGTATTACACGACAAGGCAGAGCTACTGATGTATAACTTCTTAGTTTGCATAGGCCAACGCACTTCGTATTTATCTATGTCATATGAATAGGTACGTACATCAGGTATTAGATGTCCAAAGCTTTAAACCTGGTTGTGTTTACTACGAAGTTACCTACTCACCCATTCTTTAGTTATTTCATTTTTACGTATTAATTACATTTTTTGTTGTTTACCGATCATTAGGTGCATATTTTGAATATTAACAAATATCTACATTTCAGTTTTCTGATCATGATTTCTACTTTGCAGCGTTGTATTAACCGCAGGTATCTACAATACAAATGTTGTTCAGAGCAAGTCCTTTCCGAGTTTGATAGAGTTCGATTTGATTACTACGTACCTACGTACGCAAAAACTTCAATATGAACTTATATATTCACGCGCATTCCAAGAAGTCGCTTCTATTCAATATATCTCTTTATAGGTAGTATGTCGTCCGAATGCATCAAACGGCCGTATTATCCACTGCAGACAGGCGGCACTCAAAGAGAAAGAATAAAATGAAAAGAAAGACAGAAAAAGCAAATTAATTAAAACAACATAATCATTTACGATTTAAGACGGTGAAAGAGAGCGGGGTTCCCCTCGACAAACGAAACTTTCTTTCAAGTCTGTGTGTACCTGTTCCCGATTTTCAAGTGGATGAATTATATCCCGAGGGAGAGAAGGGGAGATTACCAAACACGAAGGTTATTTCTAATGAAGACGTGCTCGAGGTTTATTTTGAATGTTTTATAGGTGATACAAATTCACCTGCATTCCGATCAGAAATATGGGTTGCTTTAAGAGTTTCCACGGAACTTGTTAATAAATGAATTTAAGGGACCTGTTAAGTGGCTATAAAGTCAATTTTCGGGTCACACGGGGACTTAATGTAAAATAATATTTTCTGAGATCAAAGTGATAAAGAAAATGAAAAAATACATAATAAAGGCGAAAATATATAAAAAATGCAAATAAAAACAAAAAGAAAGGAAGCTTACTTAAGGCCGCTAGCCGCCTGGCCGAGGTGGTAGACGTTGGGACTTGCTTACTCCTCATGTCTGCAAGCCAACCGGCCGCCAAGCATTCGTACCAACCGCCAACTCCCATTAACGAGCTCTGCACTTTCATCGAGCAACACCTCTGTTCTCACACACTGACCGCGATCACGGGCTATCTAATATCGCGGTAAGCACTTCGCGGCGGAGTCGAAATCGCATCTATGTCGTACTACACCGAGATCACAGCCTCCGCTGACGTCAGCGGTAAAAGTCCTAGTTCTGATATCGAAAGGGCACGTGTACTGCGGGCCGTCGGCGGCGCGCTACTCACATCGGCAGGCGCCCCACACGTTGGCCAGGCTCCACAGGCGGTACGAGTAGCTGTCACCATAGCACCCGAACATGCTCTCATCGGTTCTCGCGACCATGGCCCGCGCGCGCGGACTGACGTGCTCGTGGCGGCGCGGCGCGCGGCGGAATGAAGCCGGCCCGCCTCTCGCCCCGCCCTGCGCGCCCGCGCCCTCCGCACCTCGCGCCGCGCGTCCCGCTCACCTCCCGCGACCTCCCCCCACCTATACTTAATTAGTAGAGCCGACTGCCGACTGCGACTGCTGGCTGAGCCGTGTCTCACCACGACTATAATAATGATACACCGTCGATAATATAACACCTTCGTATTATAATGACCCTTGTCGATTTCAAGCCGCTTGGGACTGCGACTCTACCTTTGCGTTGTTTATTTACAAGTTGTACGCTCCACCTTCTCGCCGGCCATCTACCTGTCTCTATCTAACGGCGACCTTACTTTGCATTTGTTTCTCTGGCAGTAAAAAGTTGTTTGTTATGTAGGTACTTGAAGTACTTTATTTAAATACATGATGTAAGTACTATGTCATAAAAATTTTGTTTTCTTAGTGCATGATACACCTATTTGTTAACCACCTATTTAAATATTTTTGAAACAGGTGAATAAGATAGTCATATATAGAAAAGTCTTTCATTTGTTATTTTACGGAGGAAACTTCAGCAGACCAGGCAGATTACTTAAAAAACGCATCAGGTGTTACATTTTTAGTTCCGCTTTGTATCACTAGATGGCGTCAGCAGTTTCACTACATTTTCGTAGCTTTCCACAGGATATTGCTACTGCTCGCAGTTCTGTGGTTTAGCTTTGTATTACTATACCTAAGTCATTATCTTATCTGTACTTGAATCTGAGTGACGGTGATCTATACAATACTTCCTCTAGAAATAAATATATTCTAGTAAGTAGGTATTAGTTGAAAGGTAATTGACTAATGACTTTGTTATTTTTACTAATAGCCCAACTCTAAATGATTTGTTTTTAGTAACAACATTCAGTGCTCAAGTTTAACTAAGTCACGATACTCAATAATGTTTACAATATCTAATTGATGTAGTTACTGGCTTTTAGGACTTTGATTTTATCTTATACTAGTTGACCCAATGAACTTCGTATCGTTTAAACCTTCCCCGGAACTCTACAAACATTTTAAAACCAAAATTAACCAAATCGGTCCAGCCATTCTCGAGTTTTAGTGAGACTAACGAACAGCAATTCATTTTTATATCGAGTGTGTCGTTCATAATCACATTAAATGAAATGCATAAATATACTGGTTAATATATGTCGATTAACACAAAGAAAAAAGAAAAATACGTAAAAACAAAAAAATGAATTTTTCAAACAAAGTAAATAGAATAAAAATGTGCGAAAATTAGAACACCATATAAAAGTCAGTCATTACAAACAACTGAAATTCTCCCTTGAAAATTGACAGCTGTCAACTGGTCAAAACATTTGATGCTCCTAACTTTATCTCTGCTTTACACATGATGTTGTAAATTATAAAAACGAAAAATGACTCCTGTGGTTAAACCACTGAATGGAGTAGGTTATTTTTTTTACAATTCGCCATAGAATATTATAAAGTACTAGCTGTTGCCCGCGACTTCGTCTGCGTGGGCAATATAGAATTCCCAATTTCGTTTATTTCATCGTTCATTGCTCAACCCCTGTGGGTGATAGCGTGATAATATATAGCCTATGTGTTGAACCGGCCTCCAGGTAATAGTCATACAAAATTTGATTTAGATCCATGCAGTACTTTTTGAGATTATCCGGGACAAACATACAGACAAACAGATAAACAGACATACAGACAAAAATTCTAAAAACTACATATTTGGGTTCAGAATCGATCATGGATCACCCCTAGGGCTGCCATTTCGAATTTCGCCAAACCCGGACAAACATTTAAAAAAACCCGGACATTTGGCGTAAATCGCATTTTTTCCCCGGACGAGTCCAATTTTTTTTTTAAACAAAACAACGCCTAATTTTTAATATTACCATATACTTAAATTCAAGCTCATGTAGTACCTAGTATTGAAAGATTGTGACTTAATGTATTTCGAAGGTCATAAATAAGAAAGCTCATATGGAAACTAGGAGTTACCTTCTTGTTAGTAATAGGACTTTAAAACGGCGCTTCCTTTTTGTTAGGTTAGACAATTTTTTTTGGAAAAATACATACAACTGTAAAGTGAAGTTTCCGCGAGCGTAGCGAGCGCGAAAATTTTTGAGTTTTGAGTCACTAAAGCACCTAAACTTGTATACCTAATAAAAAAATTCCGCAAAGTGAAGAAGCCGCAAGCGAAGTGAGCGCAAAATTTTTTGAAAATTGGGATATTAAAGTAGCTAAACGTATAAAAAAACAGTGACAAGAAAAGAAGCCACGAGCGAAGCGAGCGCGAAAATTTTTGAGTTTTGGGACACTTCGACTTCTGCAGCAAATGCTTGTCTATTTGTAATTTTACATGGTTAAACTTCCATGCAATGCAAGCAATTTCATGTATATTATGTTTTCAACTCGTAGTTGATGAAGGCGAGTCAGGCTAGGAATTGGCTTGGTTGGTGGATTTATCGATTGTTATTAAAAAACCTGTTTGACTTATTATCCTCTCAAATCGAGTGATCGTCCTCCGAAATCTGCTGGCCCTAGGCCTGTATGGCGTTGGTGTGGGCGCTCTGCGATCGCGGCGCCCGGGTTATTCACATACCCAGGCACCATAGGTTAAGACGGCCCTTTGAAAAATGTCCGGGTTTTCCCCGGACACTTCTTGAAACCCCCCCCGGACGGCCTCCAAACGAGGACAAATCCGGGGAAACCCGGACGGATGGCAGCCCTAATCACCCCCCAAGTATTCTTTTAAAAAAATATTCAATGTACAGTTTTGACTTTCCTATCATTTTATTATATGTATAAGATAGATATGCGTTAGGATTTAATGAGATTGTGAACGACCCACTCGTTATATAAGAAGATAGGTAAGAATAAAGTAGGTACATAATATTTTCATCCCACCATCTCGGAAAGAGTAGTTTTACCCTTTGATAACTGAGCGCAAAAGCCGTTTTTATCCTCTAGAGCGGCAAAGTGATTTGAATTTAGAACATCGTGTGCAATACTCCATTTGTGACAATCTTGATGAGACTTTTCAAACAAATACATATTAAATAAATAAAATACTGCTTAAAATAATTATTCAATTAATTAAGTAATTTTTATTATTGTTTTTACATAGATTTTTAACCTCGTTTCATTTTTAAACTGCGTTTTCAAATAAATGAACTTTAATACGTACTTCTATTTAATTTGATACTCATATGTGCGCGCCATTTTGTTTTTTTGCATTTCTTCGATGAGGTGGGATGAAAAGTTAGGTGTTGCACTCGAGTGCAAAGATTTTTCACCTTGTGCTCTTTTGATTCCCTCGCTATCATTCAGGATTCTAATTATTGAAACACTCGCTACGCTCATCGTGTTTCAATTTTAGAATCCTGAAGATCCTTGGCAGTCGTTGCAGGTAATCAGAAGCCAGAAATTCTGACAACCAGTCTTGCAAAGTATGGTATTGGGGTATTGGGTTGCCGGAGTAACAAGGTTGACGAGGGCAGATAGGCAGCCGCTCCTTGTAAAACGCAACAGAGTTGGAAAAATGGTAAGCAGATTTATTGTGAAGTAGGTTCCTCTCCATGGTCAGTATAAAAGATAATATACAGGAATGACTTAATCAATAACAAAACATATCTGCATTGTCAATAAACATTCCTTTATGTATTGAATATTTAGCTGGCACAAATTATAAACTCATTGCAGAGCCCTGCCACACTTAGAGGTAGAAACAAAGACCATTGAGTAGCGGTAAATTAACACTACCATCATAAGGGCACCTCTGCCTGGCAAGCCTTTTGGCTACAATGTGAGTTCTATATCGAGGTTGTAGAAGCTGATATGCTGTTGCTGGTTTGAAACAAATACTTCCCCCATTATTTACCTCCGCATAATACTACTTATACACTTTTGCTGAAAACACAAACTTAAAGCTGAGATAATAAGGCTTAACTTATGTTATTAATTCGATTGTATAATTCAAACAATAGCACCTTGTTCTGGACGTGTGCACCACGTGCGCGCGCGCTGCACAATGAATGGTACACCTCGCGCTTTGTGCGCCGGTTTGTTTTATAGCAGCAGTAAACTCGCTTTACACTGCAGTCAAATGGACTTGTTTGTCTGCAGTCACCGTAGAACATGTGTTAACACCGTCGTCTAGTAGTGGCCTATATCTACCTACGCAACTACCTAACTGTTACGAGATCCTTAGTTTTATACACCTTATTTAATCATTTTTTTGCTAAACGAGGGATTTTCGTCCTGATAATATAATTGAACTGAATCTCGAAGTTATCATCATTTGACCCAACAGATTCCTTTGCCTAAGCTAAACCTAGTGTGCACCGATGGAACACAAAACAGTGCCTGGTAAATCTCGGCATAATCAATATTTTCCGTTCAAGAAGGTACCGGATGTTAATCAAGACTTAAAAAGTAAGCTTGTAATAGAGCTTATTGAAACAATCATCCCGCTTATTTCTTGAAATCATTTGCGTGGAGGCAGTAACCTGTGTGAGGCTAAAACAGCTTACAAAAGGTGAACAGGTCTCACAATGTCGCTGCTCGACGCACGTGTGCCGAGTCCTAGACGCGCGGTGGCGGGAACGTGTGGGGCCTCTCCGTGTGGTCGCATCTCCTGCAGCAGAGCCACGTGCAGAAGGCTTGGCACAGACAATCATTACTTTTTGTCAATAGGTAACTTGTTTACATCGAATATCTTCATTACACAATGTCACAAACCAAAGCCTTTGTGGCTAAAGAAGTGTTGATCAATACATGTTCAGTTACTTGGGACAAATAATAATTGGTTAAGCTCTATGGACTATTCAAAAATTAATTAAGTAAGCAAAACTAATCATTTCTTCTTTTGAGAATTGGGTGACTACAAATATTTGCCGTTCATTCGGTTGCAATCTTTTATGTGGACTTTCTGAAAGCACACCGTGAATATCGTACGTAGAGCAACCTATGCGTATGCGCATTGATACTGTTGTGGTGCGCTAATGGACGTGCTCAAGTGGATCGCTTTTATCAATTTGGTTTCTGAATAAACAAGTTAGTGTATCTACACATTTAAAGAGACATTAAGATCACCAATTACATTTGCGGCTAGTTAACCCAGTAGTAAAAGAGTTTTGAATAATTACAATCTTTTGATAGGCGTTTTAATTACCAAAGTATCTAATCCAGAAATATAGAAAAAACGGTCAGGTGTTAAACGAGTTCGCACTGCCAAGGTTCCGTACATACAATGATGCATAGTTGTCCCCGATGTACGTCGCGCACAGTTGTTTCTTTAAATGTGTTTTTTAAATATCTATATTGACGTATTGCATGCGGCAATAAATGAACATATGTATATGTACATTTAAATTGAAGTTGTTTTTGTTTGAAATGTACATCAAAGCTTTAGTAGTTATAAAGCGTTTTCTCACGGCAATAGGTGCGTTGTGGGAGAGTGCGCACATCTGGCCGCCAGCGGTGACGGTCGTCACAGGTAACTTTATCGTTTTACAGCTACAGCGCACATCGTGACACATTTGTATCTCAGACAAATAGCAGTTGTTTCACGCCCATTCTATTCCTTGTCACAGATGGCTTTATAAACGTTTGTTTGACGAGATATTGTAATTTGTTCATTAGTTTGTTTGCAACGTTAGATTTGATGCTATAATTTATAATGTATGTGTAAATACAGACAACAGTTATTTATCTGTTTACCAAAGGTACTTTTTAAAATCTAAATGTTCTAAAAGACATCAAATTACAATTTCTCGGTCTCACTAAGCTGTTGCATTATTGTTTTTGATTGGGTCAAGAGAAAAGTGTGCTTTTGTACCGTCTTATGTTGCAAAGATGGACATGGAATCTTCAAAGACATAACACCAGTTCATACCAAATTGAGAGTGGGAAAAGCTGGTGGTTTGAATTAGGTTTGTAAATGGTGCGTTGTAATATTTGTGTGTCACAAACGCATTGATTTTGAAATTGATTCGAGCTATTTGGCTCCAGTCGGCGCCGTGGGTGGCGCGATCACACCTTTCACATAAAATATAACAATAATATAAAAAGTTAACAGTTCTTTAAAGAAAAAAAAAAATATGTTTATTTATATACCTACTTAGTCGAAATGGGCACGTTTATCTTGTTAGTAAAATTAGGCCTAAGTATTTAATTGATATTTTAATAATAACCGCAATTCAGACAACAATGATGGAAAATATAGTTTTATTTCTTTGTATAACATTGGAAAGTATTGAAGTAATAGAACGGTAACGACAGTGGATATTGTTGCGTGCGGCGGCAGCTGCGGGCCTACAGTGCTGCGCTAAATTGCCAGTTTGGCGAGCGTATCGCGATCTGTGTCGATAATGAGCCGATAGCGCGATATGTTCCCGATGCCCGCATACGTGCTCACCTATTATTAGTTCCGCCATTGTCCAACTTTTAACGGATTTTTAGATGCTGTAGGAGTCCTTTTTGTAATGTGGGAAATAGCCTGTGGTGTTTCATTGATTGCTATAGGTTGCATTGAATTGAACATTGATCTCAGAAAACAAAACTTTTCGGACGAAAACTTTCAAAACAAGAGGTCCCAACACGTCAATCAAAGCTTATCTCTAATAGCTTTATATCCCTTTAAAACTATCAGCGAACAGTTTTGAGTGGTGATAAACAAACCGGTACGGAATAAAAACACTGTAATCAGCTTACCGAGCGTCCCGAGGTTATCGCTAGCACCGCTCTAATCTCCGGCGCAGCTTCACACAAAAACGCTCACATGTGGAAAGGATAACAAACGGTACTGATTATTTGATTTTGTATTCAAACCACTAAAATATTGTTATCTGGCAATTGATGTGCTATGAGATTTCACTAAACATAAATGATTCGTATGAGATGAAATTACTGGTGTTTAAGGAGTATTGGCTTTGTTTGAAAGTGATTTTGGAATACTTACCTAATCAGAACATAGATTGAAGTTTCTTTATGAGACCCATAATAATGATTGTAACTTACAATTTGTAAGTAAACTACTTGAGACATGCGACAATTAGTAGTAGGTACTTAGATTCGTAATAGGTAGGCATTTGCATTTATTGATGTTTTAGAAGCATGATGGTGATTTGGTGTGTCTTTACGTTGTTTGTGCGATGTGGTGTGGGCAACACGTGCGCGGCTACGTGTCCATTGTGGGCGCCGTGTCGCGGGACATATGGCGGCCAGCCGACCTCACCGGGCACGTCTTGGCCCTACCAACAAACGCTAATTGTTCTAACTATTGCCTGTTTTGTCCTAAACAATTTACTGGTGCAAGCTGAAGCACCCTTATGTCATCGTAATAAGGTTTACAATGCCTCCGGCGGCCAGCTCAAAAGTTATCGCAAAAGATGTCGCCAGATGGTCTGACAGGATGCGTTGTGTTTTGTTAGAAGTGTCAAAGTAATAGCCTTTGTACTTGGGTTGATAATGAGAGGATGCGAAGGCTGTAAATCTGTTGTTTGTAAAAAGATATTTTTAATGAGATAGGAAAGCATTTAAAGAGACTTTACAATAAGCTTATTAAAAGAACAGTCCATAACAATAGGTACCATTTTGTTATTAGTGCATGTTTGTCATATAGCATAAATTTTCTTAGATCTATGCTAATCGCAGTAATTTGTGACTTTTAATTGCCCTACTGGCTTTCATTGAGCATTCAGCCAAATTGTAAAAGGGGAAACGATCGGATGTGGTTTATACTTAGATGAAGTATTTTCACATTAACACCGTGTCTCGGAGACGTGTGAGTGGTCGCGAGAAGGCGCGCGCTTGGCAGCGGTTCAAACGGTCATTTGCACCTCTTCACCTTTCTCCTTCCCTTCCGATCTTAACTAATGCTCAACGTTTTTAATTTATTCAATTTTCCTGATGTTATTTTAATAGCGATTACTGCAAGAGTATGGAAAGGTTTCGTGAAACTTTATAAAGTCATGGTCTTAAGCACAAAAATTGTCTCAGCCAAAGCGTAGGTATACCTGATACAAAATGAAACTCTGATTATGTATTTTGACGTTTTGTGTTTTGACGACCTCGATGGCGCAATGGTCACCATGCCGGACTGCCGAACCTGAGGTCCCGGGTTCGATTCCCGGTTCGGTCGACATTTGTGTGATGAGCATGTTTGTTGGCCGTGGTCTGGGTGTTACAATATGTATATACATATGTAGCTGTATATAGTCTATCAGTTATGTTAGCACCCATAACACAAGTTAATTAATAACTTACCATGGGGCTAACCGACCGTGTGTGAAAATGTGTCCAGACATTATACATTATATATGTCCAGACATTATATATGTGTGTCTGTTAAAGGTGGTTTTCAACGAAATCTGGCTTCCTTGATGAAGTTCCATACGTAACCACCTTTAAACATGATGTACTTATTTGTGCATAGGTGGTACCTACAGGTAGACCATTCAAAATAGTCACGAAAAAGACAATGCTAGACGTGCGCGCGCAAGAATTTATGCAATTTGTTAGTGACTAACAGATTATGGTTTAAATCCTCTATATTAAGAAAGCAATATTTTGACGGCGCTAATTTAATATAACATTATTCTCACATCACAACGCACAATAGCTCGGAGAAAGTTTTATGCGTCTCCATTGTTTGGAGTGGTTCACAACTCGTAAAAACCTACGCCCCTCCATCTAACTATTGTTATTATTTGTTAATTAATTATAAAGTGCGGCTCCGCAGGCGCCCTCGCTGTGACGCGGCTGAAACACTCACGCTACACCTAGGTATACCTACCGCTGATAGTTATAATGTTACATAGGTATAGTTATACTTCTAGTAGTAGTAGGTATAACCAGATACCTTGGCATTTAACTAGGTACCTCCAACGTCCAGCAATATCTAGCTGCAAACAGATTTTAATACTACGCTTTACTTACTAAGTTGTGTTGCGTAATAAGGTAGCACACGAGGTGTGGCTGGAGCAAGTAGCTTGGGGCATTCGGTCTAAAACACAGGCAGCCGGCATGTTATTTCCTGCAGGTGAGTGTTGCACTTGCCGAGTAGTACGAGTGCTGGCAGGATACACGACACTTAGCGCAAACTGCAGACTAAACAGTCGGCCGAATGTTGGCCCAGTGGTTGGAAAAAATACTTTAGTGAATTAAACAAGCTTCTAGTCAGAGAGAGCGTTGTTACGAGTGCCAATATTCATACTTATTTATGAGCCAAAACCAACAACTATCGGCTGACTAAAAGTTGGTTATGTGCTTTTAATAACGTTTAACCAAAACAGTATAAAACTTCCTAATTCGGAGGTGATATTGTCCGTCTCCTGACAGAAATAAGAGAAACTTATATACTTAGGTAGATAGTATCTGATATTGTGTATGTACAATTTATTTTTATTTCGGATTCCATTTTGGTACTTAAATGGTGAGGTAGGTGCCTAACTACTATCGTCTGCTACTGTGTTTTTTTTTGTTTTATCTTGTATACGTAGCTTAGCCTTTAGATTAGCCTGCTTAAATATTTTGTCATTAGATATGTCGCTATGAGTGTTGTATGCGCCAATAAAGCCGACGCGGCGGCGGGGCGTCGGCACCGGGTCGCGCGCCGCTGAGCGCGGGCCCGCACAGACGCCTAACTGCCAGTTTTTCTCGAAAGCACCCATCGAGGTACGCAATTACAAGGAACGCGTTACATCTTCCGCCATGCCTTATTATGCAACTTGCGTAAGCGTTGTTTCTGCAACCGCCGCGCCGGTGATTTCTAATTCAACATTATGAAAGCATGGTGCACAGATCCAAGTGATGATCAAATAATAGCAAAGTACTTGTTTATAGTTTCTTAGCAGATTTACATACCAATCCACGTGACATGCTGAAGCCTAATAATCCTAACGTGCATAAGTAGGTAAATTAAATTAAATTACCTACTACTTGCATAACAGTAACTTCTTATCTCGGATTAGGCAACGAAAATTATACTGATGCATGCTATCTTAATTTTGTATAAGTAATGATTTAAGATGTGCACTCACGAATAGTGAACGGGGTACGGTGTTAGCACACAATAGGTGTCGTATGACAACCGGTCGCGGGTTGCGGCGTGTAGCGTCGCGGTGTCGCGCTGCGGAGCGTTGGCGCGACTCACTTCCGGCGCAATAAAAACAATGCGCCGATGCGAACCTTTATTGCGGCAGGTTTCCGCCGGCCGCGCTGCTTGTCGCCCCACTGTAATTACGATCGCACTTGCCAATTGCAAATACGACCTTTTACATGACATCTCTGCGATAACGGCACACTATAGGTACTATATTATATCCAGCTATATTGGACAAATAATTAATTAATTACGATTGCGATGATGTTAAAACAAAGGTAATGATAATACCGTTCTATTCGTGTCACAAATGTTCTCATATTGTGACTTATTCAGTTTAGTGCAGTACCTACCTAAATAGGGATGTTTAAAACCCCCGACCCAAAAAAAGTACGCAATAATTATGACAAAAGGTTAAAAACGCTAAACCCTATAAAAAGCAAAAAATAACTTTTAACACTACGTAAACTTAATTTTGTCGTGTCGGGGGACCGCTCTAATTCATTACTTTAGATACGTGTTTTTTTTGTAAACGAATTTTGTAATTAGGTAGGTATCATTTGATTTATATAAGTATTTATGAAGGTAAAAAGCGGTCCCCCGACACGTCAAAATTTAGTTTACGTAGTGTTAAAAGTTATTTTTTGCTTTTTATAGGGTTTAGCGTTTTTAACCTTTTGTCATAATTATTGCGTACTTTTTTTGGGTCGGGGGTTTTTTAAAATTTATAATTTTATTTTATTTCATGCTTTTTAAAGGAGCTCCTTAATTTTTCCTTCTTTCATTTAATTTATTTTATCTTAAGATGGGGTCGCTATATGCGATCTCGGCCAAAGGAAGCTGTTTAACAATCCTCATGACAAACTGGCTCTGGGAGATTTGCACAGATTGAGAAACAATAAAGATTAACCTTTGGACATTCTAGATTTTCAGCAAAAATATAAATCGGTTTATCCGTTTCATTCCGGCATTCCAGGGTTTCATCCGCCACATCCCATTTCCAGCATCAGGTTCTCGTCAATCAGAAACATGAAGAGAACTCGTCAAGACAAATTCAACGAGCCCAAACTCGATGGGTTTACTAAAAGGCAGTTCAGGGTTACGTCTCCTATCTTCGTGTCCTAACAGCAGACCAGCTCAGTGGTTCCAAAAGACATTAGTGTTCCAAATTTCAGATCCCACATATACTTGCAAGTAAACTGAGCGTGTAACATTCCTATCACATCTAGCAAACGAGCTGATGACCTTGAAGACCTGAACCGATTTCCACCAAACATAGCTAAGAACACTCCCGACTGACATACCTTTTAAACAAAAAAAACCGCATTACAATCGGATCATCCGTTTGGGAGCTACGATGCCACATACACACACACACACACACACACACACACACAGACACGTCAAACTTATAACACCCCGTCGTTTTTGCGTCGGGGGTTAAAAATTATCATGTAATAGGTAGGTATCTAGGCAGAACATATAATATAATAGAACATATAAAAGGTAGGTTAGGTTAGGTTAATGTGAGCAGATATTAAACAAATGCATGATGGTTGAGCGGCAGTGACCAGGCGCGACGTGGCAGCGCGCTGGAGCCTCGCCAACTATACCTACCGGAGCTGGAAACTGAACGTGTTGCCATTCAAAACAATATTAACTTGACCAATCCCATCTCATGATCTTTTTCGGTTAGATTTACCTAGTGATGATGTCCTCCCAGACGTGTCCGTCGACGGCGACACCCTGTCAATTCCCGGCAATCTGTCTTCGCTCATAGGCCCGGTAGTGACTTGCGAACCCGAATTTGTTTTTAAAAACTCGGTCACATGATGCACAGTAGAGCTCTCCGTTTGCATTAAAGGTATAATTATACGTCGGTTTAGGACGAGTTTTACGGGCCAGGCGTTTACCATCAAGGTCTTCAAGACGATGGGACTCGAAGTTTTCTAGTCCTTGATGAATTGCCTTACGCCACTGAGATCTTTGGGTGGCTAGGTCCTCCCATGAGTTCGGGTATAAACCGGTCGATTTTAAGTGGCGCTTTAATACATCCCTGTAACGTAAATATTGTCCTCCAGCTTGTCGTTTACCCAAACTGATTTCCGAATAGAAAATAGTTTTCGGCAACCTGGAGGACTCCATGCGTACCAGGTGACCGCACCAGCGCAGCTGACCTTTCATCAGAAGGCACTCCATGCCCGCCAAGCCCGTCCGTCGAAGAACATCCGTATTGGGAACCCGATCTTGCCAACGTATACGGAGTATTGCTCGGAGACACTTCATGTGGAAAGTGTCAAGGCGTTTAATATCACCTTTGTAAAGACACCATGTCTCCGAGGCGTAAAGAAGCAGTGGTAGAATTAAAGCTCTCCAGGACTGTCTCGACCACCTAGACGAGTCCTGCCGCAAATTTGGCTTAGTAATCAGTGCATCAAAGATTCAAATTCTAAAACAGCCCGCAAGAGGAAAATCTGCGGATAACGTGCCTGTTTACCTTAGCGGCAAAACTTTGGAGGAGGTAGGAACCTTTCGGTACCTAGGCAGTCTTATACGTAGCGACAATCGTCTGGAGTCTGAGATATCAGCACGAATTGCAAAGGCGGCTGCAGCATTTGGTGCACTCAAACACCGTGTTTGGAACTCACACGATCTTAAGTTACAGACTAAGATTGCCGTATACAAAGCTTTAATTCTACCACTGCTTCTTTACCTAGTGAATATGTATCAGGTGTTAGGTTACCTTCCTACATATTGACTTACAGCCTTACTTATAAAAATCAACAAATCATCTTCTAAGCATTGTTTTAAGTAATTACTACTTAAAACCTTAAGTAGTGATTAAATTATTTTGACCTATAAACGTTGCTTAAGCATGTCTTAAGTAATGAACAGATAATGACATAAAAACATACTAATTTCTCAACACTACCGGAATGTTGGTAGCTTAAAAAAATATTTGTCATCAAAACGTTGTGTAATGGCAACAATGGCATCCGTAAAATATAAAATTAAAAAGTTGAGCTGTCAATAAACCGGAAATGAAAAATCAGCTGGTAAGAATCCAGCCATTTTGATAATTAGCGGGTTAAACAAGGGTGTGAGGCTACTTAATTTGACAGCTCATTTAAGACATTGCTAAGAAAATGATTTATTTCAGCCACGTTTATAAGTAAGATTTTTTCTTAAACATCTCTTAAGTATAACTTATTATTTTATAAGTAAGGCTGTATATGTATAAGTAAATTTATCTTTATCTTTAGAAGGATCCCGACATTTGCTTTATAATATCTCAATTGTCCGCACGTTTGTCATTTACTTATTTAGAACATATAATTTACATTTTTAAATATTAAATATAAAAATAAAAAAGGTTGCCACCGATATCGGGCACAGGGTCCAAGGTACCGGTGGTTAGGGTCCCAGAGACAGAAACCTCCTCACAATACGTGCCGTATCAAGGAGTACTGCCTTCTGAATCAGTCCCTTGATCCAGCCGCCCAACGAGAGCCTCCTGAGGTGTTCGTCGAGGCTCTTGGCTATTAAACCATTGGCCGTAACGACAATCGGCACAACAACAGCCGTGTCGACACTCCACATGGCGACAACCTCGGTCCGCACGTTATTATTATAACTTGCAATATGTTAGGTATTTTAAAGTTAATTTAACAAAACAAAAATGTGAAAGACTGCCAAGTTCGATAATATGGGAATGCTTCGCCTATAAAAGAAGTGAGATCTGAATAAGTACCAAGTTCCATACACATACCTCAGTTAAAAATAGTTACTTTTTAATGATGTTACTTGGCAAGTTTTCATACACCTTGTTATAAACCTACTAAACGCAATGAATCAAGTATTTAATTTTCTATTAAAACTTGCCAAGTAATCATCATTAAAAAGTAACTATTTTTAACTGAGGTATGTGTATGGAACTTGGTACTTATTCAGATCTCACTTCTTTTATAGGCGAAGCATTCCCATATTATCGAACTTGGCAGTCTTTCACATTTTTGTTTTGGGTGGGATTTCATTTATTTTTGTAAGGTTGTTTATTTTATTTTTTTCTTATGATGAAGTTAGTTAAAGAAATGTCTCATTTATACTATGTTTTAGATTTTTTAATATGCACTATGTTTCTTACAAAGAAATGAAATAGATTAACTATGACTAGATTTACCAACTGACTGACATGACATGTTATCATATATTATGTTCGTGGATCAAAGTTACACATTCGTTATTTTCGAAAGTGATTCACACTTGGCCGTTTTCAGATTTTTACTTTACTTTGACTAAATACAAACCTACAAAGGTTCCTTCGAAGGTCCATTCGAAGATATATTATATAAATATAGATAAATTTAGTTCGTTTTAGTTCCTTAGGGGTATAAATTTACACCGGGTATAAAACACCTTCATTATTTTGAAACCGACTCACACTTGGCCATTTTCAGATTTTTCCCTTTACCTTGACATAAAGACCTACCTCCATGCCAAATTTCAAGTCAATACGACCATTGGAAGTGGTCTAGGTTTTTGATGAGTGAGTCAGTGAATCAGTGAATCAATCAGTGAGTGTATAGTAAAAATAGCGATTTTCTGACGTCAATATCTCAAGACCTACAATAGGTATATTAATGAAATTTTGTATTTTAGATAAGTGAGGGGGTCTCAACAGATACAAGAAATTTGATATGCGTAAATAAAATAGATTTTGAGTTACAGGGGGGTCGAATTTGGCCCGAAATGGTTCGTGTAATATAACCCACGGCCGGTGTGTCGCCTTTTTTGCTCGAACTTGGCGGACACACTGCCGTGTGTCTAGATAAATAGTTGTGGTTCACAATGAAATAGAGAGAGCTCTGAGTGACCTCCCTACTACTATATCCTCCCTATACTCTATCAATATACCTAACCTGTAAGGAAGCTTCTCCCTCGCTGTGATGATGTGTCTTCTGAATTGTTTAAAGTAAATAGTTACGTTGTTATCGAATAAATAATAGGTAGGTTGGTACAAAACTAAACCTATTTGATAAAAAAGAACCTTGCTTTAACCTTGAAGTTAGTATGGATTAATAGAGAAAGAATAATCCCACCAAAAACATTAAATGTAAAAAAATGCCAAGTCTCTCGATGCAGTCTTTCCGTCGTAAAAAGTTTTGAGATCTCATAGAAGCCAAGTCCTATTCAAAATATTTTGTAGTTATAAATCAACATTTAGTAATTGTATCAATAGTTTTCTTTATATTATAATTATAGTGACTTGGCAATGAGCACAAGAAGAAACAAATAAAACGGCATATTTGGAGGAGTTGAAAGTTACACACACCGCATGCGTAAACATTAATATCACAAAATTAATTTTCTTTTGGTTTATCCGTGTCGTCCCAACCGAATTTCGGCAACGGCAGTCAGTCTTAGTGTACTCTCGATTCATTTACTTTTATAAAGCGATGGCCCGTAAGGTATTCTTAATTATTGTATTGGAGCATGTAGTCGGTAGTGACCATCATGATTCACACATAACAAATAATCTGATCACTGGTCTCGTCAGTAACATTTGCACATAATTCCAGGCAGCAAGCAGCTTTTAATTTGTGCTCATTGCCAAGTCACTATAATTATAATATAAAGAAAACTATTGATACAATTACTAAATGTTGATTTATAACTACAAAATATTTTGAATAGGACTTGGCTTCTATGAGATCTCAAAACTTTTTACGACGGAAAGACTGCATCGAGAGACTTGGCATTTTTTTACATTTAATGTTTTTGGTGGGATCTCATTAATTTTTTGTAAGTGTATAAATATATGTCTACTAACTTACAAACTATAACTAAACTAAACTAAATAACACGTAAAGTTTTCCGAATATCAATTATTACTACAATATTTTTTAGTTTCGAAATGGTTTTTCATGGACAGATGGCGCTATCAAATGAAAATTATCGAGAAATTTTGAAGTACTGCTTATACTGCGCTTTGTAACGAAACCATAGCGCGATTCAGACAGGTAAAACGCCATCTATCGAGCGCGCATACAATATTTATCGCAATACAATGGAGTTTTAGCTTTATTAATTTAATGAATTATGAACTTTATGTATTAATTTGTATTAAGGATAGTCTATGTATTACATTTAGTTAACAATGCAGTCAAATTCCATACATAATGTTCTTGCCAAACCGCAAATATAAAATTGTTTTCTATGGCATATTATTATTTAATGTTTTTATAATTTTTCCTTTATATGTGGCTAATGACCTATCTTGGTGCAAAATTTGAAGTTTCTAAGTCTGCTAGAAGTACCTTAGATTTTTGATGATCTGTCAGTGAATCAGTGAGTCAGTGAGTGACAAAATGGTGTAACTTTGATCGACCGTAACTCCTAAACTATTAATTCAATTGGCATGTAATTTCGAACTTAAGCTTGTTCTTATGCCTACTATTATTCACCGAAAACCTAAACTCCTAGCTTTGTCCACGTCGAAGATATAGGGGGGGCGAAACAGCCGCGAATCGCTTCGAGAAAAGATGGTACGGCCGTGCCCGTTTTGCTCGAGACTTGGCTGGGGCACTGCCGTGCCCCCAGATCCTTGTGCATACCTTACTCCCCATTATTCTCCTGTCTAATTAAGAACCTTTGCATAATTCTTTGAATAATTGCTGTTGTGGAGGTCGTCACTTTTATGATGGTACTGCAGATCAAAGAGTACGCATTTCCGGTGTCGGCCCACTTTTGTCCATCACAATGATGTGAACAAAGAGCAATCAATCAAATTATCTCATCTTCGTAGAATACGGCGATGTGATCGACAACACGTGAACGTTGCGTATCCGCGCGATCCTTCACCTCCGGCACCGCTATCGCACAGATAATACTCACAAATAGGGTGCCGATTGACGTCAGTGGCTCACACCGCAACGAGGTAACTACGATATCGCACGAACTCTCGACCCCCGTATCGCTGTACACCTAGCCGAGCGAACACGAGCGGCTCCAGACCCGGCCCAGCCCCGGCCCCAGCCCCGGCCCCAGCCCCGGCCCCGTTCCGCCAAGGCGAGCTAAACTGCGGCGCAATATGAGGCGTTAACCTTACAGTTTTGACGTTTGTTGTTGTTGTAATCGTGCGCTGCCTATCGCGGGTCAGTTCGAGGTTTGCAGGAAATGGATCAGGCGTCATACCTATGTGTTTACGACTAATTTGTTTACTGCGCCTACATCGACTTAGGTACTTGGTTCAAAGATTCTCTTGCAGATCACAGATATAGTAAATAAGCCAATAGTTTATTGCAGGTATGTCCTTGCCTGTTCGCCAGGTATAGGGTCCATATTGTTTCTGTATAACATATGGAATGCTAATAAAGAATTGAGTATTTGTACACAAAAATATAATTTAGTACTTGGCCCGAGTGTGTCACTATTAATACACATATTATCTGGTTTCCTCCTTAGGGGCTGAAGTAACAAAATACCGTACTATTACCTTCCTAATTTCTAAATACAACCCCATGCAAAATTGGCAATGAAAGACGAGAAGTTATAAGTGTCTAAAGTAGGTATACTTTGATACTGTTCTTGTTTGTTCTTTGCTCTATAGCAGACATCACAAACGCTTTCAGTGCGGGGTGGACACGGAGCGGTGCCGATACTATAGGCCCTATTAGCCCTTCTAGTAGATTAGTACCTATAGGTTTACAAAATGCCGGCTTACCTTCTTGTAGTATAACTTTTAATAATATTATTAGATCTGTTGTTGTAGTCAGTGGAAATAATTATCATTAACTTGTATACTTCATACCTATGGTTAGTAGCTACCTACGTACGCGCTCAGTGGCTTATCTGGGGGTTTTACCAGTCATTGCTGTGTACATAGACAATAAATTGTATAATTATTCTAATTGGTTAAATGCTCTTTATTTAGATATTCAGTTTAATGTTCATAAAATGCGTTGTTTTTGCATACATTATTATTGGGTACTTACATTATATTTGCTATGCGTTAGACCCGTTATCTTTTTTTGATATGGAAATAATTAAAAATTAACGTTTAATATTTCTTAACCATAGTTTTATCGACATCACGCCATACTTATAAAGAACCAAATAAATTGGTAAGGTATTTTCTATTGTTCCTTTCCTAACGCCTGAGTTTTGATTAAGCTTATCGATGCTGAATTTTGCCCAGCTAGTTAGTGTGAGACTATCCTCATACACAACTGAAAGCTACCTAAGTACCCAGGATATGGGGCACGCACGTCAAGTGACCTGTTTTCCTCAGGCGGCTTCGAATATGCGTGCGTAGATAAAGTTCATGACCTAGTCAGATGTGACTTGTTTGTTCAGTAATTAAGAATCAGTTTGTCGCTGTGACTAAGTAGGTACATGACTTCAGTGTAACAACGAATTCGATATTGTAAACCATTTCATCATCTGCCTAGAACAAATGCACTTGAGCTGGATATAATCTGAGGATATTTTTAAGTAGACATTCTCCAGATAAGGATAACCGAGTGGAAATAAATTACAAAATATCAAAAAGTTAAATAGATATTATCAAACACTTTTTTTTCTATGTGTAGGTATGTATCAAAGGCTTGTGTCAATAAATAATTATTCTTTTCTATTTTAAAATGCTGTTTAGGTACCTATGTGATTGGTTCAAAAGTGGGGAGGTATTGACCAACAATCAGCTTGTATCAAATAAAAACTTAACGGTCTTTCGAGTGCTTACTCATTTAGTACCTAAAAATATATAATCAAGAAGTCAATGAGTAAACCAGTGTAGGCTAGCCGATATCTCGTCTGGTGGAGGTTATAGGTAAGCTAAGTAATAAGTAATAACACAGGTATATGTTACCGATATCGACACAAACATGTTGTGAGCGCGGCGACGTATTTCCCGAGCACGTCACACCGTGCTGCACTGCACCGTGCACACACATTAATATCAATTAATTAATTAAACAAAGATGTTCGCCATTGTTTTGTTCCTCCTCCAAAAAATCTGTTAGCTGTAGATACACGTAAACTCAATGGAATTATACTAGTCTTCTATGTTACCTAGATTGCTAAAAGTTGACGCAATTAGGTATCTGAGGGCACGGCAGTGCCCCAGCCAAGATATTCTTTACACTACATTTAAGTCGATCAGATTTGGAAATATGTACTGCGTAACTTAGGTAGTATCTAAGCAGCGAAACAGAAATTGCTAAGTAAGTATATCCGTTTACTTATTTCTGTATGCATGTTTTTATGTATATATTTTTTTGCCACTTTTATATAATTTTCCATAGTAGGTACTTCATATATTATTTTCAACTTACTTTCCCCAGGTAAGTATAGTCTGATTGACAAGTCTGACAACCTGTCTTACCAAGGGGTATTAAGTTATATTGATTTCAGACACTTACGCGAATATTAGATATTTCAATAAAACGATATTTTCGGGAGGTGATAGGAGGCAGTCACTCCTTGTAAAACACTGGTACCTACTCAGTTGCACCCGGTTTGGAAAGATGCAAATGGAAGCCGATCCCAACATAGTAAAAGGCTCGGAAGATGATGATATAATTTTCCCTTTACTCATTGCTTGAACAATGTGGAACAGTAGGCAGATTTGAGAGAGTAGGTAGTGATTCTCTTACAGAGTTGTTTTTTTTTATATTTTAGGTTACAGTTAGCTTTTGACTTCAGCTCAGTCCGTTTAAAATTAGCATTGTTCATGGAGGACATTACGTCTGTTAATTCGTGCCCCAGTTAAATAAGTTATCAAACAATGCTCTTACTTCACCGCGGATGGTGGGCGTATAAAGATCACTGTTCACTGACCGGCTTCATTATCTTCCTACATACATATTTTTGTTGTTGTGAAGTCTGATGCATGCAGACCAATGCCAGCCCAATGGGTTCTACTAAGGGTTCTGAATATCAAAGGCCTTTCTGTGTTATAGGGCTTATTATTTATATTTTATTTGTTATAGGGCATTCACAACTCGGAATTTAGGAACGAGACATTATAACCGTTCTAAGCGTCAACTAAGGAATCTAGAAGTTCTTAGGTTACCGATACGCTAGGAACTAATATAAATCACAATTCAACACACAATAGTCCAAATCAAAGAACAAGGTAGGGTTTAAGAGGAATCAGTTTGTGAACCGATATCATTCTTGTCTGGTCGTGCATCCGACGCTTTACACAATTATAATAATTGCATGCGCGCATTTGCTTGGCGCGGTGTAGGTGAAGCGCATAGATTACGCGCAATGGACGCGCGTGTTGCAATGCGCGTTATTGATGTGGCGACTGACGGCTGAACAGCGCGAGTTATGTCCGCGCCGGCAGCCACGCACTCGCCGCTGTCACACACCACCGATCCACTAACTATAGGTACATTACGCGCAAAAAAAATTCGCCACAACATAACAAACAATATCCAAACTAAACTTTTAAACAAATCTTTAAATCGACATAGTGTTTTAGTTTTTCCTCGTTTGCAGACAGGCTTCAGAGGCTAGTAACTATTTATACCGCATATAAGGATAAACGACGTCTTTGAAATATTCTTATAATATGATATCAAATTGCCGCAGCTACAATTCCCTGTACCAGAAAATTGTCGATTTGCCCCATCATAGAGTACTCTACGGAATAAGTCAATAGAAGATTATTTATGCTTATTAAAGTTTAGTATCTATTCTACCACATTTAATGCAAAATAACGGATGTTTTAGTATTTAAAATTATTTAAGGTAAAGCTAATAATATTAAAGTGAAACACGTCCCGAGTCCGTCCCCGTGTGAAGCAGTTCTGTATAAAGACGTCAATGTGACAGCTTTATTTAACATTCAACTAGTATAAAAAGCATTTTACGTGAAGTGTCGGTATTTTTAGACAAATTTACTGAAACAGGTGGTTCGCGCCAAGGTATCGTGATGTGTGCGCTACAGTGGCTGCGGAAGTTCCTTTTTCAAATATTCTACACTTTCAAAAACAAAATAATAATTATACTTCTTGATAGTTCAACTGATATTTTCCCAAATATTGTTGTCGTTTTCTTATCGTTATGTTCTAGACATACTTATTGTAATTGAGGATATGCATCACGTGCCGTGTTATCTTCACGTGTTTTTGCAGACTTTTCGCAACAGCGAATACTCATACTGTAAGAACTCCACTCCAAGGTATAGGACTCCTCTCCAAGAAAACGTCAACACTTTCAACAGACTATCAATCTTTATTCTTTTCAACACAATCTCGCTTGCACGACCGCACGGTACGGTGCTCCGCTCAGAGTTCCGCCATTTGCCAAGTGTTGCTAGCTGCTACCTTCAACCGGAAAATGTCATTTTTAAATTATTTCGTTTGGTGAATCAATTGAACAAATTATTTTACTATTCAAAATTATAACATATGAAATTAGATATCTAAAATATATCCAAACCTTACAATACAGCTTTCTTGGATGACTTTAATGAGTTCTCTTTCGTGATTGATAACATTTTTTTTTAGAAGTATGCATGTATTTAAAAAATGACAGAAAATTATTAAATAGGTAGGTACATAATTAATTGACAACTAGTTTGGTTCAGACTAAGACTTGTTTGGACTTCGGGTTGTCGTTATGAGGAATGAGGAAGAAAATCCAAGAATACTCGTATTTTACATCACGTAGGGTGATCTTCTGCGTCAATCTACTTAATTCGGACTTTAATTAGCCACTGATACAGTTCTAACTAAATCCCGTATGACATTAGTGTAACGATCGGTGAGCCAATCAGCAGCTGCATGGATCTGTTATCGCGCAATAAGGTAAAATTCCCGTCACTTGAGATAACACACCGACGGACGCCGACGTCCGTCCGCGCGCGTGTGTGCGTGCACGAGCGTGTCCGTGACACGGCGCGCGTGTGTGCGTTATCAGCGGCACTCATTCACGCGACGCTACGTATCGCCGCGGTGCATTTGCGTACGCGCAGCGCCATTCATACATACGTGCACCATTATTACAGGCTTTCAAGAATATTGTGCAACCATAGATACATTAGATACTGCTGCAACTTTGTTGTTACCACTGTGCTAATTTACGTAATGCCGAAAAGGTTGCCGTATATATTTACCATAGTTAGTACAGGATAAATGTTTTTTGGGTCATCAGTAAAAATCGTATCAGACTACCTAGTTAGAGTATGAATAAAGCGAGGTATCGATGAAAAGACGTTGATGACTGCCTCCAGCAGTTTCCAGTGGTGAGGGATGTTGGGAGTGACGGGTGCCCCTGGCCCCTGACCGCGCGTATCGAGCGCAGATAACGTGCGTCTGTGTGAGTTGCACGCGTCCACCGGTGCTGCACAGTGTGTGTATGTGTGCGTGTGTGTGTAGCTGACTACTAAACAATTCTGTAGATTGTTTGATAGGTTTCTTTGTTAGTTGGATTTGGTTAGCTATTGATGAGTCGAGCCTATTTTGCATTCAATTCATAAATAAAATAAAAATATTGCAAATATAAATCAAAAATATTGAGTAAATATTGCATGTATGTAATAATTCAGTTTAAATAGTCAACACATACAATTTTTTTTTCAAAGTGGATATATGGCCTATAAATCCAGTAGGTACACAATGGGTATCGAGTTTCAATAAGATTGACATGATGTTATTAGGTGACTACAATGCGCGTCGACGGAGAGCTCCTGCGCGCCGCTTACAATGACGTGCACTGATTAAACAAATAAGTATCGCTCGTACATTACCCGCCGACTACACTCGCACCGCGCCCCACCTCGCCCCACCACGCTCTACACACGCAAGAAAAAAATTACAGATTTAAAATAATTTCATGATACATTACATGAAAACGTTTTTTGAGACATGTAACTTCATTCTCAGTTAAGGATGAGTAAGTAGGATTGTGTTTAACTAACATAAATCTTATTGGAAATAGCACATTGAATTTGATAAATCAATATCAGAATTGTGAAAAGCAGAATGTACTGACACGAATATCTTATTTGTGATCTTAAAAAAAATCCTGTTTAATGTGGAGAAAGTTCGGCGAGTGTGTATCGCGCCGGCTGTCAGCGAATTCTTCCAATCTGTGTAACGTCTGGTGATTCGCGTTCCACTTATTATCGTACCGTGGGCATTTGCATAAGAATAACAAGGAGGATTATTGATGTCGCCCCCCCCCGCACGCCCGCGCCCCCTCCCCGCCGCCCGCCTCGCGGAACTGACACATGTGGATAAGAGGCAGAGGTTTGTCAGGCGACGATCTCGCGCACTCAGCACATTGCCGCGTCTTACCTATAACAAATAACAATGGTCTCATCAGACAAACAATCCAATTATGTTCATAATCGGTTTCTATGTTGTTTCATATTGGGTAATGTGAAGTTGTGAGTCGTATTAGAATCGTATGAGCAATGCGCACAGCCCCGCCCGGGGTCCCCGCTCGCCGCTGCCGGCCGAGGCTTGCGTCCCGCGCTAATGCTTAATTTTGTTCTCTTTTCATGTTTGCTCTGTATACATTTCGTCTAAAATGGAATGGAATAATTTGCCGTGACGCGGCATCGGCTCGAGCTGCAGACACACCGCAGCTTCATAAATAACTACTGCTTTATAGGCGGTTATTGATGCCCCTGTGGAAAGTAGGTTCCAATCCAACTCCACGTTGTTTATGAAGCATTTCAAATAAGTGCGTAATGTTATTCATGCAAAAGGGCACAGTCAAAAAGAATATCGCATATCATTTTGATATCGGTGACAGTTGAAATTGACATGTGTGCGTTTAAACGATTGTGAGGAACGGGTTGATTAGCGCAGTACCGGCTAGGGCTTTCAAATACCGGATTTTTTCAATGCCGGTATCAATACCGGTATTAAAAATTTCAATACCGTGATCACGTGATCACGGTATTGTCGGTCATGCTAATATTGCAATATTCCAGATAGCTCCTTTATGCGTCTTCGAAGTGCTTTCGCAAGATTTTGACTTAAGTCATTGCTTGCAAGCTTGACCATCTAACTTCGTCAACATAAATTTTAGCGCAATATCCGCTTTTAGTAAATTGGCATCCCGTTTTCAAAGGACAATGGGCGATTCCGGTCCAAATGTCCACCACGAACGAGACCTATATGGCTAGATAGCCCGTTAAATATAGAACATTTTTTGTTATGGAAGTAAAAAAAAAAATGCCAGAAAAAAGTTATAGCAAAATCAAATAAAACATTTTATAGATTTTTTCTATTTAATTTTTTCAATTACTTTTCGTAATATTCGATTTTCGTACTTTCTGTAACTTCTGACAAAATAGAATTGTTCATTATTAGAGAGAAGACACCGCCAGTTACATCGAACTTTCTTAGATCCAGGAACCGCTGAGTATATTCAAGCACTTCTGGCGCCTCAATTGGTTAGTGATTCGTTCATCCATCGGGCAAAGAAATATGGGCTGTTTATATGCAAACGTGTCTTACTCATCTTAGTTTTAGATAAAGTGCGGAGATGGAAGTGGAATAAAATAAAAAATAATCATGATAACATACAAAAACTACCGAAAATTAAGAAAACATTTTTGGCTATAACTTTTTTTTTTACTTTCTTAGTAAAAGTTACTCTAAATTAAGTGGACTATTTAATTATATAGGTCTCGTTCGTGGTGGACATTTGGACCAAACTTCATACATTCTTGCCCAATCTCCTTTTCAATACAGTTCCTTTGACTACAGAAAGGCTGTTGTAAATATTTTTTAATATTGTCAAATCGAATTCGTCTAATTTGGAATCGGGGTTTAATTTTAGATCGAATAAAACTTTTAAAACACAATCCTTTAGTTTAAAAAGCGTCCAATCATAGCCCCGACACTATGACTAAAAATGAGATTGACTTCATCATGACGAACAAGAAGCACATAGTCAGAGACGTCTCCTTGATCAATAGGTTTAATACCGGTAGCGATCATCGACTTGTCCGAGGCTCTCTGAATATCAACTTCAAGGCCGAACGTTTTCGTCTGATGAAGGCTAGGCTCCGACCAACACTGCTCCAAACCATTTCAGGATCTGAAACTTTCCAGTCAAATTTGCCGCCGTGGAAACCACAGACGTTGGAAACGACACCAGAACCACGAATATGTGGTTCAGATCCTCAGGGAGGAAGGGTCGATATTCTGTAACAAGCAGCGTAAGGGCAAGAAATCAAAGCTTTCGGAAGAGACATTAGGGCTTATGAAGAAACGACGTGAAAACCCGCCTGTCACTTCGTCAGCTAAGCGGGCTCTAAACCAAGAGATCAACAAGCACGTACGACACGACCTACGGTGCTCCAATACTCTTGACATTGAAAGAGCAATTGAGCTGAATCGGGGGTCAAAGGTGTTCGTACAATCTCTTGGAAGAAGCCACTTGACGAAGCTGACCACAACAAGTGGCGAAGTCATTTCTTCGGTGCCGGCAGTCCTTTCGGAAGTGGAAAACTTCTATGGCCGGTTATACGCATCGCATGCATCTCGACCTGAAATGAGGATGATCCCGGAAATGAGGATTCTAGAGCTACTGGGCGAGCTCCAGAAGCTTTTTAACGCCGTCATGTTTGAAGGGAGAACTCCAGAGGCGTGGAGTAGGAGTGTTGTCGTCCTGTTCTTCAAAAAGGGAGACAAAACCCTGCTGAAGAACTATCGACTCATTTCCCTCCTAAGCCACGTATATAAGCTGTTCTCAAGAGTGATCACGAACCGACTTGCGCGAATACTCGACGAAGTCCAACCACCGGAGCAGGCTGGGTTTCGGAGCGGATACGGTACCATATATGTACCACATCCACACAGTGCGGCAGATTATACAGAAGACCGAAGAGTATAATCAGCCCCTGTGTCTAGCATTTGTGGACTATGAGAAGGCCTTTGACTCGATTGATATATGGTCTGTTCTGTCTGGAGTCCCTGCAGCGTTGCCAAGTAGATTGGCGGAAAAAGGCTCGGAGGATGATGATGACATCTTACGAGTACGTAGTTATTTATCTTATTTAATACAACTTCCTGCTACTTATTACAACAAACCACAATAATTAAAATTATAAAAAGATTGTAATACCGTAATCACGGTATTGGCTCGTCAATACCGGTATTGAAAAAAGACCAAAATATATCCGTGATCACGGTATTACGGGATCCCGTAATACCGGTATTGAAAGCCCTAGTACCGGCACCCCGCACGATAGGATACTTTTATAATATCATTAACCGGGTCCGGCATGAACTTGCACCAATTTATTTAAGTGAAAAGTTTGTAACTACAGAGCATTGGTAAGTTAAGTTACCTCTCAACGGGCCGTGCGATTCAATTAACAGCCTTCGTAGCACGTGACAGCTACGAAGTTGCTACGGTGCTTAGCTACGCGGCTACGAGTTACGACGGTGAGTCGCTACGGTGCTACGTGATCGGGAAATACACTGCTATGATTTACCTTTAAATGTTTGGGAAATTGTGTGCAGTTAATTTCGTTCGTGTTCACTACTTATATTAATTTCTGCAATACTTGCCGTATGCAAGTACACTTGTACTTAAGCTAATTATTTTATTGTCATCGTATTGATTAATTCTATGATTTATTACAATTACAAACCAATGTTATTCGATGGAGTAGAACCTAAAAGTTTCGTGCAATTTCATAACAATGAATTTCGGTTCCAACAAATCAAAACTAAATCAGTGTTTTCGAATGAAACTAGTTGTACGAAGTGGCGGAGGGGAGATTGACCCCGATCGGTCGCGAACTAAAACTGGCCGCTCAAATCAACTCGTCCAAATTAACCTTAAATAAACTCAGGCTCTCGGACAAACGGTTTGTTCCGTACATTTCCCACGATTAAAATTCCAAATTCCCTTTTTGTCGGCAATTTCCGTGGGAGGTGTGTTGGGTATAAAGCGGTCGGTCCCTAAATCACGGCTCGGCTCGGCTGCAATTCAGAGCGGAGTTACTTAATTCAATCATGATAACTGCGGTCCCCGGCAGGCGCAAGAAATAAATTGACCAATGACCGCTGTAGCGAGCGCCAGGGCTGGCACGCGCACTCTACTCACGCGGTACCTCACTCCGCTACCGATGGAAAGCCTTCTCTGCGTTTTATTCTTTCTCAGATTACGCTTAATCACGCGTGTACATATTTTATTTAAATGATTTCACTTTGTATGAACGTTCCATTGTAAGGATCTGGGGCAGACACATCACGTTGTTTGATGTACATAACAAATAAATGATTACTTGCCGACAATACAAAGACTTTTGTAAGTATCGAATGTTCATGCCATCGAATGATTTATGATACGTGCCGATATTATTTATTCCTGAGTATTGCTTCTATATTGTTTACCTCACTTGTCATTCAAATATATTTTAGCGTGAGTCTCTTATGTGCCTTTTCAGGAAAATAAGCTGTGAATATTTAGTTAGTGAGTGGTGCGGCGTGGCAGCCCTGGTGTAAAAGAAAGGGCTGTAGTACCTGGGTGAGGGCGACCTTGCAGCGCCAGATAACAATTGAGAGTCGCCTGCCGCCGCAAATTCAATATCCAGAGGTGTCGTCGTATCTCCCCCCCCGCGCCCCGCGTCCCGCACCCCGCGCCCCGCACCCCTCGTGCACCTTGTGTTTAGTGTCCACTAGCCGTCCTCTGTCCACTGTTAAAGGGGATATAACCACTTAACGAGAAGTGAAGTCTGGCTCGAATTGAATTTCCGAACTCCCCGCCATGCACTAAAATATGAAGATAATTCCGTGTATAGGTAAATTAATAAAGGGAAACAACTGAGAAGAGTGTTGAAACAAAAGCTGTAGTGTACCTTATCGCACTATGAAGAGATTAGTATCTTGAAAAGCGTGTCGATATTAAATAAATATTTAAAAAAAATCACATAATTGAAAAATAACGAATTGTTCGCTTATTCTTAATACTTTCGTGTTCTTTTAAACGATGTTCACTTGAGCAGTCCTGCAGCACCTCCCGACGCGGGTGAGCAGTGCGTTGCTGCAGCAGAGCTCGCGATCACGTGCAGAACCAGTTGATAGTGAGCACACACTCGCCGCGAGATAGCGGCTCCTGGCCGATGCCCGGCCGGCATATTAAACGGCGATTACCCCACCGGCCGCTCTGATTTATGTGAACTATTAAAATCTCCGAAGGCACAGAATTAATTGCACTACTTCAGTGTTGGCTGCTTTATTAATTGGGACCGAGTCGCCTGTTGTTTATGGACGGTTCCCTTTCCTTGGGCGCGGTGGTCGGCGCCCTTATCGTGACCCGCGCCGCTCCAATTTGTCCACTCACGTTTCTGTTCAGTTTCAATGGCTATTAGGGACCCTACCTCTGGTGCCCAATACGTTCAATAGCTACATGTGAATTGTGTATGACCTAATTTGGGTTTCATTCGGGGCTGTTTCGGTTCAACACATAACTGAATTTAATTAGTGGATTCAAATATTTTGCAATATTAGAATTGTTGATATGACGTCATCTTCTTGCTTTAGGTCGACTTGAAAATATGATAACGAACTCAATAGTACCTCACCTCAGTGACAACACAGCAAGACACTCGAATTGTAGATTTAATGATATTCAAATCACACGAGGGCGGTCGTTGGGGGCGAGTAATTTATAACTTGGACAAACGAAAATTATGTGCGTAGGTAGCCGTCAAAACTCCGCTGGAAGTTTGCACATTTACATATAAATTCGGGCACGTTAAAATATCACCTTGCGTGTCGCGGTGCTCCAAACAAATTAGAACAACAATTAGCGGCCGACGAAGTTGTCGCGCAGAGAGCCGCACCGCACCGCACCGCACCGCGCCGCGCCGCGTCGTGTCGTGTCGTGTCGTGTTGTGCCGCTGTAGCCGGGAACACGTGTCCCCAATCTAGTATCCTTGTTTATGCGATTTTGTTATTCGGAAAAAGTTGCAATTTAATTGGTTTTCCTTTGATTGTGGCGAGGATTTCCGAGAGATAGCCATATTTAGTAAGCGGCCGCGATACGTTATTTTAAATGAAACCTGGTCAAATTATAATTAGATTCACTTGTTCTGTAACTTCCGTATTGTATTCGACTTCTAAAACAAACCTATTAATTTAATATATGCCTATACGCAGGTTAGTAGAAGTATTCATAGTAGCTTCTGTTGCATTAAAAGAGTGAATATGTGAGTAGTTTGGGTAATAACCAGGCGTGTGCTGGTGACCGCGCGACTGTGAGTTAGGGTGCACACCTGCGTCTCGCGCGCCGCCGCAGCCGCCAGTGTGCACATTTATCTTGTCCTTGCAAGGACACGCGCCCACCACTCATACCTCTAACCTGTACTGGGATTCTATAAAACTCGATCAACAACTCGCATTTCACTTCGATTCGTAATGTCATTTCATACTTTAGGGGAGGTAGGGGAGGGATGGGCTCTTTTTCACAATTTATTGCATAAAAAATCAGATTTTACAGATCATTATCAACTTTTATTGCCATTTCTTATATTCGGCTAGATATAATGAAAGAGCTTTCCTAAAAATTACAATCAGTTTCAACATTACGAGATATTTAAACGGTTTTATTTAGCTCACCCCGTTTGTTTTATTATTTATTCTTGGATCAAATTTAGTAATTCAAATTTCACCCTCTTCCTGTCAACCGATTGGTCTGAAATGTTGTATACACCTTTAATTAAATCCAATATGGCCGCCGGCACAAAATGGCACAGCCCCCTCAATATGGGTATCAAATGAAAGGGCTACACAAGTAGAATACTGTCAGCAACCCCAGCGGGGCGCAACAGGGCCAAGGCCTGCCTGCACGTCGATTCTATAAAATTCGAACAACAACTCGCATTTCACTTCGCTATTCACTCTCACTTCGCATTCGATTCAGAACGACCTTGATTTTGCATTCTGTAAACATCACCTAATCACTTGCGAAGTGAAGTGAGCTCGACATCGACCAATGCTGTGCTAGTGACTTCCCCACTCGACAAAATGTCAACCGAGATTAATCAGTTTTAATTTTATCAGTTTTGACACAGAATTTTAGCTAAATATGATGTTTTAGTTATAATTTGTTATTGTAAGGAATTTGAGGCAGCTTTTAAGTATAAAATAAACAGAAATCTCTAAATTCGTGCTGTGAATATAATCTATGCTTACCCTACGAAAAAAAATACTGACAGCGCCAATTTGCCTTTCTTGCTGATTTTGAGGAAACCTTACATATTTTTTTACTACGGCCGGATTGTTCAGAGCTTCCACTACTTCATTTATGCAACGAGATGCAGACGGTTGCGATAAATAAGTTCTGATGCCCTCTTTAATAACCTTCTGGTAACCGTCACTAGCCAAGAATGATAAAGTACATAGTATCTGTGAAACAATAAATCAATAAAAAATGTAATACCTACTTTATCTGGATTTAGTGAAAACAAAATTGAGACCAATTTGGTTATTTTCATGCTTAAGAGAATACCAATATTATAACTGAAGTACAGAGTCTTTGAAAACATATCAGCTGGCGGGGAAACCACATAAAGGGAATACTCCTTATTAAGAACTAAGTGTTTTTCTTATTATTGTGTGCTTGATTACAATTTTTCAACTATAAACTGTGTCAATACTTACTTTTACACGAGTTGTAAGTCCTTTGCCTCGACGTTTTGTGGGCTTTATCAGGGCAGTAAATCAGACTCCAGTTGGTCAATTAGCTCCTTTGACAATCTATATATGCTCACATAGTCATCATCGCGAGTTAATAAAGATAAACTACGAATTCTAGCAGATTGTTGACGCTTTTCTAAATTATCTAAAGCATGAGCTTCTTCTAATAAAGATTTAAGCAAAACATTCTAGCCATCGTTAAAGGTAGGCACTTAATCACTTTAAAACACTTAGAACTTTATTTAAACACTATTTTAAATATAATAGTCTCTAGATCAAGTTGGCAACGGTACCTGAAACAAGATTCTATAAAGGATTTTTCGCGCAGATTTATAACCTCACAAATTTTCACTGACGAAGAAGAGCAAAATTTACAAATTATACATTACATGGTATGTCCAAGCCTCCCTACCATAGGGAGCATTGGACACTTTGACTTAGTTTATGAAAAAAAAATCGGTAAAAAAACTTTTAAGTTAAACGGTTTTATCTTATGTGCACTGAAAACTAGAAAATAAAAAATAGTTACTTACCTGTCAACCTACGTAGGTGGTCCCGGTCATATTAGACTAAAATAAAAACGTGGGGCCCATTAACTATTGCTGTAGTACTCTCTTCTAAAGGTATAATAGGTGTGGATTGCATCGACTTACTATAATTGTAACTGGAGATTTCGACAATCAATAATTAATAATAGAAAATACACATACCTTTCATTAGTTTTCTCTTTATAACGATCCGAAACCGCAACAAAATATTTAAGTACTTTTACGAGTGTTTGTTCTTGACAACTCACAGAAATGACAGATAGTCTATGGATGAACACCGTTACCAGTCGGTAACGTAAACTACCCAATAAAAAAAAACAAAACTATGATCAGAAATCAGAATAAAAGGACCCCCCTTTTATTCTGATTTGATCATGTCTCCCAACTGCCCATCTCTCCCCTACCTCCCCTATAGATAGACAGATTTTGACAGATCTGTCAAAATCTCGACTTTGATTTAGTTCAACTTGTCAACACGCTCGATAGTGTAGCGCTAGTGTAGTTTGACAATGTCAATCACGAAACTTTAAGGTAGAATTCCGTGGGTCGCGATTGTCGCAGCCGCGCGCGACAAAAGTCAACCTATGAAAATGTATGGCACCGCTGCCGAGGGCTGCGACAGTCGCGCGCGGACGACGAATTTCGTGAGCCGCTCGCGGCCGTACGCTTCTCAACATGGTCTAGCGCTTAATAACATCTATAGAATTTTAGTAAAACCAGAATTAAATTTTTGACAATGCCGCGAGCAGCTTACGAAATTCGTCGGCCGCGCGCGACTGTCACGGGCCTCGACAACGGTGCCCTACATTTTCATAGGTTGACTATTGTCGCGTCCACGGAATTCTACCTTTAGATCGAAGTCGAAGTGAGAGTGATGTCGAAGTGAGTTGTGATATTTTATAGAATCGACATGCTGAGGGTAGTCTTGTAGTGTTAGATAGGTGTTAGGTAAGTCGTGGTTGGAGCTTACCTACATTTTATGCTTCTGAAGAGTTTACAGTCCAAAAGCAAATAAATGGTAACAAAAGTTGATGCGTTGTCAATAATTGCGTTCATACTTAGGTTTAAAGATATTTATTTTCTTATAAGAACTTACTTACAGTTCACTTAAAATGAAATACAAAGTATTTACTCACTATTAAATTAATTATTTACACCTCCATTTGTAATATCTAGGTTTACATTAGAGTGTGCATACATAATTCCTAAGTTTCTTTTTAAATACGTTTAGGAAGTTACAATCTCTCATATCATTAGGTAAATTATTGTACTTATCTCACGTATCAGTGTTCGGGAGCATACGAATGTTTCCTTAGAAGGGCCACTGCAGTATACGCCGTCTCCCTGAGGTGACATAAGGCAAGACCTGCGGCGCGTCATCGCGATGGGAACTGTAGGAAATTTTACACAATCAGCAGCCATAAAACCAAATCCGCCTATTTAGATCATCTTAGGTGTCCATGTGTCCTCGATTTTTTGGGTAAAAACCTTATCTACTGACAAAAATGGTATCTGTTACTTTGTGTTAAGGTGTATGTTAGTTCGGCGGGTAGGTCGGCGCTGTATCACTGAGGTAGGTAGGACATGAGCACGATAAGTTTTATTCGCGGCGGGGAGGTGAGGCGCGCGGCGAGGGGGGGGCGCCACTTACCGCGATAACTGGTGTGATGGCACCGGACAACATCCTCCATGCACTTTACAAGGGAAAAAGATTGCAGATATGAAAACTTCCTACTTTTACTATTCGAGTGTTTGAGACCGTTCGCTACCGTCATTGGGATCCTTTAAAAATCTCGACACGGTGTCGAGTAGGAAATTATGTTTTTGAGTTTTAACCCGAATCTTAATGACGAGTGCGCTGTAATGTAGGTACGTAAACAATATGAAGACGGTGTGATAGGCTAGTTTCCTAAAAAATAATAATTAGTCCGTCTTGTAGATTGTCCAAAATTAAGCGATACGTATTTTTTCTTTTTTAAATTGGATCAGAACTTGTTAAGATATAGCGTGTTAAAGTTGAGTGTGACGTCACAAGTTGCTACAATTTTCAGGACACTGTGACGTAAAAGGCCCCCACTCCTAATTTTTGAAGCGTATTATCTTTGTCATTTTATGTTTAATTAAAAAAAGAAAAAATACGTATCCAATATTTTTTGATTATCTAAAAAGCGGACTAAATATTATTTCATTATTTCGACCCTGGACACTACCCTATTGGCAGGCGTTATCTGGCAGTGCGCGCCTGTACCTCGGTCCCGGGTCACGAACGTAAACATGTTTGTAGTGGACTGTGCCGTTTGACGCAATTCCAGTGTGCTCATTAATTTGTAGGTGTTAGGTAACCACTAGATAAGTGTGACGACTTCACGTAACATCTGTGTTCTAGAACGAGATCACGAGCTCTGACACATTCACATGGAGCTACTCGTTCACCACTATATCACTTTTAAACCAGTGTGCAAATCTATGTTGCTGCTAAGCGGCGGCTTACAGGTGCAATTTAGCAGAAATTATCTACCTTAAAAGAGCTGAGTCAATTTTACCATTTCTAAAAGTCTTTATGTTAATATAGGTTTTAATTAACTAGAACATTACCCGGTGACAGCGATAAGGAGCATTTTTTTGATGCAATGTATTAGTTTTAAGTTGTATATATAAGTTTATTTCTAATTTTAAAAAATAAATAATCTGATTGACAAAAAAAAATAACTCTTACGAAAAGTAAGGGCTACACGTAAACTTTCCTCATTGGAAATGTTCGGACGAGGAAAGCGTACCTACATCCGCATCATCAAGTGTTAACGTTCCTATACAAAGTATTCGGCGATCAAGTTTAGCACCCGAGAATACCTGGCTACTTCACCCGTAGGTTTATCAATTGCCGTGGAGTCATAAAATAAATATCCCATCAAAAACATTAAATGTAAAATAAGCCAATCCTCTACGCAGTTCCTCCACCGTAAAAAGTTTTGAGATCGCATAGAAGCCAAGTCCTGTTCAACTTTAATTGTAATAATAAATCAACATTTTGTGACTATATCAATTAAATAGTTTTGTTCACATTACAATAATATTGACTTGGCCATGAGCACAATAAACTACAAATATAATACGGCATATCTTGGAGAGGTGAAAGTCAAACATGGAGTTTAATATCACAGAATTAAATACATTTAGTTTATTCAATCGTTACTAAATGACAGTCAGTATCATCCATCACTGAACTGCACATGTACTATGGCGGATGTTTAGTCCATGGTGATCTCAAATTCTAAGTCTTTTAAGTCCTTGTCTAAGTTCTTCAGTGCATAATCAGTCCAATCGTAAAATCATGTCCATATAGAATTTATCAATTCAATGGTATTTACACATTATTACAAGGAGCGACTTTTAACTTGTGCTCATGGCCAAGACAATATTATTATAATATGAACAAAACTATTTAATTGATATAGTCACAAAATGTTGATTTATTATTACAATTAAAGTTGAACAGGACTTGGCTTCTATGCGATCTCAAAACTTTTTACGGTGGAGGAACTGCGTAGAGGATTGGCTTATTTTACATTTAATGTTTTTGATGGGATCTAATTTATTTTTTGTAGGTCTCTTTCTTGTCTAAGTATTTCTTCTTCTTGTTCTTGTCTTTCTTCTATAGTATACAACAAATTAAATTAACTTACATGCAACTAACTAAATATATAACAAACTAAATATGTACACCTAGTTAGCACGTAAACAACATTTTTTTTAAATAAACTAATAATTTTGGAAATTGTCGAATTTTTAAATCAAATATCTTTTAGAACAAAGAGATTTATTTCAGAGGTAGATGGCGCTATCACATGTAATTATTTGATTTTTTTTAAAAGTACTGCTTATACTAAGCTATGTAACAAAACCATAGCGCGATTTAGACCAGGACAACGCCATCTATCGAGCGAGCATGCAGTATGTATCGCACTGCATTAATATGAAAGATTTTATCATTGTTCATTACATTTTAACCTAGCTTTTTTATTCATATGTATGTATATTTAATACATAATAACAATATACCACACTACGTAACAATAAAAAAAATAGTAACATTTTGTACATAAATAAATAACAAAGTTATCAATGCAGTCAAAATTCATACACAATGTTCTTGAAAAACCGCAAATATAAATTTGTTTCCTATTTTTTTATTAAGTTTTAAGGTTTTTATAATTTTCCCTTTATATGTAGCTAGTAACCTATCTTGGTGCCAAATTTGAAGGTTCTAAGTTTGCTAGAAGTACCTTAGACTTTTGATGATCGGTCAGTGAGTGAGTCAGTGACAAAATGGTGTAACTTTGATCGCTCATAACTCGTAAACTATTTATTCAAATGTCTTGTAATTTTGAGACTGAGCTTGTTCTAATACTTACTCTTGGTCATCGAAAACCTAAACTCATAGCTTTGTTCACATGGAAGTTACAGGGGGCTGAAATAGCCGCGAAACGCTTCGAGAAAAGATGGTACGGCCGTGCCCGCTTTGCTCGAGTCTTGGCTGGGGCACTGCCGTGCCCTCAGATCTAACTGATTATATTCATGCAAACACAGTTTACCGTTTCTTGAATATAAACACTGAAAATATGTCCCATTAACGTTTGACGAGCAGAACTGCCGGGTTATTCAGAATTATAAAATCTAATTTTGATTATTTGTATTGATTATTGTTTTTACCCAATTCCTGGGAACTCCAGCTACTTTTGTAACTTGTTTCCACAGTAAGCATACAAATACTTACTGATAAAGTGTAGGTACCAACATTTTTCCTACTAGCTATTGAGTCTTATTTTTAGTCATTTTGAAATATGTATTGATCGTTTTACTGAATCTCATCGGAGTCGTCAAATGGGCGTGTAACGCTTGTGTGATTTAATCATGTATCTGTACTCGCAGGCAGCTGACCGGCGCGGGAGCAGAGCGCCTGGACCACGTGCACCTACGAGCATCAACGTAAGCTGCTAACTTACAAAATACTTGCTTCAGGGTAAGACTGCGAATCATTACCCCAAAAGAAGAAAACATTGTAGTATTATTAGTGTGTAGGTACGGTGTAAGCAGCTATGTATTTACAAAGTCGTAGATACACAGTGCATTGACACCTTAAGCACTGACATAAAATAATACCATTCTACAAAAACGTATTTTGTCTTTACGGCCAGTTAGATTTGAAGATTACTTTGTCGGGCGAAAAAAACTGGTGACAGCGAAATTTTCAAATCTCCCGTTAGCCCCCGGCGAACATAAAACGCGAGAGTCGAACGGTCGCCGCGAGGTGCGTCTTTACACAAAAACTCAATCTTATCGCAGCGCCGACATATTCCACTCCGACATATTGGCGAGAGGTAGCGCCTCGCCACGTCGACGCTATGAATACAAACAATATGTGCGGCTATCGAGCTTCCTCGATCACTTATAAAGGATTTGCGGGTTGATTGCATACACCAATCTCGATGCTGGAGAATTGACGTACGCACAGGGTATACGATCACGGCTGGGTTGACGATCACCTCACTGTTCATTCGACGTTCTTTCACGAGCACATCAAAAATGATTTAAAAGATAAGGATTGACCAGTAAAAGAAACAACGTTCAGCGACAATGAATAGCGGTAACTCTGTCGATTAGCGAATATGGAAATGAATGGCATAATCGAGAAAAACCTCGCCATAATCAAAATAATAATAAATTGGAGCTCAGTTGTCAAACGGGATCTGCAAGAGAGTATAAAGAAGTTCGATGAGAGTGTTCAGGCTTCGGATCGGGATCTGGCTCCACTAATCTAATTACGGCTGGTCGGTCTCTTTGTGCGGCGCGCGGCGTCGCTCGTTTGTTTATTTCCTTTGGCTCGCGAGCTGATATATTTTTTTGTTTATATTTTTCGCGGAGTTTGCGAGCGCTCAAAGGCGGACCCGAGTTATGAAATTGTTCAAGCGTTAATTGTAGACGTCCAGTGGCGAATATTAAAGTGGTTGTGTGCGGCGAGGCCTGTATAACTAACTAGTTAACCTCGCGTACACCGAGACCGGCTACTTTAAACGTTGCACATCAAAAAATAATATTTAATTAGAGAGTTGGTCTGAAGCAGATATCGCACTTTGAATGTTCATTAACGCTGCTATTTTTGGTACTTTCTCTTTTGCAATTTATACACGCCGCTAAATTAGGATACGTTTCGAATTTATGAATCCTTACTTTGAATATGAGCATTTTTGGTCCAGGGTTATAAATGACATCGCAAACAAAACATAGACGCGTTTAATAGAAGCGATACACCATCGCTTGCTGCTCACTATGTAATGTGCAGTACAATCAGTCGTCGCTGATGATGCTGGGCGCACTCGCTCGGGCGGTGCGGGCGGCGGGCGGCGGCGGTGGGCGGGAGACGTTCAACCACTCGATTTTTTCCTAGTGATTGGTAATCGGCGAAGTCATTAGGAAAGCCACGCTTTGTTTTTTACGTCGAGGGTAATGGCGCGAAAAATGTCGTTAGCGAACAAAACACCAGATCTAAAGAATTCAGGTGAATAGGTCACTTGTACTATGTTGAATCAATGAAGTCGTTAGGCGGATGGTCATATAACGTCACCACAGATTAATGTGTGTTTGTTTTACAGGCCATTAAGTACCTGCTTACGTAAATTACAAGTCGGTTTACCCTTTCACCCTATTAGTGAGAAATATATCATTCAATAAATATTGAATGCATAAATTGGTTGTAACTATCGTAAAAGCAGGCTGCCTGTAACAAAGTAAACTTTGGAAAGGTTTGGGAGCAATAAAACAGTGCTGTGCGTTACGCAGTGGCCGGCGGCGCGGGACTTGAGAACTGCGGAGCGGCCATTATTTCATTACTTTGCCCAATAAAACGAATTAAAACCTAATTAGACGCCGCGATTTTTGAACATTAAAAGAGGGGCGGAATTAATTAGTGGAGGGCAGAGGCAATGATTCCAGTTCGGCGAGTAATTGCCGCTCCGCCGTTTCAAATATAAATCAGCCAGCGGCGCAAGCGACGAGCGCGCGACCATCCACTAGTCTACTTCTGCCATTACTTTTTACCAAAGAAACGTTCTAAGTACTCCAAAGGTACTTAATATAAGCACGTAACAATAATTCAGAGAGCACAACACCTTTCAGATTAATGTTCTTTTCTTATTGTGTTTCAAGTGAATAAGTGTCGGTCCCATTACATATTCAAATGAAGATGAAAGATTCCCATAGCTGAAGCCCGCTATCGCCTGTATGTCTATGCCACGCAAACACGTCCAGGAAAAATCTCAGTGTAGCAGTCTTAAGATTCACTTTGAAGGGTGAAACAGATTTCATTGAATCAACGGATGAATTATTCCGTTTGTCCGACTTTTACAATGTTTTCATTCGACCACAAGACTGCAGCAGAGGGACGAGATGGAACTTTAGATAATACGAAGGGACAGGTATACTCTTACTTGGATATGTAGGTACATTATGTTATTATAAACCACTGACATAATTTTTTTATATTATTTTTATATCCATTAGCTATATGACATTAGCAACTATATTTATGTAGACCTACCATAAAATTAATTATGACTAATTTAGAGTTAAGAGTCATATTTTTCAATTTGTCATTCCGAATTTCAGCACTCTATTGGAGAATATAAATCTCTGAAGTTAAGGAAAGCATTTGAAAGTGTTTACCAAATATAAGTCAGTAAGTGGCACAAGTTGGTCCAAGTTCAATCAATTATTTGAGAGCGAAAGTAGTCGAAACTGTTGTTGTGAGCCATAAAGCGAGCGGCGAGGCGAGCGGCGCTGGCCACCGCCTCGCTCCGGTATAACCATTACTCGACTCGTGCATTTCTATAATTAAATCAACTTCCTACAGGCTCGCTTTATAAACACCTTCATTGTTATTACGGATTGGTTACTTATTATATTAGAAGTTCTGTTGGATTAGCTGCCTCGATGTCATTGAAATGATCATGAGACTCGGAATAGATTTTGTTAAGACAATGTTAGAAGAACACAATAAGTAGTAGTTTTTGACAACAATGCTCTTATCAGCCCATAACCTATATTTGTTTACCAGCTAATGATGAACATTCATTAACAGTAAGTGGTTCGTGTTATCAATTAGCTAAACGTGCAACACAAACAGTAGCGCATTGTGCTGGAATGCAGTGTAAAGCTAATTTATCAGATCATTACACCTCTTACCGCCGCCATCAGTAGCAAAACAAATGAACTGTAGAGGAAGCACGGAGCTGCCGCCGCCCATTTGTTTAATGGCGGCGTTTCCCCAAGTTTGACAGGTCGGATGAAATGTCGCGCGATTTTTACTAATGAAAGGGGTGCTATCGGCAGCCGACGCACCGGGACCCACCGGGACCCACCGGGAGGTAGCCCAGCGATCAATTTGCTGCCTTTATTGCCTCATTTTTGAGAGCAGTCGTTATAATTACATTTTGATTGTAAAAGGTAATTATTTCTTTAATTAAAAGAGCTGAAGATGCATAAAAATATTTCAAGCGTTCCTTTAAACGAAAATTTATTTTAAATTATCAATAATCGAGTAATAGGTGCAATCTTGCTTAGATGGAGTAAGTCTTAGCTTAGTATTTATTAAGGTGTCGACGAGTGACCTCTGTGGCTAGTTACTGGGTGCCAATCAATCAGTTTCCTCTCAATTGATATCTAGTGCTAATAGCATTGGCCCGGCGCCGGTTATCTGCGCTGAACTCACAGATAATCTTATTTAATTAATGAACCTTTGATTGGATAGCGTAAGTTATATCAGATACTTTGTGATTATTACTTAGCAGTTCATTCAGATAAATATCTCCCATTTATGCAGAGATGATCTTCTTTATTTAAATGTCAAAGTACTTATCAATATGTTTTTAAGGTTTCAGCTCTACTTATACATACAGTATACATTAAACATATATAGAGTAGGTAGTTGTATGCAGGCTGCAGTTGTGACAACATTGTAGGCGCGATCGGCTTCGATCTGTGTGACCCACTTATTGTTCACTTTACTGCCCACGTATGGAATGAGATAAGTCTTTAAACGTACGTAATATGACGAGAGATATCCGACAGAAGAACTGTTGCTCCTATTTCAGTTTTTTCGTCTTTTTATCAGAATTGTGTGAGCGTCATTAATTGAGATTATATTGGTGACCCTTCCTTCCGCACGTAATTCAGCACACAATCAAACTGCCACCACTCTCCACAAATTAGTTTTGATATTTAAATTAGTCCCGCCGCTGGCGATCGCTGGGGACGACTTAAACTTCACGATTGTATTGTTAGACTCGATGTGTAGTTTCTGTAAAATCAAAATGATAAACCTTGTACTGAAAGTTATATCTAGAAATAAATAATAAAAGATTAGTTTTGAATATACATTTTTGCTGTTATAAAATTGTATCAGGCTACAAAGTAGATGCTAGCCACGATCATGGTCACGACTACAGAGCACGATCGTGTCGCGGGGTGTAAAGGCGGCGCGTCCGGCAGGTTCGGTTCAAAGATTGATTTCTCTTTCTCGTCGGTCTAACTAAAAGTTCTTGGTTCCCCCTCACCTCTGCCCCCGCGCTCAGGCTCGTTTGATCGCGTTATTTCGCAAGATAAGTCCGTTAATTGCCTTTACAGACAGGTTGCTCATTCTATTCCAGATTATTGATCTTGCTGAGAAGTTTTTGTATGTCTTCAGAGGGGATTGTTAAACGGTTTTTGTTGTTAATTGAACAGTTCTGTGAATACCCGATACGCGTGGACTGGCTCATTTTGTGTTCTCTTCGAATAAGTTGTCAATCAATCGATATAGATAAGTGCCTACAGCTATGAGTTCAAAAATTTTGTTTATTCAAGTTTCTGTTGTGCAGTGAGAGAAAAATTCTTATATTTATTTGAGAATTTCTTTATCAGAGGAGATCAAAAGAAAGCAGACGTAGACAGATGTATCCACAGCGTCAGCAGCGAGACAAAGGGCGAGTTAACAAGTGTATAAGAATAAGGAGCACCTTCAGAAAAAGTCTTTGTGCAAAAACTACAAAGTGCAGCCGACAGAGTGGCACGCCTCGCGAACTGCCAACACTGACGTCTAAGCATTATAATTGTGATAGCACATCGCTTATATTACGAATTCGTAATAAAGTATTTGTTATATGTTTGAAACATTATTTTGTATAATTGGGTGAACATACTAAGAGTTGTGGTGCAAAGATGTCTGCAAAAGCACGAATCACTGTTCGTTAATATGAATTTTAAGTGAAATGTATGAATTTGAAAAAAAGTGCACCTCAAGTCTTAATTCGTTTCTTATGTACAGCAGAGGACGCATTCATTAAACGCCTAGCAATTCTTTCGCAACTCCATGCTAATGCTGTATAAACTGGCTTAAGCCGGTTATTGTTTAAGATTTTATTGAATTTACAATTGGGATTATCTCCCCTAGTTCTCGACCTAGTCGAAGAGATTTCTTTTTAATCAAATAACGTTTTGGCCACCCTTTCAAAATTATCGGCTTTTATGAAACAATTTTACTGTGAGATATTAAATTGTAGCTTTATTTTCTACTAAGTTTGTGGGGCACCAATAAGTATATGGTTTTTATGAAATAAGAATGAATTAACGAAGTGGTAGTTATTGTTTGAAAAGACGTTTAAAGCTGCGCCTTGTTGTTGTATGATCAGCGATTTGTTTCGTTATGAATATCTGGGAGTATTTAATTAAGATCGTTCACTAATCCTGCGTCCGCGTCTAACTCAGCTCGTATTGTGTTGAAATTGAAAAACTTTTCTCGTTTTCAACTAATTATATCGAGAGGAAGACGAAAATCTTTTGCAAATATTTATTGAGAACTGGCGATTGTCGCGCTCGCGATACAAAGAGTGCTCGCGGACCAATCGACGGTTCAGCTTTCTCTTTTGTAGGTACGTATAAGGGTTGTCCGGAAGGGAGGGAGATGGATGTTCTGCAATAGTTATCAAGTGGCTGCCGACGTCGGTGAGGTGAAGGCTGGTTTTTGTTTTTAATTAATTAATGTTATTATTTCGGCCGGAGCCGCGCGTTGGCTTTATTGGCGGAATTTCTCGAGTAATTAGTCGTTTTATTATTATATAATATCGGAAGGGTTGAGGTGCGACCAGATGCCGCGCCGTCATTAGGCGTCGCGGCCGCCGTGCACACAACCGATTTTTATTTATTCTTGGGGTGCTTCGGACTCAACCCTTGATTTCTTTGAAGATAGAATTTGTTTTCTTTAATTAATTTTTGATTCTTAATTTCCCTTTGGCATTCGGTTGGCGCTGCCATAATTAAATATGCTCAAGCAACTTACCTAATAGAAGATTGTGAAATAAACATTGCAAACGAGGACAATAAGTTGATAGCTACTGAGTTAAATACATACCTACAGTGAATACAAAGTAGCAGGATATCAGTAAGTAGACATTCGAGCAGAGTGAGCTGTGTGGCGGAGGTGATCACGTGCTGATAAGCAGAGCACAGTAAACAATGGCCACCTCGCCATTAAGGTAATTAGTGCGGGACTTGATCCAATTTGTGGTGTTTATAGTCGCGGCGGCTCATTAGCGAGAGTGCCGCCTCCTTGCCGACACGCTCGCTTGTGTCACTCAGACCAATGTTTGTCTACCTACTCACTTGTTTTGGAAAAATTGTGTTAAGTAGGTACATGTCGGAAATTCTCCATCAAGGATACCTAATATTATTATGAATTTTGGTAAACAAATATTCAAAGCGCTATTGTATGGGTTTTACCACGGTTTTGTACGTTAGTTTTAATTAGGCACCTAGGTATACTTGTAACTTACCTATTAAGTAGATGTTATTATAACTGCACGCAAAACCAAGTTCATTCTCATTTGCGAAGTGTCGCGTCGTTCCACGTTAGGAACACGTGCTATTGTTAGGCTATTAAGCCGTCGGTTTGCCGACAACATAAACCTTAGTTTTCGTAAACCAACTGTTTAAGTACTATCTACTAATTTTTACATAAATTTTTCAAACTAACCAAAAGCGACGTTTATGTTAAGAAAACGAAGTTTATATGGTCGTATAAATTGGGCCTTAATATACAATACCTAACACTTGTTATGATACTTATATAATGTGTGAGTCTACCTGTGCTCACCTGTTGTGCAGGTGAGGTGGGCGTGTCTCGAGCCGGCGCCGCCCACCCGCGCACCTGCCCACCGCGCACCTGAGCGCACCTCCCTCAGGTTATGTACCTGAGAGGTATTTACAAGCACATACATACATTACCGCGGTTTATGTGGATCTATATGGTGACATAGCGGTTTGACTGACAAAGCGTGACACGTGCCATGAAGGTGACAATGTCGTGTAACTCAAACTCAAACTCAAAATTTTTTATTTCAAATAGGCCTATGAAAGCTCTTTCAAAACGTCAAAGTTAGGTGCACGGTTCCAAAGAGTTGGTCTCATGGAGAAGAACCGGCAAGAAACTCCATGGACACTCTTTTTAAAAGAAAATAAAACCAATTACAAACATACAGTTTTCTATCTAGTCCTGAGAATGTTATACAATCCAAATTGAGCTAAAAATGTATTAATAAATTATACAAAATAATAACGTACTGTTCTAATCAGCACTTTCAGTTTTTTGTGGATTTCAGTGGAAAACGTACCGGGTAGATATAGAACCTACCTATTGGAAAAAAAAACATAAGTGAAATACCATTAGTTTCAAAAATTAAGGCAAGTTTGAAAGTCAGTACAAGTATTTATTACTACTTAGCTGTTCCACGCGGTTTCACCCACATCGCGGGGAAATTTCTTCCCGTTCTCGGTTAAAACATAGCCCACGTTCAGTAGTGTAGCTTCCTAACGGTCAAAGATTTAGGTAATCAAGTTGGTTCAGTAGTTCCGGAGCCTATTCGGTTTCGGCACACGTCATCATTAACATTGAACATCGAGATTTAGATAAGCAACATCCGGATACACACATAGAAGTTAATAAACTAATCTTACATAGACGACTTTCCTTGCATAGTGTTCTAGTTAGAAATAAGTAAGTAAAGGTGCCGTTTAGCTTACTCAAACAAATCGATATAGTTAACCACCTCCAGAGATGTCGCGGCGAGTGGTCGGCCACTCAACCCTGCGACCGCTACGGGTGTCACCTTGGCATCGCATATATTTTTTGCACTTAACCGTGCGGCGGCGGGTGTCGGCGCGCGACACGGAAAAGGAGGTGCCGTCTTGGGCACGCGCCGCTGAAGGGTTGACCTCGCACTCGCCCTACGCTCATGCGGTTTGTTACCGTTTCGACAACAGTATTGCGGCTGTTATAAGATAATGTACTCGGTAAAGTAGGAAGAGTAAAGGCTGAAAAAGAAAACAGAAGATCTCTTTCAACAGTTCAATCTTTTTATATTTAACAACTCTACCTGTAGCCTATATGTAGTTCTTCTAGGTACATATTACTACAATAATTAGCACCAATAATTGTTTGTCTTTGATCACCGCGAAATACCTTTTGAATGGTAGGTTTTGAAGGATTGTGAATTAAATCTTTTTGTAACTTACGTTGTCAAACGACGGGCGTAAGGTCATCTGCAAATCTGTCAGTCTATCATTTTTCTTTCTTCTTTTCACACAAATATTGAGTCTTTTCCCGAGGTCTATTGAGTAGTGTCCGAGTGGGGAGCAGCCCGCGGCGAGTATTGTCTCAGTTTTTCGCGACTCGAGCACCGTCCGACATCGCGCTCCCAACACACTTAGCATAATTTACACATACTGGTTTGTGGACAATCCCCTTTCGATTGTATTGCTCTTGCATAAATAGCCTCATTCGAATTGTACCTCACTCCTTTAGGAGCGAAAACCCAAGCGCTTGAAAACAACAGTTGGGACAGAAAGAGAAAGTTTTGTAATATTTTCAATCAAGTTTCATGTCAGTCTTTGAAACCATCTTATGTTTTGTCGTGTATGGTATAAGGTGATAAGTAAATGTCCTAATGGAATGGTGTTCAAAACGAGTCTAGGATCATTCGACCAAGGGATAGATACCGTCACAGTATTGTGCTGTTAACCACGATGTGAGATCTTAAGGTGTACCTACTAAATATAATAACTTTTTATTCACGAGAATCTTTTACTTTTGAATCAGCTATGAGAAAGTGAATAAGTCTGCAGTTAACTAAAACCTACAACGAATCACAAATTGTAATCTCTCCTCATTTAATTAAATTACATTATCACAAAGAAGTTGAGCACAAATATAAAAACAATAGAAAGTAAACATTGGTTGGTGTCGCGCGAGGGGAGGGAGGTTCCTCACAGAGCGGTGATGTAAAGCAAACAAAACGAGCGCACGTAAATAAATGCGTCGGAGTAATGTTTGCCAACTAATCCCTCCGCGACGCACACTACTGCGGCGAGCAGAAGGACTACTCACGAAGTACTACAGGTACTAGCAATACAAACGTAACTAACCCTTGCAATCGGATAAAAATACTACAAATAAAGCGAGAAATCTTTCTAACTATTTCGGTGTAATGTTAAAGCAAAATTAATATTGTAGTCCTTCCATTTACCTACAGTAACATTAAGACACAAGTAATTGAGACACTGCCAACAGTAGACTGTATCATTTCACAGTAGACATGTATACCTTCTGTCAGCGAGCGCGGCGCCACTCCACACGTAATTGAAATTTTAATGGGAACAGGTGCGTGGGTGTGCACGTCAGGCGTCTGAGGGATACTTTATAAAAAGGTATTACACCATTAATGGAGTCGTGAGCTATCGCCGAGAAAGAGCTTATTTATTGAAATGGATATCATAGTTTGTGTTGAATGCGTCTAAAAACGGCTCGACTCGTCGTTAGTGTAAATAAACTGATAAATATAGTACTCTCAGCTGTTAATGTCGTATCACGTGGGTTTATCTGCACATAGTTTCTAATAATAGATGCTTTTACAAATGTTGATCATCGTTTTTTAGCTAACACAGCACTAACGAATACTTCATACTGTACGAAGTGGAGCGATGTCATGTACGAATAAGTATCACACACCTATACCTAATGTAGAAGCACATTAATATCGGAACAATAACATGGCATGTACAATAGACGAGAAGCCGCGCGGTTCCAATCAGCCCCCGAGTGACGTAACGAGACGGCTTATTGTACAAAAATGGCCGCGAGCGACAACCTGGATTGAAGTGTAAATTGAGTCATTCTCAAGCGCACCGGTACCCCCCGACACAGTAGCGAACATACAGATACACAACTCTGAAATTCAACTTAAATAAACAGACAAATCAAAACAATCTAATTAGCTAAGCAAAACTACATAAATTGTGTTGTTAATGCTGTTGCGGGATTTTTCTATATTTATTTGTACGTTTTAAAAATCTGTTTACATTGTTGAAGCACGATCTTCTTAACTTTAGTAGTAGATATTGATTGGTTTGTGTATATGCTCTTGGAGAAAAATCATGGGAAACATTTCAATAAACGTAAATATAATTATCGTCACCGTCCACATTGCGTATACAAAATATTTCAATAAATATTTGTCCTCTTGACTTACTGAAGCAACGCAAACTGTGTTCGGCAGTAAGAAACAGCGCTCACCTCAAGATGAACAAACATAAATTGCTCGAGGTTCCGGCACAATCAGCCGCGCGCCTTGTTACCGAGTGAGAACGATCTATTGCCGCGTAGCACCTCGTAGCAAATCGTAGCACCGCGTAGCCACTCGTAGCGAACGAAGGTGCTATTATACCGTAATTGAATTATGTTTACACGTAAATTGCTTTTACAATTCTGTTTGTCAAACAAAGGATGTTTCAAATTGCTTTGAGCTAAAACAAACATACTTGAGGATTACGTATAAATAGCGTTCTTCGTTGGTTGAAAGAATAGGGTATTACATGCATTTTTGAAATACAATCTTAAATAAATTCTTTAGTCTTAATATATCTCTAAAAAATTAAAAATATTTTTTTTTCTCACGTTATGTACGAATATAAATTAATTGTTTTATCATAATTTCAAATTTCGCGCGTATTTCGCGAAAACGCGGCACACAACGGACGCCATGATTGTTTTTTGGTCATGACTTCATTACGTTAGTAAACAAACTACAGCTGTCAGTAATACATATTTTTATATGTATTGAAAATTTTAATAATGAGTAATTATGCTCCGTATCGTTGGTGTGTTGTTTCTGAATGTGAGAACACTAGTGTAAAAACACCAGACAAATTATGGATTCAAGTACCAGTGGATATAAATATGAGAAACACTTGGTTAAAAGTTGCTTACTACCGTAATGACGTCATTAGCATGGCGGCGACATTTCGTAGTGTTCAAAGACAGATAAAAAAACCTAAAAACTTTAAACTGCAATAAAAAATATATTTATGTACCTTACGAAGTGAAACTAACATTTCCCGATTGCTTTTCCTCTAAACAATCATTGTAATACACTTTTAATTTTTTTCTCATCTAGACTAAAATACCCTATTTCATGTCTAGATTGATACATAGGCCTAATGTCTATGCATTATTTGTGTATAAGAAAAAAATATTGCATCGAACATCGATGACATAATTAGTTTTCTTCATGTTAATATTGCATGTTTACTTAGCAGATATAAATGTGTGTATGGGCACGTGCACGAGCGCACCTATTCGCCGCAGTCGGGTGGTCTGTGTGGCAGGTATAACGTTGTTACTGGCGCCAAATATTTGCGCTCTCCCCTCTGAGATGAGATGCTGTCATGTGATCACTTCTACTTCGCGCTTCAATCAAATTACTTTTCTATTTGTTTGATGATTTCTCACCGTGTACTGGCATGAAAATTATGGAATTTTCAGAGCTCATTGTTTGTGATCTGCATTTACTTTTTTTCTGTTTTTAATGAAAATCATTGATTTCTTTGATGCTAATATTTATTATTGACTGTTGAGGTTAAAGACATCAACGATCATTCTTGTGTCATATTCAACGTCCTGATAAGGCAATTCTTTATCAGATTGTTGGTAACCAGGCATAATTTCGCTTCTAACAGTGTTTACAACAGTGTTTCAGTTCGAGTCGTGACTGAATGTACGAATGCATTGTATGTGTGTGTGATACGTGCGACATGACACGCACTCGTAAACGTACGACACTTCGAGACACTTACGTGTGCTCATATTTTTATTATTTGCACTATTGCTGTAACTTTCTCCAATTACCCCTCCAAGCTTCTTTATTTATTACCGACTACATAGATTATATATACACACAGGATAAGAGTAGACTCTGAGAATTATATCCCTTTTGGCTTAGATCTTTACAATAGGGTCGGGTTTTCACATGAATCTATACCAACCACATTTTCCACTAAACTGAGTTTATATAAAACTAGGTCATCTAGTATTATTGATATCTTGTCGTATCCACGTTTGTGGGGTCCGGGTCCCCGCGAAGTAGTCAGCGGCTAAAACTTGGTGTTGTGTTTGAGGCTTTATGATCGCTTTACAGCCCATTACGCGCGTGTCGTGTAATAGAAACACTTGATTTGTTCCTCCCCAGGCACGCAAACAAAACATCGCCATTTTTTAATTTTCTTTCGGCAAGTAAACGTAGGGGAACAAGTTTACACAAATAATCTAAGTTGTTGTTCATCCTTTCCGAATCGTGTTCAGACAGTTGTGCCTCCCTCAAAGTTGTTAAGAAACGCAATAATAGTTAACAACAACAATTCCTGAAAGAATGAGTAATTTAAAATTCTTGATTATTTGACGGCATAAACAAAATAGCGTCGTTGATGTTTTATGATAAAACGTGTAACGGCTGTGAAGTTTAATTTATTGCATTAAAATGAAGTGGGTCATGTAGTGCGACGCGTAGCTACGTACACACGTGTCTCAGATATTAGTGTGTCGGCAGTAATTGTGTGTCGTGATCAGTAGCGGTGTATTGTCTCGCGGCGCGGTGCACGAGGCGACAATAACACAGTGATGAAGCGCGCGATATCGCCGCACGTGTACGCGCGCCCTTGACCCCGCGCCGCTGCTCCGCTCACATACAACGAAAGTGATACACATTCACAATCATACACTATTAAGCAGTGTAATTAACACATACATTCACCCTAATGCAGATATTTTTCACCTAAAAAGAGCCTGGCAATTCGTAGCACTAAGATCCTTGAGATTGTCATGAAGTGATGATGATGTTGTCCTCCTAGCCTATTATCCGCTATGGCGGCAGCGAGATCAGCCAGCTGCGCAGAATGTGTTTTAGTGCACAGGCATTCAGTATATTACGCAGGCACAGGTGCTCTCACTATTTTTTCACTCTCATAGCGCGATGGGACGGCAATCCCATACGACCGGAGAGAGATCAGGTGATATGCACCTGATCTCTCTCTCCACGGGTGGTGCACGGGTATCAATCTACAACTTCCAAGTTCGGGGCTGCATTATGAAAATTTCTTAACCCACAAAGTGATTTCGACCCAACCCTGAAATCGATCCCAAAACATCATGGACAACTGCTGCGTTTGCGACAGCTAGACCAACGAGGCAGCAAGAATTATGACCTAAGTAAGGAAGCCAAAACAATGTTGCATTAATGAGTTTCTCAGCCATATCTCTGGTAATACCAATAATGCATTACATGCGAGACAAACACTTTTAGAGGAAAATTGGACATCAAAAACAGTCTCATTACAATAATTAGTTTAACCAAAAACCCAGGTAAACTTTTTACAAATAAACAATGGTTAACTCTGGGTTTTTTGTAGACTATGTAGGTACCTACCCAAAGTTCTATCCAGGTAATACCGGAGTAAACAATTACTGAGTACATTCATGTACAAACAGCGTTGGAAATGTTCAAAATGTATTCGCGAGTGAATGAAAAGGTGCGGCTTGAAGGCGTTTCCTAATATGTTTGGAGATGTTTGTGTTGGGCGCGATATCGCGACATGTGAGCGTCGCGCGACTGCATCCTTGACCCGCGCTATATTTAAATCACTGCGAGCTGGCCGTGACGTATCTCTCTAATTAAGCCGCGCCGAATAACTACTTAACACAAATAACATTATTATCATCCGCTGTATTTTGGACCCATTCGTTAAGTTTTATAATCAGCTGCGTTTGGAGGATTGAATTAGATTATTTTACAAAATAAACCACATAAGTACTTATATATTACCGGTAGCACTAAAGCGTGAGCGTTTATGATAATATGCACGAACTGTAATTTGTTATACCTAGTGGTTTTCCTCACAGGAAATGTCCGTTTAGGGGATACGAGAATATTAAACTAAAAACAAACATAAATTAGTACTTTAATAATAAGTTTCTAAAAAAACGTTTTGTTTTATGTACGTAAGTTTGTGTGATCATGTTGGGGTGTACCAGGGCGGCAGAATCTCACGGCGCGGTGGAATTAAAAGTTGCGATCCGCGGGATTAAAGAGTGCGCGGTCGTAACTCGCGCTCTATGCACTCAGAGTCACGAAATCCGTGTTCATCTTGCCAGTACTATTGTTTGGAGTACGGGAGGGTATGTTTGATGGTAATATATAGCAAGATGAAGAAGATAGGTGCTGATTATGTACGTAGTGGATACTGAATTGGACTGAACTACGAATCTGATAGGTAAATTCCTCCACAGAATCTGGCGTTGAATTTGAATCTTCTTAGAAGCCAAACGAATAAGAGAAAAGTATATTCGCCTAGATGTGTCAGTGAGCGCACTCGACGTCTGACTATGTGTGTCGTGAGTGACAGCCGGGCGCGCACTCCATGCCGCCTCATTACGTTCTTGTGCGGTGTACACAGGATCGGTTGCGATTAGTCACAACTTCAGCTTTACGTTAAGGACGTATTTAGAAGGTAATACTTGACTTGGAAGACGCAATACTAGTGTGGTAGTCACCCAGTTGATAATTTCTGCTAATTATAGATGCGGGCAGAATGCATGAGGCATGAAAGGTTCATTCAGCTGTAATAGGCACGTAGGGAAGAAGATATTGATTATTTTACGAGATGGGATCATTTTTACCCACTACAACTAAGCCTAGATATTAATTTATTTAGAAAACCTGACGAAAACAGTTTTATGTTTTATGGACAACTTAAAACTAATCGTATCTTTGGAATGTTTGTAGCCACGTGTACCAGGGCTGCAGAACACGTAGTTGTTGTGTAGGTGCTCACTTTGTACGCGAAGTGCTGATGTCCGCTGATACATATGGATGAGACAACTTTGATTGCTTTGCAGATTAAGCCCTCTAGTTGTGTGGCGAGTTCGCAAAACATAGTAAGTACAACGCACGTGGACATTTGGGGACCATTAAATCCTTTTCAAGAAGCCTCATCTAAAAGACATCATGAATTATTTCAGTAAATATGATATTGTATGTCATACAATAGTCATAGTACTATGCAATGAGTTTTTTGCACAAGAATGGAATGGACTGAATTTTATATCTAATTAACTGAGAAAATGAAACAGTGCTTGTTTCCTTAGTTTCAGCGTTGCTTGAAATGAGGGCGAGGAGTACAATTCAAAGTTCCCATTTGAACATTGATGTACAAACTAAATGTATATACATCTATGTTAATCTGCAGTGAAGTGTAATTTCTTGTGACGTAAGCTGAAGTAGTCACGTATGCAAATACATGAGTGGACTTGCGGACGCTCGGACCTCGGCCGCGGAGCCCCGGGTACTTTGTCACTAATTGTGCTCAACTCGCAACTTGCTCACTCACCGTAAGCCGATAGCCAGGCGACACACCGGGATAAGCATAGGATATTCTATATCTATTGATACAAGCTAAGGCATGAATGGTAAACGGATTAAAATTTGATGAAAGATCAAAATATTATGTAATGTTTTGTTTTTGCCCTTCTTTGTATGGGAAGACAGAGTAATAAGTTTTACGTCTTTAGAAAAAAAATACCAAAAGTGTTATCCTTATTTCAGACATAACATTATGCATATGATACTTTTTTTACCTCACTTTCATGAGAAAATCCGGTTAAATAAGTAGCACAGGCGTCTATCTGTACCCCAGGCCTAAGGGAACTTTCTTAGAGTTGTTAAGAGGTCGGCAATTAGTCAAATTGGCGCAGCAGTTAGTTGCTCACTTGTTTGAACAGGATCCGGACAGTCTTTGATTCGGGACTTTGCTTCATTTGGTCTTTGCATAAATTACAATTAGGGGCAGTGTCCGATCTACCTGCTGCTGATAATTGCTTACGCAAATGTTCCTGACTTGAGCTTGTTAGTACAACGGCTTTACATGCAAACAACGTACCGTTTGTTGCTAATAATATCAGCTTTTTGTATGAAATGCCACTTGAGGATTAACATAAGGCAGGGCACGCCACCATCGTGGCGGTAAGTCCCCTCTTTGAGGAGTGGCTCGGGAGGAGTCACGGCGCCCTCACGTAGCGCATGACGCAGGTCCTCACCGGACACGGTTGTTTCGGGAGGTACCTGCACCGCATCGGTCGTGAGGAGGCGCCCGGGTGTCACCATTGTGCGGACAGCCCCGAGGACACGGTGGACCACACAGTCCAGGTGCGCCCCGCATGGGAGGGGCACCGCCGGGTCCTCGTCGAGGCTTTGGGCGGCGGCGACCTCTCGCGTCCGGCCCTGGTTCAGGCCATGGTCCGGGGCGAGATTGAATGGGATGCCGTCGCCTCCTTCTGCGAAGCGGTCATGCTCGAGAAGGAGGAGGCGGAACGCCAGAGAGTTCGCACCTCTCATCCCGGCCGCCGCGCTGGACCAGGTAGACACCATGGGCGCCGGGTGTCGCGAGATGACTCCCGGCCACCGTAGGCGTGGGTCTGTGGGCGGTGAGTTCGGGTGGCTCATCGTCCCTCTGTCTACTTAGACGACAGACCCGTGTCGACGGCGCGCGTTGTTCCACGCGCTCCTCAAAGAGATGTCAGCAACCCCAGCGGGGCCCAGCAGGGCCAAGGCCTGCCGGGGCTGCGGGTTGTTCGAAAGAGATACCGCGGCCCTGGTACATAAAAGGCCTATGACGGAACACGACGGTTTTTAGTCAGTAAGAGTCTGACACTCCCTCACCGCTGCTAACCCACAGCGGGAGGGGTCATTTGATGATTTTTAACGTCGGAAAAAAAAAGGATTAACATAAGGCAAGGGTAGGTACTGCAAAACATGTGTTGTAGTATCGCACATCTCCAAACAAACATTATTTGATTAAATCCTTAATGAAAACATTACGAGTGGTTTTGTATAAAAATAAGCAAGAGTAGGTGGCGGTGCGACGCGGTGGAAGTAAGAGGCGACACAAATTAAGTGAAGCGACGTCCCGCACCGCACCGTGCCGCGTCGTACCGCGTCGTGACGTCAGCGCGCGGCACGAGCGCCGGCCATGCAACAAAACAACGAAACTCGACTACATTAGAATTTACTGTGTAAATCTTACAGCTGAATTAATTGATTATTGTGTGGACTAGTTTTCTCTAGAGTAGATTCTTTAAGTAGGTAGGTATTGCTAGGTGCTAAATATGTAGGTATACTAAAACCTGTCGTTTGCATCCGGGGATATTACATATTGCAGGACCTTTGACTTAGTACTTGTACATAAAACATACTTATTTGAGTGAATTATTGGCAATTAATTTCACGCTATAGCTTTCGGTAAGCAGATGACACGAATACCGTGTAGTATCTTAAACATAAAATGTAAGTACACGTTCCGCAAAGAGTACAGCGGCTAATCGTTAACCAGAACACTTTAATTTATCTATAACGGCCAAGCTGGTACAAAGTTGTCTCTAAATAAACATGCAACACAATATAACGGTCACAGAAGGACTGGAATGCCTGCATTGCGCACATTTATGTTCATTGCGACGTAAGCTTAGCTGAAATTATTGGCGCATGATGACATTGTGTAATGCGTAGATCATAAAACGGCTATGAAAAGTTGAAAATAAAGAGTTGACAGACTTCTTGTGCAGTAGTCTTCAAAAAACTAAACAAGTAACTGATGTCAATTCATGATCCTCGAAGGATGATCCAGAAAATAAGTTATTATTAAAACTTGCTTAGCTAAAATACATGTTACAGTTGAGTGAAGTTAGTTTTCTGTGTTTTCTCAGTTAGCTGGGGAGCCAGTGCATCGGGCGGTTAGTTGTACGAATATAACCGAGTGCGGAATAACAAAGACTGCACAATGCAGTTTTAATTTTCACATCGGGTTATTTCGGCTTCGGTGGACCTCCGGCTCCGCTACTGTGACCATGGACTTCTTTCTTTCTTTACTTTTCCTTGAGTTTCTTTTTTATAATTTGGGATGTATTTTTTTAGATTTTTAAGATAAAGATTTTCTTGAAAAATCCTTATTATATTTTGGTTGCTATATAGTGTGGTATGATAACGACAATTGTATTACCTTCTTCCTCCTGCCCTGTTCCCTATGAACGGAGGTTTGTTTCTAAGTATCAACAGTGGCGACACGGAGTTACCTAATTGTTGTAAAAGATGCTTCTACTTCTTTCAGTCTGCTAAAAGTAGTGAGGTCCACAGTCGTCGCGAGCCCAGCACGGTGTCACTAGTGTTGTGTTCCGTGTAATTTATATTATACAGCACTAGAACGTGTAGTGGCGTGTGCACCCCTCCGGCGAGCACTGCGAAACTATCTCTAAAAACTTAGCACTAGTGGAACACTGGGCAGCAAGCATACACGGATTAGATACTATTGAGCCAAGCTTGTTGTATCGTGTGGCTTCAGAAGAAATTATTCACCACAGCGTTCACTTAAAGAAATACAACATTAATGCAACTGCACAAAAAGTAACGTTAAGTATGTCCAAACCAATAAATTAGCTAAGTAACTCACTAAGTAAACCTTAAGCCAAGATTTAATGAGGGAATCTAAACCGGAGCCAAATGACCGCACTACTGTAAAAAGAAGTATTTTGTGGCTGCGCAGCCATACTTTACTTTCACGTTTGATTTAGGCAAATTGACAGGAAACAAGGAGTTTTGCTCCAGACGCACTCGGCTTGGCTTCCAACCGAACAGCGATAATATTAATTGTTGTTTGGTCAGTCGGCCCTTCTTGTACACTGCACTCGATCAGAACTGCGTATCTTGCACATTCTTGCAGTTTGAATATTATTTGTTAAATGTTCTTATAAGTTTCACTTTTTTCTCTATTATATGATGCCTGAAATGCGAGTAGATGTCACTTCGATTTGAAAGGATAAACTATGGGTGTGTACTTCATCTGAAAATTAAAAATTCTGACCGGAGCTCGGAGATAGATACCCACCTTTATGTTTTTAGTTCATTTATAAATCTCCAAAAACGTTTTGCATTCTTACCGCACTTACAAAACAAGGCGTAATGAATTAATGTGGCGTTCGGCGTCCTCGCGCGGAGCCGTCGCTTGAGCGGAGCGAGGGGCGGGCAGCGGCCGCGTCACCGGCCGCGGGATTTATGGCCCTACACTAATTTATAGTCGTCCAGCTACCAGCGATTAATGGAAACACTTATTCCGACTTTAGTGTCGTTTCATTAACATTTATACTGTTTTAAATATTAAAAATGGATTCTGGTTGTTTTGTTTCAGAAGGTGGATTGGGAGTTGTAGTACCTACCCGTCGTATGAAAACATTCACCGGTGAGTTTCTATTTTGAATACACGCACATGATGGTTTACAACAGCCATGTTTGGTCCCAGATTAATTTGGCACACCTTAAAATATAAGAGATTTCGTATCAAAAAATCTCAAAAAATCGTATTGGTCGAGTATCAGGTATACCTACTCAAGAAAAGTTTTGACTTATGTACAACAGTTTGAATACTTAACTTTATAATAAGTAAATCACAACAGTAATTTGAATACCTGTCTACCTCGATAATATTGTGCGATATCGATAAAAAGTGAATTATGTAGATTTACGCGAGTGGGGGTGAGTGGTGGGGGGAGGGTAGGTTCACACGCCACTGCTTCGGTTAATATTCATGACGGACGGACAACGGTCCGGTTTGTTCCACTCGTTGTTCATACCTGTTGTAATGTGGCTCGCCTGGATGCTCTTCGAATTGTATTTTCATGAGATAAATATTATGGTACATGTTTTTGGGCATAGATGACAGATTAAAGACAACATCTTCTTGAATTGTTTTAAATAATAACCCAATTTTTTATTAACTTAATTTTACATTTTGCTGCATTAAAATAAAACGAAGTTTCAATGATCTAAAAGTAGACGTAGAAGTCGATATTTCATAAAAGTGGCGTCGGGACCTGTAGTTGACAAGGATTATGTAAATTAATTGGGGGCAAATATTAAATAAACGCGATCCGCTTGATTTGTGACGAGAAAAACTCGCCCAAGTGGGCGTAGGGGGAGGGGGAAGGAAAAATCTTTGTTTTTTACGAGCGCACCTAGCACGGGAAGCTGTTTTATGTTAATAATATACAAATACCTATCCTTAACAACTCCGGAAAAGAAAGTAATTCCTCATCTTCGATACATTTTATAATATCATTGGGAATGAAATTGCTAATTCTACTTTAACCAAAAGTGGGATCGGAGAAGAGAACTTGCTAGAAATAATACATGTATAGGCCAAAGTAGTGATTACATCTATACGAGTTGAATAAAGCGGCTAAACGCAATTTGCGGGGACTAATAAGAGTATTATTTATAGCAGAAGTAAGCAGCGTATGATGGGGCCGCGCCGCCATTAGCATAGCGGAGCGATGAGCGCGACAGAGCCACATTACACCGTAACATATTGTTGATTGGCCGAATTTGACTACACCGCAATACTCGTGTGTCATGCCGCAATGTCGACTGTCGTAAGTTTTTATTAGGCGTACCTACGGACTGCGTATGTGCCCAGACGAAATAATATCTATGAAAAAATAAATGTCCATATTTTTTGCGAAGATAGCCGGTAGCGACAGCAGAGGAAATTGCTTGCTTGCTGAGAAACCCAACTCCTACCTCATGTCAGTTTCTGCGTGCATGTAGTGAAAGATACCTACCTACATAGATTGCTGATGTCATTCAAAATTGCAGCCTGAATAAATATCCGAATAGTGTATAAAAGCCTCATTTGATAAACATAGAAAAAAGCTTTCCTTAAATCTGTGTCGTTTATACGACACGAAGGTTTATCATTAAAGTTCAGTCAGGTGAGGAGCTGCCTATCCATATTTTATAATCGTTTGTTTGATTAAGTACCTACACCTAACAGTTTTAGATGACTTCCGTAAGCCATGATTCATTTACTCGTATTTATGGAATACAAATACATTTAAGTTTTCTCTTTTTATCGTAGACATTACCTATATGTAGATACGAAATCGACGATGTGAGTTGTTCTGCGGGCGGTACAGCCGCGGTCCGTGCGTGTATCGCGTACCTATTCGAAATGAAAGCTTAGATAAAGTCTATTATATTTGCATAGAGAGAGCCTCCACGAGTGGCCGCCTCATATTTATTGCCAACTGTCCACAACACACTTAATTGTATTCCTTCAAGTAGCTCAAACAAATATTCATAAATTGTCGTTTATTGGTGACAATGTCGTCAATGGAGGTATGTAGTGCCAGCCGTGCATTGAATAGAGTTATGTATTACTGTAATGTGTGCCAGTTAAAAGAAAAATAGCGGCTATATAAAAGCCAGCACCTTATCTTACATAACTTTAATAAATTAGTTTTTCTTCTGTTATAGAAACAATACTTCAACTAATCAGTTGTGTGTGTGTTGCGCAATAGATAAGCTGAGAGCACACTCCGAAGCATTTCATTTGAAACTTAATAAATTAAATAGACGGCTCGTGCGTTTTTTCCAATACATTACTTAAGTAAATTGAACTTATAAAGCATACGTTCCCCTCTGAAGATTGTATGAAGGTAATTCAGTCGCGCTCACTATTCCAATAAAAATAAACAGTCGTCGTCTCAATCAGACGCGCAATCAGGTGCTCTTATTCTCATACATTGCCGTACAACACGCACACATGCATACACACATACACACCACACCCTCACGTATGCTCCGACTTACTGCGCTCTTTGTGATCAAGCCACCAAAATAGCGGACAATCCGGTTTCAAGAAATAGGTTAATTTAAATGATAGGCAATAATAGACGACCGTGTTATTTACTTTCGGTCGGTGGTCAAAGGGACTGTATATGACAAGAAAAGTATATGCGAATCACTGATTTGACATCTCAACATACGTGCATTTTCTAGTTTTATAATTTTCAAAGCAGCTGTAAAGTGTGAGTGGTCGCTTGCCGCTAGCGTCGTGGCCCCGCAGAATGTGTGGAACGCGTCACGCGCGCCATTCTGTCAGCAATATTGTCTAAAGCAATTTGTATGTAAATCAATTGTTGTTAATACTATTTATGCCGATGGTTATTGAGCATTACTGTTTACTTTCACCCTCAAAAAGTTAAACGAAACTCATTCTTGTTTACATAGTGCAAAAGGCGACATTTCCATCAAATTACTTGGGTTACTTAAGCCAGGTTGACGAAAAAACATGAAGCCGAGACGTGCTGTTAGGGAATTGTTAATAAGAGATTGTCTTACTGTGAGCTTTGTCGGGGATTATGGCGGTTATAAATTTTATTATATTATAAATAAGAAATTTATGTGTACTGTTTATCGGCGTTAAAAAGAGATGGGCTATCGAGCCATGTGCAGTGGAATGTAGGCCAGTCGCTCTCGCTCGCTCGCCGCAACTCGCTAATAAAACGGAGCTTACTAAGAAGGGATGTCAATTATTTCTTTTATTTAGTTAGCTCGATCAGAAGTAGACGTCAATACAACTGAGAACTTCATTTAAACTTCAATGTTCAAATCTGCCGCAAAGGATCATCTAAAGTAGAATACAAGTTCTTTAATAGGAGCCAAGTCTTCAGAGAGAAGGTTTTATGAAACTCCGCACGTTTAATTAGAGAAAGAAGTTATTTCATGTGATGGAAAAATGATAAGATATCCACTATAACAATATGGGCGAGTACGAGTGTGCGTTAACAAGTGGGTTAAGCGAGTAAATAGGCACAAGTAAGTAAATAAGCAACAAATCACCGCGTATCGGATTAGCGCTATAAGTTATTTATGGCGCTGACTTGGCGATACGTGACCACGATGTACGAGATACTGGATGTGGCGGTTATGCCAAATGGAGGACCTTCGTCACATACAAATAAATCATTAAAATAGTTTGCTATTTATGTGCCCACTCCATTGATGTACAAAAACCCACTCGCTTTGTTGGTTATGTTTGATATGGAGAGGATTATTTTTTATTGAGAGAAAACGCATTTCCCTTTAAGTAACACATTGTTCATGGTTAGTGACTGAAACTTACCTTCTCCACGTAGTCATGTAATGGTTCAGTATGTGGTGACAGCGCGTGTCACGGTATCGGCCGAGGCGCCCAATTAGCCGCTCATACGTAGGACACAACCGCGATACTCCGCGATAAGACACGATACGCCGCGATTACTCTGCAATGGACAAATAAAATTTTTATCCCTCCCTTTTCATTGACCTATAAAGGACAAGAATAAAAGTAGCGATAATAAATTCTGTGGCTTTAGGAACTAGTTTTACATATTTATGGACTAATAAAATGTACTGTTCAGGTGGATACGCTGTTTCGATTTCAGAGTGTTTTGCTCAACATCGTGGACTTGTAAACAACATCGATGTAGGTCTACGTAGGTCATTGGAATGGGGACAACCATTTTAATTTGCTTTGTACCTTTAAAGTTGATTTATTTACATTTTTATTTATTTACATTTTTGGTGTATATCCATATAATTCGCACATTCATCTTCAAACTTACGAAACAGTGTAGTTTCAATGTCCTTTAAATGTATTAGCAATAACCGCGTGAATAGATAGCTGTCTCCAGTGCGGAGTGGCGGCGTGTATCTGTCGTTGATTACAATAAATCAGCGGCCGCCGCAGCCACTCGCTACAGCTGAGCGTCCGTCTCAAGGCGACGCGGCGCGGTGCGGCGAATGTGTGCGGTCTAGTTGATGCACAGCACACCCTCTTCACGATATCTTAGAGTACAACTTCATTGTAACGCCATAATTTACGATCCCAATCACTTCTGTTAGCTGTCTTCTGCGTTTTGAATTAGGCCTTGCGGTTGCTTAAACTTACTCCAAAGTATATAAAAGTAATATAACAACTTACTTTTTAGTTTGATGTGTTTTCGGTTTTATCCTTACGAGTTTATAGGCTCGCTCCGGGCAGTACGATGTAAATAATATCTAATCCAATCGCCGTCTAGACGTAAATTAGACGCGAACTTTTACGATTTTATTGTCCAAAGCCATTTCGTTATCTGTGGAAAACATAAAGAAAATTCATTTCAAAGCCGCCCAGATAAAATATCGTTGGCAAATAACGTTAAGGGAATAAAAAGTGTAGAAACCGTCAGTACGTCGATACAACGCCATCCAATAATGAGCAGACAAAGGCGCGGCTCTGCGGCCGTTTCATAAATCAAAACTCGAGTAAACGTCATTTTTGGACGATCGTAAACTGTACAACATTTACAGTTCTGAACGACTGAATATTGTTAACGCCACAGAATAAAATATCGTGAACATGTCTACTGACTGTATGTAGCGTTGTTCGGAAATCTACTTGAAAAAATGACATGCTTTGGTTCATTCCCGGCGGGTGAGAGGTATTACGGTGGGTATTACCAATGCGTACGGATAAAAGTATGAGCATTAAAAAGGGCGAAACAATTTGAATAAGAGTGCGGGTGCGATCCAATTTTGTGATTGCGATAGCTGCTTTGGTTTACCTACTTTAGGTTTCAGCGCAAAATAATACCTTTCACTTGATCCTAAAGTTTTTTACATGAAAGAAAGCACTAAGACATGGCCAATCTGCACAATTCGTATGAGGTGACTTACAACAGCCCATTACATCAATATCATAAAAACGGACGTAAAACATTACAATATTTACGCCTCGCCAGTGCTGTCACATACTTATCTTGTTTGCGGGAATCCCAGAGATTTTCGCGGGACGTCCCGCTGCACGCGTCTTTATTGTGCATTAAAATTATTGTGTAAAGAATGAAGTGATAACAATTATGTTATGATGTCTATGAGACAGTTTTTACCCGTACCTACCCGACTTTGAAGGTGCCTAAAGCTGATATGTGTGGTACACCCTACATTGTTACGTGTAATAACTTAGTTTAATCGTCTGTCATCGTGCTCGTTTTAAATGAAGTTTTTTTTTAACTCTTCAGAAAGCTTTTCCTAATTCTGGTCCCGTAGCACTATGTCCCGTAGTTTACATCCCTAGCGCTTCTAACAGTGGTGTTTACCCTACAATGGGCTTGACAAGTCCGCGCTAGTGCTGCACGGTTTATGGCTCATCATAACTGCGTGATGGCCATCGCGCTTATCTCCCTATTTATATTTCTTTTAATAAACTACTTAATGCTGGAAGAAGCGGCTGCTTGGAGCCTGGTCTGTAGATACTCTTCGTCAGAGCTTTCGGACTCCCTAAATCTGCTACGTCCAGTATGAAGAGATTTTTATATTTTATTGATAGTCCTATAGTTATTTTTGTAATAAATTACTTTCGAACTTTCTTGCATTTCTGAAACTATAAATCTTTTCATAATAACCGATAGTTACAAAAACATGCGAGCACTATTGAGTACTGTCTTGCTTTAGGTTCTGTTCCATGCGAGTGTAACGTTTGGGAAAAGCTTGCGGTCACCATACGTTTTACATTCTAATTTAAACACTTCCTTTTGCTCGCTGCAAATAATTGAAACTTGAAAATTGGCCGCTTGGAACAGGGACTAGATATTTCGTCTGTAAATGATTATAAATTGTCCAGGTTTTTTCCGTGATCGACCATGCTTTGATTCTACAGACTTTAATCTCCTGTAGATAAAGTATCAGCTCCAAACGTATGATGCGCTTTTTATGGTCCATTCAATCCGCTTGAGTTTACACTCGCTTGCAGATTGAAATTCAAGAAACAAATAAGCAACTGTGAAGCGGTTTCTAAAATCAAGTAAACACATAAAACGGTCCGTTTTAAATGAAAAAACGATTGTTTGGCAGTAAATGTGCAGGCCGGGTTTATGTGCGGGCGGGCAGCGGGTTCGAGTCCGTGCCGCCCACCGCGGCCGCATAAACAAACACTTTGCGCTTTTTACACTTTACAGCTACCCTCGTAAAGGACGCGACACGACGCACCGAATCAGCGGTTTGCTTCTAGTGATGCGACATCACGATGGACTCAAGGGCGGATCCACCGTTGTGGGCACGATGGGCATGCCCACAACCTTAATAGACTAGTGGCTTCACACTTCTTCGGTCTTTTGACACAAGGAACAAAATAAGACTTTTTTTTGTGTCATGAAATTTTATGACTGTTGTTTACGAGATCACCATATTTTTTTTCTAAAAGCGTTAGGTTTCGAGGTACTTTCGTGTCCCAAAACTCAAAAAAAATCGCGCTCGCTACGCTCGCGGCTTCTTCTCTTTACGGTGGTTTAAGTCCAATGTCGAAAACGTAAGGTTAGTTTAAGTTAAAATTGAAAGTAGAAAAGGATAGCACCCCCATAACGCCCTCTTTCAGCACTTTCTGGTTGAGAAGAAGCGGTGAAGAACAAACTTCCCAGCAACACAGCTGTCTATTACAATAAAATTATTATTTAAAAAAAAAAATTGTTGGCACTATTTTACATTTTTTTGTTATTTTGGTACTTTTTTGTACCAAAACTCAAAAAATTTAGCGCTCGCTACGCTCGCGGTTTTTTCACTTATCCGTGGCTTTTTTTTACTTGTTTGGGTGATTTCATGTCCCGAGACTCCAAAATATTGCGCTCGTTACGCTCACAGCTTCTTAATTCCACTGTAATTTTTTAATCATTTATTTATGTTTGTGGCATGGAACTGAAAAATTTCGCGCTCGCTTCGCTCGCGCTTCTTTATACGGTTTGTACTACGTCTTAGATTTTGGTTTTATAACTTGATAACTACAACAAAATCTAGCTGTGACCACAACCTTTTTTGAGGGCTAGATCCGCGCTTGGATGGACTTGGTTCGACTTCACATTCTGTAATACAGTCGTGAGCGGAGGAACAAATAATTCCATATGCTCACAAGATTCTGTCCCTTGGTCTTTTCTGCGGTCAACTTTAGGTTATGACTAAATATAAAATAGTATAAGATGTCATGATCTAACAATAACTAATACAACTTCTTGATGCTACTGAGTCTCTTTTCTGAGTTTTCAACATCGACAAAGAGTTGTCAGTATATCGTGAGTCTGCAGGCCACCCCTAGCGTCTTGTGAGCGGCTCGTACGTCTCCTTTGGCCGCGCTCCACACTACACAATATTTGCATTTTATTCGCCCGGGGCGTCCTCCGTACTCCCAGCTCCAGATCGCTTTATGTGCTTCAGGTAATAACCTCTTTGACGGACACTCCTTGCCAAATTACTCCACCCTCCATACGACTTAAAACCACCTTTATGTCTTCAGCTTAAGGATGTTGATGAGCGCATTGGTTAATTTGTCAATTGTACAAGGGGTTGAGAGATAAAAGTAAACGGATTATTGGTCGTGTATCGCGGAATGGATCCATGCGGTCGTTTGTCCGAGTCTCAGCGTCTGTAGACGGGGAATGTGCATGTACCAGCTTATATTAAATTATATGGGACTAGCTTAAACTCCTTCTAAGAATATGGTGGACTGTTCAATAGCAATTTGAATATTTTAAAAGGACATTGAGGGTAGGTACCTCTTAGCTTAAACTTTTCCTTTGAATTCACCCCATTGTTCATCATCCTCCGAGCCTTTTTCCCAATCATGTTGGGGTCGGCTTCCAGTCTAACCGGATTCAGCTGAGTACCAGTGCTTTACAAGAAGCGACTGCCTATCTGACCTCCTCAACCCAGTTACCCGGGCAACCCGATACCCTTTGGTTAGACTGGTGTCAGACTTACTGGCTTCTGACTACCCGTAACGACTGCCATGGATGTTGAATGACAACCGGGACCTACAGTTTAACGTGCCATCCGAAACACAGGCAATGGTGTCTAAGATATACTTAGAAAGTACATACAAACTTAGAAAAGTTGCATTGGTACTTGCCTGACCTGGAATCGACCCATTGTTATTGTTTTGAAATAAAACCTTATGGTATTTTAGTAATGTTGTATACATTAGGCACATGAGTAAGTTACGAATATATTTCCTGTTTTTGGGAATATTAAAACATACTTAGATCCTCTCAAGCAGTCGACAGTAGTGTGACGTACTTCTACATACTTTTGACAGTAGCTATTGTGCTGAGTATATGTAAGCGGCTAAGCAAAGTGAGTGTAAGTATCTAAGCAGCAATAAATCGCTAGTGCTAAGCGTGCGCGCCGCGATAGTGCTAACGACCCGCTGTTTACGCCGCGCATGCAAAGCGATGCACTCACCTCGTGGTAGCAGGGCTGCCCGGCCGGTGCAATCCTATGCACTTCATGCACTCGATAAGTTTCAAAACTGAAAAAAAACCTTTCTATTGTTATTCTTTCCAAATTGCTAGCAATTTCCTAAGTTTTAACTTTTACCTTAAAATTTTGTTAGTAACATTTGTGTAACACTCAAAATTATACGAACGTGTAAGAATATAGCTAGCTAGGAAAACCCTAAGGAAAACGAAAACGAACTAAAATAAACATGTTTATTCATGTTTCTGCAGGTAATTCATGAATGAGTTTACGCAATAATTGTTCTGTAGTAATTAGTTCAGTCATGGTTTTCCTGTAGCAGGTACAAACAGGTAATATTGCACACTTATTATTATTTTAGGAAACAATATCGAATTATATTTGTGAATAATATATGACACACTATACGTGTGAATCATTTGTCTCGTGTTTGTAGGTTTTGGTTGCAAAATTATATAATTTAGGCAAACTCATACGCAGTTATCAGAAGCACGTCATATTTTGACTCATCTTACCATCCTCTCAAAAGTTTACAGGTTGTTTTTGACTTGCGTATTTTCCAGTCCTAATTTTTCCGCTTCGATTCCTTTGAGCCGCAAACAATTCTTCTTTGTAAAAAATATATGTTCAATTAAGTATCTGTCAGTAGGCAGATAAGAGCAATGTTCTGAATTGTCGGCAATCTGCATGAGAAAGCGTCACCCCTGCGCTCGCAGCGCCGTCTGAAGAAAGCAATTACCACCTCCGCCGTCACATTACACGTGCTATTACTGCACCTTGCAAATAGCACTCACATACAGAAGGCTCATCGATTCTTGATGAACATATCAAATCAGTGTTTGTTTCGCTTAACATCTCCCAATTTTCTAACGGTTCTTTCACAAAAAAAATACTCCTTGATTGAGGTTATGCTACTTACCTGTTGAAATTAGACCCCTGAACCACTAGCTGGTACAGAAACCAAAAGCTTTGACGTCAGTAATGTATAGAAAATAAAATAAGTCTATTGCTATTTCTACATATAACTAGCTACATCACGTGGGTTGTTTCTAAAGATTACATAGAGTGTGCCTTCTTCCTTGTCATGTCATCTGACACTAGTATCTACCTTAGTTAACTGTCTTTGTTGGGCGTTGAGTTTTATGTCTGCCTGTAAGCACTCTCCGAGTCTAAATGTAACTGCTGTTCATTATCATATGCTTTACCTAACTGGTTAGTTTCTAATTACATTGGTGGTTAGACTTAACTACATATTTCTATAAAGGTGTTTTCTAAAAACCTTACGGACAACTTGTAATGAAATATTTAGGTAGTTATTTACCTACGTCAAATGTTTTGCGTATTTCGAACAGCGTGGTGACGCTAATGTTGGCTGGTGTATGACAAATGAATGGCGGTCATAATTAGAGATTAGGCGCAAATCGAACGTTCCACATCGCCAGTGCGGTGCACACCGTTAAATATTGCATGCGCTTTGTAGTGTACTGGATGTGCCTATGGATGGACCTATTATTATATTTTTTGGTGTATTAACTTAGCTCTTATACTTTCATATTGTTCTCATATTAACACTGAAGTGAAGAATTTATGTCTTGAAAATATATAGTATAGACGTTAAGGAAAATATCCAGGTGTAGAAAGAGTTCACCAACCAGTTCTGTGTTCAAGTAAAACATTTGTCATCGTCCCCGGTTTTGTTTTTCAGTATTGTTTTTTTATATCTAACCCTTTGAAATGAAATGATGAGCTGATGCCAGTGCACTCTACAACTTCCATGATCAGTTAAATGATGATTTCCATGTGATATCGCTTCCAGCGTGGTCAGTGTGGGGCGGTCTCTCGTTGATTACGCGCGGCGTGACAAAGATCGGCCGACAACAATCCACGTCAATTTGTGAGCTGACAAGGTGCGGTCGCGAGCTCAGCTGCATCACACCGAACGCTGTGGAGTTGCACATGTGGCCAACTTTTGCTATAATAGAAATACTGAAGTATTAACGTTTGAACGCTGGTAAAAATGAATAGCAAGTGCACAAATGGTCACTAAAAGTGTGATTATTTCATCAACAATATTACCTATAGGTATAGCTTATTTACCTGTAAGCAATTTGCATCCCATTGGTATGTTACGGTATAATCTTGGTTGTATTATTACAAAATTATAGACTTCTGTATATTTTCCAAGTGGGAAGCTTTTGTGCTACATAATGATCAATATTGGTGCCCGTAATACCTCACCATCACCAATTTTTTTTTTACATAAAGGAAGTCTCGATGGGTCCTGTTCGCGCTTGCAGTCAGGTCGGTGCGTCACTAGTTTTGGCCAGCACTACAGCACTAGAGCGGCGCTGTGAGTGCGCCTCTAGCACTCGTGGCCGCTCACACATTGAAAATGCGCTAAATTCGCTTGTTGATTGAGCGTGTGTTAGATAGATCGCTGTTTAGAATTTAATCGAAGGTACATTTTAATAGATTCACTTTAGTTTTGTGATTAATTAAGAGCTGATTTAGATCTTTTTTAACAAGCTGTTTATCTTAGAAATAAAAAGTGATTAGGTATTTCCCTTTCAGTTCGATTTAAACTGTAGATTGAAAATCTATATCATATTATTTATTTGTAAAGCTATTATTAGGTACACATTTGCTCCACTAATTAGGACAAACACAGTTAAGGTGTGTCTTGAAGCCAATGGTATCGACGTATTATCTGCCCGCGGTCGGCGGCGGCACGTACGCGATCCCCGTAATGAGAGCGGTAATGACTCGCCTGATTGCCATTATAAATACACTCATATCTGTCATAGAAACTGTGATTCATTGATTGTGATACCGGGTTTTGCTTACTTAATCTCAGATTGGATAAGTTTAGTCCTGTGTTGGTCAATATCAAAAACATAAGCAGGTACATAAGGCTTAAATAGATGGAATATCAAGTACTCTATAAAGGAAAGGAGCACGCTAAAATAAACAACTTCAAGTCGTTCTTATTTAAATCGGGATAGGTTACCTACTTAAATCAAAATCTTTTGCAACCAACATAAAGTAAAGCGTAATTAAAAGCAATACAATCGTCAACCATTACCAAAAACACAACCCAGTGTTAATGGTTATCGTAATCCCAGAGGTAACATCGCATCATGTGACGCATGAACACGGGCCGGGTTTGTCTCACCCTGGCGGTGATCAGTCGCCAAGCCATGTAATCCCGGAGTTAAAACTTAAGTGTCATTAGAGCGCGCCTCACCGCGCATATTTTTATCATTCCTGCTTCCCCTTAACAGTTAATGGCGTAAAGTTTTAATTGAAATTTGATCTGGCGCACTTTTAACGAATTGTCCCTAATAATTATGTTCTCATATTAAAGTAATGTCTTTGAGTGGAAAGTTATTGGTCCGCTGAGCACCGTCGAGCGGAATTGCTCGCGATTTATAGCAACGGGATAATGCTTTGTATTATTGTAATGGTTTTAATTACATATTATACAGATTACGTTTTATCATGTTCGATTATCTAATCGAATGTTCGTTGAGTTGACCTGATAAGTTATAACGTTGATGAATAGGTACTTTATTAGCCTCATTTGATTACCTACTAAAACACATGTACATACTTATAGTTATTATTATTATATTTGTTGTAAAAGAGTTTTATAAATATTGTAGTCGTTAGAGGAAAAGTCACAAAGCTAGAACTAAATACTAAATCGAAAACAATCATTTGGAATTCATCGCAACACGCATTAAATAGTGTCCGCCGATAATCCGGCCGTTACAATTCGAACGTGTTTGTAATCCACGCAAAAATGGCGGCGAGCGCCCGCGCACACATGGCGCGCACCTCGCGCATTTACATAATTTAACATTCTATTGTACGTGTCTAATGCTGTTACCTCACACATTAGCTCTTGCAGCGCTTCCCAGCTAAACGACGAAATTATTCAGCATTGAGTGAAGCGCTTTATAGCTGTTGTACACAATTGAGAGTATAAAGTTACCTGTGAGGGTGGCGCGCCATCTGTCGCCGGCGGGACAATGCACAGATTTATCGTTGCAAAATGCGCTTATGGGGGTTTACGGGGATTCGGTTTTTTGCTCGCTATCAAGTTTCCATTAGCTAATTTAGTATCGATTCACTCACGGTGAAAGTTTAGCGGTGCGCGGACGATTCACAATTGATGGATCGTTTTTATTCGTTTCAAACTCGAATGCTCCAAGTTTACAAATTCAATTTTTATGGACAGAAGCGGAATATTTTGGTAATTCAATTTGAAGTCTGGAAACAGAGAGAACAGGGAGTTTTATCTTATTGTTTTGGCTGTATTTTATATATTGGCGTTCCAGTTTATTTATTTAACTACTTATAAAATCACATCATTTTATTCAAAGCTTGAGAGTTGGAAGCAATGAATATTATTCTTTGCTATAACTCTCATCCTGGTGCATTAATGCAATGTTCCATAAGCAAAGGTAATGTATTACATTTATATTAATCGAAAACGTCACTGGAAATTGCTTCTGTCATCAATGCGGCCCTCCACGGAGGGGCTACCTCCGGCCCTCAAACATCTGCATTATCTTACCTACGTCCCTCTCGAAATCAGTTACTGCACGGGCATTCACTAAAGTGCATTTGCCATTCCGCCCGTCAAACCTTACAATTATCTCTCAGCGTGCATACCATAATAAGCTTTGTTGCTTTCACATACAATTCATATTTGAACACCAATATCTAAACATGCGTGCCTAAACGATGGTAACTTATACTTTTCCATTAAGTGCACGAATAACAATCCTAAAGTCAACGGCATAAGCTTCACATTCGCGGAACAATTCGCGAATGGTTACGGAATACGGTCCGTTTAAGCTAAGAGGGTAGTTCACATGTTGACGGTGCGATTTATCAAATTTTATACGTTAGGGCACGACATGTGCGTCCGCGGACAATCGCTTAGGTGCAACGCACAGAGGGTTCACAATTAAATATGGGCCGAGAGGTGGCTAATGGATTAGCAGATGAGCCCGCCGCCTTATGGCGCGCAATCACAATGTGCAGATGCGCCACGATCGGATCCCTGCCTGACAAGTAATTTGTTTACCGGAAGATTGAAACCGAGTGTGAGATCTTTTTGCGCACATATGCCGTGAAAATATCGCGGTCGATACCTATTTACATTCGCATCTGTTACCGTACTGATGTTGTACAAGATATGAGAGTCTGTGGTGTGATAGAGAATAGTTTTTGAGAGTCCTGATAGGTGGGATATTATAGGGGGAATAAGTGCAAAAGTCATAAAGAATACTGTTTCAGAAATAACTGAGTTTGTAACCTACCTCAACATGCTCCACTAGTGGCTAGGTCGCTAATGACAGAACACACGCACGTGCCGCAGTTTTACGAGCAGCACTTACTATTGTGCAGCTGACTGCTGAGATGCACGACAAACGGCCTCGATGCGATCAAGTGCAATGTGGCCTATTGTCGACAATAAGTGCCGAGGTCGAAGCAATAGATAGCCAGAGGTGCGAACATATGAAGGTCCTTGTCTATATTTGAACAATTGCATTCTACGCATTCAATAATAGATCGGTGTGTGGTAGAACTATGACAATGAACGGAGTTGATTTTTAAATTTATACACACTAAAAGTGTATTAATGGTGTTGGTAGAACTGAACACATGGAAACTGTAACCTGTATCGACTAAACTATTTACTTGACTGATCTCAAAAGCGAACTGGATGCATTAGAACCGGCGATATTTCGCTGACGTGATTTCTCTTTCCGTCACCTCAGAGAGTCCTTCGACCAGGAGCCGGTGTTCTGCAAATATAATAGTAATTTATCGACGCCGGCGTTTGCGAGCGCTCGATGTAATTGCACGCGTGTGTCCCGTCACTCACTCGAGTACTGTCTGCAAACAAAGCTTAGCAATACAACTGCTTGTTGTTTCCTGTACAAATTCAGCGATGAATAAAGTTAAGCACTGGACTACTTTTACCTTTCTAGTAGGAAGCTAAACATCTTACATTTGCATCTTGCACACCTGATTTATGACAGCTGTCTTAAGGCAACTCTTTTATCCTTTCAAAGTTTTTAACCACAGTCATTGCCTGGATATCTTTTGGATCATTAAAATATATCATCATCTTCCGAGCCTTTTCTCAACTATGTTTGGGGTCAGTTTCCAGTGCGATCGGATGCAGCTTAGTACCAGTGCTTTTATAAATATATGACGAGATTTTTATCAACTAATTCACCTATCCTTGTAAATCCAATTTCTTTTAAACATGAATTCCAATAGTCTCCCCGCTGCTGTCGGTGGGGCTCACCTATTCACGTGGGTGATGGATTGCGGCGTCGATTAGGGCGCGCTGACCTGTTCTTTCATATCTCGCTAATGGCCGCCAGCCGCCGCACACCTACACACACCTCCACTGCCACCGGGCACGCACATATCCTGGATGCGTTACTGTTTTATAGGAAAACTTTTTTTGAATTAAATAATTGCGAACAATAAGTTATTCCATGTCAACCACCAGGATGTGCCCTAATTAAGTATGTTATGAACTGAAATGGATTCAAATTGCGGATAAAGATTTGTTACATTTGGTACATAGGACTAGCACTGAACAAAATAATCATGTCTAAAGATCTCAAAAACATAGCAATGGTTTCTTGTCTAATCACTACAACTTTACCGGAAGAATCTCGAAAGGATTGATGACTTTTGGCAGTAAGTCATTGCTAGCTAAGTTAACCTTTCATAGCATTTCCATTGCTCGTAGGTCCACGGCAGTACCTGTCTGCGTCGGCTGTCAAATATACAAGGGTCATTACTTAGAGCATCACCGGCCGTAATTAATATAACGTGCGCCCAAATTGAGCTGCCTTTTGGCTGAGTCGTGACGTGGCGGGGGCTCGTCGGTACACGTCGGCTGGTCACTCATATTGCTAACGATGGCTTTTTACCTCAACTTGATAGTAATGCAAAAATCTATTCCATTGAAATTTCCACGTAGACTATTAATTTGATAGGCGGTTGACGTCATAACCAACGCACCGAACAAATTGGATTTGTGAGTTCGAGTTGTTGATGTAACCTAAAACCGTCGCCCGTATGTGGGGATGTCTAGATTGTTGATAGACTGCCTGTTTATACCCGAGACCTGTCTTCATCATCACCGTTCATGTGGACATTAACTCTTGGCAGACACCCCTGTTCATCACGGCAGACAACAGCGTCCCAGCGGCTGAATTACAATCAGTAGACGAATGCAGTCCGTCATTGTCTAATCACGCTACCTGGAGCCTATCGGCCGCAGTCAGCATTGAACACTAAATCAGGACGTCAGAGGATCATGTCACAAGGCATACACGGTAGAAGACCCACTTCATAGGCATGAAGTGGGTAGGTACCCATATTTGCAAATAAACGTATCTTTATCTTTATCTTCATGTATTTTGGGTGACAAAACACATAAAGTAGGTGATAAGTGGTTATCTACTCTCTTTAAACATAAAAATTATATTTATAGAGTATTAAACTCTTTACCCGGATCTAATAGATAAAGCTGAAATACCTAAAAGGAACACATCATTCCTTAACTTAAAAAAGATCACTCATGAGATTTGTTTTGTTACGACAAGGTAAGGCAAATCTTTGGACTACCACTTTACGACTCCATAAGGATGACTCCACTCTGTGTGTACCAAGTGACGCGTTAATAGTTACCTGATTGATGGAGGTTTCCAAAGTGATGTGTTGTGAGGAGTAGCCCTTCTGCCGCGTGCCTGCGCCCCGGGTACCTGGAGCGGACAGTAATTAATGTTGACCCTGCGCCGCAGAGGGCACGGGAGACGCGACGCGCCGGCGCCGGTCAGGTGCCACGCTTACCGCTGTTTATCCATCCCTTAAGGGACTTAACTTGATGTTTGTATAGAAAATATAATATTAAAATATTTCATAATATTCATGGTAAACAGGTAAAAGATGTACCATTTACCAAAATTGGCTATTAATGCATTTATTTGCGCAATTTTCTAAAATGGCATTGTTTAATTCACTTATATGGTATACACAGGTGAACGATAAGGCAGCAGATAAGGAATCCTTATAAAGAATTAAAATCTAATATTTAAATATATTATTTTCCAATATATTTATACTTGTTTTCCTCCAATTCTGCTTTATTAGGACCATAGTGAACAGGTATTATTTATAAAAACGTTGATAAAGAAAACATATATGGCAATAGGCGATAGCTTGACTTAAAACAAACAGCAAACATGGGTATCGGGGAAAACACCTCATTTGTTAGAAAAAAGTTCCGTGCATTGTTCCTCCCGGATGAGTGGCAGCTAGTATGCAGATAGGCGCGCTCCCCGGCGCCGCTCGCCGTCGGTTCCGATTGCTCAGTAATTAATCTCACCTCCTTTCACGTTCCCCTCGCTCGTGTTAACATCGTGTCCTATTATTGATAACTCTCGATCGCTGCCCACAATGCCTCCACAATGTTCACCAAAAATGTTTTACTGATCGCCTCCATTACAATTTAAACGAGCAATTAATATAATGTTTTGTTCCGGGAAGTAATGTTATAAAGTATAGATAGCGAGATCTTTTAACATAATATCTATATTGCAGCGACTTTATGACATAGGTGAGTACATAAAGCATATGGGTAGACAACGAACTTAATTGTGCAACATCAATTTAACATCTTTTCAACAGCACTTTAGTTATTAATTGTTACATGTTCTGGCCCATTCACTAAAGTTCAGTACTGTTCAAAATGTCAGATATAAAGATATGTTCGTCCATTTAGCAATAAGTTGATCTTGCAAGCTCGCGTTGGCGCAACGTGGCGAGTTGCATGACGATGTGAAATGGCTTAATATAAAGGAATCGGAGTGTAAGTGCGAATAGCCAGCCGCCCGCCGCACGCAATCAAACCGCAGTAAAATCGCAGCGCACTGATAACTGCTTTCGGACGGTGCCATACCGAGAACTATTTTATGATTACGATGCTCATTTTTATTTAAGTGAAAAAGCTATTAACTAGATTTTAACTGTACGATCCACCCGGCTCCATAATCCTTCGTAATAAGGGCAAATGTTTTCTCATCTTGGATACTAATTGATGATATGGAGTATCTTGACCCGAGATATCAGTGAGGTTTTAATTGCTGATCTCGCAGATTGCTGTCCGATAAGATTGTCAGTACTTCAATAAATCTTAATTTATGGAACAAAGTGGGCGGAGTTCAAGAATTTATCGTCGGACTGAATTTCTTTAATCTTCGTGTCCAATTGATGGATGTAATGAGATATTTTAAAATGTTGTGTTGGGAACTTATGAGTTGAATTTTTTGATAAAGTAGTCACACTACTTTCAAGCATCATATGACCACCCCGATTTGATAACTTTTTGCCCACCTAGTATTTTGTTTTCTGGCTTTTGGGTAAAGAGAGATTTTCGAGCTTTAAACATCCTTGAAGTGGTTCTCTCAGTGTGTCGGTTGAATCGAGCAGCAGTTTTCATATCGAGTGCAATAGTGAAGTCGGCGAGTGATTTATCGCGCGCTGTGCGGACATATGAGCCGCACATGACGCGATACTACAGAGGTAACCAAAGAGATCAAGTCTTTCATTGGCCTAAGGCTATAACTGTAGGGACACTGGTCAATTGTAACACATTTCAAATTTTAGTTAATTTTGTACCAATTTCTAATAGAAGTTACTGTTTAAGGTTGTTTGACTGTTACTACAAGTCGTCAGTTAACTGTCTTACCGTCATATCATATTCATTCCTCAGATCGTACCCTAACATGTACCGTATTGATGACTGTTTCAGTACACCAACTCACTATGCTTATCTAGAGGTTCTTTCAAAAATACCTCATCATTTGTATTTTGTATTTTTAACCTTGCAAAGTTCTGATGGGGCACTCATCAGATTTATTGTTCTGCATTTAGCGATTACGTGGTTTTGTTGTCCTGTAAGTATGCACTGCAAATCAAGTGCAAGTTTATGTCGCGTCACTCCGCGCCTCGGTAATGTGGTTTCAGTGCAAGTACTTAAGCTATTTTATTGATTGTGGTTATTTCCATAATGCTAACTCTATTCCATTACTATCGATATAAATAGTTATTACTGAAGCACTGACTACGTGTAAATGTTCACGTCGACAGCTGATGTTGACATACAGAGCTAGGACCAAGACTGTCGTGAGACTGTGTCGACTTCTTTAACTTATTTTATCCAGGTAAAACAAATAATTGCTTCAATAATGAAGTGGAAATAACGTAATGATAATTAAGGCAAATAAAACATACCTAAAAATAAGATTACTCAAACCATGTTACTGATTGTTATTTAATTAATTTTGTTTTCATTTACTTATAAAAAATCTTCTGAATCCATATTTAAATAGATGAAACGACCAAATCGTGAAAGCTATTGCTTTAATCCCAGCATGAGGCGTGCGTTTCTCCTGGATATTGCTCTGAAGGCATTCTATCACGCAGTGGATCTGCATGCGGTGTTAGCCACACAATTATTCATAAGTCAGTGGCGACGCGCGGCCGGCACGCCTCACTAAACCCATACACTTCACTTTCAGTTCGTATCGGTAGCTGGAGAAACCATACAAACTTATCGCAGAAAATATAGCATGTCAAAGGTCCACGCAATTTTGCTACGCTTATACTTTCTTGGGTCTGAGCCTACGCCGTAGCAGTCGTAGGCCGTAGCCCGTAGCATTTTTTTTCTTTTAAGTTGCAGTTGTTTTCGTATTTGAATTTTGATAATGGGTCATAGAAACGGTTGCAAACCTTTAACTTCTGTCGGATTAATTGTAATCATGACAAAATTATTATATTTATTACCAGCCGTTTTCCCGCGGTTTCACCCGCGTCCCGTGGGAGCTATTGCCCGCACCGGTATAAAATATAGCCTATGTTACTCGCAGATAATATACCTTTCTAATGGTGAATGAATATTTAAAATCGGTCCAGTAGTTTTTGAGTTTATCCATTACAACCAAACAAACAAACAAAGTTTTCCTCTTTATAATATTAGTATAATGTAGATCTACGGAAACTTAGTTATTTACAATATTTAATGCTATACTCCCCGTCAGTTCAGGGTGTATGCGACATAATTGTCGGCAGTGGATCAAATAAAGACATGTCCGCGTCGGGCGCATACAAATGGCACTCATTTGTGACGCGGCTCACTCATTCACTCACTCACTCATTCCGCTACACTGCCGCAGGTTATGGAGACAGGCGACCATACTCATATTAATTTTATGGCGTTTACTTCGTTGTTGTTCATTTTGCAATTTAGAGTATATTAGTAACCATAAACACTTTTGAATTGATCAACTTTATTATAATAGTGAGGATTTTATTTTGTACACCAAATGTGGAATGGCAGATGACGAAATACAAATGTAAGTGATATGTTGGAATTCATAAAAAGCCACTATTACAAGCCTGCATTTCACCACACAAAAATAATGTCAATAGAACCACATAATAACATGAAGCACTATTAAAATCTGTTCAGCAATCGCAGCGCCACTAATAAGAAAACTTTGAATCAGATAGCCGTGACGTCACGCCAGTGGGAGCTCCCAGGTTCATCTCCCGATGCGTATCACGGCCGGTGCTGGGCACACGTGATTTATGCCCACAGTTAATCCCACTATTTACTAGTTTTACTCGAAGGTAAAGAACAGTTTTTCCCGAGGACCCTTACGGATGATAGGACGGGTGTAAGGGATAAGAGATTGAGTATGTTAGCCAATTATTATTTAAGCTAAATGTAGACGGCCCCCAGAAAGAATGTTGAATATTTTGACCTGCCACCACAGTTCAAATTCAAGTTTATTTCCACCTTATAAATAGTTACACATAGCTATTACGTAGTACCAGCCTAAAATTAAATATAGGTACTATTCTGAGAACATCATATCTACAAAGTATGTATTTAGCAAGCGATAAAATATTACGTCATCATAGATTTTTACGTCAATTTTAGGAAAATGAAGTATCTTCCTAACCTAAGTTTGAATTTGCATGGTGATATGACGTAAACGAGATTAGAAAATTATCGTGCTTACCGTATAAGGAAACAGAAGTCGCGTGACACGTGAGATTTCCCCGTGGCAAATTTTGGTTTGTTGCTAACCGCATCAGTCATTGTTTTAATTAGATTTTTTGTTAACTACTTCCTCATATTTTACCTTTCGTGGCCCAAATTATAGCGCCAACTTCGAGCTCGAGAACAAACATATTTTAATAACATACGAAGCAAAGTAAAAATAGTAGGTTTAATTGTATTGTTTTCACACCCCCAGTAACCCGCTATCCGCTTGTGACTGGAGCCGAGCGGTTACTAAGAACAGTTATCAGTCAGTGCGTGTGATGTATGTCGGCCGGCCGGGGGACGCACCGGCGGATAATTATCTGATACCTTGTTGTCAGCCTCCATAGGCTCCCGGAAAAACAATATTAAACCAGGAGATGTTTCAATTATTCTGCTTTACATTTATCAAGTCAAATCTAAATTAAAATCATTCACTTTTGACAAAATAAGTGAAATGAGAAGTCAATGAAGTGAGATCTCTATTGCACGTTAGTGTATGCCATTCAATCTGTGAGAGATATAAATTAGATGGGATTCCGTGTAAAGTATCGCCTGCCCCGGACTCACAGCACAATTAGGAGCAGATCACTTTCCATCTAAGAAGGCGTTTCTTGTTATTTTTCCCTTGGCTTTGTACTCCGCCGGTCTAGGGAGCCACCAAGTCGGAGAACAAAGTATGACGTAGAGAACACAGAGGGTTTACTTACGGTCACTACTACGACAGCCGTAGCAATAGATAGTAACTAACTCAAAATATCATAGTGCGTTTTTGATTTGGTGAAGACTTATTGATGCTAATTCTTAATTTTATATGACGTAGTAGTATCTGTTATATTGATTTCGAATAATAATATTATATATTCGAATACCGAATGAATTGACTTGTTTGTATGTTTAGCCAATTTTGGACCAACCGTAACACTATTCTACTAAAATACCTCGTATAAGTATAAACTTTCTCTACATATTGTTACGTTTCAGAGTCTAGTTCAACTGTACTTTCGCAATTTCCCTGCCTTGTGTCCCGGGAGGGCAGGGGTGGCTCGTTAATTAGAAGGAGTATTTTATTAAGGGCAATTTGTCGGGAATACCTGCCTGATTGCCGAGGATTGCGCGCCGATTTGTTTGCGTTTTTTAGCGTTTCCTGAGGGGATCGCGCTCATTTGTTTGAAGAGTCCGCGTATCTTGGCACGACAATCCGCTTATGTTTTTCTAAAATAAAAAAAAATATTTCTTACAATTAATTTGAAGGTAACAGTTTAATGGGCTGAAAATTACTAATTAAAATTGTTACTAACTAAAACGTTTCGTTAGTATTTATAAACAACTAGGAAGTTTAATTATCAATATTTTTCATCGCAATAGTAGGAAGTTTTAGATTTTGTTTTGTTAATATACTTTACCTTTTCCTGCGTAAAATGAAACGTTTATTATGTTTGCTAATTAGTGTGATAAGTACCTATCGATAGTGTTTAATTACATTATTTGGTCAAAGCTAAAATACCACAATTTACCTATTACCGTGTTGTTATAATTCTGTTTATCTCGGTTGTAACTCGTGTAACGCGTGCATTACACATACATAGCTAAATACTTTGACCAGACTGAACCTGTCCACAGCACAAAGAACAAAATGTCACTAATAATAAATATTCGATTTAATAAATAATATTCTTTAATCGTGCAAACAAGCTTCCTTCGCAATAATTAGCAACCATAAGAATAGGTATGTATTACAGATAGGATATGGTCGGCAAAAAAGATTGAACAGAGTAATCAAACTCAGCAAAACTAAGTACCTACCGGAATTACATGGCAAACTATAAAACGGTTGGTAATCAGTTTATGTAAAAAGATGGTTCTCTTTCAGAATAATTGACATATTTCCAAGAAAAGACCAAAGACAACAGTCTTCAGATAAAGACGCTAATCTTTACAAACCTCCTGAAGCTAAGCTACATCTATAAATAGTGCGTGCTACAGTGAATCATGCGCGCGCGCCGTTCCCACGTCTGCGCGTGGGCAATTGGAGGAATTGACCGGTATGCGACGCCGCGCCGCTTGACCCCGCGCTCCGTTAATTGGCGTCCACCTAACTGCCGAGCGACGCTAAATCATTTGTGCTCTGTTGACCGATGACGAATACATGTTAACTCACTTGCATGGATCAACTCACTTTTCTTTTGGTGTTTTGAATTCAGAGCGTCTATTGTCTAAATTGTCTTAATTTACGTTGCACATACACGGGGCAGTTTCCTGGGGTGGATCCAGTCTTTTCAAAAAGGTTATGGGCACCATCCATGGTTAAAAATCCATATAATACCATACGTTCATAAAATTTAGGTACATAATATAATTATCATGTACACAGGGGGAGTACATATGTAGGAGTAGCATGTACGGTAGTATATAAGGAGAGTATATTAGAGTATACAGGCATAGAGTACATAACAGAGTATAATTATACGTATAATTATATAGTAATATGTAGTAGGAGTAGCGATTTTCAAACTTGATTTATCAGGTTTATATAGTGGTGAGATCACGGGACGTGAGGCGCGACAACAACATCTGTTGTTTAGCTCCCGTTGTTGGAATCTTGAGGTCAGAGGATTTTACGTAACTTCGAGGATCACAACATGACCTACGTGACCTGTCGTATGAGGTCACGGAATATACCTAAGCAGCACTAATGGCTTGTCTATCAACATTACCGTTTTCCCGTTGAGTCACTCGTGTGGGAAGATTAACGCAAATCAATATGTACTTACGTAATGATGCTTTATCTGCGCTAAGATTGAAAGGAACACTGTATTTGTACGATGTTTATGATGTAAAATGTGTTGGTGTTTAGTTTCTGATGACGTTAGTTCTATCGTTGTAGTTTACACTTTTATTTTGAGCGAGATTTTCCTGACCAATTTGATTTATAAGTATGCTTTTCACAGACACATAATTGTATTTAGGTGTGTACGTCCAATTTAATCTTATATGCTGCTTCCTCTTACAAATCACTGCAGCTGTACATATAAATAAACTTGCATTGTCCTCTTCACCAACAACTACCTACGTGCCTCCAGAATTTAATTTACTAATTCCTTACTTAATATGGCTGACCGAACTCGCATTAACTATTACCTCAATATACATCCGCTGTAGGTAGTACTTAAACACCGGCATTGGCTGTTGCTACTTGAATTATTACCTATATTAAATATTTAAAAGTTCAAAGTGTACAGTCCACAAGGCTTGCGATAGCAGTTACCACCTAACAGCAAGACTGAGTGACTCACAGTTAGGTATCTATTTACTCCTTTGTACTTGTTCAGTTTAATGTTTGTTTAGCATTTCATAGCTAAAGTGCTGCCATCACACTGCATAGTATGTTTGATTTTAATCACTCAATTGAACACACGACTAATCCGACAATTGTAATTTATACGATACCGCGAAATCGTAATAAGAAGCAATAACCTTACTTAGACATTTATTGGGGTCAGTAGTCTGGAATAGAGCTTTTTGGTTAAACCACTTAGTTTCTCCTGCTGTTCTAATGCTATTAAGTAGTTAAATAATCTCCTCGTAAGTTTATTTTAGGACAGATCATATTCTTCCACTGCTAACAGTGAATTTTTATTAGATTAAGCTGAATTTTGTGATCGACGAGGTATAAAAGTATTTATTTGCTTTGTCTTAAACATTCATAGTAAAGCATTAATTGGAGCGACATTCTCTCCGCACTGTCCGCCATACAATCGGGCCAGATGCAAGGTGCGGTCGTTGTCACAATGAGTCTCAAGTGGGTGTCATCTTAATGGCTCGTGTGTACTCCGCCTTTATTGCTTAGCATCTAATGCGCCCGTGTTTACATCATTAACGTCCACGTCTGTGTGCGTGAGCATCTGTGCGTGTGTGTGTAGACCGCCAGGAATGCAATGACCGATGACTTTTTTCAATTGAAAGTATAGCATGAAATTATAGGCGACTGGCCTGAATCATTCAATTAAATGAACTACTATTTGGATTGGTTTTATTAGGTGTTATCAAGCGTGTTGTACCTCTGACCATGTTTAAGTGGATGAGCTGACGTGCTCTACAGCTTTTGTTCTTTTCTTGCAGCAAGTTTATTTGCTAATATAATTTTTACTCTTATTCTTCTTACAGTGCAGTAGTACAGCAGGCAGTAAATAGTTTGTATAACTTAGTAGTTAGATGCTAGGTAAGACGCTCCGACACAGAAGCGTGAAGTGATCTGTACATTACAGATGTGAGACACCTATCGCTAATGAGCGTTTGATGTGATTCACAGGCGGCGCATGTGCGGCCTCGATACTACAACAGACACAGAGTATAACATACCGAACAGACTGGACACTGCTCTTATTACGCTAAGCTTATTTTATTTATTTGCTGGCTGGATGGAGAATATCAATACTTACTTTGTTCTGAATACATACTGGATCATGAAAACCTCTTGCTCTTTATCTCGAGTTAATTTGATATAGGTACACAAATCAGAATACATTTAAGTGAATAAACCTAGTCTATATTTACACACAAAAATGAAATTACCTAAGTCTACCTAAAACATAGCTACCGTAGTTTACCCAATAGGCTGGCTGCATTACGTCTTTGTATTGCAATGCTTAACAAATTGACGGTCAGCCATTGGTTCTATATTTGTCTTAGGTTCCTAGTTATTATTGTATCTAGTATCGCATCTGCAATAATAAAGTAGTGTTTGACGAGTGCGGTTGAGTCGTGAGAACGGCGCGCATGTGTCGTACACACTCTTATTGGCGCACATACTTTTTAATTACCTCTACATCATGTAGGTACACCACACAGTCAAGTATGCTATACAGAAGATACACTCAAAACAACTCATCAAAAATGAAAAAGATTTTATTGATAATGAAATACATTGACAATTACCGAGGCTGTGTGTGTAGTGTGTATGTCCTAAGAAACACTGACTTTTTGTTAAGGCAGGAATTTTATGTGTAACTGAACACCGTTATTATATTTTTTTGATTTGGTTTACTCTCTAACTCTCTCTGACTTTTGTCATCTGGATGCAAATGATCTGATATCCTACCTAACTAGGTACATATTACAGAGATCTTGTTGATTTTCTGTCGCTACTTTGTTATATGTTTGTAATTGGTAGTTAGCGGTTAAAATGTGTGTAGTGTTGCTTAAGTGTCGTCGTGTGTAGCAGATGTATGTATGACGTGTCTTATTAATACTTTTCGTTAACACGACTCCTGGCTTTAGGTACGTATATCTGAATGTGAAGTTTTTAATTAGGAAATCACGACTTAGAACAAATAGACGGTTATACCTATACAAAAGGATAAAATTATTAGGTACTGTGTCATTATTTAAACAATTTGTCAACCATTCGTCCGATCTATTTATTTTGTTCACTGTTCATTGCTTTCCTCTAATAAGCCGTAGACAACAATTACCTATTGGACTATTTCGTTTATACCTAGTATTGACGGAAATTCCACGAAGCACACAAATACTTGGAAATTGGTTACAGTTAGTTATTTTTTAATACTCGTGACCGCAGTTATTTATAGTCAGTGATATCGGGAGGTGAGGTGTAGTTTATGTAGAGGTACAAAACACATTGGAATCGGAATGATTTCTCATCCGCTGCAGTAATCGCGGTCAGCAGTAGATGCGGTGACTAATGCACTCAGATTCATTGCCTGTTTGTGAACCTGCGTTTATTTACACCGATTACTAATCACTGACACGGAAAAGGATTGTTTAGATATATTTAACTATGTAATTATGAGTTATTTGTGATTTAATCACTTAGGTATAATGATGAAAATACAACAAACAATAAATAAATTAACGATGGTTCCACTTTATATTTAATGGTTTATTTTCTGAAAGAAAAATTTTCTGTTGCCTGCTTTTCTGTGAAAACAACACAGATATTCTGAAATGGTAATGAGGTAATCACACATGTATAAGACTCACAAACAAACTTATCGGCTTCAAGGATGTGGTTTATTTATCTGTAAATATACTTTAATTAGGTAATTTGTTGGACGTGTCCATACCTGTTAGGTGTAATTATAATATGGTTTTATTTTGGGATCCATTTCAGTGCATGCTGACACAATCGATATTTTTGTGCAACCAGTTAACCTTTTATAGTTTGGATTACACAAGTTTTATTCTGATAGGGTCCTGTTTACCTGGTTACCTACGTAAATTACTTTACCATAACAACGTAAATATCCTTTAAAGGTAGTGTTAACGATGGAATTAGTTTTTGTTATTTTATCTTTTGTATTTTTTATCCTTTGATTTTAGTTGTAATATTTTTATGTCATTAAACTAATAAATTGACCAACGAGGGCGAGGTTCGTACGCATTCCGAACTCCTTGCAGTACTGGCTGCAACTAGCTGTTTACTTTTTAGTTTGTCTTTTGTTTTTGTTTTGAGTTGTCATCGCGCCGTCTCGCAGCGAGCCGCCCGCGCCCCCTCGTTTTTCTTGATTTCTTTAACTAGTTGTTTGCATTTTAAGGCCGGGTTTTCCCTCTTTCCCGGTGTTTACCGCAAACTATTGTATACAGTCCACCTACCACCGAGCACAGGTAGCTTAGAACCCTATATGCCTAACAGACACGAGGCCAAATCAGTTTAACAGCTGAGGTAAATAGATATTGTACTTACCTATTTATTTATTACCTATTTTACTTTTTGCTTTTTGTCATGTCTGAACTCTTCCATAAAATACCAAATGTTATATGTAGTTATAATAGATGGTGTTTTTGAAGCGTCCCCCGTGACGTAACGCTTGGGACAAAGAACACGTCTGTAGTGTTAGTCAGAGGCGCGGGCGCCGCGACGCTCACCGGCGCCGCGCCCGTCGCCCAATGCGGTTAGATCATTCTTTTTACAAGGTTTTGTCATTAAACTGTTGCTTGCTACCAACATACCTATCCGTATTTGTAACCGAACTAATTTTAAGCAGTAAGATAGGTGTTTGTTCTATATTTATGTTTATTATAATTTGTTGACCAGACTTTATCACTACGGACTTATTCAGAGGAATACCTTCTTATTAAACCACATCATTAGCGGGGAAATTGAACAATTGTTTTGAACGTTTCCATAGAAATCAAAACAATAGTTAATAATTTATAAAATAATATTAAATGCTACATAAACAGATGTGGTGTCCATATAAGGAGTTTCTCGGGAGTTCACCCGCAAGTCGCCGCGAAACTATTGACAAACAACATTTTGCATTTTGTCGCTAATTATAACACATAAGTAGGTAGTCGTTAACGAGACCTTATTCAATAGATACGGCATTACATAAATAAGTGTAGCTATTGTTTTCAGTACATCATTAGACGTTTCTTTTCCTCGTTATTTGGTTTAAAAGTAAGTCATCAACAGACTTTTTACTGTCCTATTGCTGAGCACAGGCCTCCTCTCACAGAGAGAAGGATTGAGCGTTAATCCAGCGTTCAGGATACCTCGAGATGTTTTCCTTCACCTTAAATCAGTCTTGAACCCTTCCAAGATTTACTTAAAAAGTACTTAGAAACTAACTTAGAACTGTTGCAGTGGTACTTGCCTGACCTGGAATCCAACCCACACTCGTACTTAAAAGGTTGTTCACTAGGTTACCACGATAAGTTAATAAATTATTTACTTTACCTATTTTGCAAATGTTGATGACAATTTCTTGTATTATTAAAGCAGTATTGAGGTTTGGATAACTATAAAAATACCGAAAGTAAAATGTATAATTTGAACCGAACTTTCTTCCTTCCTTTGTTTTCCAAGATCAAAATTAACTAAGTTTAATAATATAACTATAAAGTATAAGTTCACCTCAGACTGCGGTTGTAGTTAGTAAAAATGTTATCTGAACCCTTTAGCAGTTACCCTCAGTTTCGGAAAGTTTCAACTCCTATGAATACGTGCAATTAAAGTTTGACTCTCCGCACTAATCAATTGGATCCACTACATTTATGTATCAATGTGTAATATATAGTACATATATGGATGCTAGGTGTTTCTGTGTGTACGGATGAGAAATTAATTACATTTAATCTTCTGATAGAAACTTCAAGATTATAAAAATAGCATTTGTAAGTCTCGACTAGCTCCTATCGATCTGAGAACTTACTTTAAAACTGCCCTTTCTACTTTCTTTATTATATTTAATACTTTTAAATAAATCTTCCCCTCTAATCCAAAATATCCTAAAGGTAAACAGTTGACGCTTTGAGTCACAATATTATTTTATAGCACAGATTCTGTGGTCAGCTTGAGGAAGTTTCTTCGCTAAATAAGTACACAATCAACTAATTGGTCGCATCCGCCAATACCTAACGTTTTGTGCTCAATATTCAAATATGAGACATTGGTTTACCTACTTACCTATATGTTTCAATGGGGATTTCTTATGATTTACCCAATTTAGTTCTCAATACCTCTTAGGATTTTACTGCACAGAGGTAGACATACTTACCTATATATGTAGTAGTGGTTCGTTTATTTGCAAACTATTTGGCTTCCCCATAACAGTGTGTAACTGGACGGGGTACGAACAAAGGTGGTCGTTTGGCCATACTTGGCTATTAGAAGATCCCCCGAATCTTACGAGGCAACATTTAGTTGTGCACAAAGGTGGCCGCTTGCCCGCTCGCCCGAAACTGCAAGGATTAATTAAATTCTCTTCACTCACACATACATGCTAGAACACACACATACCAACTAGATCTTAACCTGTTCACTGTTTTGAATTACTTTGGCGTTGAGATTTGATGTTCTGAAAATGTATAGGTAGACTATATATAGTACAAACCTAGAAATGTAGCTTGCAGTACTTGTAGTGCAGTAAATGTAGCTTAACTAATGCTAAATTCCTGAAAAATATTAAATAAATAATAAAATAAAATAATGTTTATTATCAAAAACGCAACTTTACATTGTGGTAGATACCGTTGAGCCACAAACTAAGCACAGCTTGTATCTTGAGGCCCTGAGTGCTTTAATATTGCTTATATTATAAAGTTACATAGGTACCAAATCTTTGGAGATGAAATAGTAAAGGAAATTATGAGCTAAGGATGTTGGAACTTAAATTGAGGTACATAATATAAAGAAAATGATATTAAAACTAGGTGAATTAATCGGGCTTTTATGCTAGTTTGGTGTGTATGTGAGGGCATGTGTGAATGAGTGTATGTGTGAGGTGAGAGAGTGTGTGGTGTGTGGTGTCAGTGTGAGAGTGATAGTGTTGATGGTGTGGGTGACTTTGTAGGTATGTTGATGGTGTTGGTGGCTTTGTAGACTACAGCAGAGCTTCGGTTTCGATGTAAGTCAGTTTTAGTAGGGCTGCAGTTATCTTCTTTTTACACATATTGTGAGTACAGTCTCTAAGGTCACAAATTCTGTTGACCTTGTTGTACGTGCTAGGATTTGAGTATTGGGTGCAACGTCTGGCTAATTCAGAGTTGGCATTAGGTAAAGGTATTCTAAAGATCCGTTTTCTAAGTAAGTCCTGGTAGTCGGCGCGTTTTTTGATGACGGCGTGAGTAGCAAGAGTTGCCATGAGTATAAATAACTGTCGAACCCTTAGTACACGGAACTTTCCATACAATGTGTCTGTAGGAAATTTAAACGGTAGTTTTAAGGCTACCTTAATTAGAGCTCTTTGTGCTCTTTCCAAAGTTATGAAGGTGCTTTTTCCAGCACTCCCCCATATGCGTATGCAGTACTGAATGACGGATTGGCAGAGAGCGAAGTATACCGTCTTCAGTACGTCTAGTGGTGAGCAGTCCCTAAGTTTTTTCATGACCTGAATTAGTTTTCGGACTCTAGCAGATAGTGAGTAGATGTGTGCCTTATAGTTTAGGTGTTGGTCTATGATGACTCCGAGGTACTTAATGGTGTCAGTACGTGCGATTGTTTCGCAGGCGCAGTGTTGTTGGGAGTCATTATTTTGCGGTTGTGTGCACGAGTGTATTTTTAGAGTGAATGAGCGTGGAGGACAGGTAGAATTTGTCTTGCAGAACGTAATGAACTTGCTTTTGGTTACATTTAGTGTCAGTAGATTATGGTCTAGGGATTGTGCTATCTCAGAAAGTCCGCGTTCAGCCAGTTCCCGTACACAGTCCCAGGACCTTCCATGAAAGACAATGGCTGTATCGTCGGCGTATGTGACAATTTCGGCACCGTTAAGGGGCAGGCTTACTATGTCGTTTATGTAAAGTGTGAACAAGGTGGGGCCCAGCGTGCTGCCTTGAGGTACTCCATAATTAATTGGAAGGAGTTTGCTTTTATGTCCACCTATTTTGACGTATTGCTTACGGTGTGTGAGGTAGCTGCGGAACCATTCCAGTGTGTTGCCCCTAATGCCAATGAGCTCGAGTTTTTTTAGTAGCAGTCCCGTTGACACCGTGTCGAAAGCTTTTGCCAGATCGAGGAATACACCAATGCAGTATTGTCCGTTTTCGATATAGAAGGAAACTCGATCTGTCAGAAGTGACACTGCGTCTTCGGTGGATCTGCCTTGACGGAAGCCGAATTGCCGGTCTGAGATGATGTGATTTTTATCGAGATATTCTGTGAGTCTTTTGTTAACTATTTTCTCTAATATTTTTGAGACTATGCTTAGGAGAGCTATGGGTCTGTAATTTTTAGGGTCGTCTTTAGATCCAGTTTTATAAATGGGGGTCACGGATGCCGTCTTCCAGGTATCTGGAAAGACACCGGTTTCTAGACTTAAATTGAATATGTGGGATAAGGGTTTGATAAAGCTATTGATGCATTTAGAGAGTAAGTAAACTGTGAGTTGATCGGGACCAGGTGCACTGTCTATTTTTAGATTCCGTATAATGTTGGTGATTTCTTCATCGTCAGTAGGACTCATAAAGAATGATTGTGAGTTGTTTTGTTGTGACCGGTAAGAGTCTATTAGTGTGTTGTGTGGTATCCCGAGTTTGTTGAGGATTTTGGCTGCGTGCTGTTCTCCTACGTTGACAAAGTGCTGATTGCAGATGTCAAGTGCTTGTGTGGGGGAGGTGCTAGATGTAATTAGTTGTGTAGCGCTGTTTTGGGTGCTCTTGTTTCCGCAGATGTTTTTTATAGCCGCCCAGAGTCTTTTAGGGTTGTCTCTATTTACGTGTATTTCCTTCTTGTTGTGTGTGTTTTTAAGATTGCGTAGCAACATGTGCAGGTAGTTTCTATAACGTGTATAGATTAGGCGTTTGATGTCATCACTAGGGATATTATACTAGGTCATTCATAACTTAGCAGGATTTCTTCAGATGAATGTTTAATTTTGTTAAAATTATGATGATATTGATTTATTGAGAGAGTATCTATAAAATTGCTCATGATAATAAATATACTTTATTCGCATCACTCACTGTTTATAACAAACACTGCTAAACTGGTAAGGTATATATTTGGACCAATGAAACTGCCACGAAGATAACTCTAATCTTGGACCCTAATAGAATTCCAAAACCGTATCTACAGGGAACTTTAAATTGAATGTAAATGTTGGAACAATGATCGCGCGGGCAAAACCGCGGCATCTATTTGTAGGCAGTTGATTGGAACAGGCCTGCTCCACAACTCGCCACACACCGATGCTTTGGAAATAGAAACCGAACTTACCTAACTTCGCTAGTTTCGAATAACGCACTAGCCAGTTTCACGCCGCGTTTTTATTTCGCCATTGTAGTGTAAATGTAAGTCATTTATTACCTTTAATTATGAGCCCACAATATGTTTACATATGTTTTTCCAAAACATGTGTTAACAACCTTATAAAATACTAAGCGGTTGAATTTTACTGAACAAACATTATTAATGGGTAAGCCCCCACTTTCCTCAATAGACTGTATGTCTGCCACTGTAGGTACTTACAATGCACATTTAAGGGAGTCCCGACAATGTAACTGTAAAGTGTTATTGCATGTATTATAAAATCAAAAATATACAATTGAATCATTGGTAATGTTAGCAGGAAAACCTAATAAATAAATAAACAAGCAAGATAGCCTACTACGTATTGTACACACGGTGACACATCACCTTTGTTCGTTAAATTAATTTAATTTCTCTTATTTTAGTGCATGACCAAGTTAAGCTGTTACATAAGATCAAAACATTTTTCCTATTCCATTAGACTGCCATAAATGGAATAACCCACGAACATATGACGATATCTTGTTCTGTGTTTTCATAAACAAGGATACAAATTCGAGTAATTACGTAATTATTTATAACAATAATATTATATCAGAAGAAAACCTACACCTGTTAAACATTTCTCTACAAAAACATTCTACTTCAAAAAAAGAATTAAACTTGGATTTCTTATGTGAACCACTGCGTTTCTGGTGGCTAGTGCGTGAGCCGGTCAAAGGGCAAACACAGCGGATAGTTGCGGAGTCGGCAATCACTTGGGCAGCAGAACTTAGCGAGTGTGCGATCTATTTGCGTCGGAGCGGTGCGCTAATCCCGCGCATCGTAAACTACGCGGATTTTATCAGCCCCTAGGATTTGTACCGACTATTATTGGAAGCTTGTCCAGACTATATTTAGTATCGAGAGGTGTGAATTAATTCAAGCAACGGCTATCGGGCTCTCGTTGTTTTATCGATTTTATTGTGTCGATATGTATGGATGCGAATGTTTTAGAACTTTACTTATATCTAAAGACTGACTTCTATTTTTATACCAACAGCGACTTTTGTTACGTTTTTAAAAATGCTAATTATATTCGACTATAAACAATATTTAAATTAATAAGTTAGTGACGTTATGACTTACACATGTAAACGAGCAAGCTCTTTAGTCTCAAACAGACATAAAAGTCAACTCAAAAACCGGCCCCACGATGTTTGTGTTGGGATTTGTTGATTACTGTCAAGTGGTGGGGCGGCTGGGGGGGCGAGTGGGGTGCAGGGGGGGGGCGAGGGGGTGGTCACTCGCGTACCTAAGACGAGTCCGCAGTTTAAACACCTCGTGCGCCCTGACTTACTAATGTTACTGCAAATCTTGTATAACTTTTGTGTACAGGGTGAACTTTCTACTAGTTTTGTATTAACGCTTGCTCTTACCGTGTTGCTTTTGTACCAATTTTATGAAACTTAGCGACGGACCATGTTTCGTCAATTTCTATTAGAAGATTTTGGCATTGGTTCAGGAGTGTTTATGGTAATTTAGTCTTGACATTTGACCATATTATTCGTCAAACTGAAAGTTGACAAAATGGCATACCAAACTAATTTGAATTAACAAAACACAAACTTAAAAAACAAAAGCTGTGACCCATCCTTTCAAACATAAACCAATATTTTTGCGTCCCAAAAGAAACAAGCGCAGAGTACTCCAAATAAACACGACCTCATCCTGTATATAATTGTGCGATCCTTAAGGGTGGCACACACGGCGCTGGAAACTTTACGCAAATAACCCCCTCTGACCCCCTCTGACCCCCGGGCAAGTGAGAACAATTCCTTAATCGTCCATAAGTCGGCGCGGGGCGCGAATTACCGTCAAATTGACACCGGCCAGTGTTGTGCCGTGTTGTGTACCGTATACTGGACGAAGGTTAGGATGAGTTCACACAGGTTTAATGTGCAGCGTCTTAAGGAGTCGGTAGAGCTCGGCCGGTACTTGTATTAGTGGGTACTTGATGTTTAGTGATGTTGTAGTAGACAGGTGGTAATTGAATCGATAAATCTTGTTTCGGTTACTTTTGTAGAATCACTGAAGGTATACATTTAGTTATTTTTTAGTATACGGCTGAACGTAAAAATAAATTGATATGACTTACATAAAATCTAAGATAATTCAGGAAAATAAATAAATCCACAAATAGAAATACATCTTCTTTATTTAACATCGAAGTCACAAAAATAGCACAGGTTCTCAAAATCTTAACGCAGAGGGTCCATTGTCGTGGGCCTTTTAACCCTCCATCACCGACCTTGGAGGCTGTTTGTCAAAGCGCCGGAAGTGGTCTGCGGGACCTGGGCGCGCACGTCACTTCCGGCCGCCCACTGCCTGTAGACATGCGACGCGTATTGTTTGTTTCCGGTGTCGATCCTGTAAGAATATGGAATATCTTTAATGCGAAGAAAGGTACCAGATATAAGTAAAAATATATATTATGTCGCATGTTTATTTAGTCACAGAAATTGAACGAATATTTTTCCTTAATTATATAATTGTGGCTTTAGTGCGAAATTGTCGTTCGGGATTTGCTAATTCGAGTAACTATTAAAGTGTGAGGCAACTTGAAGATGACACATAGTGGCTACTTTGTCACGAGACATTGGTCAACATAACGCCTATGTACACAAGATAACTTAGTTTATTTATAAACCATTATGTGCATCATTTACAGCAGTAATACCTACACCTTGTTGTGTCATAATATATTTACGTCGCAATACTAACACACAGTACTGCGGACATTATTTGTCTTTGGTTGGTCAAGAAGGCTTCTCTTTGTGTGCACGAGTTGTCCAGTGTGTGTAATTAAAATAAACTTGAACTGAAGTCATGATTAACTTACTCTTGCAGTAGCGTCCGTCCGCTGTTGATGTCACCTAACACTGGTCCGTCTTAGGCGATTTCCTGCGAGTAACGCGAGGGTCACACTACCCCGGGCGACTCACACGCCGCAACCTGGAACAATGGAAAATACACCTTATTAACATGTAGATAGGATTGCTGTTAAGTGTAAGACGTGGCACCGGTTTGTAGTAATGTCGTAATTAGAGCGAGCGGGCACAAAAGACAGGTCAAAGGGCCGGAAGCTGACCGCGCGGCTTGCGCACTTCCGTACTGTGTCACGAACGATGTCTTTGGTCGGAAAGGCCTGCCTCGTCGTTTGAGGGTTCGCTCTTAAGGGGCGGCACATGTACTCACTGCCTAATGTGCACTGTACACTGCCATAATATTTACATTACAGCTAGATGTGAAATTCAAGACGTGCTTACAACCGTCACCTTCAAAAGTAAACTGATATTGATCAAATTAATCTCTACCCCAAACAGAACAGAGAATCTCATCAAAGATTGTAATGCTTATTTATTAACGCTCACTTGCTTTAACAAGTACATGTCCAAACCCCATTGCCTACCTCTTTAACTCCATTCAGTAGCTACTCTTGACGTGAAGTGGTCACCTTTGGCAACCCTCGGCGAAGTTAATTAGCGTCATCAGCACCAGGTAGAAGGTAAGTCCTTACGTGACGCGCGGCCGGGCAAAGGCGGATCAAAGCAAACCCTTCAATTGCTCGCTAATTGGCTTGACCGACAGCTTCACGCCGCTAAGATGTAGCTCTGTACTTAGTTTAATTGTTTTAGCAAATATCTACAAACGTATGTGTATTTCTGTCCAAGATATTGGGCATCGTGTTGAACTACACGAAGTTTTCTAATTTTAGATGTCTTCGGCTACAAATACATTGTTTCGTTTTTGCGTAGGTGTTGTTAAATGACTCAGAAAAATAATTCCTATAAATCCTTTCATAGATTCAAAACAATTGTTCACAATTAACTAATACACTTTATTCCTCTATTGTAAGATTTAGGTACCTCTCATTAAATTCACGAAGCGCCATCTTAGGCTCCAAAAAATTCTGACAGCTTGAAAGCCAGACAAAAAGTTTTTCATAATTTGAGTCTGTCTGTCTGTCGCGGAGTATCGTGGAGAGTCCTCGCCGGGAGCAACCGGGATGAAATAATTTTAATTGAGAGCAAGTCGTGCGAACCGCAACTAAGGCGGCCGCCTGTGACTGTCGGCAACTCTCGTGGCCACACACAACTTCCAACGTTTAAAAAAGTTTCTGATTTCTGGTGTACCACTTGTGTTTGTGGCTGGATTTTATTTGGACGTAATAAACTTACATTTAAACTACGCTGTTTAACTTATCTAGTACATAAGTTGGCGAAACCATCACTAAAATATAGACTGACGCATAGATGTTTACATTTTCTTTCAAACATATTACATTTGTAGCATCATAGCGATATGCATGCGGGTAATACAAAACAATAATGCATATTAGGTATTTTAAACCAGTAAATTAATTAACTTCATATTGCATTATTACCCATGAATCAGTAAAAAATCTTTGCGGTTTCCCAACGGAAGCTAAAAATAATTAATGTATGGAGCTGAGCATAATATTCCCGTGAGTGATGTCCAGTAGGCGGACTGATAAATAACTGAGGAGTTACCTCCGAGGAAACTTTTGATTGAAAGGAGAGTGGAAATCAACGCCATCAATAACTTGTACGTGTATCCGATACCGATACTTACTATTCATAAACAAATATAAATGAGGACTTGTTCCGTCTAACGGCTGTTTTAGCATGAGAGCGATAAAGAAAGTAAATCAAGAAAATTAATCAAGAAAGTAGGTAAACATAAGATAATTGGATAAGAGAATAAAAAGGTTTCAGATTTAAGGCTTAGAACAATTAACTTTAATAATTGATAACACAAAATACAAGCAAACTCAATTTAAACAAATCCCAAAAATCATGAAACGTGTAACACCAAATCAGTATACCTATCAGTAGACCAGAAATATGATTCAATTCCTTGTTCCAACATCTACACGTTCTGATTTATCCGCGTGGTCGGAGTGGGCACAACACACGCCATGTAAATACTTCGACAATGTAACATATTGGTCGCGAGACATACAGACAGACAAACAGACACGCAGCTCGCGCTAGCTGATTGGTTACTTCGTAAACAGCTTCGCACTAAAGATTGATGTATGGGCTATTTGTTTGGTCTTACCAATATGAGATACAGTTCTAATTTGAGTAGCACTACATATTTTTGGAACATTCTTTCTAACCGAAACGAGATATACATGAGTATTATTTTTAAGAACACTCGCATTGGAAGTTAGGTCCTACATGATTCTAGCATTCGTCTTCTTCTCACCCTGTTCCCATTTTTTTTGAGTTAGATAGTTATCATTCCTTCAGTACTTTATTGATAGTGTATTCAACAGTTAAACTGTAGGTTCTCTAGGTACTCAAGTTTGTATTGTAGGTGTCAATCCGAGTGGGTCCACAGTGAGCAGTGAGCCACGTTGTCTAAGATCAATGCGTCGTTGTTTAGGAAGTGCTATTGTTCAGCAAGCAAGCGAAGGAAGTGGCCTCCGATTGGATGCAATTTGCCGTGTCTTGTCTTACATTTACTAAAGCTCTAGTTATACACAAACGAGTGGACTTCCATGGTAATAAATTTGTAATAAATTCGTTGTCTATCGAAGTGAAATTATATTCTTTTTCTCCAAAGAGAAACATAAACAGCATTAAAATATTTCTATTAACCTGAGGGTCGTTTCACTCTGTACCTCGTTGTCATGAATAATGCAGAGACTAGTGGTGTCGCCCGGCTCCGCTCGCCGTGACATTTGAATAAGATCAACTTTTTGTAAGAGATGTTTTTTTATTCGACGGCGAGTATTGTTTGAAATTCATGTCTTTATTTCATGGGCTGAGTGATTTTCAGAAATGAAATGGGTATGAAATATACATAGTCATTTACGGTGGTGGTTTTTGTCCAGTACTTATATTATCTGTTAACGTGAATCAGTTTAGTAAGTAATATTGCCTTGTCTTGAAATCTTGACACATTTAATATGCTAACCCTTAAATTTTTTAGTGAACCCAAACATAAGAGACCCAGTTTTTTGGCGCCATATGTTGTACATAAACAAGTGCGTGTTTCACCGTGGCGGTGGAGGCGGTTCAGCGAGGGCCGACGCGAACAAACACACAAGGTGACGGAAGGTCGCGCGTGTTTATGTTTGCCGAGCTTTTTTGGAAAACTCACATTTGTTGCCCAGAGGTAAATATTGTGACAGATTCTTAGGAGTCGATACAAGTTGTGTTGCGTTTCAAAGTATTTATTTATTTTTGCTAGGTAGTCTTTCATGTTATTCCTTTTTTATGAGTTTTTTTTCGACTAAATATCATTTTGAAATAAAAATAAATGGGTTACTGTATAGATGCTAACTACATCTTTCTGCGATAATGCTATTGCGTAAAAAAATTAACATTAATCAGTACAAGTATTGCTTAATAACTCTATGAATATAACCAGTTACTAAACCGAAATCACTTCTCATTGCAAACTGTTATCATTAGGAAGAGTTTACGTGTCGAGGCCGGACGTTATCCTCACCTCTTCATAGCGCCAAACAAGTGCTCGACACAAACAAACAAACAGGCCTGTCCGCCAGGTGTACGCAGCGGCCGGAACCGCGTGTTTACGCCGCTTTTATGGCCCGACATCACACACCTTCCGATGCAAGGGCACGGCTGAAATAGCTATACAGTTTTGTAGAAAGAACTTGGACATGAGCGGAAGAGTGGAGTGTTATTAAATTGACATCAAAGTAACTAACTTCAGTATGGATAGTTTGCAGATCGTTTTCGTAATGCATAGTGATGAAATTTTACATCATGTACGAATGCTTCTGTAAAAACCGAATAATGAAGATTTACTAGTCTTGTTTAAGTCAGTGTAGACACAAGTTTTTCCCAGCTAACGAGCGCGCAGCTTTCCCAACAATAAACTGTTGTAAACTGGTAATGAAGAGTGGGCTTATCGGCGCGGCGCGGATAAGACAAGGTGTCGGCGCCGCCGCATATAAATCTCGCGGGAACTGCGAACTTGCGGCAAATTGCGCATTTACAATTCGCGTCATACGCGCCGTCTGGAGGCCTAAGCCGACGCGCTCGCCGGACTCAACCTAACTGATATTTATGGCCAAAACGCACCTCTTTTGCTTTCACATTATAAATACATGTTTTGGCTGAACTTGGAACTACCTTAAAGTGGGGTTAGCGACGACTTTGTCGGATTTGAGGTTCAAGGATGTAGTGAGCGCCGGAAATTGGCTTACACAGGGTGTTGTGCTTGTTCACAGACTTTATGTTTTGCAACACTTGCGTTACGAGCTTGCCTCCAATATAAAAACCACTTAATATAAACGCACTTCTTGAACACAAGATTAAGTATCAACTTCAAGTGCTAATGTTCCTCTAATATGCAACTGATGTCTCGATTTGTTAACAGCAGTAATGTTCACTTTAAGATTCCCCCTCGCACGTGAAGCTCACAAAACCTTTTAAGAGTCAAGAAGAAAAATCACCAGCTTTATGACAGCGTTCGGAGCAAATTTGCTTACGCAAAAATTAAATGTACCGTCATTACTCTCGACTTCTCAACCCTCTAACGTTCACCGTGCTGCCGTAGTGCCGGAGAGCCGTGGTACCGTAGTGATGCGGTGCCGCGGTGGGTGCCGACAGGCGATCGCGTTCACTTAGCGCTTGCAATAAATCTGGTTCCGTGCAAACGTTCGGTAAATGAGAGGTGCCCGATGCATTACGGGACATCAAGGCGCTCTTCACGAATCATTAGGGGCGCGCGTTTTGAAAAATGCTCCCGGTACTAAAATAGACATTATGTAAAGTGCCACAATTACCGTGGTGACTTGTGAAAAAGTTGTATGCCGCACTCTTCAGACGCGCTCAGATCTCTGCCAGGGATGCCGAATGTTTTTTTTCTTATAAAAAGTATAATTTAAATATGAATTTGAGTAAGCTCACTCTAGCTAGATGCATTATAAAAAAATTACTCCCCGTATCTGTCAAGATGATAAGTATAGAGCAATATATTAGGTATATTTACTGAATTCGTTTACAATATGAGACAAGACAATAACTTCAAAGTTTACGAAATTTTATTCCTGCCTAATACGATCCGACAAAACAACTCTCCCTTTTTCGACATTGAGATCACTTGCTTCACCTATCCCTTACGTAAGGGTAAAAACACGAGTGACATATAATTTCCAAACTTACACTCGCGGGAAAAAAATTACAGCCAGCATCAATAAATCCAGTTTTATTGCTATGCAACCGGCAGCCCTGCACGGGGTGAGTAAAAGGTGGCGGGAACACGTAAGACGTCATTTAGCGTTGGGAATTAACATAAATAATAACGTCGTCACCGCGCCCCCGCCCCGATATTGCGTCATTTGGCGTGCCCTTTATAGCCGCACAACACTTAACTCCAAATAAAAAAGTGTTTTATAAAACTTGGATTACGTGCCGCGGCGATGTGCGCTCTTTATTGTTTTGGGGTCATTTTCATATTTTTGAATTGCAAACAGTCTTGGATGCTACACTAAGAAAAAGTCAAGTCAGAAAAAGTTTGTCGTAATTTTTATAATAATGTAGTCTATCCCAATAATTGTTTTAAGTAATGCCTTTTATATTGATTGTTAAGTTAAAATATGACGATATAAAAACGAGTAGACATAGTATGTTCTGTTAAAGACGTTAGCAAAATGATAAATCATAATGGCTAAAAGCGTCTTGAGTATCTCCAAGAGCCGCACTCCAAAATTCCCGTTTAAAAGGAAGTCAGAAATTTTAATAACAACAAAAAGATACAAAGCTCCCATTACATTTTTATTACTAGTGAAGACGTAAGAAAGCGGACATTTTTCGCGCGGCCGTTTTTTTGGCTTGCACTGTAAGCACCGCGTATTTTGCATCACAATTGTCTGTTGGGAAAGCAACCTTTTTATTCCTGTTTTAATGTTTTAATTTTAGCAACAAATAATATTTAATAGTGTTGTAAGGAACGGTGCGACATTTGCATGGCCGCCAGCTCTTCATAAAAGCGCGCGTTAAAAAAATATTAGGTGGGGCGCGGCGCTTAATGTTTTTATTATAGTTATTAAAGAATACATTAACTTGAGTGTAATTTAAAAGGAATAAACCTGTAGAGTATTGAGAGGACAAAACGAGAACCGGTTACGTTAATGAAGTTATTGAATTCGACATAGATTTTCTCCGATAGTGAAGAACCTTGAAAGAAAAATTCGGCGTAAAGGTAAGTAAGGCTGAAAGATTAGCTAGTAATAGGATCAGAAGCTATATCACATACACTTGAGCTAAACTATACCCTATTTTCCTTTACCCTAAACACTTGAATGTAACCCATGCATATTTAAATCCTTCCCTTAGGAAAGTAACGTTAGATTTAGCGGGCCGTCGCCACCATGGCATCATAAATATGAGGCAAGGTGTGCCACTCGCAAACCATGACTTATGGCGCGGTGAGGCACCGGTTTTTACCAGATTAATCTCTCCCCAGAAACTGTTCTACATGTGGGGAGAACGATCTTATTTTTATGTTGCGGTTACTGAACCTGGGAGATTTCATAATTTGGTACTTGAAAATTTGAAGGGAAATAATCCTTTCGTTTTAATTCGGTGTATTTTTATTTAGTAATAGGTACCTACTTAAGACTGGAATCTGAACCCAACGTAAATGTGCTCGGGATGAATGACAGCACCAAAGCCCATCAAAATCATTTTCTTAATTTATTAATGTATGTACACAACATTTTAGTTTTTTTTTTTTGTAAAAACAGTATGACCCTACAAATTTTCGCGCCTAATCAGTGTGAATGCTCTAGAGGGGATAAATCTTGCACTTTGGGACTTTTGACTTTCACAATACTGTCTAAAAGAAAAGCACGAGCGATTTGAAGTTATTTTATTAATTCCTATTACAAAATTTATCGCAATTACAATTTTTCGAGACATGATCTAAGATTTTATTAAAAATTTTTGGTGCATTTGAATCTTAAATGATTATCCATTTAAATATTTTGTCCTGATTTTTCAAGTCGCTTCTGTCTACGCCTTGCTCTGCCCTATCCCTGTACGATATCTAGGGATCGTTATAAATCAAAGTGCGTTGCTTCTTATAAACATATTTCGCGTGTCCTCTCTCCTTCAAATCTTGTTTTATTTCTCACTACAATATGCGAGGAATCCTTCATGAGGCATCATCAATTTTCTCATATTTTGTTAGAAGTTGATGGCAGGAGCAGTAGATATGCGAGATGAGAAACTATTTCAACTTTGATAGCAATTTATTCATCGAATGTTAAAATAAAAAGGTTTTTTCGTTCTAGACTTTTCCAGTACATTTGTCTGAACCTGAAAATGAAATTTTCTTATCTTACTTTTTATTTGCATTTTTTATCATCTCATATTCTCCGAAAAGGAGCTAGACAATGTGATGCGTCTATTTGTAAAAGGGTTATGTCTTGAACGATCCACAAAATCTCTGAAGATAGACAGATATTAAAGTTTTACAAAATCACGCATATAGTAATAACACATTTTAACCCTAAACCAATTAAGTATGTACCTGACCCGTGCAAGAATCATTTGGCGAAAGTTTTCTGGAACGTTCTACATTGAAATGTTGGCAATGTCTTGCCGGCCGGGTCCGAAGGTGGCGACAGGTTGGGTCTGGGTCAGGGGTCCGGTTAAGTGGACCCCGTGAATTATTCGCCGTAATTATACAACGGAGACTTTATACGCAGCTACTGGACATGTTCACATTGGGTGACTAGATTGAGGTATGGTTTTCTTTTTGTCTTTGATTGAATGTTGATATCGGATGTTTGGTCTTACGTTGTTTTTCGTAGATTTTAGTCGCTTACGAAGTGTTTTTATTTACTATCGTGTTTTTTATATACTACTACTACTACTACAATCTGACACATTGTCAATATTTAAACATTGTTTTAGATCTGAACTTACTAACCTATTCTTATTGATGTCTGAAATTCAAATAATAAAATGTTTCGAAATATTAAATTAAGTTATCATAAGGTGCCGTTTTATGTACCTACCTTAGAAGTAATACAATTTCTTAAAATATTATTGATAATCCTACTAATACATATGTAGTTACATATTAATAACCAGACAAGAGCGATATGTAGAATGTGAACAGAGTATCGGTGCCCCAGTCGGAACACTATGAACAACAACACAAGAAGTCACAAGTTTTCGCCGAGCGGACTGGCGTCTTAGATTAAATTAACATTAGGTACAAGTATTCGGAGGGACGTAGGGCGGCCATTGTACGGACCCCGGCCGTCTTGCCCTGTGGTCCACGGAATCCTAATTAAAATTACAACATGTAAATTGTCCGAAACGTCTCAGACCCTGTTGTTTGATGTTTGTTTAAAAACGTTTGAATTGTTTTGTATTTATTGTTCTCGGAATATTGTACCTATGTGCGCTAGTTTGTTTGTTCCCTTTGTCTCGAGCAGTTTCAAACGCTGTGTGTTTAACAGCTCCAGGTTGTTTGAAAGTCATACGAGTTGCAACATTAAATGTGCAGTAGTTCATTAGCCGAGTTCGCTATTCCGACGTTACTTGAAACCAGGTTTATTTCTAGTATTCTATGAAACTTCAAAGGTACACACATGCACAGTAAAACAATTTGTCTGGCCTTATCCTACTTAATAATACATGTACAAACTGCTTCACTAATTCGTGTCCCTTAAGTTTAAACCTTAACGCATATATCTCCTTAATTTAATAATTTCCAAGCATTTAGTTGGAGGCCGGCCATATTTGTCTTGGTCTAAAATCCGGCCTAAGATTAATCCGGAATGTTGTTAGTTGTCCCCTGTCCCTCGGACACCACGTGGCGTGGCGTGGCGTGGGGGAGGCAACACTTAGACATGGGTGCTGGACACAACACTATTCATTTTAGTGGTGGGGAACAATTTATAATTTGAATTATTGATTAAGTGCGGTATGCAGGGATATTAATGGCTTTAATGTTTGTAATTGACCTGCCACGATTCATTAAGGTTTCTGATAAGCTTGCCCGTTAATAAATTGTTTAGATTGTATACGCTTATCTTTTATATTGACTTAAAGCCAAGATGATTTAAATACTTACTTAGGTACCTAGGTGTTTTTTTAACTAGGTATATTACAAAAGGTATTTATGTCTATAAAGTCGTCGCTGACTGAATAAAATAGTTATTACATGTCTATTGATTCACAGTGGTGTCTTACCAAAAATATCGGTTAAGAAACATTTTGGGGCCGAAAATTTTCAAACATTTCGAAAATATTTTTCAACCAAACCACCCTCTAAAAACAACAAAGAAAACAAACAGGCATTTGTATCGAAACTAAAAACAAGTGTATGAAAACAAAAGTGCCATAAGGGAGGGGGGGGAGGTAGTTAGGGAATAGTTTGCAGCTATCTCATGCTGCACAGTTTCCGTAGTTCCGCTAAGTGATATGAAGAAACATCTAGAAGTCACTTAGCATAAGTGGCCAGTTACCTGAATACAAAGAGGTGCGTCGTCCTGGAAGAGACAGGGAGTAGGTACTTGAAGTTCAAGCGTGCTTTGTAAGCAGAAAGATTGAGATTTGGATTTGGCTTTTTAAAAACGTTAACATATCCAGGCTGACCCAATTATGATTAGGTACCAAATTCTGTGAGTGAAGGCAACTGCGGAATTGTTGCTTTCCATTATTTAAATAAAATTAAGAATTGTAATTTTTTAAAAAGATATCACTGTTGGTATTGAAAACCATGAGATTTTGAAAAGGAAAACAACTTGAATCAGATTTCCCCATAATCGCTGAAAAAATCTAGTAAGGTATTCATATGTATCTGTCACTTCTTTCTTCTCTAAATCCGCAGCTCCAAGAGAACAACAGTCGTTACATAAATAATAATCGTTGAGGGGACAACAACACACCGTGTTTACCTCGCGATGGCGCAAGTAGTACTGTATCGGCATTTCATTATTCATGGCGTGAGGTCGCGATGCGCCACGGAGCCACCAATTCATATTGCGCCATAAACGACCACTTTATGAGGATGCGTTTCTATACATGCGTGGGTATGTAAGTTGTCATATTGTATCTAATAGGAGAAAAAAATTACATTTATTTATAGACATTTTACCTAATTTTAATCCAGAAAAAAAGGAGATTTATTAAAATAGTGCCGGAATTTGCGTCCGTAAATATAAAGAAAATGTTTACCTACCGGTAAGGAACGGAAATCCACAATTAGTTTTCGAGATCTGAAAGTGCGTGTTCTAGTTGTGTACTCTAACCTGTTTGTTCATGTTTTGTTATTTTAAGGTAAAGTTTTGATAAAGAGTTTACCTTTAACATTAACCTAATTATTTACTCAAACTTGTAGATACTAAAGAACGCGGTGAAGTAGTAGATATTTTTGTAAGAAAATCAGTTGAGTTGGGCCAATACCGTGCATGAGCCGGATCGGCGCATTCCGGCTCGTCCAACTATGCTGAATATTTTTAATCAATACAAATTAGGTTGAGGCACGAGCCCCGGGGCGCCCGGACGGATATACGCGAGCCGCACTGTGTTACTACTGCTGCCCCGCTGGAAAAAAATAACAAATTGGAAATAGTATCTTTAAGTTTTTTCTAGAAATCGCTTTATATATTTTTTTAAGTGGAGGCAAGGTTTTCTTGATAAGTTTTGTATGTGAAATAGATTTCAATAAATATGCAATTTTGTTAAAATTAACTTGTTAAATTACGTAGTCTGGTATGTCTTCAGTTTTTACCTTAACCTGTACAACGTCATCAGATGAAGATGAGTCCAACGAAAAACCAAATCAAGAATCAAAACTGATAAAAGTTAACTTTTGATTCAAAATATTAAACCATAATTTTACTACAACTATGCCCCCGATATTGTCGATATCAGCCCACAGTGCGTTAGTGAATGTGCATACGATACGGGAGCATCTCGGGATAAAGTTACTTAACAAGCTGAAGATATTGATTTATTGAGCGCTCAGCCCCTCAGGTATAACTTCGCTTATTTAGATAACGATGAGCATACTGTACATACATATCCAGCTACCTATCTATGTGTATGTGTACTGTATCAACAGTACATTGTTTGTGTTGCTATTTGTGTCTAGTTGTTAAGACTGTTTGTTTGTAATTGATATGTTTGCTTTTGTTTATTATGAAGTATTGTCATGTACATACAGGACATTAAGTGATCGCCTTTACGTAATGTATAATGTCCATTCTAAGGGTAACAGAAACTTTCGCTCAAATACTCACTGTCATTTTAGAGATTTTAGTGTCCAATGTTTTTCAATAGGAAAGTAATCTAAACGAATTTTTATGTAGGCAGCTTATTTTTTCTACAATGGAGTGGTTATTCTCACTTTGGCACGGCCCCTCGAGATGCCACTTTAGCCAAGGTACTCGAGGAGCTGTCTGGCATATAATATGGCAATGGCAACAAATGGCGGCTTGTGGCGAGCCAGTTAAATGGCAATCTTGTGTTAGGCGGCTAGTGGCAAATAAAAAGTGGCAAGTTGGCCCACGCGTAACTCCGGCCTAAGTTAATGCGGTGAGACACTCGGCTGACCTATGTCGTGTAGGTATCTATTCTCATACTGCGTACTTACTTTATGGAAAAAATCTAGAATACTTTTAAGTTAGAGTATGCCTCATAATTCATGAGAATTGGAAAGGTTAATCTGTTTATTGAACAAATGCATTAGGTTACCTACTTTTGAATCTTTTGACTGACATTATAGGCAGTCATTTAGTATAATTCCACGTGCTGATTTTACCCATAAACTAAAACTATCAACTAGCAATTAAGTACCTACATCATACAGTGCTCACCTACACGACAATCAACAGTAGGTAATGACACAACGAGTGCAGTGTGTCGCCGTATCGGACGGACGGACGGACGCGACGGACGTCCGCCACGATAACACACACAGGTTACTATTTACACATTATGTGCCAACTGTTGTAATGAGGTAACTTAGGATTATCTTTCATAGTGTGTAAGTGACGAGTTAAAGAGGTGGTTTTGATTGTATGGAGTGATTGAGAAGATGTGGATGATGAGGCACTTTAAGGTACTTTAATTAACTTGCTCTAGAAATTGGGACACTTAGCGACACTTTAGGGCCTTAAAGTTCGTGACTTGCCCTTTTATACATTTTAAAAACTGGTTACGATTTTATCTAATTTTTTCGTCTCAGTTTGGGCGGTTTTCAGAACTACAAATTGCACATAGAGACCTCTTAAATAACTTCTTAGTCGCCAGTTAGCGCAAGTTTATCGCGACTCTACATAGAGTCTTCGGTTAAGTTGGGTTAAGTGGAGGTCCGCTGCCTCGGGCGACTCTACATGTAACTCTACTGTAAGGTTTCACTACATGTCTTTTGTTTTAAAGGACCCTGGTGAAGATCAGTTTAAGTACCGCTGAGTACCTACGAACTCAAGTATTTACTTTAGTACCTAATATAAAATATAAGGCGAAGTGGACCCAGGACCCAGTCTGAAGAAACCATAGACGTTACTGAACAAAATCTCTAGCCCAGTTATTGTCAACGTCTAGATATTTCCTCAACTTTTATTTAAAAAAGAACATTAATATTTAAATAATATTTGTTTGCTAATTTTTGAGGCATGACTATATCAATTGCTTGACGGTTTGGCTCATAAATTCGCTGGCTGCACAGGGGTAGGGGGTGAAAACTACCAGTCATTACGTGCGGGGGTAAGAAGTTGCTTTTTATTGTTACCCTGGTTATTGTACCAGGCCTGCTGAGGAGGGGGCAGGGGCTTCCAGTTGTCAACTTGTGGAAAATGCGCTTAATTTAGTTTGGAGCGAAGAGTAGTTACTACATGTTAACGATTGTATGTAATCACGCTAGCTGACAATTGAGGCGAGCGGTTACTTGTTCGTCCTATAATTTGCATGATTCTTTTATTAATACCTCGTACTTGAAGTTATTTTTTAACCAGTTTAATATTTAACTGTAATATTTGATTGCTCTTGAATACATTCCTGTAGGCTTCTTTAGCCCCTTACAGTATTACGTATTTGTAGAATTTAACAATATTTCATTCAAAACAATATACTTAACTAACAATGGCTACCTCCACAATTCACCTTCCTAACATTAGCTAAAGTTAACAAGTCCTCTCAAATAGTTGTAATGATACGCTAATGTCTCTAGTGGCGGATATACCCCCCTCCTCATCCTAACACAAGGCCACAGGGTTGTATCCTGCGTGTGCCGGAAACGCACGGAACTGTGCACAAGTAGGACTTTTCGGACCACGAACATCTTAGAATAGACCAAGGAGTTCGTAGAGGGTACAGGACGCGGTGTTTGTTCAGGGAGAAGATTACTGAACTTTCATTATGTATGGAAAAATGTAACTAATACGTACGTCTATTTATTAATATGTACCTACTTATGCCATTCTAATTTATTAATGAGAATGATTTTTAGACAGACAAATATAACCTTGCATTTCAAAACATTCTTCAAGTCATTAATTGTTCAGGAGAAAAAAACTAAATACATGTAAATCTATACAAGTCACATGAAGTGTATAGAGTAATGTATTCACACACAGACAGTCGCGTATCTGCCGGTAACCGTAACTAGTTGCGAAGTTATTCGGGCTCACCTACACACGCTATAAATATCACTTAACTTGGATACCCTCGGAGTAACCAGTCGATCGCAAGTAGTTGTCACATATCGGATATAATCGCAGAAGGTTCAAAACAAACTATTGATGTACATATTGTACATATTTAGTAAAATCAAGATGCATTTATTTAGAGTTGGATGAAAAATCTACAAAATTACATGAAACGGCTCTCGGAAATGCCCGCCCTCCACCTGGCCGCCCTTTTCCTTCACAGGTAAGGCAATGCCTTAACAAAAATGCTTAGATCTGTAACTATGCTGTCACATCTAAGTCAGTTTGCCTTTCTCGCGTATTTTATATTTGGAATGTTGAGTGTTTGCTACATTAATCTGAAGCTTGTTATGAACCTAATTCCAATTGTTACGGCTTTTTTTCTTATGTGATTGGCAACGAACAAATAAAGACATGTATGAAATAAACGATTAAAATAAAAGCTTTGTGATAGTTTTCCTTTTCATCAAAGTTTTGGAAAACACAAGATTGTGTAGAATGGTTCTTCTCTAACCCCCTTGAGGTGATGTTGCCGGAGGAAACGGCGCAACTTAGACAATAACCGTTGAGATTAGAGGCCGCGTCCGAGGTGGGCTCTAAACAATACTATACACGCAAATTGAATATTAACAAACACTGTCTGTTTGTGTTCAGAGGTATCAGCTCGTTTAGATACGAGCCTTTATGATACGTGGAGATCTTAATGGGGTTTCATTAGTTAATCATTCGTAACTACACCTAATACATGTTAAAACAAAGCCAGTGGACTAAGTGCATTGTTGTTATCTATTGTCGATCAATTGTCTTCAGAAATAAAGTAACTATTTGTCACCCTCTGAAAATTGGGCAAGCGGTACGCTACTTATCTTGTTGCAAAACTTTAAAATTATAATACCTAACACTCTTAACTGTCATCCAAAGAAAAATGTACAATTTTATCGCGTCTTTTATTTGTTTACGAGCACCAATTTTTCACCACTAATCCTTTGCTTGGCCAAAAGATTAGCACAACAGGGGTTGTATTTTTTAAGAAACAATATCGACGACAATGCCCGACGGCTCACAATAAAAGAAAAAGCAATTATGATGTTTTGTTTGTCACGACTAAAGACGCGATCCGCGAACATTTTTCATTTTTAATCTCTTGTGTAGTAATTGTTTTCTTGATGACGTCATTGTCGTTTATCGAGACATTTTCACGGTTGACGGCGACTGAATGTGGTTTTTGTAAGTTTTGAAACAATAGAGGGCTGATTGTTGCCGCCTCGGCGCGTGAGACGGTGTGATAGGCACGGACCTCATTTATAATGTCTTCAAGCTTTTTCATAGTTGCGCCCTGAAAAAGTTTTGACAGTCAAGTAGTCAGTGAATATAGCACCCATTATTGAAGTTCTTTGTTGTCGTAATGTCTTTGCTGAATAAAAACGTACTATCGATATTAAAATGATTTCATTACAGTGACTTTATCACACAGTGATGTCTTGTATCGTAAATAATGAAATACCGTCTAGCTAGATTGAACTCATACGACTTAGCTAGTATTTCAACATCTTAGGTGTACATCATATATTAAAATACCTCTAGAAAATAAAAGTGGAGTCTGTCATGAATAATATTCCGATGATAAAACATATTAACATATAGAGGCTGAATACAAATCGTCTCATTTGGTTCACACAACCAGTAATGTAGTCCTTTTAAATTCTGAATATTTAGTACTTATTTTTCGATGCCTTGAACCTAAGTTTTATGAGACATTTTATGTTTCAAAAAATTAAATGAGCAACGGTTTGTATGATTAATGTATGGAAGGGTAAATATGTTAAACTATTTATTTGGTTATGGCTGGGGAATTTAGTAAGATATGCGTTTCTGCTTATTGTATGACTTTGTTCTATTACTCATAGTAAAAGTAAAATGAAAGTCCCAGGAGTTATTCATGCAATTTGGTTTTTTACTCGGTAGATACCTAGTTATTTTTAACTTTTGAACTGTATGATAATATGAGTATAAGTATATCTTAGATACCAATGACTGTGTTTCGGATGGCACGTTAAACTGTAGGTCCCGGCTGTCTTTGAACATCCTTGGCAGTCGTTACGGGTAGTCAGAAGCCAGTAAGTCTGACACCAGTCTAACCAAGGGGTATCGGGTTGCCCGGGTAACTGGGTTAAGGAGGTCAGATAGGCAGTCGCTTCTTGTAAAGCACTGGTACTCAGCTGAATCCGGTTAGACTGGAAGCCGACCCCAACATAGTTTGGGAAAAAAGGCTCGGAGGATGATGATGTTAATATGAGTCAAATTGCAGCGAAAAACAACATACGTTCAAGACAGCAAAGACATAAACAATGTATTTCTCCATCTCCTGAAGAGTGCAGTTGTAAAGAAGCAATAAATCCCTCCGAGAGGAGTGCCCCGCGTGTATGCAAGCAGTGTACTGCACACTGTACACTGCAGTGCACGCTGCAGGTAACAATTGAATTGCATGCGCCGTGTGTTTACAACCGCTTTATATTGCCCCAACATTTCTGCAGTTTATTTTAGGAAGACTTACTTTGTACATCTTGTTGCAGTTTTGTGTTTGGATAAAATTGTTAGGTGGATATAATATTTTTCAGTGCAGTTTGTTCGAGAACGAATTGCAGTAAGTTGTTATAGGAGTTTAGTGATGTAATGACTTCTGGCTGTCTTTACCATTGCGGTGTATATCAATAGTTCAACAAGTAATGAGGAGTGAACAGCGATCTCCCACATTGTTAGCAAGAATGCGATGTTTAAAGTCAACACATGCGCACGCGGCACGTAATTCTGTCGCACCTTAAATCTCCACGTAACGTATAAATAAACACACAATCACTGAAAGGTACGAGCATCACAAAGTAGAACACGACTTGCAACGATAAATCCTTTTATAATCACTGCATTGTATTTTAGTAAATCGTACTAAAGTATTTTGTATTTCGGATCGTTTAAATTACCCCATAAATACACGTAAACGATTCGCAACAAAGAGATGTCGCTGGAGTGCCGCCGGATCCGAACAATAAATCTGCTGCAGCACAAACAAGAAATAACTTTCACGGCTGAAAATATCAAATGTAAAATGTAAATTTAACTACCTAATACGGGCTTAAGCCGTACGAAACTGCGCTTTAAAGCGCTGTTTATTTGATATTTGAGTGTTGTTTTTATGTTAGTGTCGTTGGATCGGCAAATAAAAACGTCTGGTGTAGAGGATGCAGCCTCGGTTATGAATGGCCTATGAGCTCCAACGCGCCGCGCATAGATCATACTGCTCTTATTAGCGCAGATGAGACACTAGCTAAAAAACTTCATGAAAAATATCTATCTCATAGCTAATTTAGTGATTTCGGTTCAGATTCATTCGGTATGTTTTATATTTTCTCGGAGACGTGTTCCTTTCGCATGAGTCACTATCACGCTCAACAATTAATCGTGTTTTTGAAGTGCACAATTAAGGTTTTTTAATGCTCTTTTTATTTGTCGCTGTTACTTAAAAAGACAGATTGTCTTGACAGTTAATGTAAAATATTGTTATTGGCACAATTAAAGCTCGCGTGTGTATTTTGTGTTACGATAAGTGATCTTCCAAATTAGCTGCATCAAAGAGTTGCCTCGTCTTCGCTGTGTGCAGTCTAGTTGGAGCGTCTCTTAGGTGGCGTTGCATCGCAGGCAGTTTGCTTGATATAAGGCACGTCGCCGCCCGTTATTGCTCCAACCTACTTATTTATAATTGTCGTTCCATCCGCCATCTTAGCGTGACCCCCCGACCTCTTCTTACTGGAAACAAATCCACCTCGTTCGCGGCAGCTATAAGAGATATGGCGGCTCAAGTGTAGTTGGTCTAGATATGGCCAAGGGTAAGCTTTCAAGAGTAGCCAGGGAGGTCGGTACGGGCTATTTAGTTCTCTTTCACAGTGACTATTAGTGCGACCTTTATTGCGTTAGCCTGTACAGATGACGCATCGTTATGATCTTATGTTTATTTATTATGGTTCATGTTATTTGTATTGTTTGTCTTCAAGTGGATTTAGAGAGAGGGATATATACTGCGCATTTATTGCTGTATGCACGGAAAACTGTAAATAAAGGTAGGGCAGGCCTATGGCAGGTTAGGCAATAAATAAGTAACAATATTTTTTTACTCGGAAAACGGTCTTCTGGTTTCTAGAGACTAAAGAGAGAAAAATCTTCGAGCTTGGGTATATAGTTAACTGACAATCATGTATCGCCTGTAAACCCGATTATAATCCAAAGACAATTCCGTAACGCGACTAATAAATCGCAGCAGTGTCACAGCGCAGAGAATGAAGTGGCCCAGCTAAGTAATGATCATTATTGAATTAGCCCTCAAAAGCGTCATACATAAAAACTGAATATTCACATCGCTCACAAATGCCGAGTACACATATGCATACCTCTCTTTAGTACATGACGTAAAACTGTAATGTTTACATCATTGTGGCAATACATTGCTTATCTATAAGAAAGATCGTGATATTAAGTCTATGTAGACATTGTGTGTAAATAAGAACAAAGAAGTAACAGAACCACTTGAATTTGTTTAAACATAATTTTAGTAAAAAAGCTACGTGCTATTTTCCAACGTATTTCCTAAAGTGTCGCTATGAAGGCCTGTAGACGCCGAGGACATCTCTGCAGGAGACCAGGTCGTAAGTGTTGCGAATTGGGAGGCGGTCCAACGCATGCAGAACATGTCCTAGAAGTCCCAATTCGTACAAGATGTTGAAGTCTTCTACCTACTGCAGTCGTCTTCTAACTCGAAACCAACATGGCAATAAATGTCGAGGCAGTATAAAAAAGTTTATCTACATGAACTTCATGGAAAAGTGAGGAGACATCATGAGGACTGCTCTTATACATTGGAGGAACTATTGGTACACCCATATATGTGCACCTTCGGCATCTACTTTGTATGTAGGTTAGAACTGATGTTAAAATTTTAAATCGTTGTTATGCGAATAAAAAAGAAAAATGTACTGTAGTTATTGTACGTGAGTTATAGTTCAATAACTCATTGAAATGCAGAACATAAACATAAATCATTTCTATCTCGGCCTGTTTTAACGAATAGACTGTGATTCGTACGTTCGATCAACTTATAAAACTTCTATAATTTTCCATTGAAACTTTTTCTTTGAAACCCAATAAAGTCTTATCGTAATTGGTTTTCCAACTTCAATCTTTTTATTTACTCAATAAACTTCACAAAGCTTATGTACTAAAGCAAAATATTCATCGTTTCGCCCGCTTTTGTTTCTAAGGGGGAACCGATTAATTTTATTGGCCCGGCTAATTCTATCAAAGACTCCGCGCCGGTTTAATAGCGCACAACAAAATAAGACCCTTAAAAACTAATGTTCAGCCTTAAGTCCGCCGCAAATACCTCTTTGTGACTCCCAGCCGTACCCGCGCTGCCGTCTTCCCGAGACCTGACTACACGGAATTCTCTTCATCATTTACACCGCACCACAATTTCAACTTTATGTCATGACCTTTAGGGTTGAATTCTTGATGCAGACCTGTTTTACTTAAGGCGAAGTAAGACGCGACCAAGATTAAAAAGTTCGAGTCGGTCGCGCGATGTCATTGTAAGTGGAAAATGAGTTAAATAAGGCAATACATTTTAATTAGGAGGAAGGGATCCCTTTATTCCTTACGCGATAACTCGCCGCGTTCTCTATTAATTGAATTTCATGTTTAATTAAGTCGGAGGCGGCACAGATAATCCGCGCACTGATCTTGCCGTTTGTTCGGAGACCTCATTTAACTTGCTTTTGGCGATCGCCAGTTTTTTGAGCGACCGATACTGCGACCGCACCCGGCTTCGCTTTAATTTACTGCTTTCTAACTGTTCCGATAGGTAAAGGGTTGACGATTGTTCTAAGAATTATTGTAAGTGGAGCATTCAATGCTGATCGCAATCAAGAATAACTTTAATTAGAAAGATTGATGCTGAGACGATTCTTATACAAACCAGTTGCACACAAAGAAGATAAATCGTTGGTACAGAAAGGTAATTTAATTCTTCTGATATCTTTGTGCCATTCCTCCTAATTTACCTCCCGCTAGCCACCTCACCAGCTTACCTCCGTCAGAAAAATGATTGCACGAATAAAATAACGGTGTTCAGTTAAATGTAGTGAGATAATCTTGTTGTAAGTGGTTCGTGTCGGGTCGACTCCATTGCTTAAAAGATTAAAAACTTGGGGAGTACTGAACATTGCTTTACTGCACTCAAGTCGCGAGGAGCCGTGAGGGGATCCTTTGTATGTTTTAAATACCTACATATATTTACTAACTGATTTAAAGAAATAAATACAAAATTGGCATACTGTTGTTTCTATCTACGTATTGTTTGTAAGTTTAATAATATATTATTATGAGAAAATTGATTCAACGTTTTCAAGTACATACCAAGGAACATTTATATGACTTACACATAGGCTTCTATCAGATCGCCATAATCATACAGTATAATTACCTTAAATAGGTATAATGACAGGCCATATTCGCTCCATTAAGTTCAGCTCAGGGCGTTAAGGGCGTTATCAGTCAGTGCTCAAGGGGGTAGCATCTTAAGGGTCTAATTGCCTGCTTTTACCTCGTTTATATGACTTATAGTGCCTTTGAATCTTGACATATTCAGGACTTAGTTCAGATATGAAAGGGATGACTTTCATCGCTACTTTGTTGCTGCTGTAATATTTTCTTATTTTTTTGGCTTATGTCACTGGCAATTATCATTTATACCTCCATAAAACTGATGATTTTACAATCTCAAAACAAACGTCCAGCTTTGACACAGTTGTTGATAGAAAAAGTGCGCTCTTTAACATCGGCCTCATGTTTGCTCGGGTTTACGACTACATCGGCGCGGAAGCAATTAACTGTGAAGTTTAATACTTTGGCAGTAAATCACGCGCCGTCACAGAGCCCATTGATGATGACACACGCTGGTGTATGTGACGTCACTTGTCTTCCTCACTGAGGGTTCTGCAGGATCCAGTCAATATTCTTAGTCAATGAAACTTCATCAGCTACAAATTCTAATAAAAATAGGGTCCACTTTTGGGCCCTATTTTATAAGAAGCACCTAGTATTGTGATTGTAAATTGATCAGCAAAAAAATGAAGCCTACATTTGATGTCTATCAATTCTGTATCTAATATCCTAGAGCCCAAAATAGGAATCATTAACTACTTATGGCTTTTATCGTCTTGTCCTTTAATTCAATTGCTTAAACTGAAATCTATGAAAGAACAGATGCAGTTTACGGAACCCCAAACAAACGTGAAGCCCATAAAATATCCTGAAGTATTAAAACTTGAAACTTTCCAATTTCGTGCTTTGACCTGATTCACAACGACACAATCATTAGTTTACTTAGTGCACAGAGGATGTGGACACTGCACATTGTAACTTCAACCATGTGGTGTTCCTATAAGATACGTTTTACTTTGTTAGAGTACCCGGTAAGAATGCACGCCATAGTTTTATGGTGTAATTAAATTTAACAAGTGTATTAAGTATCGGATAAGGTGAAGGGACTTGTAGACAGACGGCGCTGCGGGAGGTTAAGTCACCTCTCTGTTCTTATTTCACTTACTACTTATTGACTGAAATAGACAAATGGATCCTTATGTTATGATTCAAAAAGAGCGTTATTGCATTACGATTAGTTTACTTTCAAGTGACATGTATTGTCCCTGCATAACCTTTTACTAGTTTATGCCTTACATTGAGAAACCCCCAGATTTCCGAAAGACTCGATTTCCTTGCTTTAGTTTTAGGCTAATTTGGAAGATTTCCTTGAAACTCTACCCGTAGCCTGCGGGCTGCGGTCGCCGGGACCCGGCCGCGGCGTGTTGCGATCCGATCGCGAAGATTTATACGTTATACTTACGAATAGCAATACGATCCGGCGACGATACACGATTGTCCTACATGCTTCTGTAATCAGCAAACAGAGGAACCGGTTGAAACGGTTTATATTTTAAGAATAGTCGTGGAGTACAGCTATGGAACAGTGTCAACTTTCCATCAATTTGCCTCCAAAGGATGATAATGCTGAATACTGGAATATTCCACTATCCACTTTTGTACTTTGTAGTATTTGTTTGTAGTAGTTGTTGAGTCGTGGTGGCCTAGTGGGTAAAGGACCAACCTCAAGTATGAGGGCGTGGGTTCGGTCCCAGGTCAGGCAAGTACCAATGCAACTTTTCTAAGTTTGTATGTACTTTCTAAGTATATCTTAGACACCATTGATTGTGTTTCGGATGGCACGTTAAACAGTAGGTCCCGGCTGTCATTAAACATCCTTGGCAGTCGTTACGGGTAGTCAGAAGCCAGTAAGTCTGACACCAGTCTAACCAAGGGGTATCGGGTTGCCCGGGTAACTGGGTTGAGGAGGTCAGATAGGCAGTCGCTTCTTGTAAAGCACTGGTACTCAGCTGAATCCGGTTAGACTGGAAGCCGACCCCAACATAATTGGGAAAAAGGCTCGGAGGATGAGTATTTGTTAGTTTATCATTAGTGGTTCTTACATCCTGGTACAGTCAGGTAGGTATAATTACCTGACCTGAGCGATTTTAGATCTTATTAATGTTTAACTGTATGTTTTGTAAGCCGATCTTTGCGGCATATGGTAACATGACCGCTAATTTATGAAGACACAATAAAGTAAAATAACGTCTCCATAGGTTTATTAGGCCGCATTGTCCAGCAAGAAAGTGTTCTCCGGGGAGCAATAGAGCGCCTCGGGCGAGGGTGACCACACTCCTTTATCAGTCATCCGATCCGATAGTGTGACCAGTCGTCCCGAGTCTTGCCTCAAATTGTGTTATAAATCGTGCATCTATCGGACACTGTCTCTAATTAACCGTTAGCGGCTAAGTTTTATTGCCGCCCAGCAGTTTCGGGTTATCGCGATTTAAGTTTAAATTGTCCGCCATATGTGTAGTTTGGTGTCGTAAGAATTATCGTTTTGGGATCTACGCGTGTAATGGAACTACCCTCTGTTACAATTTATGTGTTTATGAATAATTAGTTGAGGATTATTCACTTGTATTACGTCGTGCTGTAATACGTAATCAAAAATGATGTACGAATGGTAAAAGTTGATGATTAATAATAACCTTTTACTGGAAATGAAATTTAAAACGTGCAATTCGTCGGAAAACAATTAATAATTAACAAATAAACACTCATTGTTATAAAACTAATAACATGGTCTGACCACAGTGATATAATTTTCTGCATATAGGTACATAATAAGTTGTTGTGGTCAGCCCGCCGTGAGTATTATATTAAATGCATAAAATTATATTGTTTCAATTTACGCAACTAAAAACAACGCTTAATTCGTTAACTGGGCCGCACTGGGAGTCACACAGCAATTGGTGGACATTATTCAAATATTTGTGAGCTCCATTGAAGCGGCACAAAGTAAATTCATGCAAATCGACGTATTTGCAAAATGAAGTCCTTTAACATCAACAAAAAAGCTTTTAATAATAACAAAGAAGTGGAGAATCAGCCGCTGTTTCCCCGAAGGAGCGCTGAGGTATTTTCCCCTTAATTTAATCAAATCATGGACTGTGTCGTGTATTTTTCTGAGTCATTTATTTTTAATTTTGAGCGGCCATGTTGGGAGGTGGCGAGATAACGGTAGCGCTTATTGGAATTGCTTTACGTAACTACCACTTTCTGGGAAATGCTTTTCTCAACTGCCACGAAGTTACGAAAATAATTTTCCTGCAGAGTCGGTATGTTTGGTAATTATATTTTCAATGGAGATCTAACACAACGCAAACATAGCTGTACGAACATATGCAAACTCACCTTCAATAATAACCTTTAAGTGAGTCCCCGAAGCCCAGAGCGTTAATATGATAATATATTAGGTCATAAAGCATCATTAGACCCCCTCACCTCACGACAACTTCGTGAGACCTGAGTTGTTCAGCGGCGAGGAGAACTTGCTACAACTTGCGATAGTTTGGCATTCTTGAATTTGGGGAGATATCAATAGTAATAAGTACTTTCATGAACATTGCAATATGAGATTTTTTACTACATTGCCTTTTTCTTTTGATAGAAATAAAGTTAGAATAATTGCAGTTTATTGAGACAAAGAAAACGTTATGAGAAGAATGAGGTTTGATAGACTTATTATCTGATTGGAAAAGGGTTTCGATATTCAAGATTGAAATTGTATATGAGAAAATAGAATTGAACAGTTGTGACAACAATAAATGATATTATAATATAGTGTAAGTGTGTCGTGAGTTGGGCTATGTTTCAGGTGGGGCGGGGGCCATATATCAAAGTTTGCAAGTTAACGGCGTGCGAGGTGCGAGCCTATGAGTTATGCCGACCGCACGCCCCGCGGACCGCGGCACAAGTTTACACGACACTGTTTATTTAAGATTTATTTAAAACATGAAATAGGAGTAATTGTAATCCGAAAGTACATCTGGCCGGGTCTGGCTGCTTAGAGCACAATTCTGCACGCTGAAATAACCTTAAAATGATTGCATTTGCTCAGACTTTATTCAACGAACACACCAACCTAATGTGGTTTCATTCATGTAGCTTGTTTAGTACCCATTTATCTACTGCATGGCATTGCATATCATGAAGAATATACCCATCTGCAGTAACTTCGATCTTCCACCTTCATCTGCACACTCGCTACATCTCATGACTTACGGCATTCATAACCAGAACGAATATATATCGCGGCGACCTGTCCCGAGTAATTGAGTTACCGCGCTAAGAAACTCAAACGGCTCGCGGGAGAATACTGTTCGGATAACTAACCGGTACTTCGCTAACTATATTGTCTTATTGAAATTTTGTGTATTATACTGCTCGTATTAGGAGTTGCTAGGTAATGTAATAGACGAGGAGTTTGATGTTTTGGGAGGTAACATAAGGGTGATGGTATTGTCAATTGAAACCAGGCATTATCAATTTTTGGTGGTAATGCAGTAACAGTTGGAAGAAATCATTAGTTAGAATCAGGAGACCTATATTACTAGCATCACAAAGACTGGAAAAAATTTGCTATATTCAATTTAATGGTTTGAGTAGATGAAGTCTGTATGAGAATTTTCTTTCACGATGATTACCGACCGGGAAATCTTTAAATCCTGTTGTTTATGTTACAAAAAATATTTATGAAGTGTTTTTCCGCTATAAATTCTTTCGTGGAAAATCTACGAGTGTGTTCCCCTAATCCCCCGCCGTGCAACGGAACTGACACACAGATGGACAAACGACACGCGATAGTTATCAATACGGATTATCTGCACACCCTGTGTACTACACCTAGAGCAGGGCTGGCACACAGCACTACGGTTATGTATGGGATACTTTATGGGAGCTATAAGAGATGGGAAAAGTTTGCATAAATATCTAATTCTGTAATACTTACCTAAAAACTGATAACCTTCTAAAGCTAACTTAAATTTTTCTACAGACTCATACACCACACAGAAGAAAACATTAACTCATTCTAGAGTTTCGCATTGTACCATTACATCGTGCATTAGACCATCAGGGGATAATTCAACAGATTATAAGGATTAGTCGGTTGAAATCTAAGCACTCTACGTGTGAGTATCAACCCTGGGCAAGCTACAGGGGTTGCAAAAAACTCAGCAGCTACGTGACGCGGCATATTGATGGCCGATGTTTTCCTGGCCGGTAGCTGATGCCAAAACGCACCAAATAACATTATATTTGTCGGACATCAACACTTTTAGCAGGTTCAACAATGCATCTGTTTTGAAAAGCTTTGCTTCCATTCAACAACTGTATGCCGTTTCATTTTGATCTCAGTGTTTGTCTGATCTCATCTCTTTGCAATTCTCAATGCATAGAAAACAACACCTCATATGTATCTAGCAACCCAATGACATTTAATATGAAGGCAGAATTAAGTAACGCGGGACGTATACACCTTCGGAAAATATCACTAAACTTCCATACCAAGGAATGGAAGAAAAACACAAATAATATCGAAGTTGTCGTAACGAGCGTGAGTTAATCGGTTCATTTACGACACTCCTGGCCGGCGGAGTACCAGGGCGCTATGATATCGCGGAGGTAACTTCCTACTACTGATTGATTTGTTTTTACGACTACGTTTATGGCAGTTCGCGACTTGAGACGGCCAGAGGTGGGCTTATGACTGTTTTTGTGCTAAACGACCCATTTACGGGGTCCAGTTATGGTTGATTAGATTGCTGTCGTAGAAAGAAATGTTGATGTTATGTCACACTATGATATTGAATAGTTATAAAGATAGGTAATTATATGGAATTCGTTCTTGGATTTTATGAACACTTTTCATGCGCATAACTGATCATTCTAACAAATTCTGTAAGTTCATTTCTTTCTATATTTTTATTTCATGAGCCGCAAACAAACCGAGTTTATTTGAGTGATGGACCCTCCTAATAAAATATTCAGGAAATGCCCATCTTCTCTCAGCCACACTATAAAATCTCCGTATCGCAGCGGCGTCTGCACATGCTAAGAAGCCAAAGTATCAATTTGTCGAAGTGAGCTATATCAATAAAGAACTTTTTATTCCCTCCATATTCTGCCCTCTCCGTCCCTCCAATATGATTACGTTAATGATCGTTATTTTACGAACTAATTAATCATTTATTTTCTTTTGACGATTGCTTTTAATGTAATAGGATTGGTCGGATATTAGTCTCGTTGGGGTGTTCAAATCTCAATTTTATTTTATCTTCCGCAATTAAAGAAGTGGGAATGGATATTAGAAAAACAGATCGTGGTGTTCATAGAAATTCATTTAATCTACTTCATTGAGGTTCTAAAATAGCCTTTACTTTGGTTTGATTGTAACAATGTGTTCCGATTTCTTAGAAACAACAGATAACACTCATAATAGATTAAACAAAGATCGTGTTAAACTATTTATCCACGTAGTGTTCCCACTCCTGAGCCATGATAGCCGACATTAGTGTCGGAAACCTCACTACAGCCGACATTAGCTGTACAAATAGCCCGTGATTGGCTCACGTAAGCCACTTTCTCACGTCCGATCAATCGCGGCCTCTTCCTGCCCACTGCGCTGTCGCACTAATGACTAATTACGCTTGTACAATCCCTCCTTTACACTATACCACTTGTATTACCGGCTACACTCTCCTTGCAAGCCAAACTCGACCTTATAACAAACTGACAATGTTTGGATTGGAGCGCACTACTCTATATTAAGACGTTTCCTATTCACGGCGGCTGGTGTACGCTCATTAGGTACTTAGTGCTATTGTGAAATCATTAGCGATAGACTTTGAACCTTCTCGTTCGTGAACAGGGTTGAGTTTTGTGTGAAGTAGTTTTCAGAGTTAGGTCCTGAGTAAAGTCTAGGTGAAGCGCTTCCTGAGGAAAGATATCGGCACGTAATGAGTTGAGTGGCATTCAAAACATCGTTATCTTTGTTCACCGCAGGTCTTTGTGACGACCGAATTACTTGTGTTCCGCGCTCAGAGGGAATACAAAACTGAAATAGAATCATGCCTTCAGTAATGACTTTATATTGAAATGTTGTGCTTGCATTCTGTTTGAAATAGTAAGGAAACTGTAAGTTGTTCAGATGAACTGAAGGAGTTTTCAAACAAAGAGAAAAGTTTTGATATCCTCAGCAGGAAAGGAGAAAAATATTTTAACTGACTTCTTCTTTGTTATACATTTCTTTAGGCATATTAATATTGATTTCTTCAACGAAGGGATTATAGGGTGGTCTTCCCCGTTACCGAGGCCACATGAAACTCCATACACAATAACTCGATTGTTTACAAGCATCACAGACGCTAACAAGATCGGTATAACTCGGGCAACTAACGACATTAGTCTAAGACCATGGCGATATCGACTCGATACATCGCCATTGCTATAATCGATACCATCGATGCCGTGTGATCAAGTTAGCAAGTTTGAGGTTGAATTAGCTTTGATGGATTGATCACGGCTCTTGTTGTGGGAAGTCTACCTTTAAGTTTACCTTTATATGAATTACGTACAACGTTTTAGCTACGGCCAATGACGTATCCTCTGGTCTTTCGTCGTAGGATACTTATGTATTGGTACTTTTTACAAAGCCTTTACACATTGTAATATTAAAAACTTTAAAATGCGTTTTTGTTTTAATTTTTAAGGGCAAAACCATCTACTATCTGTAGTTACCTCTTTGGACTTTTGATAAAGTTCTCCTCAATTTAATCGAAACCAATACTTAGTAATTGAATATTCCTCATTCAAACAGCGATCAACTACTCCGTGTATAATATGATAGTGTGTAATCCAGTTGTCCTGAATGGAGGTGTAATGTGCGATAATTAATCCGGCTGCTAATGTTAGTGTAAGCCTAACGTGCTTGGTACCGGTGGCGGGAGCTATCTGCCGTGCCTTGAAACCGATGGTTAATTAGTAACGCGATTATTGTAGTGTGCTGATGTGTGATTAACACTAGTTTAAGTCTTTGTCAATGATACTGCTGGATAGTTGGATGGAAGCTGGAAGTGGTTTCGCTTCTTTTGGGTAATTGTCTGTTATTTAATAAAGAATTATAATGGTCTGCTGGTGGAAGTGGAATGCATAGTCTATGGGCTTAGCAACTGGTTGGTCTAAATGGGATTATTGTTAAGTTAATATAAACGGCTTACCTATAATATCCTAAAATTGCGTTAGTTAAAACCATCTCTCAAACTAGCCTATGTGACAGACCACAACAATGTAGTCAGTCAATGTAATTTATCAATACGTCTACTGTCTACCGATATGGATAATGTATTAAAAATATAGTCCGTTTAAGTAATCTATTATCACAAGTGCAATCAAATAAACAATGATAACATTTAGACCGCTTTAATCTTGACTTTGTGCTTTAGATTTGCAATAGTTTCTGCATTCGAGCCCATGTATCATAGTTTCCGTGGTGTAGCGGTTATCACATCTGCCTAACACGCAGAAGGTCCCCGGTTCGATCCCGGGCGGAAACATAGGTTTTTACCATTTCTATTCTTGACGGTCTGAAACAGGGCTATCTTGTTTCAGTAGTAACAGTTCTATTTCCATGCATAATCTTTGGCTACAGCCTCTTCAATCCCGTGTTACTGTGTGTATGACTAAATATATTTGTTTTTGCAATAAGTACTAACTTATTTTTCAACTTCATGACAATACACGTGGTTTCCCAAGATCCAAAGACTCCTTGAACACCAAGGATGCCTTTAGACTTCCGAGATGTTCAGACGGTGGCTGGGGCAAATAGTTGCACGCAAGTCTGTGTCTTTTGTCACCGAACAAGCAGTTTAACCTGCCACGCACTTTTATCTGGTAATCCAAATGCAGACAATTATGAACGTATTTAAGTATAGCTGACCATTGCTGGTACTTAGTCTCTTCGGGAAAATTATGAGACAAAAATTGATACTATATCCATATCACTTCACGTGTTAATGTTCAACTTTCACTTCGGTCATTATGCTTCTAGTTTAAAACCAATTGTACCAAGTTTCCGTGGTGTAGCGGTTATCACATCTGCCTAACACGCAGAAGGCCCCCGGTTCGATCCCGGGCGGAAACATATTTTGTTACTATTTGTTATTGATGAAGTCCTGAAACAACTATTTAATTCAGTAGCAAGTTTTTATTCTTTAACAACCAGGCACCTGTTCAACGTATACTAGCTGAAAGTTGGTTTTATTCAGGTGGGTATTATTCAGGAGATTCATGAGTCCTGAGACCAAATTACCGTTTTGAACATCTAGGATGCCTTTAACCAGCCATATTAAAATGTGCACACCAGGTACAGCAATACAGCAGTTCCACCAGCCATGCATTTTTCTAGCAGATCTGTAAATAAGACGACGATCATGAGACAACGTCTGTGGATGAATTATGAGCAAAACCAAGATATGCGATGTATTAGACCATATCAGTAGGTACATTACATAGTTATTATCACAGAAGTCAGACTTTGCTATATATTCAACTTTCACTTAGAGTATATAATTATGCACCTAGTTTATACTGTTTTATATCAAGTTTCCGTGGTGTAGCGGTTATCACATCTGCCTAACACGCAGAAGGCCCCCGGTTCGATCCCGGGCGGAAACATAGCTTTTTACCAGGTTATTCTTTATAATTTATCAGTACTTACTCTTGCCTATGTGCAGTGTGCACGGAAAAGTGATGAGCACAATTTTAGATCGCATGAATAAATTTTAATGAAAAAACAATGAAGCTCAATAGGCTAGGTATCCGCTAATTTCAATTATTCATCTATTTGTTGTTTTACAGCACATAATATGGAGCTAATGTAAAATTCAATCACTAAACGCAAATCAAACGGATATATAGATAGGTGTTATAGGAATCTTCTGTATAGCCAGAGGTTGCTAGTTGAGACTATGCATATTTAACCGACAACGCAGAATCGTCGTAGGTATCATTATTGGATTAAGATTTTAACATGCCTGAGGCGTTTTGTGAGTGAACCAGTTCTTTGATTTGATTGTCGGCCGCACATTATGTAATAGTTTACTGTGTACTACATTTGCAATGTGACCATTTGATTGACTTTCACTTTTGTTTGTCTAGGTGTATAGTTTATACGCTTATTGTCAAGTTTCCGTGGTGTAGCGGTTATCACATCTGCCTAACACGCAGAAGGCCCCCGGTTCGATCCCGGGCGGAAACATAGTTTTTGACAACTAAAACTGTGTTACAAATAAGTCACAAAGGGAATTGTATTTAAATGTATATCTCCTTTTGGCGCCCCATTCGCCGCATAGTCATTTTTGACTCACGTCTTTGTGGCAATGATATGTGGGGATATACCTACTATAGAACTTGGAAACAAACCCACAATTATATCATATCCTGCAACTCAGTCTCACAGCGAACCAATAAAGCGGCTTACACACTTGGCCACTGTAAAAAAGTTACAGCCAGCTATAACATTGTCCATTACGGTAATGAATAATGTGTAGCGTCGTTAATCTGCGAGACATCAGTCCTCATCTCGGTAATTACATCTAATTGAATATTAAGGCCTCAACGATTGCTTATAAAAGTGCCGAATTGCCCAGTGTGAAGGCAGCTTTACTGGAGGGGGTGGGGGAACGTAAATATCTTCATTACGGAAGTGATGAGTGGTTTAAAGGTATCAATACAAAGAAGAATATTTCTGTTTTTTTAAGAGTTTTTAACAACCAACAGCACTTAAGTTTGCAATAAAAAGATTACTTAGCTCTTTATTAATTTTATAATGTGAGATAAAATGTGTAAAGACACATTTTTTTTATATAAAGATTGATATATAGAAGATTGTATAAAGATACTAGTTGAGCATTTCTGTTGTTATAGTAGGTTTTGAAGTTTAAAAATTAGTATGTATTTCGTAATTAAACTGATGCTAATTCTCATAAAACATGTTAAAATAACCACCTCGTTTGTAAGTTTTGGCAAACATTTAGTTTTTTATCATAGTTGTATTGACACTGAAATATGCCACAAACTGTAATGTTTTACCTCGGGAAAGTCGTAAATCTATCACAAATATTTTATTGCTAGTAGAAGATAAACGTGTACAGCGTTATCAACAGTCATAAACGTTTTAAGTATTTTATTGACAACCGCTACTATAAACCTGATAACGATGGATTTGGGCTACTCTTCTGTATACCTACTATTTACGTTAAAGTAATGTACAGACCATAATATATGTTGTAATTACATAAGACAAAAGCTGAAATATAAGTTACCTACTTGGTCATGGAACACTTTCTGGACTTATTTTAGGGATAACGATTAAGTTAATATAAATTGTTCTAAACTTTCTTATTACTTAGGAATAATATTGTTCACACGTATTGCTATTAATTGCTGTAAATTCTCTTACTATTTAAATCTTAAACGCAACGTAAGTACACTCACCTACATTCTAAGCGGATATAAACAAGCGGACATTACCGCGCGGATATTCGGGGTTATAACCGTAGCGACTTTACGCCACGATAAAAATACTATGAAATAAATTGAAAAATTATTGTGCCAAGTTATAGCTGCACTGAAGGTGTACGATTTGCTGAATGACCAGGGAAATTGTTGCAACGTTTTATCGTTTATTAAGTAATTTATTTTTTTTAAGTTCAAATTCATATCAAATAAAAATTGTTGAATGTTACCTTCACTGTTTAAGCTAAATCATTCATTATCTATGCTGATATCATAAATCATCCGCGTTAAAACGGCTAAGTATTTGAAAATGTAGACATTTCTTCATCAACTTCAGCCAATGAAGGTCACTTAGTTTTTGACCATAACAAGGAGAAATGCTGCAAAATTAAAAAAGGCCAATGAATACCTATTGAACGTATGATTACATAAAAGAGAGCTCGTAAATATCATTCGGCATCGGAATGGTTCGCGTGTAATGTATGCACAAGTGTGCGCCGCGCCTTAATAGCGCATTATGACGACTATTAGCTATTCAAGATATATTTGTTATTGCTGCTTTATTACTATTTATGTTATATTTTATGACTGCTAATGTGCCGTGGCTGAGGTGCGAAATGTACATTCTCACAGAACTGATCTTAGATAAAGATATCAAAATGAAATATTTCTTTCTACAAGTGAGAATATGAAAGCCATTTATTTTATTTGCTCTTAAAGATCAATAGATAAGAATCGCAATGTAAATGACACTTGCAGAAAAACTATTAAAGTTTCAAAGCGTCAGTATGATATGAAATCTGCAACTAAGCATTCTAATTTACTTAAAACTTCGCACTATTTGAATTGCAAAAGTTGAACACCGAAAAAAATAAAATTTATTCTGTAATCCATGCAATCATCGTCGCCAAATCCCCTAATAGTTTGAAGAAGCTATTCGTACAAAAACGTCTCCACCTAGCTTATCCGACTGCGAATACTTTTAAATCACGTATCCGTTTATTTATTTACTCCCACGCGACAATTTACATATAAGAACCAATTCAATTCCGAGGCTCACGGCGCTCGCAAAGATTAAGGCTGTATATCCACCTACCGAACGACCTACCCCCCCGCAGCCCCCAGCCCCCCGCCAGAAGACCATCCCCACATAATCCGTATAAATCCACTTTATATTCATCCACCTTAAAGGCCTCAATAAAAGTATCTTGTGTACTTTTTTCGTTGGAGTTAAGTGTGTTGACGATTCATTTGAAATTGGAATTTTGGAATGGTAATAATAGGATGCCCAAGATAATCTCGGAGAGCAAAGTATCTGGTAGAAATGTGTCTCCCTAGCTAAAGTATAGAGCCTAGCTAAAAAGCAGAACGCCTTTTTCTCTTCGAAAGCTTCACTTCCAAAGCTACCTTTCTTTCGTCGTGTTACTATTTTCTCACCCTATATGACAGTCAAATAGACAGGGGAAATTATCATTGCAAGTGATCGCGATGTATGGCGATATAAATTACAGGTTATGACGTAGTAACTACCGCGAGTGAGGTATATATCGTCAGGATTGGGCGGTTAGAACGGCTGTGTGGGCATTTGTGTTAGATTGAATGTATTTGTCATTAAAAAAAAACCTTGCGGCCGCTGGTAGACTGGTAGTCAGACTGGCCGACAGGTAGGTAGGTAGGGGTCCAAATAAAGTACACAATTTGGTAGAAATTGAGACTTTATTTAAGCCAACTTCTGTTGCCCTAACCACGAATAGATCTCGAGTTAGTAGGTACACTGGGAACACTGGCCTGAACCGTGGTGTAGCTCCGACGACGGCCCAGCTCCTTGCCAGGTTGCACTGCCAGGTCTACAGCAGGACCCAGGTAGTTCCAGACAGGATCAGGTCTGGTCTTTCACTCGCCGCCAGGTAGAAAAATTGCGTAGCGAGGGTTTAAAGAAGAATGTAGAATATCCAACGTAGCAATCCAACGTAGAAATTAAATCCTGGAAGCGCAGAGACAAGGCTAGCATTAGCAGAGCTTGGGCCACGTTGCCGGGTCCAAAGGTCACAGTGTCCCAGCAAACAAAGTGAACAAGGAACAGCTGCTTTAGAAAGAAATTTAGCAAGAAGAACACCTTACAATAGAAGTTAAGCAATGCATGGAAACTTACCCCAGCGGGATTTCCGATTATAATTTGTCTAGCACAAATAAGTAGAAATTAGGCAGGTACGCAATACTTGAAGGTCAAGTAAAAAAAAACGTGTGACACAGCCGTCACGTCTGATGCAATTTGGTCGTCTGCCGCGTCTCCGGCCCGAATGCACTCGAGGCACCACCGTCTCGCGCGGCGAAACCAGTTCACCCGTTTAGAGATGCGTAGGCGCAATAGTTACGAGGACCTTTGTGTAAATACTTAATATTGGGTTCCGTATACGAATTATGTTAATTTTAATATATTATAATTTTTTATTTTATTTATTTTAGTTTACTTTAGGTGTTTTATTAATTTTAGAATATTCTATTGTAATTATTTGTATTTTTTTTATTTCTAACCTATTCTTAGAGCTAGGAAAGTACAACGTTACAGTACCCCGCCGCAAAGTGAAGGATTTTTCGTACTTAGAATAGAAAAATCCGCTATCACTACTAACTGCAAACTTACTAATACGTTCAGGCTAACATTCATACCTCACGCACACATAAACAAATCACACCGTCTGCAAGTCTTTTAGTTTATGACTGGAGACCCTAACAAACAGAGTCACAATTATATAGTATCAATTGTTCTCATTAGTAAGTTTGTATGTAAAAAAAATTAATACATTATTTAATACATAAGTTAAGTAGATAAGATGTTACTATTAAGACTAGGCTAGACTATTTACTTTATTAAGGTTAGATATATTATTAGCTGATTATAATTATTATGTTTTATCTTGTATATATTTATTATGTTTTATAATTTGTGATTTTAATATCTTTGATATGCCAAGAACCTAGTAATTTTCCAGACATATCAGCTAACTCGTAGACAAGAGGAGACTTTTTACCAATTATTTTACATTTTATAAATTTCGGTGCTAACTTTTTATTAAAATATTTATCTTTGTCACTGAGGTAAAACGTCTTTCTCCACACTACATCACCAACTTTAAATTCAGCCGGTTTTCGGCGTAAATTATAATGTTGACAATTACGACTGTGAGCTTGTAGAAGTAGTGATTGAACTTTATTAAAGATAGAAGATAGGACGCCTATGTTCTCCGCGTACGCATCGCGAGGTTGAAAAATTAAATCATCGTCAGTATCAGCATCGATATAATGTGTACCGCAAGTCACTAGTTCACGTCCGTATACAAGAAATGAGGGGGTGTAGCCAGTAACTTCATTTACAGAACAATTCACAGCGAATTGTATTTTAGGTACTAGTAGATCCCAAATACGTTGATCGTTAGAGATGAACGTGGAAATGGCAGTCATAATAGTTTTATTATAACGTTCAACGGTGTTTACATGTGGTGAATATTTAGGCGTAAAATGCAACTTAGGTACTTTATATTTATCCAACATTTGTTTCAGCGTGGTACTTACAAATTGTTTACCATTATCCAATATTACAGTGGATGGAATGCCATGTATTAGGAATACATGTTCCTCCAGTATTCTGGTAACAATTTCAGCGGTAGCTCGCTTGATTGGAAACAGTAAGCAATACTTACTAAAACAACAAGTGACAACTACTAGTAGGAGGTAGGGGTCCTACTAGGTCCACGCTAATAACTTGAAAAGGTCTAGTACAATGTTTAGGTCTACCCATTTCACCTAGAATTGCGTGATTTTGGTGTTTGTGCGCGATGCAAGTATCACAAGAAGTAACAGCTTTTACAACGTCAGCATGCATACCAGGCCAGAAATAACTGAGACTTAAACGTTGCCCTATGTAATTATCCTATGTAATCCGGTTTCGCGTAAATTATAACTTAGGTGACTTTTATCCCATAAAACTATAATATTTTGAAAAGGCAGCAATTTAGTCTAAATGTGATAGAAATATCTAGAACTCTTTCCGTTCGAGAAATTTCCATTTACAGATAGAACAGAAGGGAGATTTTGGGGACCATATCAGGCATATCCAACAACCCTTAAATATTTCGTATTGTGCATAATAGTGGTATACGCTATAAACAATTGTGCCGTCCGTCTGTCCGGGTTATCGCTCCGCCTATTAACTTATGAAAATAAGCTACAATAACACTTTGTTTATTTTGCGTTATTTCTTGCCAGGGAAATTTGCGATGGACCAAGGAGTTAGGGTGTGGTTGTCAAACTTTTTTTTTTTCGTTGATATTGTGTTCGTACCCGGAATTTGTAGAAAATATCCAATCTCCAAGCAGGCATTCAGTCACAACTTTCAGAAAATATCTTTGTTTTAAAGAAAGTTATAGTTTTCAGCCGGACTCTGCAATTGTCATATTATATTATCAGGTAAAACATAACGCCGTAGTTAAACTTTACTAATTGAAGTATCTCGAAAAACTTAAGTGACTAAATTATATAATTCCACATAAAATTTGACAACAAAAAAAGAAGTTCCAAACTTTGAGCATCACACACAACATTTCGGAGCAATTGGTTGTCCGTGCCCCACGTTGGGCGCCAGGAGCTGACCAGCGGGGCCGTCTAATGGATGTTGTCAATGTAAACACGAGGGAAAAAATACCAATGTCATTACATAAGGTTGTCATAACTGTTTCACGTTCGTAGGTAAACAACGGGACTGTCCTGCATTTGTGCTGTTTTCATTTCAAAGTGTCTTTTTGTACCCTTTGTGCTGGGAAACTTTGTATATTTGTGTGCTATATTTTTTTGGGTTCCATTTTTTTATGTAGGAATCTTTTCTTGAATTACTTACTGTCTTTTTTTTCGTTTTTTTTTTTTTGTAACTGAACTAAAGGTAGGCTGTTTATTTGCTTTAGATGGCCATAAACAAACTCCTCTTGACATCGATATTTTAATTTAATTAAAACAAACGGCGAAATCAGTGCCCCTCTTCCCACTTCCGAACGTGCTTCAAACATCAAATCCAACCTGCTTCATTTGTAGCAAACACTAGACATGAATTACACTCAATCGGACATAACTTCCCCTCTCGAATAAACATCTATACAACGCAAAGGGAACACTCAAAAATGCCCCTGACAAAAGCGCCGTGAAATCTTAGCCCACCTCATAAAACACGTGAAACAATATCTTGAACGCACCATGGAAAACCACCTAAACAGTTCCGTCGTACAAACCTCTATGACCTTACGAATAAAGTCGAATATTCTAATTTTCGTCGCTAAAGGTAAAGTGGCAAAGATTCGGCTTTTCCTGAACCATAAAAGTATATTGTGCGTTTGTAAACGCTCGGTTGTTTGTCACCATTTGCATATAGATGTTTGCGTAGGAATCTAAAAGGATTTGAATAATCATAGATAGTGAGGGTTTCGCAGGTGGATGACGCTGGCAAGTCGCCAGGACTTCGTGAAGGGGAATTAAAAGTGTGGCGAGATAAGTGACATGTTGCACTTACTAACTTCTGCGCTGTTAGTATTGTGTGAGAACAAATTGAACTGCAATTTGATTTTGAGTGTTTTCACTTAATAGAATTATCGAGGAAACTATTATTTCTATTTGATTTTTAAGAACTATCTACCTCTATTATGCTAAACTTTTTTTGTTTTGTATGATATCGAATAGGAAATACGATATGACCAAAAATTATGATGAGCTCTATGACTCAGTTCCATGACATGCCTGCTATGTAGGTATCCTAAGATCTGATGATATTCATTAATTCATTACGTTTATCCGCCGGAATTCACGGAACGAAACCTAAATGACGCGGTGCAGGCACTTCACTAGCTTTGCCCTGAATACCTATCTAGTATGATGGAGAGTGATATCATCACACAGTGAAAAAAGTGGGAAGTTCTATACATTTTTTTCACACTCGGAAAAAATGAAACTCGGAGTAAAGTGTTTTGAATTATAAGACATGCTTTCCCGACTTATGGTTCAGCACAAAATATTTTGTATTTAGGTTCTGGACAGCAAAATTACATGACATTTTGTCTGTGACTGGCAAATTGTAAGTAATCAAAATGTAGATGTAACCATGTAGAACATGAAATTATGTTACGTACTTTATGTACTAAGATAATATCGCATCGTAACTCATCAGTAGTTATTATGAGCAACATGGAAAAAAATCTTACACGTGCTCGCAATCAGTTTTAATCAGCCAATACCATCCATATCTTCGCACAAGATTACCATAGCAAAACAAACAGGCTAATAAATAAGCGTATTTCAGTAATATTGAGCAGCGCAGTCCCGCTAGGCCTTGGCAGACGTAAAGAGGTCTGTAGTAGGCCGTGCACGTCCCTCGCACTCGACGATCCGGTGCCGAGCTCCGAATTATATAAATACCCCATAAATAGCAGCCACCATAACTGTGCATGTGGTAATCACGACGAGTGTCACCATCACGCGAGCACTTTGAATATATAACATGTATTTGCGCTAAACTTTCGGATTAGGGCGCAGTAATCAGTGAGCGACCTTGTTGCTTATAGCGATGGGAATCGTTTCTTTTTGGCTGTAAACTTTAGCTTTAGTCAATACTCGTCTTATTTTGGCAAGTCGAGCGATATAATGATAATAATTTAAAACCATTTTCTGCCCTTCTTTTAGACATACCTAGATACTTATTCAGCTTTGATCTTCAAAAACAATCTGTATTACTATATTTTTCCTCCCTTATTACAAATAATCCCCAGTTCGCAACTCCACTCAAATTCTAATTTTCATTTGAAATTGTCGCGGCGTTAAATAAAATGATTGCGGCAGAGTGTAGCATTATCTCGCGGAGCTACCTCCGACGTGAGAGTCTCTCGGATAAAGTGGCAAATTAAGTAATTGTATGCAAGTGCCCGAAGGGGAGCAGATTGGCCTCCAATGATGCTTCAACCTACTCTTATGGTGTTTTTAAAAGAGATCCTTTGAAGGAGATTTGCGTTTTCGAGTTCTGGAGAAGAGGTAAAGGGGATTTTTGGGGGTAATTTTACCAAATTGTCAATGCTTACCTATGTAGGTAAGATTTCTTTTGATATTTTTTTAGATTATCTTGAGTTTCATCCCAAAAATTTTCCTAACCCCATCTTACAACAGAATTTGTATCACATTCGTCATCAGCTCGCAAAATTAACAATTAACCAAAACTTCTACACGGTCTATGACATTTGAATCTTAATGAAGTGTAGGAAGAATCATGTCTAGATGGTTGGGCTTCAGTTGTCGGCCGCAGCGGACAGTTTCCAGTCGGAAAGTCCTGCGCTGTCGGTGACACGGCCCGTGTCCGGCCGTGGCCGCCGCAGACCCCACAACTCGTAGACACGGCACAACTTTGTTACGTGTTCTGCGAGACTTACTTGTGTACTTGTTCATCAGAGAAAGTCGGAGTCAGATTGTTTATATAAGCGATGGGAATTGTAAAACATTGAAACGAGATCTGATACGGTACTTAAGCCTTTTGTGAACGCAAAGTACAAAAGGCTTATCGTATCAGATCTCGTTACAAATAGATCAAAGCTTGAAGGAATCGTCCAAATATTTTTTAACCAGGTGGGTACCTAAAGTATATACTTGTAAATCTTGAAACGTAATTTGGTTATTTATTTAAGATCCTTTAGTACATATTTCAACATTGCCGGGTAAAAAGTTTGCGTACCTACTCAGTTCCAAAAATCCAAAGTTATGGTCATCTAATTCCTCACCACCCGTGCCCTGTCTATCAGTTCCTATGTCGTTATCAATGATTAGACATAGGTCGGCAGTGGTGTGTGAATCAGATGCGCGTGTCAGCGCCACTGCATGCACTTCACTTGCTCACTCACTGAGCGGGGAGGAGGAGGGGAGGATAGGGGGGGGGGAGCTAAACGTCACTGGACTTAGAAGTTTTTAGAAAGGGGTGGTGAAGATTTGTGATTAACAAATTAACTAAGCTAGAGCGTCTCCAGCAAAGGTATCATTTACATAAATCCTGTTTTTTTTCAAAGACATATCTACATTTATTTTTTGCTTACTATGTTGTTATAACAGTTTTTCAAGGAGCTGTTCCATATGTGTCAAAACAAGTCGCAGTTGCTATAAATGGCTACTTTTGCATCACCTCCATTCCTACCCGAAGACGAATTTCATTTCGCACCAATTGGCACTCAATGATTTGGAAACTACATACCTATATATTCGTAATGCAACATCTGACATCGTGATTCTAAAGATATCTTATCATCGATGTCCTACTTGTATAAAACTGTTTTATTTAATTTGAAGCCGAAGTGAAAACTGATTTCTAGATCATGAACTTCATTACTGTTCAAAATGTCTTTGTTGGAAATGTCAATCGGGCTAGTGACTACATTTTGTCCAACATATTCGCTATAGTCACCTATATTGATGACTACTTCCCATCATAAAACTACAGTTCACGGCTGTCATATCACCGACGTGGGGCTGGCACCCCTAGCCGGCTATCAATTAAACAGAGCACTCGGCGAGTTGGAAACGACACGCGTCTCGCTCCGTCCGAAGCACGCGACCGCTACCGGCCTCTCGCCAACTACACTATTACATGTCACTATAGACATTTGGCGTATTTAAGATGGGGACTAATTGTGATCATACGTAGTGCAGATTCTATTGCTTTAACTTCAATGTTTTCTAAAATATCAGACTCAGACTGGGGAGTTTATGTTGGCAGTTGTTTGGATATATAAACACTGAGCAATTGCCATCAAAACACGTAATGGACACCACGAATCTCACTCAGATTTCGCATCAAAAAGCGCATAGAAATCATCCTTTTGTTACAGTACAAGCAAATGTACACCTTAAACTCTTCCCCATAAGATTCATCATTCATCAGAGGTATCATAACAAATGCCTGACGAAATGCACCGTCATTGTCACATAAGAGATGAAATCACACGTGACTCGCGTGGGGCGCTAAAATAATTTTTACGCCCAGTGGGTCGATTCTGTCGTGAATGTCATCACAATCGGCCTAATCGATAGTGCAGAGAAGTCATGTAATATGATGTGACAGAGCGGAACTATTGGTATAGAATCTAATGACTTTTACGGGATGCTTTCAAGGGGTCGCTTTTATGATTTGTTTAGATATATACTCAATCTAGCGTTGAAAGCACTTAGTTATAAATTAGCAGAACGTCTATTAGTGTGTAACCTGTGTGACGCGAATATTATTTATGGAATCCAAACAACCATATTGTCATGATTTACTTAGGTAATAACTATCTGACACAATTTTATTATAGCAAGTATACAGAAAATTCATTGAAGCTGTACTAACAAACAAGAAAACAAACCCAGAACAATAACAACTAAAAAACAAGCCAGCCACCTGCTGAGCCACAAAAAGTCTTTGAGACCATTTTCTTGAAGATAAAAAAGCAATGCCTAGACAAGATTTAGCAAAAAACGCGGGCGGAGTCGCGCGGCGCGGCGGGTGTCGGAAGGAAACGCGCATAAGTCACTGAGAGCGCACTGCCGGAGTGCCGTCGAGGGCACGTGACCAGGGCAATTAGACCAACAGGGGCTGAACACTGATGACTTGATAGAATATGTTATACTGTAATTATTATGTATGTATTTACTATGCATTTTTTGTAATACTTTGGGCAGTCGTACCTAAAGTTGGATGGGCATTCTCTCCTGAAGGATTCATTAGATTTTTCAATTTTTATAGTTATCAAGCACACTGCCCGACTTGCCACTTGAATTAAGACGATTATTTCTAGCATCAGTAATAAAAACACTATGTTAATTGAAGAACACACAGGTATCCTCAAAAGAGATGGAACTCGATGTCTGTAAAGTTTTCAGATCAATCTTAAAAATAATTCTTAAATCTAATTATATCTTTCACAACATCTTAATATAATATCTAAGATAACAATACAATTAACATATTATGACGAACATCCTTTCACCCGTGATGGATTTATGTCGGATATCTTGATACAAAGGAGCAGCGTGCACGTGTAACGTCCTCGATGACTGCTTGATGTCGCTAATGCACCATTACGCGGTTTTGTTACTCTGTTCCACTGAGTGGCTGCTGACAGACAGACTAACTGTGACTATGTTGAACCAACGTGCGGTACGAATGTTCTTCTGTCCCGAGTCCCGAAGGTAGTAACCCGAGCAAGGTATAGTTTTATATTGTTGAGCGTACCTACATGGCTTCTTAATACTGATTAACTGTGATTTTTTGGTCTAGCGTGAAAATACTGTGACTACAGCTTGAACTGGTAATGGGAGCACGTGATTTTTACAAGCTTTTAATAGTCTTCAAGAAAGTAAATCACCCTTTTTCTCCTCCCGAAACCTGCACCAAAATACGCACATGATACGTGTATAATTTACAGCAGCTAGAATTAAAACCGCCACCTAATTGCCACGTACATATTTCTTAGTTGCGGCGCTCGCGCAGCCAGGAAGCGCTATGATTTATTCGTCTCTCACCTCGGCGAGGCGCTAAGTGGCCGATTATTTGCTCTATCTATTATCATATATTATGCCCGTGACGTGCTATTAATATTTCAGTGGTGGCCAAAGGTTCGCCGATCAGAATAACTAGTAAATACATTTGTGGGTTTGTGTCTGATTACTGTCGGTGTGTTTGGCGGGGGAAATATCAGTGAATGCTGCGGACTGGGTGGCAATTAGTTGCAAATTAAGCAGATTTAAATAACAGATAGGTACACATAAGAGCAGTGAAAGTAGTTATAATTAATGTCGTCACCGGTCAGGTCTCACATTTTGTAGCTTTGACACCTAAAAAAATGTGATCAGTGATGTCTTTTTATAAACGTTACATATTTTAACTAAAACTTTTCGTTGGTACTGCATCATAATAAAAGCAAAAAGGAAATAGTGCCGTTACCGTATAACATATTCCAAAATTCCTCCGCGTCACCATCTCTGGTGTAACACAGAAATATGGCCGTGTTCCCGACTGCAGACATGAGATTGACTGCTTCGCTAAGTATACAAATATCCAGTATCCCCTGCACACCCATCCGTGTCTGTCTGTGATTAGCCTGTGTTTCCGCGAGAGCTGCGTGCGCGCCGCATTAAATCACCCGTGTCCTCTCCGCGAATAGGCGACAGTTTTGTTCGTTGATTTTTTGGGATTAGTTTTGACTTAGGTGCTGTGGGAGATGGATGATTTGAAATATGGGTTGTGACAAGCTGCTCTGCTGTGATATTATAGTGTGTAGGTATAGTATATTGTGAATATTACCTGTACAGGAAAACATAGCTTAGAAGAAAGATAATATGCAGAAAAACAAATGACATAATAAGTACCCCAAAGGATACTTGAACTTTGTGATGTCGTCCATCGATCGTGATAACTACTAATTTTTGCGAATTTTTATGGAGTGTGGGTTCCTAAAGAACCTTCGATTAGGCTAACTCCTCTTCCTAATTTAACAATCGTAATTTAACCTATGCTATGTTCCATTAAGATTTTGAATGTAAATATATTTTATAAATATGTACTTAAATAAATGAGTAACAGTCCGCTTAATAGGCCTTACAATACAAAACAAAGAGCCGAAAGGTCCACTATATCTGGCGAGTGCTGAGCATCAGTTAACTGGATCAATTCGTTGGCGGCGGCACAAATCATTTAATTGCCGTCTTGTCGCCGGATTAGCTGATGACGACCAATTGGAACTATTGCCACTCGGACCAAAAGAATGTTGGTATTTTAGCGCCGTTTTAAAAGATTATTTAGTGCCAGAATTGGATTAGTGTTTGTAGTTGAAGCTATTCTCACAGTCGTATTATTAATTGCTCGTTGAAACTCATGTTTGTCTATTTTTGATGATAATTCATATCATATTTAAAAAACAATTCATAAAAGGTCATCACAAGTTACCTGGGTGACATGTTTCGCGCCTGTTTAATCATAAATCGTGTCGCTTGTGAAACGCTGATAAATAAATGGCTGAAAGCTGCCACTTTAATGCATTGTTCAAAAATATCAATTAAGCCGTTGGTTTATCTACACATGATTCACACCCCACCTCATAATCGCTGCGGAAACGGATGGACCGCCATACTGTATGCGAAATCAGCCGTTTGTCGAGCCTTCCACACTGTTGCACCTGTCAGTGTCCACTTGTTACTACACCATAAGAAAATTAACCTTATCGCTTACACCCTAGAGTTGAACTTCCCTTGATAACAGGTGTTAGCTTTCAATCACCACTTCACAAACGTATATCAACCCAAAACCGAACATAAATATATCGAATCAAGCTTGTATTTCGAATGCACACCAATCGCAGGTGACAAGAATTGCTATTCCATTTTCAAAATGGTTGAGAGCTCATCTCGATGTCCAGTGATTGCGCTGCAAACTGGTTTCAACTTTATCACTTAAACGTTTAAGTTGATTATGGAATGAATTGGAGTAAATGCGATCAGGATTTCCTCGCAATGGGATTTCAGCTTTAATTCTTTGATTTTACAGTGGATTTTAGAATGTTTGAATGAGACTAGAGGTGTACATCCGCGTGTAAAATCCGCTGGTTAGACCGCGGACAGGTTTCCGCTGTCCGTATTGTTTTCGCGTCGGAATATGAATTAATGCGGATTTTCAGGTAAAGCGTCCACCAGATTGTAGCCGCCGCGGATGTACGGATGCGGATATTCCGCCATTGTTTCGCACGTTATTGTCCGTTGTAAATTGTTCAGTGGAACATCGATACACATATTTTGATGTAATGTATTGTGCTGATATTGAGATTCCGTTGTTTTGTTTATGAGGTTAAATAGTAATTAATTTAAATTTATAAGTAGATAAAGATAAGTACTTATTGCTATAAACGATAAATGGTCGCGAACCATTTTACAAATAGAAAGAGCTCCGTTGTGAAAACATTTTTAAAATGAATTCAAGTTTAAGCGCACAGAGCTTCAAATCAAGAATCTCTTCATTTCCAACACCATCTAATTAAATCAACCTACTTTTTCGAAGCAACTGAACTGAACAAGACATACACACGTACATCTAACTACACCATAAAGCCAGCGGAACTTTCAGTTGACTGCGCGTGACGTCAGCACAGATATAAAAAACCTGCCTCGTCACCTCCAGAGCAGTTCCAGTCATTGTGCACCTGCCACTGTGACGTCATCATTAATTACCGCCCCTCCACCCCTCGGGGTCACCCCCCCTGTCACCCGCCGCTCCTGTTGTCTGAAGTAACCGTGTTGTGTCAAGGTGATTCCATTGTTTCTAATAGGCTGGTAGCACCTTGTTAACCTCCCGTTAACTTTTAAACGATTATTCTAATTTTCGGGAGTCACGTAAATCTTTAATCTTAGAGCATTTTTTTCTCTATCCTAATTTTTTTTTTATTGTTCAACAGGTAAACATTTGACCACAATCGCACCTGAAGGTAAGTGACGAATTGACGATGCGGTTGAAGACGGAGCATGCTTTATGTAAGTAATAGTTAATAAGTAGTAGTATAAAGTAATATTTCTAACACAACATAAGCCAATGAATAAGCTTGAAAGGTTAGTGTCCAATTCCTATCACCTTGATGTTTGTAACAATCTTTGACCAAAGCTCTCAAGTCAACTAAGCTACAGTTAAACCAGGTTCAGTTACGGTGTAACTTGGCTCGGAAGGTGAGTCGGTGTCGTTGATTAACGATCTGGTGGACGTGTTTATTGTGTCACGCGGCACTCGCTACGTCACCACAGCCGACACTCGCCGCAGACGATATCATTAACTTTTACACTCCTAAGTCATGCTAGCTTGGAACGACTTTACAAGTAACGAACAGTATATTTGAATCTTATTCGGTTTGACTTCATTCCCAATATTCTCTAAGTGGAAATAATCGGTTGTGGATTAGACGAAGTCCCAACTAGACAGGTGATTAGAAGTGTGCAAATACTAAAGATGCGAAGCGCTTAAACTTCTAAACGTAAGCGTTTAGGTGAAACTAATTAATAACACAAAACACACAGAAGTTGTTCGTGATGTAGCAGCGACTATCAATCGCGTCATACCTCAAACACGCAGCACCGCGGGCGGAGATTGGAAACGAAGTTAGTTTAATGAGGTAGCTCGGCTGCGGCGGCGACGCGTCACGACGCGACACGACGCGACATGTCGCCGCCGTCTCCTGAGGTAGGCAGGAGTGCTATTTAATGAGCATTATGAACAAGTTGCCACTTTTATAGGAGAATAGGGGATTTATTAGGTGAATAAGTATGACGTGAAAAAAATGCTTAAGAAAAATGGATGAACGGATACCTAGCTAATAAAAATGTATAATCGGTTGTGGATTAGACGAAGTCCCAACTAGACAGGTGATTAGAAGTGTGCAAATACTAAAGATGCGAAGCGCTTAAACTTCTAAACGTAAGCGTTTAGGTGAAACTAATTAATAACACAAAACACACAGAAGTTGTTCGTGATGTAGCAGCGACTATCAATCGCGTCATACCTCAAACACGCAGCACCGCGGGCGGAGATTGGAAACGAAGTTAGTTTAATGAGGTAGCTCGGCTGCGGCGGCGACGCGTCACGACGCGACACGACGCGACATGTCGCCGCCGTCTCCTGAGGTAGGCAGGAGTGCTATTTAATGAGCATTATGAACAAGTTGCCACTTTTATAGGAGAATAGGGGATTTATTAGGTGAATAAGTATGACGTGAAAAAAATGCTTAAGAAAAATGGATGAACGGATAGCTAATAAAAATGTATAATCGGTTGTGGATTAGACGAAGTCCCAACTAGACAGGTGATTAGAAGTGTGCAAATACTAAAGATGCGAAGCGCTTAAACTTCTAAACGTAAGCGTTTAGGTGAAACTAATTAATAACACAAAACACACAGAAGTTGTTCGTGATGTAGCAGCGACTATCAATCGCGTCATACCTCAAACACGCAGCACCGCGGGCGGAGATTGGAAACGAAGTTAGTTTAATGAGGTAGCTCGGCTGCGGCGGCGACGCGTCACGACGCGACACGACGCGACATGTCGCCGCCGTCTCCTGAGGTAGGCAGGAGTGCTATTTAATGAGCATTATGAACAAGTTGCCACTTTTATAGGAGAATAGGGGATTTATTAGGTGAATAAGTATGACGTGAAAAAAATGCTTAAGAAAAATGGATGAACGGATAGCTAATAAAAATGTATAATTTCACAAAAGTTAATGAATTTTTAAAATTCAAAATGACCTTTTAGATATACCCAAGACCTTCTTAAAACCCGTGGGCAGCTGTGTGGGCTCCTACAAGAAATAGGCCAGATTTACCGGGTGACCGGAATGCGGGCCGTCGCACCTACGGCTCATAAATCGCGGCCGGACCTTGGGCGCGCAATTAAACGTTTCTACAACTATGCGCTGAGGACTCCTAGAGGTCAGCCCAGTAGATTTACTAACGCTTTTGAGGTATGGAGAACGGTTGGTAGTGTCTTCAAAATATTATTCTCATTAGGAATCTCGTCACAAATTATATCATTGTTTCCAATTGTGAATCATATTCCCTGAAATTCAATGTAGTACTAAGCTCTTTCGGCAGACGTGTCAACGAAGTATTTTATCCACTGACAGGTCATCCGTGATGACTACTATTCGAATGCTTGGTTTTTTCAATGAAATGATATGCTCTTGGCTCTCAGGTGATTTAGCTATCACTATCCCGAAATTTGCTGGCTTAGTGGCTCCACACAAGCCGTTGGATATTAACTTTCGTCAAGGTATGCGCATAGCGCGGGAGGGTTCGACGATGTTACAAATAAAGACGCTCGCTTACCAGGCACCTCTTACGGACTGCTGCGATCCTGGTACCCTAATCATGAGAACGCGAACAATTTCATCTAGGTCTCATAATTAACATACCTAATTAAAAGTTTTATCTTATCGAGATAGTTGCTTGTTACGTGTTGTAGTTGTTACACATTTATAATTAAGGAATGTAATTGGCTAACGTTTGTTTAAGTCACCTACGCAGATTAATTTAGATGTTAGAGTTAGGATGATAGCCCTCCTACAATGAATATCGATTTGTTTATACATAATGGACAATTAATGTGTGCACATAACCGCACAAATAACTAGCCTAGGGTAAATCCCCAGTCGATAAATATCATAAAATGTGCACTAATAATATCAGCCAGTACAGTAGGTACCTACATACGATAACAAAAACATGGTGTCCATCCACAATATATAATAATAGAATATGACGTTAACAGGATTAGCGGTGAGTCGCACCGTTGTTTTCTATTACGGCGTGATTTTTCCCATCAACTGCTTCGTGTCAGCTAATTGATTGCAGCGAAGGGCCCAACCCTTGCACGGACCAGTGGCTGTATTCTGAGATATTATATTTTGTCTTGTTCTATTGGAACCTCATATTTCATAGAAATTGTTTAAATAAATCACTTTCTTTAAAATTTGATTTCGAAGTCCAAGACAATGATCCATGCTTGAATTTATTTAACTGGAATACAACATGTCAAATGTAGTATATTGGAGTCAGACAAAAAGTCAAACCTTAGATGAGAAAAGGCTGACGCTGTTGTATCAATTTCTTTTTCTATACACGGTAGATATATGAAAATGTACACCTGTAGAAGTCAAAGAGCTCAAAAATAACTTGTCTAGAACTCTCGGGATAGTAAATGTATGTCCAGAATAGTGTCACCAACAGCGCGGTGAGTTCGGAGACTGGCTTTTCCCCGTGGACTGCGCTCAATCTACCCGACTGATAAAATGTGGCAGTTTCATATCGTCTACACACCCAAACTACATGTGTCTATATTATGTACTTCTAAATGTTCTATGTAAACAAGAACAAGGTCTTTTCGGAGGATAATCAGATCCGAGAATCTTTAATCTGGCTTTCAATTTGACTTTCAATTAGAAGGATTTATCTAACAACTAGGTACGTTGTAAGTTTTTATAGATAGATTGAATACTGCCATAGTTTTAGATATTTTACTTTCAACAAAGCGATGTAGTAAGTAGCTATTTAATCAATCAATAGACTATGCAGGGGTTGGTAGAGACAGTATTGCCACCTGAATTAATAAAGCTACTGTAATATTGGCAGCGGTACTGAGCCCTCGCCTTACGTAGAAACAATAAGCAGGTTCTGTGACATTGTGGTACATGAGGTATACTCCTGATCTTTGTAAATGAGACATCTAGATAGGGGCATATCAACAGTACGCAATTGAAAATGTACTTTTCAACTTCTCTACCTATATTTTTTTAATTAATCATTATTAGCAAGCTAAGGGCTGTGACTCTATAAGTAACAGATAGACATCCGATTTCATTAGAATTAGCTGATAATATTGACAGACATGTTTTCACCAACATTGCAGGTTGTTGCGTGGGCTAAAGAAAACACGCAAAATCAGACGATTCATAAGATCATGAGCACACGTGTCGTTACTTACTCATGTGATATCAGCGAGGTTATGCGTTTCTCTCCCCCTTCCCCCACTCACGTACGTAATGAATAATTCTTTACCGCAATATGCTAGTAAGCTAACAGAAAGGTATTACGTTTTATTGTAAGTAGAAAAGTGAATATTTCATTGAAAGAAAGCCTAAAAACGTAATTTTTTTTATGTCAAACACTTCCTCTCAAAACCAAAGTTATTTTATGTGCACTTTTCACTGGAATAACACATGTTTTTTTTTGCGTTTTAATTCATAATATCTTTTGTGCACACTTTACCTACTTCATACCGCCACGATAGACATAAACCATCAAATAAACACTTTTCTGATTAACACAAGATACCCCTCGAAGACAAACCATCGATAGTCCTCGAGCACTAGCAGAGTACACAAAATATGATCATACTGTGTGTGTACACAGGGTGGTGGTAAGTTATTAGTTTCACCTGAGGGTAAGAGCACTTTGTTTGCCGCACACAATGGATCCAGATTGAACCCTCGTATATCTGTGTGTATAGGTGCTGTAATTAAAACATTGTCTACAATATGAAGGTAGGTTGTGTCAATATTTTATGTAATGTTTGATAAGCCTGCAGCTATATGAAGTAATCGGAAACAATATACCTTTTGGTATCTGAAGGGAGAAAAAATGATCGGAAAAAGCTAATCTCAACGTCATCAACAGATTCAAAAAAGTAATACAGAAACTCTATCCATAATTTTCGTGTTACGTAGTAAAGGTAACAAGTCTAAAATTTAACCTAATAACTACCAATGGTCAATACAAACCACTTACACGAATAAGACAAATAACCCCCAAATGATGAATGACGGACATTTATGAACCTACAACTTACAAATACAATAGATAAGTAAGATACTAGCCCCACCGTAAGAACGGTCATTTTAATAATGCATTTCCTCTCGGCTATTACAAATTATGGAATGTGATATTATAGAGTCTTTGTTTTTCCTCCGCTCACGTATTATCTTAGGAAAGAATTTCCATATAGAATATTTAAATGCATACCTTATAAGAGAATTCCTTCCTTATTGTAATATTATCCTGCTTCAGAATCTGGGCTGTGTATAAATCTTGATGCAGGGCGTCTAGTAACTCAGGCTTCTCTAGATTTTATTTTATTAATTTTATTCTGACTCGTAGTTACGAAAAGAAATTAAAGCATTACTGAAGTTGGTTAAAATCTAATAAGATAGATCGCAATGTTGAATTATTGATTCCTATATTGGCTAATTTCAATTCAACCTAAATTATTCCATGCTTGCATCCCACTACATATTACCTTCATTTTAGCTTAACCCGAAATCTGCACTCTAATCCCCAAATGACCGTAACACACACTAAACAATCGAGTGTCGATAGCGAGTTATGAAAACAGTTCCGCGGTAATTACTTAAGCGTAACCCTGCAATGTTTGCACGGGGCCTCCAAGACCCGGCGATTAATAAATTTCAGTCTGTTTGACTTGTACTGGGTCAACGGATTATGTTTGTGGATTATGGTTTGTGCACGATAATTAAACGGTTTCAGGATATTGTACCCGGAGGTGAGAGGTACAGGGAAATTAATATGTGCGCACAAAAAATCCGAACATGTGAGAGCTTATACCACGATGAATTTAACATAAGCTAAGCCTAATATAAAATGGTATTTGAGACTTGTTTACTTCAAAGAAAATCTAAAAGTATTTTACAAATGAGTAATTTATATTCTCAGTGTATTGTTCTATTTGACTTTGCTTCGTCAATTTTGGTGTCAAAGTCTCTAAATTATGATTAGGTTGACTAGACGAAGCTACCACTTACACTGATGTAGAGTAAACAAATCTCAAAAATAGTTTCCTAAAAATAAATTGTTGGCTTTATTTTAGGAAAAGGTTAATTTGATTTACCGAGAAGTTTACATTAGTACACAGTAATGAAATTAGATTATTTTAGCAAACAAATCTATTCCTAAATAACCTTTAGTAAAGTTATCTGAACTTTCAGAAGATATGAATAAATATTGGACATCTGTGTCCTTATGGAGGTAAATTGGTTAATAAAAATACTAATTCAAATTACAAGATAATTTACATCGATAAACAAATGATGAAAAAACACACACAAAATCAAACCAAAAAAACATCAAATTAAAAATCCATCCTTTAACAATATTAGCATTTGAATTGGGAGTCATCTTTACCCCCATGTTATTACAAGCGGCGACCATCAGCGCGCTAGGGTTGAACACCTGGCGTGCATTGTTCGGTAACGAGTATCGAGTTACATCGGGTTCACGGCGAGATGCGATCGATACTACACGTTAATATGTTATTACGCCTTTGTGAGGGTAAATTAAACCTAGCCCCACTTTGTGCCGAGGTCGCTGACGTGAACCTATTGTGTTGGTGTAATTTGGCTACGAAATATTGTGTGTGATTGTTTCAATGGAATGAATTTTATGAATAATTCTTTGAACAGGTTTTTCGTAACAGGTCAAGGCCATTCCCATACACAATATTTTAATGTTTTCTTGTCTTAAGCATATTCATGGCATTAGTCTCGTCTAATAGATAGAGCGATGCCTAATGAAATTCACGGTTCTATACTGTTTAAATTAAGTAATTGAAACTGAAGTCTAATACCCATCTCACCTTAATAAAATCCTCATAATTAGAAACAATGATATCGTAATATTTATAATTAGTACGTACATAAGTATCATGCGTCCCCCATCGTACTCAATTGGTGAGGTCCATGCGGGCCCCGAGATCAGCGATAACGCGATGAGAGCTTTAATTGCTTTGCAAATTATTGTTTCAATATTTTTAATTGGTCGGCCCTTTTATATTGTTAGCAGAAAAGGTAGAGGTCATTTTACTTTGGGTCAACGATCACCGATATAAGCCTGTCTGTGTAAAGTCACCTTTTATTATTTAATTCGGTTATTTTAACCCAATATATGGATAGCTGAGTTTTTCTAAAGTAAATTCTTAAGTGTAAAATATAATGTTAGAAACGAGACAGCCTGTACTGTACTAAAAGTTGGAATATTTAATCAAGTTGGACCACATCTTATAAAAGAAGTTAATACATAGTTGAACCAGGTTGCTCTTTATTACGTACTTGATAAAATAAAAAGTCTGGTATAATTATCTTCCGACTTCCTGATATTATAAAAACAATAATATTACCAACTAGTAGACATAGCTACACATGTTACAGCATTACGTACTCGGATGATGACAGTCAATTGAGCGACATTTAAGGTGATCGCCCGCCAGGTGGCCGCTGACTCAAACAACAATTTAGTTAATAGGATACACGTGAGCACAGGGAAATCAATAGAGACGGTTTTATAGATAGAATTGTTTTATAATATTTAAACTTTACTACAACTACAGACAGTGTCATTTTGACTATTGCGGTGGTTTCTTTTCCTAGTGTGTTGATTTTAGCTGAACAAAATTAAATTGTTAATCGTTAAAATTCAATTATACATTATGCTGATTTAGATTGAGTATTGTCAGACATCGGAGTACAGCTATATTTCTCGGAATAAAAATACTGTAACCTTTCTTTGGATCTTTCATGCTTCATGAAATACCTCTATGCTCACCAATAGCACCATAGTAGACAAATCAGCCACGTGTCACATTAAATCAAAGTTGTATAACTCCGACTCCACTGCACCTCTGTGTGTATGACCCACATGCAGGCCAATTGAGTGAGGTTAGGTGCTGTCAGGTACGGGCGTCGCGTAGGGTGCTCACTACGAACAGTTAGAGGTTATTGTCTCGAGCCTTGAACCACTGCTGGCAATTGTTTCTGGATTGTACGGGAACAACTAGTGAGCCACTTTTGTTATAGCTTACGTAATTTGAAGTAACTGTTCGGACAATATTTTGTGAGTAGCTTTGCTTGTTAAAACGGTATTACATGTGCACGTGATCTCTATGTCTAACTTCAAAGATGTCAAGACTTTTGACACGAACCTTGCCAATAAGTTGAGACCGTAGGATATGCTATAGTTTTAGCATATGCCCACAGAAGCTATGTCAGTTGAATAATCTTTCGAGTATTTACATGATCGTAATCAGATAAGTTGTAGGTACGGGATATTTCCACAACGATTACACTACCTAAAACATTAGCACCAATTAGAAAAGCTTTAAAATCCATTTCTCACGTGTTCAACATACTCGCAGCTACCCCAACTAAACTAGTTATCCCTTAAAATCCCTTTGTGCCATAAAATGTAGTGAGAAATTAAATAAGGCAGCACTTTGTAAAGGTGTCGCCCGCACGGCCGCGGTTCGGTCCGGCTAATAGTCCACCCGCATGCACAACCCTCCGAGATAGTTTTAAGCGTTTTTAGTACACATCAAAAGGTAACAATTGAACCCTTATATCGCGAGTTCGAGGTGTTTTGTTTTATGTGGTAGACTGGTAGACCTCGCGGGTCGAGTTTCACGTAGGCGGTTTGTATTTCGGTGTGTTGACAAAAAGTGAGTTTGATTTTGTACTAGTTTAAGTAGTCGCTGTATTCAGTCCCTAAGACATTTGGTCATTGTTTGCAAATACATGAATATGAAATATAGCAATAGAAAGTTAATAGGTAACATTCATCATTTTCATAAAACAGTACCTAATATATATCTAAATTTGAACCAAACAAGATTCCCAAATGCAGATTAAAATAAGCTTAATATTTTCCTTTTTGTTTTGTCTTTAAATGTTCCCTAAACTCTTTTACCTAATGCAGAGACCCTCCCATACTTCCTCACAAGGCCTGACCTCCCGAAACTCATCATTCATTGTCAAAGACATAACAGCTTACCATATCCCTTTATTAAAAAGGTATTCAAAGGTACGAAGGGGACCTTTTTGTCCTCAATTGGTGTAGGTAATGTTAATAGGTCCAAATTAATAATTTCCTTACCCGCATGGTCTGATGGCCGCCGCGATACCACCCTCAGCCCTTTTGTTTTCTAATTGAATGTTATTTCTTTGGACTGCAGGAATTTTTGATACTTTCTCGTTCAATGGACACTCCATATTGGGCGTCCCTTTTGATTAGATATGAAAAGGTAAAATGGGCAACGAAGTATGGATTATTGTGGTTGATTTTCTAGTTTCTTACATAAAAAATTTGGTTAGTACCGTTAGTATGATTGAACTCCAAATTATCTAAGACGTAGGGTAACCAAAGTAAACACATACGAATCTCAACCAGATCATTTTCTTGAATGGGAAAGTTACCCTTTCTTGAGGTGAGCTTTTCATCTGACTATAATGCGAAGGTAAAGGTACTGATGTTTCTAAGATGAGACCACTTTGTCTCCCCATAGATATCGTAAGAGGCGACTTTAGATGGCGACATCAATCACGGTGTCACAGCATCCCTTCGGCATCGGCAACAGATGGCAGTTTCTTGGTACGATACAACGCCAAACCATACGTCAAGACGGTTTGTGGTGAACAGTGCTATCATTTTCATGCATCGTGCAATTAGCTCCTTGAAATTCTATAAATTCGTGTCTTTGACTGCAGAGAAACTTTGTGGTTAAAGGTACCATCAGTTATAATGAAATACCAGCAGAATCCCAAAAAATCTATACCACACACCAAAAATAATTCAGAACAAAAATTTACGAAAAAAAAAATCAGTGCCACTTACGATGCAATTTCCGTGGGATTAGTGAGTAGGGTGTCCAGGCCGCGAGCAGTGCTGGGGCTATACAATGGACTCTCACGAGGCACGGCGCGTGGCATGCGGGGTGCGGGGTGAAGGGGACGCGGGTAATGCAATATTTGTTCGGTGACACACGGGTGACACGCGCGCGCTATTGTGCACCTATAGCCAGAGGTAATGCACTGATGTTCAGTTTTTACAACCCCTATATGAATATCGGGGTTTTATTGTGTATGGTTTCGATGGTACGGAACTGGTTTTTGTACAATGAAAGTAACGGTTTTTTCTACTTTTATAAATTATCCTAAAAATATACTGATGTTCATATTTATTACTTTCTCCAAATGTCAAAAAAAAAACTTGTTTTTGTTTTGGAAGTACAGAGCAGTTATCTGTAAGGCGCGTAGTCGAAAAAATACTAATAATATGTACTGAACGGATATACTATACCAATCTATTCGTGACCTCTGTCCCACACGTTAATCCGTGCACATGGGGTGCAACGATAAAAAGATAATGCGGGCCGGAGTCGCGTGCGCATCAAAAACTCTCTTTAATGACGCACCTATACAGGCGGGCTTATCGCGCCTGCGCGCCGCAGCGTCCGCTGAATACAGCACAAATAACAAATGAGCTTAATTATAATACCTTGGCAAGGGGTGCAGGGAGCGCTGGCAGAATAAACATGTCGGCAGGAGGCCCCGACGTGTTTTTATTGGCGATGCGTGCTGAGCAGTCAATGTCGCGAGAGTAATGATGACAATGGATTTCAGAATCCCCTGCCTTTTGACGGTAATGATGATTTCTTATCTGTGGAGGAAAAAAATGTGCTTGTTTTCAATCGCGAATGCTTGTTTTTTATTCGGGTTTCGAATAACGATGACGTAAATATCAATGTTTCTGTTTGGAAGATATGCTTAAGACTCGTATATCACAATGTTTATGATTGAGAAAACGTAAATTACCATTGCTTTGGATTTATTTGTGTACATGTTATTAAGGTTTTTTATTGGATAAAGTTGTGACGAACTTTCCGAGCTAAACAACTTGTTACTTGAAAACAAGATACCTCCTCAAAGAGTTGTGCTATTGAAGATATACTTACCGGAAAAGAATGATGATATTAATTTTTGGAAAGAAAAAGTGTTTTCATACAAACACTCTTTCAGATTATTTTGTTGAAATAAATAATATACTTTGAAGCAAGACCCATAAATTGTAGAACATACTGTTGATCACAGCCCAGTTGTCTGCTTTAATCATTTAAAAAAGCTTCATTTCGTCAAAGTTACATTTGCTAACCCACAATAAATACTCAAAAATAGTGTGGCCATATGTTGAACAATAATTACGAGTCGTACATTGACAAGCTTCACAGTAACACCCCCAAAGCGCACGGATTTATACCGTAACCGGTTAGCATTGTTCGCACGCGTTATAAATCATGCGAATGTGTCGCACGGACTAAAAATCATTGGGAGAGTAATTTATTGTAGGTGCGGGGTGTGAGGGGGTGCAAGGTGAGGGCAACTTTTTGTGAACTATTGTCCCGGCCGGATTCCGGTTAAAATCGGTGGCTTTGTCACCCTCCGCTGCAGACGTCATTGGACGTCACCCGATTGTTTCATCTGCGGGTGACGCTGTGTGTGCGATGACGCGATCAGCATTAGATACTGAAATGTCGATTAAATTATTGATGTTTATAGGAAATGTTTTGATCAGATGTGTATCCTACTGTGAGAATATTATTAAAAGTTAGACAACCTAGCTATCTATAATTTTGATTTAGTTCGACATCATTTTTGCGTATACAATACATATTTACAGTGTAGGTTCACAGTTCAGAATTTTCCTGACCCATTTGAATTTCAAAAAATTCTTTAAAATTTTAAAAATTATTGGTACAACATCCGCACCTCACATTTGGCAACAGACTCGTATAGGATTTGTTTTCCCATCGTCCGTTCTTCTCATTCGCTGGCAGGTTGGGGCGACAATCTAATAAAGTGCCCGCGCCCCGCTGAGACCGTCCGATTACGTGCTCCAAATCTTGTTACCCTACTCTGATTAATATTATGGCTGTACTCATGACACTTGACGCCCAGTTTTATAAAATTGAAAACGTAATTGAATTACTTGGCGATATGTGTTTGGGTATCGTCATCATCGTTGTCCTTGCAGTTGTACCTATAAATTTGAAGCTTTAACTCTGACTCAAAATGGATCTTTATAAGTGTGGTGAGAACAAAATAATTTTGATTAAAATTGTAATCCAAAACATACATGTATCAAACTAAACAAAACCAATAACATTCCAATATAAAAACAGTCTTCAATTTTGTAAAGGCAAATAAAAATTCATTGCACCAGTAGACTATCGATAAAGCTCAATTGACAACGTTTACGAGGTGTAAAGGCCCCGTGCGACACCTCGCGCGGCGCTCGCTACGGTAAAATTTGCATGTAGCTAATGCAATGTGCTACACACGACTGTTATTGGAATTGTACTTTTATTGTTTTGTTTACGTGGCTCGTGAATTTGAAGACACGTTATCAAATGTGCATTTAAGAGATATTTCATTTCGTTACATGACATAACAGGCTTAAATTGAATTGCATTTTAGTGTAAAATTCTAACCGAAGAAGTAGCGCATCGATGTAAGTTATCGCATATCAAGTGCATAATTGAAAAATTAATTTTACGATCGAAATTGTAATATAAAAGACCGGCAAAGTAGCAGATTGCACCAAATTAATTCAATTAGACAGCTTAGAAAATTTTCTAAAATCAGTCAATCTACATAGATTCAATAAGTGCAGTGCCTTTATTTCTCTACTACCTAAATTGAAATACCGGTTTATATCGGGTCTGTGGTTGAACGAATTATACGCATGCTATTTACCTACTGAGCCTAAACTACTCATTTGAATATTCGCAGTGATGTGCAACTATCATAACTCATAATTTTATCGATGGTGCCTTAGTCGAACACTTTTTTACCTCAATTGTGTTTTGGTTACAATTAAAACTACAGCAGACCAGCAAATTAAATTACAAAAGGAATCGCTTCTTCCCAAATTACAAACAGGCAAATAGTTTCGTTTGAGATCCCACCAAGCATAATGTTTTATCGACATTAAATCTTACTCCTACAGTCACTCGTAGTTTCTGTTCATAAAAGGTTCGATCAGTATATTTGTATTCGTTATCAAAGAGTTTCCCATTTGTTTTACCATTAACGTGCAATGGACCGCAGCACAGTTAATGTTTTATTGCCTGATGACTTCCTTGACGCGTAGCTGTGGAGTTGTGGTCACGCATCATGGTAATCTAGAGACATGAAGTTCACTGTTATATGTTTAGTCATTCTGTATGCCTATTTGTACGAAGTTGATGCGGTACGTTCGAATAAAGCCTAACTTAAAATACAATAAATACATGTAGTTTTTTTTTTTCAAAATTAAGTATATGTTATATGATTATGTTTCAGGTTTACAACAAGGATGTCACTTGCGTGATTGATCAGGTATCATTTATAAATTTTAAACTCTGTAAAACAATACATAACTAAGCAGAAGAGGCATGTTTTGGTATATCGAATTGACCATTCTCACTTTATTTTTCAGGGCCAAGAAATGGTATGTAAAACATCAGAAAGAATCAAACGTCGGAGCAGTTCGCTCGCCAACGAACCATCTCACGACCCGTACATACCCAGGAACAACACCATACTGTACAACTGTTCTACCACATGTACAGCGACTACGTTCACCTCCATGACGCAGCTGACTGCTCCCAGCCTGTTCCTCAGATCCTGCTTCATTGAAATAACTAAAGAAGATACCTATGCATGTGAAACGATTAGATACCACTACTTAAAAAACAGCGACAAAATATTATTCCTATCGAAGACAATACCAGACAAAACCTTTTACTTGGTCGACTGTTTGATTTACTTAGACGGTGGAAGGGTCTGCCATAAGAAAGATGATGAAACTTCACATGCTAAGCTTGTCGATACAGGGACACTAGCGAGACCGAACGAGACCAATATCTTATCCCAGGAGGAGTTTATATGTGAGGAAGATGTCACACGAAAAGTCAACTGCGACCTTAATCCGTACGTACCTTTTGAAAACGGATTAAAATTTAAGGAAATGATGAAGTTTGATGACAGCGTGTTACTCAAGTCAAGTTCTTACGTGATTGATCTGAAACGTACCTGCACTGAGGCCTGGTGCGGCTACTCGGGGTCCCCAGCTTCCTCACGAAGACAGTATTCTTACAGTCCACCTGGAGGTAAAGTATTCAGGTGTTTCTACGCGAAGAAGCAGCAAGTTTGCAAAGTATTGGGTGATCCTGATAAGATGATTTACAACAATCGAGGTTATCTATAAGTATTTTAGATATTGTCACATTAAACTATTTATATGAGTATCTTCACCCTCTTTTGCCTTTTTTTTGGTTTAAGATTTACGGTTGGATGGTAAACTATCGACATAAGGCTGTCCCCGCCCTCACCGGTAAAGGAGTGTGTCGGCGGCAGCGTGGAGTTTGCATAAAATCCTCGTTTGTCACGGGCCTAATGCGCGGCGTCCGAAGCAGGCCGCTGCCCTGAGCCCGTGTTGTGACGAGCCTATGTGCTGTAATGATGGCTGGCTGAGACGTACGGCCTCTTCACTGTGTTTGTCTTTAGAAGGGGTGGTTTTAAAAGATTTTTTTGGTCTGGGTCAATTTCTGGGAACGCCTCACCCCATGCTTATTTTAATGTTCCTTATTTATGTGCATTTTGAAAGCACCAAAGTCAACCATGTACATTACCTCATGTAGAGCAGTCTAGAATATAAGCGATTGTTTGTTTCTGTTTTGCGGCAACAACTGTAACTGTTACAATGAAGTATTTTTGGATTTATGTTCGCTTCAATTTTAATATACAACATTTTATTTTATCTCTGTGATTATCTAAACAAAAGTACTTCAAACTAAAAGTAAGTCAATTAATATAAATATCAAAAGTTAGTTCAAAGAGCTCTGGGAGTAACTCCATTCACCTCGTCATCAAACAATTACCAAATATTGAAATTAATCGTATTAGAAAGTTTCGAAGCATCATACTCTCACTATAGTGGCTAACTTTCGTTAGACGTGAGACGCAAATTCATCTCGTTGTCCATTAAATAGAAGAGGCGCGACTTTGAAGACCTCACCATAAACACTTCAATAAACGCACATTAAAAGATATGTCTCCAATTTAACTTGAATTTATGGACACCGTAACTCCACTACTATGTGTCGATAAAACCCTAGAGCGATTAAATTTGTTGTGACACGTTCACTGCTGCTTATATTTATGTAGCCATTACTAAATGGCTATGAAAAGTGGCAATGAATTTTGAAGATGTCCATAATATCGTATAAGTTAATCCACCTCTGCCATCGTGCGTTGACTTAGGTTTAGGTACTTAGTCCCCCACGAATGTTCGGCCCATAAACTTTTAGAAATGTCCCGTTTATACTTCATAAAATTTATATGCACTTTTATTCCATCAATAAAGATCGATTTGACTAGTTTGTTTGTTGCAGTGTCGTTGAGTGCTTGGAAGGTGAAATGTAATGTGCTTGGATATGCATCATAGTTAGATTTATTTTGGAATACCTAAGCTAGATTTTTTTAAATGAAATAGGTGCTATTTTTTTCTAGACTTCTTTGAAAAAGTTTATGTCGTGGATGAAAATGGACACATCCAAATCGTCGCAATGAAACCACCATTATTGTCATTTAAGCATTTGAAGTACCTAGTTAGTCACAATATTCAATAACCTTTACCATTCATTCACAATCAATATCTTAATATTTTTGAAGTCTCATTGACGTCATTAAAAAATGCGGAAATATTCAACATAATTAATTTGTTGTTCAGCACTCAAACGACCTATCTAAGGTCAGGTAACACTGAAGGTAACGACAGTGACTACAAATAAAAAAGACCCTGAGAGCTTTTTAACCATGAGTGTCATAATAAAGACCAATCAAAGGTTATGGTCATGGGGAGCATAAACCACCTTGGAATCATTACCTCGTGCATAAAATAGCAATATTCGTCACTCTGTAATGTAGTCAACAACCATTTTGGTCTCTTTACGAGTTTGCGTTTAAGACGAGATTCATATTAAGTTTCATAGCTTTGTATGATTTTTTTATTAATGATAAAATGGGGGATTAATTTTGGGTACACTTTATGGGGAATGAAATGTTATGTAATGTGATAAACTGCATCAAAGTGTCTCTAGAGAGCTTCTAAAGTTAATAGGATACAAATACAACTTTATTGCTATGAGAATATTGACAAAAACTTTCAAAATGGCATCGAAGTATTGCAATAATTGATAAAAAATATGGATAACAAAGATCCTGTTCCATCATTAACCAATATAAATGCGAGTGTACGTATAAAATTTTGATTAAGGTGATGGATTCAATATGTCCAACCATTTGAACAAAACAAAGACCAGAAAGACTACCAAAACAAACCAAGGTAAAGCCAATCGAAATCCATTCAAACGCCTATTAGGCCACTGAAAGACAAGGTGTATTGACTAAAGCTACAGATCTTAAGAAAGACACAAAAGCTGCTAACACACTTACCATCGCTTCTGTAACATCATTACCTTCGCCCTCGGCTGAAAGGGCTGTGAAGCACAAATTAACGATATCCGTGATATTCTAGTTTTGATTCGCTGTCGTGCTCACGGCTTTATGTTAATTTAATATTATATTTGGAGGGTAGTCCTCTAAATGGGGTGAACACGTTAGTAATGGTAGATTTTATACAAAGTGAAAACGACTCCACGTGCTGTTTGGCAGTTTGGTGGAAGTAAGTGTGTTCTATGATAATGTTCATGTTTTTAATGGATTCTAATGCTTTTCTAACCAATTTTCCATTGGTGCTTCGTGTGAAGCTGAATGGTCCTCTGTCTTACTTGTCGGATCATCAAAGCTGCGTCATTTCTTTCCTTTCACATCAAACTCTTGCACCATCTACTATAGAGTGGATATCCCATTAGTCAAAATATCTTCAGTAGATTAGGCTGTGCGTGCATGCATGCATCAAGTTCGCCATTAATTTAAATTCCTCCACAATTGCATCTTTTTGAATATTGTATTATACGATAGACTCTAGTTGCTTTTTCTAAACAATAAATAACATAAACATACAAAACATAACGCTAGGAGTCACCATTTGAACTCACCATAACAAAATTCTATCTATTATTACATTATATGAATGCAGATCGATGTTAGTGCTTCAGAATCAGTGCTGCGGACTGCACCCTTCTCATGCACCCCTGCACCCCGCACCCCGCGTCACTGCACCCCTGGACATGTGAGTAACGGTGAGGAAGGGTAGAACACTACTGTTAAATAAAATAATGATAATTTTGACTGTATTGACTGACTAACGGGCCTACTTTGAAGAATTCATAGAAGTTTGTCATGGAAAACATTCTTACCATGCAAGGTACAGTTTTTTTTTAATTTATGGGACGATATTCAGGAATTATTATGTATGTAGTTTAAAATAAGAGTCATAGACAACTAGGAGATAGTTTGAATATTTGCTCTTGTGGATGTCGGTCATCGACAGCATATTATGCAGTTTACTATAGATAATGGCTAGGTAAGATACCTCAGAGTAGATTAACACAGAAATGAAGATCAAATGAGATACCTGGAGATAACACAAAATCTCTAATTACAATCAAATGACATACGAACTAAAATGTCCTGTAAAAGAGATTGAAGAGTCAAACCGTTTATCATAACCGCATCAGTTATCCAAACTCTTCATAAAGGCGAACCCACGCGAATTCTATAACAAAACTGTGACCGTTACTGATCAGCGCTGATTCTGCCCTCACCTCGCGGCACCGCAGCCAGGGGGACGGGGACAAAGGCAAGGTGCACACGCGCCGATCGGCCGCGTCAAATCTCCGACTATTGTGTCGCATCGAATGTCGCACGTCGCATTGTGTCCGTCGCCCTCGCGCGCGTCAACGACATTAAATATTATTATTATGAGATTTATCGCGTGGAAAATTGCACTTATTGTTAGTTACGACTGTAATATTTAATGTGATTATGAATTTATTTTTATGTTAATTACGTACGTACGTATAGGTGGAGGGTATCTAAATGTAACGGTCGTCGTTTTTGTTTAGATAGTTTATTATGTTTTTTATAGTAGGTACATGGAAAAAATAGTGTTGCGAACGGGGTGTAAAAAAGCAGAAAAAATTGAACTATAGTCAAATGTAAAACATTTTTTTCCGATATCAAGCATTTTTTCGCACGGATGATAATTAATTACATTACAATGTACGCCTTCACATTGATTTCAAAGAAGCAGAAAATAAAGATTTCAAATAAGTAAAATTATTATTTACTTAGCTCTTATATTCGATAGCAAGATAACGAACTTGTAAGCAAGTGAAAGTAAACAAACAGGACCCATTACTGTAGCCATTTCGCAAATGTAAGCACAACATTATTGTTGCTCACGTAATCAAATTAACAATATTCAAATCCATCCATCAGAGAACAAGCGTTTTTTAATCGGCCGCGACTCGACAGCGGCTTAGGTCCCTCGTGACGTCACGGGTTTAGTCGGACCCTACAATGGCGGGTGACGCTGGAATTCGCACGCGTGGCCGGCTCGCGACAGTATGCACACAGCTTTACTGTAAGAAGCGGTGAGAATTGAAATGACGTAAGTTTATTTCAGGTGGTGATTAAGGATATAGCTTTTCAAATCCGACTTAGGACGATTTTTTTTATTAATTATAAATTATAACAGTATTTTTTTCTATTTAAAAATAAATGGCAAAATCCTGAATAATATTTGATACCTATCTATTTGCGACGATTAGTCTCTATTATATTACCAAATAATCAGATCTAGAAAATACCTGAATGAATATAAATTATTGTAGAATATAAAGCCCACTATATTCTTCAGCAGCAGTCTTGTTTTTTATCTTATTAATTCCTAAATTTTTCAAAATAAAATGTTTAGCAATTTTCCAGTAAGCAGTAGGTAAACGCAATTAATTTTGAATTATTTAAGACCTTTTTCTCCTAAACGTTTTCCACCCAATCTAAAGAGATTTAAATAAGTATAAATAGTGCGTAGGTAGCGTCCGCGACAAACAATAGGTGAGGGTGTGCCGTGAGGGGACGCGCCGCGACTAATCGCCTTTTCATCTGCGCACAATCGCAGCGCTGTGCCCGGCTTTATTCATAATGCGCTGTTGCTTTTTCACATGGCTGACGATTAAAGAGTCACTAAGTTTTATGTTTATGTAACGGAACAAAATGTTATTAAAACGTATGGGAAACTTTGTGTAATTTAATATTGCAAAACATTTTTTTGAACAAAGAAAAACAATGTTGTGTTCTTTTGTGTTTTGCTGAGCCATTGCATGAGGGCCGAATATTAGGTGCTTGAAAGATATGTAAGATTTGACTTGTCTAAAAATGTAAATGGAAGAAAATAATGAATACTGAAATGGTCATTTAACTAATGAAACAGTCACATGTCGTGAATGAAAGATAGCTTCTGTATTGAACCGAAGCAAGTGCTTACTCAAACTGCAAAGTCCTTACAGTTCGTCAGCTCTTTGTGCTCAAGTCAACTCTAAGAAGGCACCTTACCTTGCCAAAATCCGACCCAACCAAGCGAATAAATCTTCTCCCACGTACTCAGCATAAAACCTCATTTGCTACCCACCAACATTACGCATTAAGCACACATATCTGCGCAAAAATTCATAAAGAACTAAACCTACTTGATTTAAACTCACACATACTTAAAACTAAGGTAACTGAGTGGCTTCTCCAGAAGGACTTTTCTTTTACGGAGTCTTTACTCACGTATATCAAGTAATACAAACAACAACAACTAAGCAAACGCGCGCCTACACACACACACACTCACCCTCACACACACACACACACACACACACCCTCACACACACAATACCTCTCAAAAAGTTAAATTCACTCCTTCACCCCTTCCTCTATTACACGAATTACAAATAGGTAAAATAAAACTATATCATTGATAGGTGTTAAGTCAGATCGACATACGCACTTCCCTTGCCCAATTTTTTGTTGTAGTGTATAAATCCTTTTTAAGTTTAAGTTTATCCCGTAGCCGAACACTGTCTCTTAAGATACAGGTCACCCTAGTTTAAGAGGCAGGGTTAATATACCTGTACAGATTTTGCAAAATACAACAATAATATTGTACCCGTGTGCATTGTAACGAACACTGCATATTATTTTTATTTATTTTTTGTGCCTACCTATCTGTAATTTTTCTGTAATCTGTAATTTTTCGCTAATAAATAAATATTTTATTTTTTTATTTATTTTTATACTATCGCACATTTACAAACGAGATAATAATGACGCTTAAAGAATAGTAACACATGTGTTCGTGCATTGTGTGGGTTTAATCCGCAGAATAGAACAGCATGTCGATAGATATCAGACCGCGACTACATTACGGCATTAAGATGTTATCGCGACTTATTTAGAAGTGATTTGCGCACGATTATCGCACATCTGTCTAAGGCATTACCTACCTGTCATGTGGGAAGCTACTGATCCTATTGTGTGTGGTGCCGTGAAGATATAGTGGTGGAAATAAACTGGTTTTTTTTTTCTGTAAAATTCTTAATTACAACTTAATATTTAATTTGTAAATCGATGATTTTCCTGTTAGGTATAGGTGCAAGAACAATGTGCATTTTCATTTTTTTTGTAGGTAATATTTTAAATAATTATAATAACTATCCAGGAATCACGATTTTTTAAATTACATCAAGTTATAGAAATTGGTTGGTTGTACTACTAACACTTCAAGTATAATTCTTTCTCTGCAGATAACGAGACTTTCTACTCTTTTAATGCTTATTACATGTATGTAGCTATATGTATAGCCCAACGTCTGTCTTCTATCACGCCAACCTCCCGCAGCCGAGTACATGGCTCACCGTCCCCACGCTCACTATCAGTTCAGTGCGATCTTTTCATTAAGGTTATCTGGCGAAACATCTGAAAAACGCCACGTGGACGATGCGAGCCACACTCCAATGAGATCAGCTAACTATCTATTATGTGGGATATATTGGACGCATGCACTTACTTTGAAGCTCGTTAGTTAGGATCGTAGATGAGAAGTTTAGATATCAAAGGTATATAAGTAAGTACATATGTTTAGGGAAGTTTTGAGGCTAAGAAAAACTCATGAAATGTTGAAAAATGAAAAGCTAAACTGCTGGCTAATACCAGACCAAGCAGCTTTCGAGATGAAAATTATCTTTCTTGATAGTGTTCACAATAAGAGCGTATTTCAATGCATTACACTGTTATTTGAATCTCTCCAAATTGAAATCTTTGCCATTAGTTTAGTTACCGGCACAATTAAAAATAATGACTTCACACAGTTGACAGTTAATAAACCAAAATCGTTTTTAAAACTGAAAAGACGGGTAATCTTCCACAATGCACGTTAATTGCACCTCTCTCACGGCGTAGGGTGAGCGCGCGACTTATCGGTAATTAATAATCGCACTCGCGGCAGAAACGTTTTTAATTTGCGCTACACGTGCGTGCCGAATGCGGCGCGTGCGCCCGGTGGAGGGATGCTGTGGGAAGTAAAATATGGTTTGTTGTCAGATATGCCACTGATATTTGCATAGAAAAACGTAATTAAAAGTCGTAGGAGTAGTCGTAGGTGTAGGTATGTATACCTACTTGGCAGTGAATAAAATATCTCCAAGGTCTTGAGGATTCATTTAATCATACTCAAGCAATAAAGTTACATCAAAGATTATTTGCGAAAACCGAAAAACTGTCGGTAAATCCCTAACGTTTACACAAAAGTGCTACATTCAAACATGGACAGCGCGACGAGTCGTCGAACACTTTTATCAATGTTCGCTTTTCAATAAACCTCTAACAAACTGGCCAGTTGACTCGCAGCTTTTTTACGCCAATAGAGTCGTTTCCGCCGCCGAACGGAAGTGGCCCGGTTCGGCGCGACCGACAACAGGAGCGCTTACCTTAGTTTTTTATTTGTGCCTTCCTGATTTATGGTTGTTTTGAATTTGTTTGGGCCACTGTGTCCGCGCCAAAATGCTTTCGACACTTTCAGGAAATCTGTACATGCTTTTTTCAATTCCAACTCGGAAAAAAGATAGAAAATTGAGAACTTGCGCAGATAGAACATGTTACATAGTTGCGTGCGTGGGTTTTCTATTAGAAATTGGAGCAACGGCAAAACTTTTAAACACGCCTTCTTAGATAGATAATTTATGTAACATTAGATTTATAGGACCAACAAATTGCTAGCTAGGAAAAAGAAACAAATTCCACATTAAACTCTGAACTAACAGATGAGAGCTAAAGAGATTAGATATTGTAATTTTGCATTAAGAAAATAACCAAACACGATTCGAGTTAAATAAAGAGAATGCAAGTACCTACCTACCTAAGCAGATGTCTAAAAGTTTAATCCCACTAACGACAGGAACACAACGCAAGTAACGTCTGCTCACAAACACCTAGAATACCTCACAATGGTCTGCAAAGAAAACTTCGAAGCAACACAAAACCTCTCTCACAAAGAATAAACGGAAAGCGCAAAACACTTTCAAAAAAATACAGCGAAATATTTTTCATTAGGGCCGAGGCAAACAATGACAATTGAATCTCGCGCACTATACCTTCCGCGGATTACTGCGACTTATTGCGACTCGACAACCGTCCCGCGCTCAAAAGAATAATATGTCTTTATAACGGATCCCGTGGCTTTCCCTGCCTTACTTCTTACACATTTTTCAGTGAAATGTGAGAGCTCCTTTAGTTTTTCCACGGTCTTGCCATTCGAATCTCAACCCAATTGCTGGAAGCCCACCCACTCTTTTCGTCTGAACTGCCTTCTGGGAGAATAGATTGCATTGTCTTGTGACGTAAATCATTCTGGAATAAGACGCGTCACGTTGAGCACACGAAATTGTACTTTGAAATTGAAGTGTAGAGGTCAATTTACAATGATGATAGGCAGCGTATGTGATGTTTCTGTGTGCAGTGACCAGTCTCACGTGGTAAAAGGTCACTCTTCCCGTGACGGACGAATTAAATTTATAAAATGAAAGAAAGCGCCATGAGCAGACTATCTCGCTACATTTTGTGAGAAAATATACATACGATGTTTTATTTAGTTGTACCTAAGTTGTAAAAAAGCTGTCACCGTCTGTCTTACTTTCCTTTCTACTTTGGTGCTACAGTTTTAGTTAGAAATAATTTTGGACTTTAAAAGAAACAAGTTTTATAAGTAAGACTGTATATTTACTATTTCCCGATTCAATTGGTAATCGTATTCAGTGAATAGTTTTCTTGATTATATTGAATATTCGCATTATGGAGCAAATTAAAATGAAGAAGAATAAAATGTAGCACAAACGTATGAAGCATTCTAGATAAAGTTACCGCAGCCCTACCTACCAAAAAAAAACATTTTCTCTTCAGAATATATTGGAGACCGTAATGAAAACGGCAACAATATAAGAGAATCAGAACTTATCTCCCGGCCGGGGAATAAACACGTAATTTTATTATACACCTTAACTCTATAAACATAATCTTTCATTTGGACAATTGTTTACGATCTTTGGCACACTTATGGCTGCATCTTTTTCTTTCGTTGGTGTTGTGTGTATGTTTGTCCCGTTCTGAATGAAGGTGCGTGTTTATTTTGATCGCGGCTGACCCTCGGTAACGATGATTGGTTCGCGCCACTAAATTGAAGGTGGCGTGGACATACGAATTCACTTAGTGGCTCTGCGGCCGCCGCACGTGTTTGCGGTAATGCTGCACATTAATAAGCGTCGCATGCATGCGTGCATGCTATTTTCTGGCAGTTTTTTTTGGCCTTTTGTGTAAATGGCCAAGACAATATTATTGTAATGTGAACAAAACTATTGATATAGTCACAAAATATTGATTTATTATTACAAATAAAGTTGAACAGGACTTGGCTTCTATGCGATCTCAAAACTTTTTACGGTGGAGGAATTGCGTAGAGGATTGGCTTTTTATACATTTAATGTTTTTGGTGGGATCTAATTTATTTTTTGTAGGTCTCCTTCTTCTCTAAGTATATAACAAATTAAATTAACTTACATGCAACTAACCAAATATATAACAAACTAAATATGTAGACCTAAACTAGCACGTAAACAACATTTTTTTTAAATAAATTAAACAATTTCGAAATTGTCGAATTTTTTAATCGAATATCTTTTAGAATAAAAGAGATTTATTTCAGAGGTAGATGGCGCTATCACATGAAATTGTTTTTTTTTTTTTACTAAAAACCGTAGCGCGATTTAGACCAGGACAACGCCATCTATCGAGCGAGCATGCAGTATTTATCGCACTGCATTAATATGAAAGATTTTATCATTATTCATTTTATTTTAACCTAGCTTTTTTATTCATATGTATGTATATTTAATACATATTAACAATATACCACACTACGTAACAATAAAACAAATAGTAACATTTTGTACATAAATAAATAACAAAGTTATCAATGCAGTCAAAATTCATACACAATGTTCTTGAAAAACCGCAAATATAAATTTGTTTCCTATTTTTTATTAAGTTTTAAGGTTTTTATAATTTTTCCTTTATATGTAGCTAATAACCTATCTTGGTGCCAAATTTGAAGGTTCTAAGTTTGCTAGAAGTACCTTAGACTTTTGATGATCGGTCAGTGAGTGAGTCAGTGACAAAATGGTGTAACTTTGATCGCTCATAACTCGTAAACTATTTATTCAAATTTCTTGTAATTTTGGGACTGAGCGTGTTCTAATACTTACTCTTGGTCATCGAAAACCTAAACTCCTAGCTTTGTTCACATGGAAGATACAGGGGGCTGAAATAGCCGCGAAACGCTTCGAGAAAAGATGGTACGGCCGTGCCCGCTTTGCTCGAGTCTTGGCTGGGGCACTGCCGTGCCCTCAGATAACTCGAATTTCGTAGAGTCGTTTCGTTTAACCAATATTTTATATCCAGGTCATATTGATATTACCCGCCATGTCAAAATACACAAACATGGCCTTTATGTTCGCTGGCAAAATATTTACCTGTCCATAAATACGTCCGGACACGTCGATGCAATATCCATGTTATGGACCAAGTGATAAATTGGGCAGTATACATAATGCCCGGTCATTATGAATAATGCCCAATATGAGAGTGCAATTTGATAATAATTATTCAAACAATCAAATTGACCGGGCACTATACATATTGCCCATGACCTTTTGGGCAAAGTAATACAAACATATTTAATTTCATTTTTTTTATTGTTATTGACATTTAACTTAAAATAAACTAAATATAACACATCCCATATCAATTGACAGAGCATAGAAGTAAGCATGCAACATGCAGCAAGCATGGCTTCTGTCACAGCTCCGGCGCTGCGGGGCTCCGGCGGTCCCATGCGAGCTTATGCATGCCGCCTCGCCCCTCCGCGCCTTCGCGGTTTTGAATTGCACTCTAGGGGTAGGGCAGACAAGACTACGTGGAGTCGGTTTTGCAGCGATTCGTTTTCGTCACTAAGTTCAGTTTTTAATACAATGTTTTGAATCCAAATTAAATTCTACCATAAAAAAAACGAGCCAAGAAAAATGAGATCAAGAAAAACGAGGCCGAGTTAGTAAATTAGATGACAATTGTCCAATTAATAATTTTGTGGCTAGACTTATAATTTCCCATTAAAATAGAACAAATAATTTAAAACAATAATCATAAAATATGTAGCAAGTAACAGGATTTATTTATTAGAACAACTGCCACCCTCGCACCGCATAAAATATAGGTTTATTATCAAATTGCCCAACTATCATGTAGCAATATAATAATGCCCGTGCAATGTGATAAATAATGAAGTTAAGATAGTTATTAATCATGTGGCCCGATAAAGCTAGACATTATTCATAATGCTCGGGCATTATAAATAATGCCCGAATTAATCACATGGTCCATAACATCCACACATTAAAAAAAATCCCCAATGCCGGCCACCTATTCAGTTTTTGATATACCTCTTCTGTTATCAAAGCACATTCAACCTTATCTTTAGTGCATCACGTTGTAAATTCGCTTGGGAAATTTTACCATGTGGTGGAAATCTGAATTTGTAGAAAATTGGACTTTATGATGATAGGTTTATGGTGGCAAATTGTGTGCATTGAAAATATGTTAGCCCGAGTATGTCCAGCAAAATGAACTGCGGAAGATGTATGAGGCAGCGGATTAAAAATATTTGTACGCGCCATTATACACGGTGTAATGAAAACCCTAAACGTGCCTCTTTATTAAGTGCTAGCTTTTACCCGCGGATCCGTCCGTGAGCATTTTATTCATATTTCACTTGATTTACATGGCGAAATAATCGTTTTACATGCTGCTCTGCCCTCTTTATAACGTTTTGTGTTTAGGATTCTGGTTATTTTTACAGCTTCGTTAATTATGATGTATAAGGCTGCACAATTAACGTCAAAACGGCAAGCATTTGTTCTGTATGTAAAAGTATTTAGTGTGGGTCAAAGTTGCTTTATTGTAAGAGTTGTTATTTTTTTCTTCACTATAGAACGAACATGGTTTTTCAAAACTATCACCGGACAGACAGACATGTTATGATACTATAATAAACAGAGGGTGGTCAGTTAATTGAAGGCGGGGTTTCAATAACGATCTTTTGAGGTCTGACGGAGGTCTGACGTCACGATCAAAAGATTTTAAATTTTGTAATTAGAACGTTAGACCATGTGTCATTGTGTGACCGTTATTTGTGACGTAATCCGCCGTTTCATATGGGGAACATATTGAAAGGGAAGGTTTAAGGTTTACCCTATGAATAAGGTAGCTTCACCCATTTTATCACTGTTTATTACATACCTATATTATGGTTTCATAAAATCCCATGATGAAATTAATAATTCTGTCCTAAGGTTTGATTAGTTTTTGTATCGATCTAGATAGGTCTTGGTGCAATGTCTTGTCATAGGGTAATCTATACTTAATCATCCGTTATACTACCAAGCTCAGCTGTTTTATGGAAGAATGATAAGAAGACCAATGCAGACTTAGGTACTTTCGATAACTATATTAGAAAATACCTCAAATCAAAATGAAAAAAAAGCTTATACTTACCCTTTTTTTCTATAGCATTTCTTTGATAACAAGTGCAACATAAACATAACAGTTATATAAGAGGTCTCTCAGGTTGCACACAAAGCTGTGTCGTGCGCGAGCATTCATTAGCGGCGAGTAATGAGCCGCACTCGTGATCATAGATCAACACAACATAGAGAGGATAGCTGAACCATTCTTAGATTAGCATTCACATTAGCTTACTATAGGTTATTTTGTCTGGTTCTACAGACGTGCTGTATAAACCATTATATGTATTCATCAGAATTCAAACAAAACTGGGCCTTGATTTAGCTAGAAAGTGTACCAGATAGCTTTTTAAAATATCTGAGACTTTCTAAGCTTACCCAAGAAATACTCACATTTTTTCAAGTGAATATAGACATTTCTGGTATTGTGTGAAGCTATCAAATCAATCAATTAATCAAATCAAATCATTTATTCAATTTCGGCTTTTACAAGCACTTATGAACGTCAAAAATTATAAACAAGGTTGATTCTAGTTGCCCATTCCAAAAGTAGTTTCCTATGGAAAAGAACGGGCAAGAAACTCCATGGTTACTCTTTTTAAAACATAATAAGTATTACATTTGGTATGTAGTGCTTACTTACTGGTATAAAGCAAGTTAGGTAAGAACTGACCTGTTATGCTTTTGGAAAACAAAAATTATAATGCGTTTAGGCAATACTTAATCATAACATCAAAATACAAAAAGAAACATACTGTCTTATCTGCAACTAATCTAATCTTTGCACTAGCCCCGTACATCGGCACCTTTTAAGGCTTTTAAAACCCAGCAGTGGTAGCTAATCACAGCGTCGGCGCTCTGCAGATTATCTCACTGCACATTATGCACTTCTACATTATTATTATGCTTATATTATACTCTTTGGCCGTTCTTATTATAAGGGTTTACTGTATATTTTTATGCATGTTCCAGTGTACAATTTAAATAGGGAAGAAACTAAAATCTCGTTTTTAAAGTAAACTCAATATTTTTAAAAAAAATGTTTTTGTCCAGTTTAGATATTTAGTTTATATTGACCTGCTTACGAGACGTGTATTATGAATTTTATCCTGTTGAAAAACACGAATAAAAAATTGACTATTTTTATTTATATCAAAAAGTAATTCAATAGGTCTGTGATGCATATTCTAAAGTTTCTATTTGACGAAACATTTTAATCGATCAGTGTCAAATTAATAGCAAAATGTCTAGTAAAATAACTTGAAGTGTATCGGATAGCACTCGCAATTTGTTACAGTCAATGAGAGAAATTGGATACCTATATAAACTAAATCAAAGCGAGTGTTAGAAAAATAATAAAAAATAATAGTGGTTTTGATCATAAAATAAAATATTGACCTACATTAATAGTTTTGGAGCTAATCTTAGACCATTCTGTTATTTTTTTGAAAATAGGTACTCTAAGTGAAATAAAGAATACTACCTTAATCATATTCTTCAGTCCCTAATGTTCTAAATAATTGCCGGTCTAATCCATTTTCATGTTAGATTAGGGCAGATTCAGCTTAACCATTTAATATAATTTCGTCAGAATTATGAAAGATGGGTTACAACATACCTTTACCACTAGCTTCCTGATCACTCACTTCCCAAGAAATCTCCAACAGAAATAGTTTAGCACATTTTCAATTTAAAGCGATATTTTTAACCTATATTTATGTTTTGATGAATTTTAACGAGTTCTCCAATAAAAAGCGCTCGTAACTCAGAGTTATTCGTTTAGTTTGACAAAAATGTACGTTTGTCTGTTGCTGTCACATCCTGTAGTTCATGAGCAAATTAGCGGTGATGGGTCTTTGGAAATATTCGTAGGTGTTAGGGGGAACAGGTATTAATAGTGTGACCAGTTAACTGAGTGACTTTTTTATTGGAAAACTTGCGAAATACCAGTAGACCCGATCATAGTAATCAAATGACATCTTATGAATACCCAAATGTTTCTTAATTTCTTGTTCCAAAATGCCCCAGAACTAATACTTAAGTATGTCCTCTAATGTTCTCATGTTCTACCTATGTCAAGCACAGGACTTGATGTGAAGATAAAATTCTTCAAATATCTCAGAAGAAACTGTGCATACTCTAGCCCCATTTCAAATAGCTGTGTTCTAAAATTCCTCACTCGAACACTTTACGACATTAAAAGTATCCGACAGTTCCTTTAACACTTGAGAGAATACGTAAACTAGTAAATAATCCCATTCGTCGTACATGTGAAAATATTCATAATTAGCAGCTTGTGATCAAAGGAGCGGATATGATATTTTACGTATGTCGCCACAGACAGACAGACTCTCTGCTTTGTGTGTGTGCGTGATATGAACGAGATCGACGGAAACATGTTACGATTGCCACCGTATGTCTAACCTTGCAGTATTTTGTTTATAGATGTTCTTGGTTTTTTCTAGATTTTTCTAATACTTAGATTATCGATAACACTTAGATTAAATCTGAAAGTTTATAAAGTAAGAGCATAGATGCAAGAACATAGTGATATATTTCGTCGATTAGGTCCCCTTGTCTTTTATAAACATATATAACATATTTTTAAGGGCACAATATTCAAAATACCGGTGTCACCATTTTCTCAAATTCACCTTACCTACCCCTTGAAACCAATCAGCGTGCCAATATCTTGGGCAAGCAGTTAGGACCCTGATGGGCGATGGGCAGACAGTTACTTCGCCCTAAAACGAGTTATTACCCTGGACATTACGCCGCAAAAACGTCCACATATTGAGAGAGAGGAATGTAATAAAGACGGTAATGTTGGGCGACTCAGGTTTTTTATATCCACCTTCGAGAGGATATGAACGTTTGAATATGCAGGTAGGAACCAGCATTGAAGGTGATTTGGTTGAAAAGATGTTTCATAATACATCTATCTAGAATGTTCCTAGCTATATTGAAGTCGCTTTTCAGTCTAACCGAATGTAGCCGTGTGCCGGTTATTTACTAACATAGAGCATCTGCTTAGGTACTTATATGATTGCCTCAACATGACCGACAGAAGACACCTTTGTAAGACCGATTACGAGATATTCCCTACAGCATTTAGTAAAGTATCTGTAACGCTTGTCAAAGATGTAAATGACAAGCATGAGACCTCACAGTAGTCGTTTAGTAGTTATGCTGTACAGTGCGTTTTCCTCTACCACTCATACGTATCTGCCATACATCTTGACAACTCAACCCTCCGTCATCCGTCAGTGTAACGAACAGTAGCAACACTAATTGTAGTGTATAATAAAGCGATAAGAGCTGGATTTTTCTGCTGAGCGAGCGCTAATGTGCCTTGTATTTACATTTTTGTGTGGTACTGGTGACAGCGAACAATTCAGAAGAAATATATTGAAAACGTGGGTGTTAATGCTAACAAAATAATGTAAACTAGCTGGAATAATTTATATATAAGCTAATTCATCTACTTAGGTGAAGCAGCCTAGATCACTTAATTGTTATAAGGCACCAGACTTATATTCCCCAATAATGACATTGTCGTTGTAAATGCATTTTAATATAAAGGATAGCCAATAAGAAACAGACCTTGTTAAAAAATAAACCTTTGAAAACGCGTATTCTGCAACCCCACATGATAATACAGAACTACAGCAAATTGGTCATTATTTCCTTCAGTTTTTGTGTCATAAGTGTCGCTAATCACGTCCAGTGCCGGTCAGATATTATGATAATGCAGCACTTCATGTTTCAGCGAAAGTTTCGGGTTGTGTTGAATGATCTTTTTCAGTATAACTAGAGTCCCCAGAACACTTTGATGTACTTTTGGCTACAAGAAAAATTACAATCTTCAGTAGCCCCTATTTTTGAGCACAGTCTTTACTTGAAATGGTCAGTAATTAGAATCGTGTAGATAATATGTAATACCATTTGACGTGCCCATCCCTCCCTCTTCCCTCTTAATGAATCCAAAACAAGAGCAACACGAAAACGCTTGACAATATTTCCACCATAAATCACAAAACCCATCAATATACTGTAGCAAGGTAAACACAGGACCCCATTAATCTCAGGTACAGCACACAACACCATATTTCTAGGTCATAGAGTGCACTCGACGGGGCAAACATTTTAGCTGAACAAACAGGGGCGGCGAACAAAGGTCAAACGGACGGTTTTTAAACCTCACTGTAATTTAGTTAAAGTATTTGTAGGCTTTTAATGGATAGCAATATACGTGGCTGATGTTTTAATTTGATGTTGGAGTATGTATGGGAATTAATTATTTGATGAAAGTATTTTTCTAAGTATACTATTGGTTTCACTGGATCATATTTTCTGAAGTCTCAGTTTACCATGATCTTTGAAGTCGTATTAATAAATATTAAAAGCACTACCTGTATAAAGATGGCATTCGAAATGCCACAAATACATAAGTCATGTGAAAATCTTCAACGCAATATTTAATGACTAGAATTTCAGTGACTCTAGCTGAGCTATGAAGTTTCCTAGAATACTAAATAGATTCCAAAATGAGCTCCACAGAGCAAATTAAAAATTCCTAGTTCTATATACAGTAGGTATGTTATGTAGGCCATCTATTCATTTTATTCTAGTTAGTTTGTCGCGAGTGTAGTGCAGATAAAATCACATTATATTTTCTGTATGTGCGTGTTCCAAATTGGACAGTATTCACTGTATAAAATGAGTTAGGGAGTTGGAGCCGCTGACGTGACTGGGCTTGCACCATGTTAAACAGACGTAGCGGAAAGCGGAGAAGGGATATTTTTGACCGAGAAAGATGGTCTAAAACTAACATTTTTCACCTTGTCAAATGAATGTAGTTAACTGCTAAAACGATAGTTATAAATAATAATAAAACGAAAAGCCATGCAAAATGCGTTGTTTCATATGGATCCACAAACTAAGTTTAAATTACTAAAACAGTTCCCCTTTCCCTATCGTCCAAAACGTCTCCTTCTACAACGCAAATGCTTTATTTATTACCTCAATTAAGTTTTACAGAATCATTCATGCAACCATTTACCAATTTTACCGAATCATTCATCAAAGGACCACTATACTGATCGTTTCCGCTCCCCGCTCAGCTCATCAGGCTGCCCTCAACTCCCAGCAGTTTTACGAGCCGCTAGTGATAGCACGGGCGATGCACATGAGTTATCGTTACTGCTTAGGTGACTTCATATGGCCTCTGTCAACATTAAGTGCTCGCAGCGTTTCTTTTACTTTGGCTGCCAAACCAACGCTTTATTGCTTACAGTACCTACTTCTGTGTTTTCATGTTAGGTTATTTAAATATTTTTGGGGAATTCATATGCCGAGTTTATGTATTTCTAAATAATAAAGACAGGGCCACATAAGACGAACGAACGAACGCGTTGAACTAAATTCAAGAAGGATTACCTACCTTTGGAGCATTAATTTAGCTGTATCTATTAGCGAACTATTTACCGCCATGGGATGAAGTGTTCATATTACGTTACATTACAACATAAATATAACCACGATATGACAATAGAAATTTTTTTCTGATGCTTCATTACTGGCCCACTAAATTGTAGTCTAGTACTAAACATAACCCAACGTGTGCCATATAGTCCAGTTTTCAACATTACGCAGTTTCATTCTATTTTACCTACATATATCAAAGACCAACCAAACCTAAGACCAAACCTGTACTCAACAAAGCAAAATCTACTATTTACCAGCACCTAAAATCCACAGCTTTAATTTGTAAGCAGTGCAAGCGTCTAGTTTCAATACAGAGGTGACTTTATTATAGAGTAGTTGCGAGTTTATTGCGCCCACATTGTAACGACCGCGCCCAGACGTGAGCTGCTCAACTGGATTACTATCTGTTATTCCAATCGAGATGCTGTGATGGCAGAGTGAAGAGAAAATAAATTAGCTGTGTTTTGTTAGGTACCTGATTGTGAATATCATTTGTCTTTTGTGCTGTGAAGAATGATCGAAGAATAAGCTTTACTTTTTGTGATTTGCCAAATTCAGTTTTGGATCCATCGGGTATGAACAAACAAAAACACCTGTATTGTATTGAGCCCTGATCTTATGGGTACCACTCCTAATATAGTGAATTTGCCTGGGATCAAAGTCCACCAGTTCTTTTAAATACCTACATATACTTATGTACCTACATACCTATACATAGAGAGCTAAGATCTGTTTAACAGTAACATGCTTCCGTTTATCCTTTGTTCCACTACAAGAGCAGTAATAAAGTATTAGTGAGCACACCCACTTCAAAAGCACCTCATACCCCCACTAACACGTAAAGCTTCATTACCCAAGCAAAATAGCTTTCATAATAATATAGTACGCTATTAAAACATGGCTTCTTCCTATACCTAGGTCTTATACCCCTCCTCCAGTCTCCCAGCATCATATTACCTACCGCTCAATCTTCTTTCATAATTAAAGTGGCTTTTACCTCAGTACCCTGCCTCATACCCCGAGCCCAGTCCATCCCCACCAACCCCCATTGCTTTATTGGTAGGAAATTGGGAAGCAGAAGGTCTAACATTTGTTTACGGTTACGGTTTGTTACGGTTTTTGTGGTTCACGTGCGTAATTATTGTGTGAGTTGATTTAGTACTTCCTTTCTTAGCTACACGTAGAGTATCTAAGTGTACAGATTTGTCAATTTTTCACTCCTGATTGACCATGTTTTTTTAATTCTCTGGTCAGCATTTCGGAATCTTCGAAAGATTAATGTTTTAAATTCTTATTTCATACACAGATCCTCTTTCATCTCTTGAGGATCTGGCTACAGATGCTTTTCCTGTGTTAAGTTTCTCTTCTGGATTGCCTGCGCGGTGACATTACCTAGGACCTGCGCATAGGTTTACTAGACTCGTTATGTACCCCACCTTAAAGGGGGGAGGGGGGTAATTGGCAGTTTTTGTGAAGTATCTCAAGATGTGTTGGGAATTGCGTTTTCAGTTGTAATTTAACTCAGCTTGATTAATTTAATGCAGGTACCTACCTATTTAGGTATATTGCGAATAACATCTATGTATTCGGTGCTGTTATGGAACGTTTTGGTCTAGGTACAGTTCAGCTATAACCGTCAGTTTACTCCCGAGAGCTACTAGATTCGTATTCATTCCTCCCTAAAATGATTTCAAAATGCTCTCTTTATGCACTGAATTACTTAGGCGTATAACCTGTGTAAGGACACAGAATATACCTACTTAGGCTACATATTAGTTCAGTAATGAGATTTTTACGACTACAATAGAACGGGCAGAACCATATGATTCGCATAATTATATTTCTGCGGGGCAATTAATCTCTTATTGCAAAGATTCAATGCTCACTTTATGAAAACATTCATACACAAGAGAATACGTTAAGTTCGATAAACTAAGTGGCAATACATGTAGAACATCGGGTACATACCGGCCGCTACTCCCGTGACCTTCCCAAGGACGCGCCGCGCCCACCTAAGTACTAAATTTAGCACACCTCAAGGAAACATCAATCGCACCAACACATGCGCACAATTTTTCATTTTCCCACCGCAACGAAACCGCACTAAAAACGTCACACCGCACCGGTAACACCCGCGGAACTGAGATCCGCATTCGTAATGCGAAATACACCTGTATTGACAGGTGTACCTGGCCGCACCTTGCGTCGACCAATCAGCGCGCAGGTTACCTGCGCAGCTCGATAAAAAGGGGCGTGGTTTGTGCAGAGGCGTTGGGAAGTGTACCTGTGGGCACCTGCAGTGTTACGGGGCAGGTGCGCAGAGTGCGGGTTGGGCGTGCGTCTTCCAATGGGGCGCGGGTGTCGGGACACCTGAGAGGTGCGCTGGCGGAGGTGAGCGCCAGGTATTGGTCGCGGGAAGTAGGTCGCGCAACTGGGTCAGCTATGTGCGTCGCTATGTACCTACTGCCGCAGCGAGGACGCCGTATGTTTCCTACTGTTTTAAACTTAAATTATAGTCTTTGTTTGGCTTCCGTTCGCTGAGATTTAGGGGCGGAATAAGACACCTAAGCGCGTTGGATCTGAATGTGGTTTCTTGTGACTGCTTTAATGGAGGATTTTGCTTGATAATTTTATAGCACAAAGCTTTCACATATCCTTTATTGCGAACAGGGTAATTTTATGTATTATCTTTATTTCAAGCAGTATTTGAGAGTGACGTTTTGTGTCTTAAACACCTTGCGGTTTGATTAAACACTGCAACAAAAGATTTGTCCCTAAAACCTCGAAACAAATGTTGTAAAAATAATATTTGAACACAAATCTAGGTAAGTGTATATAGCAACACCTTAAACTCTACCTAAGGCGGTACATAGGGGGTGAGTGGGGGGCTGATTACACGGGGGGTTTCTCCCAGGTCGAGCAAGTTTGAAGACAAATTGTGTGGTGGGGGGTCGAGGAGATGGAAAAATTGTACCCCCACAGCCTTTAAATATAAATAATGGAGATTTTTTTAATGGAACTGCGACCTTTGGTCTGAAGGCTTGGAGTGTGTGAGGTCGTAGGCTGTATAGAAGCTAGCTTAGTATTGTGCCTTCAGTATATAATGCTGGTTTTATATTTCGTGAACTGGTTTGTGTAGGAGTAACTTTATTGTACTCGTACTACTGCAAGTAAGTGAGGTAGCTAATAGAATTAAATGAAATGGATTATCCCTGACCTATAAATGCCAAGTTAAAATTAGATGGCATCAAATTAGTTCAGGCCTGGTTTTTCCTGAGCGATGTATTTAAAATACTACCTACATATAAATAATAACTATATTGTGCACCTCCTTCGAAGTCAGAATCAGTGCAATAGGTGAAGTTGTACAAGTTCTCCGACTACCCGCAACTTGTGCAAGCCGCTACTCGTTATAAGTTTTCGCTTCCGACTCTACGTAGATATAGTTTTTTCAGCGGTGCTTTTCCTTGGGCATTTTTACGTGCCATTGATTTTGCAAACGTAATGCATCTTGATGTATCTAAGTAATTGAGGGTCAAGATTCGGCAAAATCTTTCATTCTTCATCAAGCACTGACTCTTCGATTCTGTTAATAGTAACTTACTTAGGGAAAGGTTCTGTGTTACAGATTGACAACGAATAAGGAGTAGAAATCGCATCTATACTAAGGTTGCCAACACTCTACGCTCGTTTATTGGTCAGGGATGGTATTCATTCTGCTACTTATTTGTATTACGTAAAAGAGGAAAGGAGGATGATGATGATTTGTATTACGTTTCCATTTATAATTATATTTGAGTTTGTTGGTAGTGTACCTACTTGCACTAGCCTTATATTTCAGTTTACGAAAAGTAACACTAGAAAAACCTGTATGAAAATATCAATTCTCTATATCACGAAACCATGTCAACTGCCAAATAGTCCACAAAAAACAGCAGTGTCATATCCACGTATTTACATAGAAGTAAAGGAACCTTGTATTTTTCCATAACTTTCTCGTGTTCAGATTTCATATTCAGTTGGGGCAGGCGAAAAAAGTGCGGAGTTTTTAGAGCAAGTTAAAATGAATTCACACAGGCGGCGCCGAACGAAAAAACTCCAGTTTGTGAGGTGACCGTGTTCGCTGGTGGATTACCCGGCTTGAATACTGTAACTGGACTTACTATCCCTTGATTTTTATACCTTGTGAATTCATCAGAAGTCAATTGTGTAAGGATTGTGTTAGTCAGATTTTTTCTATCCTCACCTCATACCTTCCTATGTATTTTTCATCTCTTAAAGAGCTTGATCACTATGCACATCATTATGGCGATTTTATAGTTATAGTTATGTTATAGTTAAAGTAGACACAACTACCTATATCCCGTTCATGTTTTCCTTCTACGACATAAACGTTGATTGAAATACCGGCAGTTGCATCGCAATTCTTACTTAGTGTTCGTGCCGACCGGCACGAAGTTTAGTGCGAACCATCGCTCATTCAAACATAACCAGCTAAAGCATGGTATTCGGTCCATTGTTTGTCCTCTTGTTGTTCCGATGCATCGTACTACAGCTTTCAGAGGGTCTTTCAAGTTTGCGGCCACACACTGTTGGAATGACCTCCCTCCACCATTGCGATGCCTGAAAACAAAAGGCTCTTTTAAATATCAACTAAAAAAAACACTATTATTAGAACAAATCAATCATAGCACATGAAAATTATTTCATACCTCATGGGTCATGGCATACTTGCTCTGGTTCAGGAATCTCCTTCAGTGTGGGCTGCTTTGAAATCCAATCTTCTATTGGAGTTAAGCTGTGTCTGGGCTTGATGTTCTTCCTCTGCTTCTCACCTTCTCAAATTATGAGAATTTCTCCAGGTTATAATTATTATATAATACTTCCAACCCACTTATACGAATATAATTTATATTAATTTCCAAATGTTGTTCATTGTTGATATTATACTATTTAATTGTTTTTTTTTCTTCTTGTTGACTTTTTCACTTGCTGTCATCTGTCATTGTCAAAACCTATATTACTATGGTCAAACCCGTATTATATGTATTATCTGTGGTCAAATATTACACTGTCAATCTCCTCTTCCGAAAACACACTATGCATCCACCCACTACATAAGTTCACATTTGTTCACATCACAACACAAATCACAATATTCATGCAAAGTTAAGTAGGTATTTTTTATTTATTTATTTTATACATTAGTTCCACCGGTTGACGTCATCGCGGTAGCACCGGCTATCGCTGAAAACCAGCGCTGGGACTCTATCTCGTTTTGGGTCGCAGCATTATGCTGAGCGAGGGCCGTATTGCGCGCTTTAGGACGCATATTTTCCCTTAAATTTGTGTTATGTTCTTTTTATCTTTTTATCCATATTATGCTCATTTTGTTAGGGGCATTTATGCGTCTTATATTTTGCGCAATTAAACTGATTTTCTTTCTTCTTCTTTCTTTCAATCATCATTCAAAAAGACATTCTACATTCATTTTTTCCAATCAGTGTGCAATAAAAGACTAAAGCTACAATATAAATTGTGACAAAATTAATAGTATGTGTGCCTATAAACCTTTTATTTACTAAGACTTCAAGAAATTGAAGTCCGCGCATTCACTTAGCAATTTGTTAGTTAAAAGATAGATAGGTAAATAAGACTTACTTAAGACTCTTTCAAGGAATCCTTCAAAAAACAAAATCTAAATTAGAAAACACCCCAATCGAATAACCCCACCTAATATTCAACTCCAAACCTACTTAGCACCGGATAGATAGCCAACCAGCAAATTGCACCCGTAGTGTAGGTACAAAAAGCGATGCACCGAGCTTATTAAAACATGTCCGTGTACTATGTCTAATTTTCCGGTTTTGCCCGCGTAGATTGTTCGCTACCCGCGGGACCTCGCTGTATTATGTAGGTAAATGTGGATGGATTTATGTGTTCTATATTGTACGAGCGCTTGTTTTGTTTTATTATTGTGTGTTTTTTCTTGTTGTCATTTTGGTTCTTATTTACCTTGAGTTTTAATGGTTTTATTGACTTCTTGTAATCAACTCTCTATTCTACTGCCAGTTTTAATTATTTTCCGTGAAAAAATCTTGGCTGATTTGTTCATTAGGTTCGTTGATTAGGTTTGAACTTACCTCATTTTTTGCAGTTTCTAGCTAGGTCGATATGATAAAAATGATGATAGGTAGAAAAACAATGGCAAGAACAGTGCTTCTAAACAGCCCGAATAGTGTTTCTCGAAAGATATTTACCGTTAAGGCTAAATTCAATAGCATAAATTAAACTTTCATCACAACCTTACTCCCATTACCTACTACATACTAAAACATAGTGAATTGACCCAGTCTCCAAATAAAGCCTAAAGTGGGCCGTGCTTTGTGGCGGCCTAACGTGGCATGACGTCATCAAAGCCGCGCTAATGACGTGTCCTGTGACGTAATACGCCGTGACGAGTCGCGCCGCCAGATGGCGCTGCATTATTTAGTGGCTTTGGACGGTACGACGATGTGGCCATATTCTGGACTGTGAATTGGTAATTTATCTTGTTTGTATGCTGTAGGTAGTTTACTAGATGACCTTCTGACATCATTTTATGATCGTTAGTAATGCAATCAAAAATCATATAGTGTCTGCAAAAAAAAATACAATCCTTAAAATGCAGCCTGGTAGGAGAACGGACCAAAATGCTGAGATTTTTCACAAACTTCCTTCGGCGTCATTCTTCACACATCACCACTTAGCAAATTGTCTCATGCAAATATCGTGACAAACAAACAACACTCGCTATAACTCCTGGACTATTGCTAGGTAACAATTTATATGCTAACGCGCTCGTAACACAGTCTCACACAATCTAGTTAGAAGGATCATGGCACGCTTTATTTTGAACCTTTCAAGCAAGTACCCAGTTAGAGAACAAGTTGGTTTTGGATTCCAAATGAGCAATTTTTCTATAATATCTTCATCATTGTCATTTGTCGACTTATCTTCATCACGGCTGCTTTTTGATAGGCGCTCATTAGCTTTCGTCATATCATAAGATCATCTATAGTTTCCTATGTTTCGCTTGTATTAAGTCTCCATTCTCGACGTGTCCTTCGGACTCCTTTGCATTTAATGCTCTCTAAAGCCTTACTTTTAAATAATACACAGGTGTCATACCAAAACAAAAACTGCAATTCCAAAAATATAATATTTCTTCCACAATTTTTACCGAAGCTGTAACAAAAGTTGCGGCTACATTATGATCATTACCCGCCATGACGCGAGGTAAGGCGACAAACCCGTCTCCCACAAACTTCGCAAGCCATAAACGGATACTTGTTCCAAGTTTTCCAATCTCCCGCGGCCGACTCTGTCATATTATTTTCTAAGTATTTTACTGCAGCCTGCAATCTTACACCGTAGAAAATAGAATAACTCACTTACACGACTATGTTGGGAGGAGTTTCAGTTTGCAGTCGTAAACATTGTTCAACGAATATTGAATGTGGATTATTCTTTGGGGAATGTTTTATGTTTAGGTAAGTCGCGATTGGTGACTGTCGCTCTAGTGGTGAATAACTTTATTTGAATTTTATTTAACGTATTGTAAAAATGTCTGGCAATGATCGTATCTTTTGATCCTAGAATGCAATGCTTCAGTATTCCTGTCTTTAGTAGTCCAATATAAAGCACAGCAAATTACTGTAGCATTTCTTAGATTTCATTTCTTCAAATACCTATATATATATAACTAACCTAAATCTTATACCTAACCCTACTACTACCCCTACCTAGTACTTCTAAATACAAGATCCATTACACTCAAGTACGAGGTTGTCAGTCCCGTGGGCGGTCCCGACCTTTCTGTGCAACTTGATACGTTCACCACGTCACGCACCTACTGAGATGGCAAAGGGCAAACATATACTCAATGTATAATGTATACAAACTATAATTATACATCATGTATACCGTTATCTGGCTCGTGTAGTACTCGCAGCTATTTATACTCGGTGCAATCTTAAAACCTTGTTTATGATATAAATTGCTCATTAGATAATTGCAATGTCGATGTTATTTAATTGTCTATTGTGATGTATGATGAAATAATGGGCTGATGTTAACCCTACACTTACATGAATGGTACCACTTTTTCTTTCCTCTCAATTTATGTCCCTTGTCTAATCTAAATGGTTGATACCTCACATTGCAATGATACTTTGTTTTTTAATGGATACCTACTTTAAATCTTTATACTTTAACCAATAACGTCATTCAATTAGACAGAATAAAATGTACCTCAACAATTGTCCCAAAAATATCGATATCATTCAATAAAATCGACCCCGCTATCACCTCTCTACTTAAGTAGTTAAGCCCACCCACTATTCGAAGCACTTTTCTTAACAGCCTAGCACTAGCATATAATAATAAAGCAGAGTATACATAGGTACACAATATCGTGTCGGACAAGACGGCCGAGGTATGGGGCGCACGTGTGACCGCACAAAAAACGCGCCTTAATAAAACGACGTGCCGCGGGGGTCGGCCGTAGGGATGTACCTCACTCGATAATTGATGTCACGCTTTAGAACAATGACACCTTTTTCCAGATGGCTGATTTTAATAACAATGTCTGTTTCTGTTTAAATGGTAGTAAATATGAAGTATTAGAGACAAGACAAAAAAATATATAGTCAACTGTGATTTATTTAAGAGTTCGTGATATTATTATAACACAGATTTACAAGCTGTATATGTCAGAATATTTATTTATTGATTTGGTAACCTAATACCTATTTATTATGAGGAAACGAATCTTCACATTCATCATAATGCTGACTAAAGTTCATGGCAGCCAGGGATTTGGCACAACTAATCGTATATACACTGGGCATTAGAGTAATTTTATTAAAATGAATCATTTATAATCTCATACGTTTCCGATTGGCAGAATACAATACATATTCTTGTTCTGTTTTTTGCTTGGAAATAACATATTTTACTTGTTCAGTAATGAGAAAAAAGAATGAAGGATGTTATGAGAGAGCTTATTCACATGAAAAAACAGAAACTATTGTCTTGTTTCATTTTGTTTGTAGGAATTAACTTATCGGTGTTTGTATTGAATTTGCATCGTCACATTATTAATCGACAATAAAGTAAATCGACAGTGTCCCCACCCTACCACCCTTGGACGGGTTTAATTACACGGCGCGGGCGACAGGTTGTCGGATGACGTCATCACTACACATGTGTGCGTGCACATGTAAGTACGTGTTATTATTTCGAACATTGTTTGATGTGTGCGTACGTGCAATATAATGGATGTAGTATTGATGTAGGTGTGTGCGTGAATTTATGTTTTAGTAGGTAGTTTAATGTAACTATAAGTAATGGCTCTTGCGTTAAATGAATGTTTTTTGTTTCATTACTAACATGTGTTGGGTTTCGATGGTCTAGGCATTAAGGAAATATTAATTAGTTTCTAAGACGCTTATGTTTTTTCTGTGTTTTAGACAAAGGAGCTTTTGTTTGCGTTGAGATCGTTATCCGCTGTTTTTATAGAGCTTCTCTTGTCTCAGATTTCCAGAGACATTATTAACGTAATTATTTAATGGAGTATTTTAATAATGACTTTATAACACTTTATGTTATAGAGTAAGATTGTTTATTTTAAACTACGTTTTTTTTTTCTTGTAAATACATTATTAGAGTTGAGGGGGACAACATTGTGTGCATGTTCCTTCTAAATTTTTTCAACCGCACTCCACTAAGTTAACAGCCTATTTTATTTCTCGATCGTAAACCCTAGTTTTAAAATGTAAATTGGTGAGCAATTAAGTGTAGTATGTGACAACAAAGTAGCGCTGTGTTCTAGCTGTTAATACCTCGTTAAACGGAGACTGTGAGATATGGTCTGATAAGAGGCTGCAGTAAGTGTCTTACACACTGTTGTGTAGGCCGATGGGTTTGTATTTTTATGGAAGAAAGTGGCGGTTGCGTTTGAAATAAGAAATAAAACGGTCAATGATAACTACTGAATTATAGAAGTTTACCTTCTTATGTAAAGAATGTACAAAAATCTTACATTAGCTTCAGCAGTTGAATGTACAAAAACGAAAAGGTACCGCTAGTTAATCATCAACAGACCTAAGTACAGATTTTCTACTTAAAAGGATATAGTACTATTGTAGATTAAAAGAAGCTACGAGCTGTGAAGTATAAAGTGACAACTAAAGTGAAGCCACACACAGACGAAGGTATTTTCCAACCAATCAGCAAATTGAAAGAATCCTTACGACTATCACCTTTCGACTGCGTGTAGTGCATGAGACAAGTCATGGTTCAGTAATTATGGATATTTCTCGTAGTTTCATTGATATTTAAGAAATCAAAGAGTTGAAATAAATTTTCCACAGGCTGTAGGTCAATAGGTCTCTATCTTTCTCTACCTATCAATGCGCAAATCGTGAATCATTGGATGATTTAATAGGCCTGCAGTAGTTCCATTGTTAGTCACATTACTTATCTTTGTTTAAGTTTGAAATACACAAAAACTATTTAATACAACATGTTATATCATACACAGTCTTATAGGTAACCACTTCATTCTAGAAGCATTAACACGTGAGCTCGATAGCTTCCCTCGTATAAACATTAGTTAAACACGATAATGTAAAATTGATAACAAGGGCATTAAAACATTATCCACTTGTCAAAAAACTCCAAGTCTTTCAGTAGCTAATCTGAAATGGGGTCAGTCACCACCGCTATCAGTAAGTTTCCAAACTATATATTTACGTCATCACGTTATCTCCGACGTACAATTTTAGTTACATAGTGACCCCTGATAGTGGGGTCAAACATGATAACACACCTTTATTGTATATACACGAGATAATACTAGAGGTACTCAATGAAATAAGATATATAAACTATAATAATGTCTGTAAAAATGTGTTGTTTTCAGATTACTGATATCACGAGTGGTTATTTCCAGTAATTGATGTTCAGCTGTTGTTTAAATAAGTGGGTAGTAACCGTAATGTTGAATAAAATTGACCTTTGAATGAGGTACAGCTTAGGAGGTATATAATTGATAATTTTATAATAACAATTTGATATGTAGTTTAGGTATAATTATTGACAAAGAGGCACGACTCGGCTGATCAGACAATTCATACATAGTTTAGTGCTCATGTAGGGACTCTTCTAGCAACAGAGAAAGATCTTGCAAACGTTCAATTACTTTCCAATAGCAGCTCTTGATAAATAAATATCTATAAATTCACAACAGTTAGTTTAGCGCGCAGATAACCTATTTGATCGGCCCACTTTCCATTCGCGCCCTATTTCTCTTGTAGGTTACAGCTCCTGACTGCATTGTTTAGGTACACATATTTTGCTTAGAAGAGGTATTTAATGACGATTTTAATTGCAATATTGTTTTGCATTTAGCTAGTGGAAAACACGTGTCATTATTCGTCATTAAATATTCAGATTTATGCACAAATTTTAATAACATAGGTACAATATTAGCGGGTCATTCTTTGTGATTCACCCATGCATGATTTCGGTATTTCGCAATAATATGCATTTATTATTTGGGCCTGAGTTCAATTAGTAAGTAATCATAAAAAATGAGTCATCAATAGTTATACAATATACATGCAGTGTACAAGATGCTTAATCAAAATCAGCAAGTTGATAAATGTTCAAATCACTGCTTTGACATAACATAATAAACAGCTACATTACAGAAATACACGCAGCTCCTTTAGATACCTCTTTATATTGAAATGTGACCTTGTGCCGAGATATAGTATCGTCTGCATACATTCCACTTCGCACGACAGATTGCTTGAATACTTGCGTCATATAGATTTAAGTGGAATTGCAGCAAATACGGATATTGTTATAGAAAAATACCAAATCATTATCGGGGAAAAAATATGGACAATAACAGGTTAAATTGTTGCAAACGCCGATATAGAATGCGTTATAATGACTGATGAAACTAAATGTAAGAAAGATGATGCATAAAAAATTGTGCCAGATTCAGTCGACGCTAAATCTTACAGAACAGTTTCGAGAAAAAATAGATAGATAAAATAATCTAAGTACTGTAGATATAAAAAGAAAGAGTAAACATAATGAGGCTGACGATGAAATACCTAACAATGCTAGTGATAAAGTAAATCATACGAGCATTTAAGCAGTTATTGTTTGTCCATCTATTGACACGGGTAAGTGCGTAATGGCGATAAGGCTAGTTCCAAGGAAGTGGGGTCAGGAGTCAGGTGTTATCTGAGGTAGTGTATGCGTCTTCACAGCTCACGTTAATGACGCAACTGCTATCAGCTCGTTAGGTAATTTCAACTATTGTGTGCCATGATTAGAAGATAGTTCTTTATAGATTGTTTTTACATCTCCAAAATTATGGTTGAAGTAAGACTCTACGAGATTTAAGTTCGAAATTAGTCCAAAAGTAACTCTATACATAGTTGATACATTATACGTAATCAGTTTCTGGTTATTAGGTTCAACGACGTTAAAGTTCAATCACTAGTTACCAAATTGCTGACTCAAATTCAATCAAATCCAATCTTGCTTTCTCAGTATAGGTACCTTGATTCAGGTCCATAATGGGCTCCACTACCTACCGCTGAAATTATATTAGTCTGCCTGTTAGCTGATCAATTGATTTTGATTGATGATCATCATTTCGGATGTAGCTAAGTGGTGTCCAAGCTTAATAAGAAAGACGCTGACTTGAATGTGATTGTGTGTGTTTGTATTGGATCAGTAAATTTCGACTGTATTTTTTTGTGAAGTAATAGATTTAGTTCCATGAGGATTCATTTTAATTCGTCTTATTTTTTCTAAAAGGTCAACTTTTTTGGTTTCCTGTAGCTTTATTCCTACCTGTTGTTTTTACTAATTTACTGGTAAGTTCACAAAATTCAACATGTCTACCTTCCGACGGCTCCAAAGATCCCAAACTGTTATCAAATACGACCATTTTTTTCGAGTTCGGGTCAAAAGGGCCGCCATTATTTGTTACACAAACGCCCACACATGGCCCCACCTTGCTCAGGTAACATTATACCTTACCTTTATCCACACCTCTTATCTCAAAGCCATAAGATTCAAAATCGTGCGTAATTTTTTTGTAGGGTCTTGAGCAAGAGATTATGGAAATTAAGCTTTGTAGTGTTGAGTTAAGGTTGTAATTTGAATGGTTGTGCAGTGTAGGTGAACACAAAAACGGTATAAAAAGCGACCTTTGTCCTGCACACATGTGGTGTTCTAAGAAGCAAATAATTAGTGATTGTGAGACAAGGTATGATGTGCCTGTTCCCAGAAACTGAGGCAAATTTTATTTACAACACATTTACCTTGTACGAATTATGTATGAATGGATAACATTATGTTGTACTAACGTTAAGTATGTATGTGGAAATAGAGAGATATGTAGATACATCGTTGTTAGTTTTGATAATACCGTTTCTGTGTAACAAAATATATTTTGTTTTATAATTTATTACCCAATACCTAACCAAACATTTTTTTGTAGGTAATTATGGAGTTTCTAACAGGTTTAGATTTTTAACAAGATGTTTCATAGCTACGTCGCGTAACCCCCTATCAATCAAACAGTCTTTTTCACAATGCCATTGGTAAATATTTAAAATACATAGATATCATTTAATTTTTAAATTATATCTACGAAAAAAACAAATACAGAAAATAGGTCACGGATATCGGAACAAGATCCAGGGTAGGTACGGGTGGCTGTAACATTTTATATTATCACTAGGTGTATTTGCGTAGGTGTTCAATCAAAAAATATTTAAAAAATAAAATTGAACTTGAATAAAATTGAACATACGAAAATATTTTCCAAATTAATTGTTAAAAAGAAATTGTTTTCACTTCAAGTAACCTAAAATTCCCAATTACACTAATCATTCAACAAAAACATAAATAAATCGTATTTTCTAATTATAATATTCTAAAAAACTCATAAACACTTGAAGCAGTTTATAACTACTGCTAACGCCATCTAGCGTCTAGTAGAATGACTAAACTAAAGCCCGCAGCGGGCGGCTTGCGACGCAACACAGTTTCACATCCGAACTTTATTTGTTTATGTTTTTTATGAATGAACGAGTGTTTAATAATTATTTTGTTTTTAATTATAAACATGAATGTTAACATAGACAGTTAATTACAATATTAATGGTCCCAAAATTGATAAGATTTATTTGGAACACATTAGTTGTTATTTGTCGTGTATTTCACAGATTTATCAACACAACGTGACTGGAATTAAGCATACTGTCTTAAAATTACGTTCACTGAGTAAAAAAATAAGAGTTATCTATAGCTTTATTTTTTGCACTGAATAGGTATATCTTTGTGGTTTCTTCAATAAAAATATATATTTTTAATAGGTATAATATTCTGGTCCTAGGTTTATATTCTAATAGTTATAACACCAATATTTCACAAACTAATGTTCGAACAGACGTCTGATCATAAGCCGTTTGTCTGAAACACCTGTAACGTTGAATTACAGCCAATAAACTAATTAGCGCCGCTCATATCGTACTTATTACTTATTAGTTATTATTGATATGAATGAAATATTTATTTATTCTATGAGGACGGTGAATGTTAATTGTTGTGTCTTTTCATTGATAAAGAAGATACTCTTTGTTAGGTTTTGTTTGTTTTAGTCTGTTTTGTAAGTTACAAAATGGGGCAAAAATTGGGTCAATTTACTTTAAAATGTTGGTTAAGGAAAATACATTTTCTTGCTACGTAGCATATATTACAAAAATGAGTAAAAAATATCTGAAAATCGTTTTCCCTATACAACCTAATTAAAATATATGTAGGTCGTAAATAACTGGCCAATTTCACTTTTCGGCGATTTAATTTTAATAAATCACATTTTAATCTTTAATTCTTATCTTTTAAAGGTACATTTTAAATTTTTGTATGAATTGAAAAGGCAAACGCGGGATTGGGAAGACCTACTTTACAAAGAAGAGGCAAAAGGGATGATAATGCGATTGAAAAAATATTAAATAATAATAAAAACTATATTAAAATGTGTTTTATTATAAAAATTTGAGTTTTTCTTGTATTCATAAAAAATACAGATTTTTCGATAGGATGAGTATGCGATGCATTTAACGCTCGATCAAACGAACATTCGATATTTTGAACACTCGATGTATTGACTGCGCGATGTATTGAATGTTCGATTTAATAACCATTCGATATTATGAATGTTCGAGTATTTAGAATTTCGATTTATAGTGGTCGATCAATTGATATTCGATTATTTGTTATTCGATTCGGCGTAGTACACCCATGTTGCCCAAATACCCCTTTTATCTGGGAAATCTCTTTCTGGGAAGTTAGATAAGGTTTCAAATAATTTACTATCTTAAATTATTTTCCTTTCAAAGTTCCCTACATCACCAGAGCCCACCATTTAATGTGTACGGAACCATCACAACAAATTTATTTTCGTACACAATGTTAGCGTTTCTAAGAACGTTGACAATTGACGTTACCAAATTGATAATGAAATAGCTTCGGCAACGACGGAACGTGGTTCAGTAGTTACCTACATCGGTAGCGTGCCAAATCACCGCGCCGCTGAATGACACGGGGCGTCGCGTCTGCGTGCATTTTGCCAAAGACTATGATAGGAATGGCGCCCCTACCTGAGAAGTGAGACGCTTGCCAACAGTACCTATTCGGTTGACGTATTAATGTTCGTGTAATGATGATATGTAGCTTCTAATTGATTTGAGCAATTAATTGTGATTGAGAAAGAAGTCGTGTCTTTGTTTTTGTTTTGTCTTTTTGATAGTGTCGTTAAAATTTCCTGACTCAAAATCAGAATAAATGATTCTGACTCTATTAGGTACTTTTTCTTTCCAATTTTATATTCTGCGTCTATAAAACTTTGACTGTTATTTTATCATTGTTGACAAAATATAGACAAAGTTTAATGCATGTCCATCTTACCTGATACCCAGAACAACTTCCAAAACAGGATAACCTTGTACCATTCGTATTTTCAGTTCTCTGAACTACTGAAGTTCCCGACACACGTGTAATCTCACCGGTGAGGTGTCCCCGGTTAATATTAGCCGCGATCGCCTATTCGAGTCCGTATGGGGTTCGACATCCGACTGAGTCACGCATTCTAACGGGATTTAGGAGTAAACAGGATTACAGTTTTTAGTCATGGACCGGAATTAGATAGTCGTGTTTATATTGTTGTTTTGCAATGTGACGAATTCTTACAAAGAAATTCTGAATTGGTAAACAAGTTTTTTCTAGTTGGAATTGAAACTCATATGACTGTACTCATTCTGAAATTAATGAAAACAGGTGAAACCCAATGTCATTCTTATTTCGCAGTAGGGTAGTTATCACTAACATCTCATAATACCTATATTTTTCATGTAAATTGTTTGGGACTGTAAAAGATGTTTGGCTCTATGCAAGATACAGACTTATTTGATTCGATAGATCCAAACTCATTGTCAGTACCTACTAACACAAGGCTGGCTTAGTACCGTTGCAAAAACCCCTATCAGAAAAATAACCCCAAAAAAACAACAGCACATATAAATTCGCAGATGAACTGTTAATTTTTGACGGGCTCCTCGACCAGCCAAACTTCAGTCCATGTAAGCTGATGGGCCAGTAACCCAATCCCCATCAGTGTCGGATGCGAACATCCGCCGGACGCCCATGAACGAGCCTCTGTCCTGGCATTAATGGTACTAATGATATTAATTCCTTGCTGAGGTGAGCCACTGATTCATGCCTGTATGAGTTAGATGGTAGTTTCATTAGGGATTATGATGTTCGTTATAATTTTGCATTTTTTGTTGTTACTAAAGTGAAGGACGTATTTCCATTAGTGGTATGAAGAAACTTTTGCGCTGTTCTAATTGGGAGTTATTTTGCGAATGTAAAAGATTTTACATAACCCGAAGAGGAAGAGAAAATATTTCACTTCGGGATATATAAGGATGTATTAGGCATAATATGGAAAACAGCAGATGTTCAATATGACAGTAAATAGTTATTTACTGCCTGTTCTATATATTAATAGATTGATTCTAACTAGACCGTTTCATTCCAATATCTATGGGCAAACAGCGTCTTATAAGAACCTATCAATATTCATACACACACCAGATAACACCCACAACTAAATCCCAAAAGCTTTAAAAGCTACTCACTAAAATCTAGTTAGTAATTCATCTTGCAGATTTTTAATAGCGCTTGGATGCTGCATGATGGAGTGGCTGGTGGGAGACTGATGGCGTGACGTCATAGCTAATGGTACCACATTCATTCACACCATGGGTTACAGTGATGGCGTGTGTTTAGATGCACGGTGAAAGGATTGATTGAAAATAATTATGTTGATGTGTAGGTATTTTGTTAGATGGGAATGCGAAAAAAATCGAATATTTAAGGTAAATGATAAATAAAAAAGGAAAAGGTTTGTACAATTTGATATTTTTGTAATTATGAATCCTGGGTATCTAAAATAATGTTAGGTATAGGTCTTTGAAATGGTCGTGTCGAGTAATATAAGTTTGCAACTCGAAATAACCACTTCTGTAATCGTATTTATGTCACAAATGTGTACTTACTTATATATTGTATTTAAATAAACAACGAAATAGATGCCCAATATAGTCAATCACAAACATTACCTGGAAGTAGTTTGACTCATATTATTTCCAAATATGTATAGAATACTCAGTATTTATAACACAGGTATTTAACGTAACCGCAGTTACCACAAACTAGTAAGGTTATATTTATAAAGTAGTGAACAAAGTGAGCGATGCCGTGTTGGCGCGCGACTGAAATAGCTCGTCCCCATAGGTAAACATCGCCAACCATATTAACTGTACCTGGTCAACTGTGAGCATTTTATTCGGATAGGAATCTGAAATATTTTGCGTCTTGAAGTTGAAAATTTACTCTAGTAAGAAATGAGTAAGACTGTGTGTGTCTTACTTGAGAAAAATGCCGTAAGGGTTCCTAAAAGAAGAGGATGACGTCTTAATTTTCATTTTAAATTGTTTAAGTGCCACTTTTCGACCTTAATTATTTGACCTACCTTTGACAACTTAATTAAAGCTTGTTCTGGCATTCCTCGATGTTCGTAAAGTGATGATAGATTACAATAAATTGATGATCACACATTATCGACTAAGCTATGTTACGGTTAATTTGAAAAAATCTCATTCATTTGTAATCATTTATCACATTGTCTTCAAAGGGATCATGACTTTCTGATGTGTGAATTGATTGGCAAAAAATAAAATAATATTTTAGACCTAGGTGACGAATTGATACAATTTGTTAAACTATCTTTGCGTTACGCTCCATTTGAACCATTCTGAATCTGTAATAACAATACAAAAAAAATATTTTTTGAGGTAGTTTTATTGTTCTCAATCTGTTTTTTCATAGGCGTTACAAAAGATAACGGCAGGTATACATTTTATAGGGACTTTTACTTTTGAAATATTTCTTCGTGTCTTCTTACACACATTTTTAATTTTTTTTATCCCCATTTAATGATTGATGAGCTATTTAGAAAAGAGTATCTTAACAGAATGTAGTTAGACTTAAATGACCGAACACGTTAACACAACATAGCATACAATGTAGAATTCCAGCTATGTTTGTTTAGTAACAAAGACAACATCATAGCATTAATGATGATCACTCTAATACGAGCCGCGTCCCGCTCCGCTAGCTCTCGACACAAAACATCTTCGTTCATTACCGTGACACTGCACTTGGCAGAAACACCACATTTTTTTCTATAATTTATTACCAATCACGCAAAGACGCACTTTCTGTAACTTCTCTCATTTTTACGTTGAATTTTTTCATAATTTTTATACTCATAACGTCAAGTCTATAATATCGAAACAGACTTTGAGTTACGTTTGAAGATTACAAGCAATTAAAGCGCGGATATATTTTATAAATTATTTTATTATGTTTACGCTTTGATCGGACGTGCACGGGAATGTTTGCACTGTGAAATATGATGGAAGAAAAAACTTGACGATCGCCAATAAAATTAAAGGTGAGTCTTATGTCAGCTGTTTAATGTGGATTCTAAGAAGTTTGACAGTCTCGATGTAAAATTCCAAAAAATATTAATTGCTCAGGTAGGTAATTTTTAATATTTTATTTCATGATTTTTCCGTTCCGCAATATTTCACATCTTATCTAGCTCATCAAGAATTTTTATTAAACACGAGAAACGTGTTTCAAATATAACTTTGTTTCTACGTATAACACTTCATATTTTCGGTACAATAAACGATGATAATAAAGATAAACTGCATTGCCACATTATATTTTATTGTTACTTTGTACAATATAATATTTTGTCGGCAACATATTTTTTCAGCCTATTAGCTATATTGCGGCTAGACACCTAGCTATGATTTACGATATTTAGAGATTTTTTCTGCACACCATCGGAGAGGGTTAGCGAAGCAATATCTCTGAGTATTTGTGATAAATATATCAGCTAATAAACGCTAAGGAGATATAAATCTTTTTAGCGCGCGGTATTATGTGTAGCGGGAAGATTTCAGTAGGTTGACTTCGCGCAAAATTTGGATTGTAAATGAACTGTAAGTTTCTGTCCGTGTAATGGTCTTCTAAGACGTTATAAGAACTCTTTAGACTTCATAGGTGCTGATATTGTTTACGTTTGTTGAGGCTAAGTTAAACAGGGTACATTCATGATTGCTTTCGGCCTTTCAAAATTAAGTACCTCGTGTAATTTATACGAAATGATCCTACGTTTAAATATTTACTGTGGCTTCACCGAGAGGCGTGTAAAAATACATATATCGTGTGCCGGGGGCATACATTTGTTATTGTAAAATATAGCTATGTTCTGAAGCGCTGTTAATTCGCCATACGCAGGATAACATCCTATATAATGTATTAGCGAGAAACATATTCAAGGCAGTATGTTTCCCCTAAAATATTGTATTTATTGGAAAATGGGAAGAGATAATAATCCACACTTGTAATTTGGAGGGAAGTGAGGGAAGATAATTTACAATGCACATTTTTTTCCTGCCTTCACCTTAATGGTAATGTTTTCATTATAGGTAACTATAAATAGGATTGCTATAAAGCTGTGGAGTGTAGGCATAAGAGGAGATAAAACTATGACTAAATGTAGCGATGAGAGAACTCATTCACTCTATTTCAGCGTCATCATCAAAATTGAAATGATTGTATGTATCCATATAAACAAATCCATGGTTTATTTACCTACTCATCATTTATGAAATCCGAAGAGTTACCATAACTTATGAAAATCGCATTGTTTTCACTATCATAGGTATAATTTGAACGGTTGAAAAATGTTGGCGCCAGGAAGTTTACTTAATCCAAGCAAAATAAATGAGAACAATTCAATCGGTTTGCTGAAACCGGGAAATTCACAATATCTTGTGAAATAATGCTGTGTTAGTTTGTTTATGAATTTAAATAAATAAATATTTGGCGCAGCTTTTGTGTTTGTTTATTGTGATTTACAATAAATCTAAGAATTGCTGTAATACCAACATTGCCTTTTAAGGTTTTTCATTCAGAATAGCTCATGGATGTTATCAAAAAGGGCTTTTGGAATTTATTGATAATGCTTAAAAAAATACTAATCTTACCTGTAATTTTTCATATTATTTAGGTAACATCTCTTAACATTGCCAATAACGAATAATGAACAAAGCACATCAAATAAAAAATGACTAAACACCTAAAAGCTTAAAACTTGACTAAACACCTAACCCGACATTGTCGGAAACGATTTAGCAATACATTTATTTTTTTAACCCATCCAATGAGATCACATATCTATAGTCCGGTATGAGATCACTGGTGGCTGTTGATAAAGCCGGTTCACACGCGCGATGACGGCCTAATGCGCGCCGCTGACGGCCAGTGTGAACGAGCCCTGTTTACCTTCAACATAGAGTAGTTGGTACCAGATACTTTGCGGATTTTTGAATTTTTGAATCTTATGGTTAAAAGAGCCATAATTTCAATAAATGTTAATTCTAAACTACACAATTATATTGTGAGTTAAAGTGTTTTTTTTAATCTATTATTGAAACTGTCTAAAAGTTGTTGTTACTTGTTAATCGTTTGAGTAAAAATAAATATTTACACGAATTAGCTAGAATCCTAAAAAATCTCTCAACGAAATGTTTCTATTTGACGCAACAACAACGTCAAGTTACCACGCCAAATTAAAAACCCAAAAAGTGTGGGTATTCCCAGCCCACTCTATTGCGTAAACTCTAAACCCGTACCTATTGCGTCCAGTTGCACAAAAAACTACAACAAACAACACTAATCTCTCTGTGCCCCGCACTAATCTACACCCACGATGAAAAAACGCTAGTGTTTACAAGATCGTCAAACTTATCGATACGTCTGTCGAGCGTACCAAGCGATTTTTGAGTGATCCTCTACTCGTTTGATGAATGCCCGCAAGCCCTGGCTACTCGCCAATACTCTGTTGCTTTGACCCATCCTACCCACTTTTAATAACTGACGTTACGAAAACAATCGAAAGTGAAATTATTTGATGTGTTTCTGGGACGAAGAAGTGGCCAGTTTTATGATAAGCTTCAGTAGATTGTTGCGCGCTTTGAACATCGCTTATTAGACGCGTCTTTGGAGCGCGAGCCAAAAATATGAGAAGGTAAAATAGAGGTGGACAGACAATATTTTTGAAACTTTTACACCTCGTGGCAGACAAAGAAGGCGGACATAAATTTACCACATCCGTAACTTCATAACTCAGTCAATATAAACCTACACAAATATTAAAATTGAAAACTAAATAAACATACAAGAAATGATTTATGATTTTTTATTAGACCGTGCAGTCTGGCATCAGAAGTGTAAATGATTGCGTGTCAGAAGGTTAATGTCGCGAGATTTATGAGTGTCGCAGGTATTTGTTTGTACGCCTACAGAGCGACGTGTAAACCGTGCGATTGGTGGAAAAAGCCGCGACATTTCCAGTGTACGCCGCGACAATGACGAATGTCGCGCTCGACCGCGACACGGCGCCTGCGCCTCCCAGACAGGGCTGTCACCGACGCAAATAGAATTTATAAATTAAATAAAGTGAATGTGGCTATTGCAAGGTAGATCATGAAATATAATTTTTAACAAAGTATGGATTCGCAATTATACTTAAAAAACTACCTTTTTGAAAGGTGACTTAATGTCTATCAATTTCCAAACATCAAAACTCTGGTCTATTTACGAAAATTGCAATCATTTTCCTAACAATATCATGTAAACCGTAGTTGACCTCACATACACAGGAAAATACTCACATTTTCCTGTCTCACTACAACAACTGACCCATTAACTAAAAATAAAAGATTTTTCTTAGTACAAAAGTTAATTTTCCTTGACAACCCTAAGGCCACGACACCTGTCGCGTCCGCCATCGGAATAGTCGTGTTTTCCTAAAATAAAGGTTGAACGCATTTTTGTGGACAAACGTATTTGGATTAGCTGTAGAGGAATCTTTATGTTCCCCAAATATTTTTGTAAGAGACGCGCGTCGGAAATAAACTTAGGTACACTTGAGGTGCGATGAGATCGGGAGGAAATCGATGTTTGTTAGCTGATGAAAAAGGGAGTGGTGTATATTAATATTTGGAAGATAGCTGTGTTTGGAGATGAATAAAAGATCTTCTTCGATAGTAATAAGGCGTGTAATCAGCGATTGGTTTACAATAAAACAAAATTTTGTTATATATAGTGTGCGCAAGTGTCGAGCGAATTTGCCAGTGCATGAGGCGCGGCGCGCGGAGGAATTTTGAACTAAAATCGTAACGCCATCTAGTGGGGCTCGCAGGAATCGCAGGTACATGTTCGATTGATGACGATGCGTAGACATGCCGCCCGCCTTGGAGTGACAGCCTCCAACGCAGAAGTAGAAGTTGGGAGAAGTTAAGGTTCTTCCTCCTGTAGTAGCGGACACAATCTGGGGTATGACCGTCGTATTACTCCGTTAGCTGTTTTGATGTCAGCTACACGTGCTAGTCCATCCTTCCCAGGGAAAGTGGTTATGACTCGTCCAAGACGCCATTTTAAGGGTGGCAAATTGTCATCTTTGATGAGCACTAATGTATTGGGTGCTATTGTGCCGGTGTTGTACTGCCATTTGGTCCTTGTCTGCAGTTCCGAAACGTACTCCTGCGACCAGCGTTTCCAAAAATTTTGCCTCATTTGTTCGATGCGCTCGTAGCGGACCAGGCGTGATGTATTCGAAGCTGTGAGGTCTTCGCAGGCAGGTGCAGTGAGCGGCCGGCCAATCAGAAAATGGGCTGGTGTAAGAGGGAGTAGGTCGTTTGGGTCTGAAGACATGGGATACATAGGTCTGGAGTTGAGGAGGGCTTCAATTTGTGCTAATAATGTTGAAAATTCCTCATACGTGAGGTTAACGTTTCCTACGCGACGGAGATGATATTTAAAAGATTTGACCCTGCCTCCCACAAACCTCCAAAATGTGGGAGTACGGAGGTATAAAGCTAAACTTAATATTTTCATTTGCTGCAAAATTTAAAATATCATTTTCACTATGATTTAAAAATCTGAAAATTCCTTGAGTGCGCCTACGAATGTTTTTCCGTTATCGGAAAATATATAAGCGGTTTTCCGCGACGACATAGGAACCTTTTAAAGCAAGTAAATACGCCTCAGAAGTTAAACCTGTGACCAATTCTAGATGTATCGCTCGAGTGGTAAAGCATATGAATAGGCACACATAACATTTTCAAGTTTTGAACCCTTCCCTTCCGATTCAATATAAACATAGGTCCCGCATAATCCACACCGCAGCGCAAGAAAGGATACCCCGGTTCCAGTCTCTCAAAGGGTAAGTTACCCATTTTACTGATAGTGCCTTCCTTTCTGGCGAGTACATATAATGCACTTATGTACCGTCTGCTTAGCTAAATCACGACCCTGAGTGGCCACCAACTCTCTGATAGTAGCCAAGAGAAGCTGTGGACCAGCATGGAGTAGACGTTTGTGTTCAAATTGAAAAAGTAGTCGCGTGAAGGTATGTTTTGAACATAACAATATAGGGTGTTTTTTACTGTATGGGAAGGTGCGTGAATTTACTAATCTACCTCCCACTCTTATAATGCGATCAGAATCCAAGAACACATCAAGACTAGATATGTTTCTCATCGACTTTACAGGTAAGTTATTTATCAATTGATTCAAAATGTCTGCAAATGATGCATGTTGTGCTAAGCGTACTAAAACTAACGTTGATTTATTTAATTCATCAGCCGTTAACGGACCACTGCTACGTTCCGTTTTACTTTTAATTCGTGCATTATTAATGAATCGTAACACGTAAGCGGCTGCACGTCTCATGCGATTAAAATTTGAAAAACGTTCGAAAATAAAAATACTAGTATAAGTCGACTGTGTAAATAAAACCTTTGATTTCATTTCTGGTAAATCGTTTAAATTTATAATTTCATTCTGGTTGTCATATTTAAAATTCATGTGCATATCCTTTAAAAATGCTGGCCCGTGCCACCAAATATCTGTACTTTGAAGCGCGTCGAGCGTGAGCCCGCGAGATAAGAGGTCAGCCGGGTTGTCTTTACCAGCAACATGTAACCACGGCAACTCACCAGTCAGTTCGTTGATTTGCACGACTCTGTTCTGCACGAACGTTTTAACAAATTAGGTGACATTTTAATCCAATTTATGACAATCATTGAGTCAGACCAAAAATATGTGGTTAAATTTCAATCTCCATGACTGAACAATTTTTTGATACAGCTTGGCACCAACTAACGCTCCGCACAGCTCAAGACGCGGTATTGTGACTGGCTTAATTGGTGCGACTTTGGTCTTGGCACAAAGTATCCTAACTGTAGCTGGTGAGTTGTCATTGTATGTACTTATAAAGGCACATGCACCATATGCATCCTGTGATGCATCCGAAAAAATGTAAATCTGTATAATTTGTATTTATTTCCCTGACATGACGAGGAATTTTTATGTCTTGTAAGTGTTGAAGAGTGGCAATAAAGTTTTTCCACGTAGACAGAATATCATTTGGTACTGGATCGTCCCAACTTAATTTACAAAGCCATAGTTTCTGTAAAAGTATTTTCACAATTATAATTGCGGGTGATAACAAGCCTAATGGGTCATACACCTGTGAAACAACGGACAAGATAACGCGCTTAGTCACATGAGTAAAGTTTTGATCAATTTTGTCGTAAAATATAATAAATCTAAATAATTTAACCAACCAATACCCAGAGTTTTAGTTAAACAATTTTCTCCTAAAGATAAATCTTTTTGTTGATCTGTTGTAGATGATTCCGAATTAAACAACCATTTACGTAAATGGAAGCAACCAGATTTTAAAGTATCATTTACTTTGGTACAAATATCTAATAAACATTGTTTATCATCATTACCTGTAATTAGGTCATCGACAAACAGATCTTCGTTGATAACCTGTTTTATGACGTCATCCTTACATTCCGACGCCAGCTGTTTGATGCAACGAATGCTTAGATAAGGAGCGGACGCGGTACCGTATGTCACCGTATTAAGCTGAAATACACCGAGTTCATCGGATTTATTTTCTCGCCAAATAATTAATTGAAGATTTCTTTGATCCGGTTGTAGATTAATTTGCCGGAACATCTTCTCGACGTCGGCGCATGCAACGAATCTAAATTGACGAAATCGTAACAAGATTGAGAAAACATCATTATGTAAACTAGGGCCAATATGCTGAATATCGTTAAGCGATTTACCCGAAGTTGACTTCGCACTACCATCAAAAACAACCCTAAGTTTCGTAGTGCTACTATGAATTCTTAAAACACCGTGATGCGGTAGAAAATAATTTGGTGATGGATAAGAATTGACTCGACTCATGTGACCTAAACTCAAATATTCATTCATGAAATCACAATATAACCTTTTATATTCAGGCGTAGATTTATCTAATTTTCGTTCAAGTGCGTGAAAGCGATTAAGTGCGAGCGCATACGTATCTCCCAGTGTATCGCTGGGCTCGGCTAATGGAATGCGCACAAAACCGACCCGTGTTATCGCGGTACGTAGTTTGTAAAAACAAGTTTTCACACAAAGACTCGTCATTAGTTAATTTATTTTGCGGAGGTAGTTCTTCTAGCTCCCAGAATTTCCTAAGTTGAGCGTCTAATGATTGTGAGTAATTGCATTGAACTCGATTGTTGCGTGAAGTTTTTTTATTCAGCAATGGGCCAGATATTACCCATCCTAACTGAGTATTCTGAAGATATGGACCACTACTTAGGCGAATCAGTCCATCAGTTAAAAGTTCCCAGAATTTATCTGCCCCAATTAATAATTCGATTTCTGATGGCGAATAAAATTCCGAATCAGCTAACTGTACATGATCAGGGATATTTATGTTTGAAGTTGTACCTAAACATGGTAATTGAGCTGTTATTTGATTCAAAACTAAACACTTCATGCGTGTGTTATATTGTGTAGTTTTAGATCTCAAATTAATTTCACAAGATTGTGTAGAATTAGTCACCGAGTTACCTACTCCGGAGACTTGCACAGTGGACTGTATTAAATTGAGTTTAAGTCGTTTACATAATGATTCCGCTATAAAGGAATGCTGACTACCATTATCTAGTAAAGCGCGAGTAGTGTGATAGTTATTGCTTTTATCTGCAACCTCAACTAAAGCTGTAGACAGCAGGACAGTCTCTAATAATGAATGAGTAGTGCTCTGATGTGTCGTATGAGATGCAGAATGTAATGTGGCAGTATGTAAAGACTTACCACTAGTTGTATTCTGTGACGATGCCTGAGAATTATGCGCAACGACTGGCGAGGTGGATACACTCGCGCTATCGTCACATTTATCATGAAGTAGATTGTTGTGTTTTTTGTTGCATTGCTTACACGGACCAAACCAACACTCATCTGCCGAGTGATTAGCGCGTAAACAATTGCAACATAACTTCTTTTCATTAACGAATTTTATTCTATCATTAATATTTAATTTTAAGAATGACTCGCAAGAATAAAGCGGATGATTAGCTTGACACATAGCGCAAATACGAGGACGTTTGGAATTTTTATTATTAGGTTGTTTATTTTGTGTTGATGTGTAACTATGTGATTTATTTGATTGTTGTGACTGTGACGGTTTTTTTATGTTATTATCTGTGTATGATTTACTATGTGCAAAATTAATAGTTTCCAGTACGTCAGCCCGATTTTTAAAACGTTATTAAATCATCAACCCTTGTACGTGAAATTGACTGATTTTGACTATTTATAATTGAACTTTTGTGAGTCTCCCATTCTCGTTCAGTAACAGAATCTAGTTTAGATGTAATTAAATAAATAATCAACGTGTCCCACGACTCAGTTGGTTCGCCGAGGTTTTTGAGGGAACGTAGATTTTTGAGAACGGTATCAATGAGTTTACGAATTTGATTAGGTGATTCCTTATTAAGCGACGTCATAGAGAATAAAGCTTTAACATGGGTTTGCACAAGTAAACGGTTGTTATTGAATCTGTTTTCTAATAACTCCCATGCTACATTGTAATTCTCTGAGGAGAATTCTAAGGATTTAATAACCAATAATGCACTGCCAGAAAGAGAAGATCGTAGGTAATGGAATTTTTGCACATTATCTATTTCTTTAGAGGTATGTACTAGAGAAAGGTAAGTATCGCGGTACTCCAACCAATGATCATAAGATCCGTCAAAGGATGGAAGTGAAATTGTAGGCAATTTAACTTTACTAAAAATTTTTGAACTGTTTTGAACATCATCTGCGTTAATAATACACTTAGCTTTGGTCACATAAGCGTAATAATTGGTTTCAAAAGATTCCCTCTCAGATAGTTCTTTTCTACTTGACTATCAGGTATTTTAAGTCTATTTCATCCTGAATTTCTGTAAATTGCTCTAGTAGTAAGTCTACTTTTTGTAAACGAGTTTGTAATTCTGATTTTATGGTTTCAGTCGTAGTCATTACTTCTACCGAGTCCACATATTTCATGAATAGTCTAAATTTACCGCGAACAACACCTCTTCTTTTGTTTAAATCTTTAATTAACTCTTCACTACTGCTACGACTTTCCTTTGATGGAGTTCTAGTCATTTTGTAGTTTGTGGAAGGCAGTGGAAACCGTTATTTTGTACTTAAGATTAACAAAGGATATTTTTATATTTTAAGTTGAGGGTAGCGACGAGACGAAAGAAACTTACGCGTTTTTAATTATTTAAGTATCAACACAACACAACACAATACAACACTATCAACACAAATGAAGCACACAATAAAGAAAAGGGCTAAGGATTGATAAGGATGATTGGCCTGACCTTTTTATGCTGGTACCATGGGTCCGTAGATGTTCTTGCTGGTGACGTCGTTCGTGCGTCCGATTTATGCTGGTCGCAACGATTTCTTCCGCTGCACCCGGCGCTGAAGGTCCAACTTATGTTTGGAGATGAATAAAAGATCTTCTTCGATAGTAATAAGGCGTGTAATCAGCGATTGGTTTACAATAAAACAAAATTTTGTTATATATAGTGTGCGCAAGTGTCGAGCGAATTTGCCAGTGCATGAGGCGCGGCGCGCGGAGGAATTTTGAACTAAAATCGTAACGCCATCTAGTGGGGCTCGCAGGAATCGCAGGTACATGTTCGATTGATGACGATGCGTAGACAAGCTGGTTGATTTGAAAACGTTATCATTGACTTGTCGTAGGCTACAAGTAAAAACTTAGGCAGGTATAAACAGGGAGAACAAAATAAATAGGGTATAACCTGTCAAGTTGTAGATTTGTGATCTGGAGAATTCAGGCTGACTTCGATTTTTAAGACTTCCCTGAAAATTGAATATTTTGTTAGTGTCTCCGTGTCGTCTCTATGTTATATGTTCTGTGAAACATCGTTTTGTAAAAAATCATAAATAATATTGCATCCACACAAGAGTCTAAACGACTTTAAAATCCAGTATTTATCAAAATAAATAAACAATAATTAAATGATACAGTCCGTGATTTCGTCTGTCAGTGCGTAGTTGCGGCAATTAATCAGGAGTCGCGCCGCGATGACAACCGCCTAACGACGTTAACAGGCGAAGTCGGTGACAAAACATAGCTAGACATCATCTGTTTTTGTGCGTGACTAATGTGGAGTGATGACTTTGACAGGAGATTGGCGAAGGTCACCATAAGGTTCATTGTATTTGAGGTGCCTAGTAGAAATATTCTAAACTTCAGGAGCCTTTAGGATCCATGTAGTTTTTTAGACTTCAGACGAGGAAATACCATGTGAAATGTTCATTAAATTCTGATAAACAGTTCAAAGATTAGGATAGAGGGTACTTAGTTCCTATAAAATGACGTAACGCTTCATGAAACTGAAACTGAGACTTCAGCTCTTCGCGATGATATGCAATATTTTTATTACCGTAAACTTATGTTGCTAGTTTAGTCAGAACGTCGCATTTTTAATTTAAATTGAGCTCAGATACACAAAAAGTTCCTGAAGTCAATTTACTCATTAGTATTTTGGTTTTACATAATTTATCTACGTCTAGACATGTTCTTCGACTTTCTCTTTGCCGAAACGTTTCATTTCACTTGCGAACCTAATTAATAACACCAATGATTTACAATTCGTACCTCGAAATCAGCCGTAACAAGTCATACATTTTCTCACCACATTCATTATAAAATTAATAACAAAACATGATCTGAATGTGCCAAACAAACGCCAGTTCCGAGAAATCGTATAAATATGTTACAAGAACCGTTCCAGGTGTTCCCAGCGTTTCTACCATAAACGTGTCCACGCTTTACTTGTGTTCATTTAACGCTTACTAACTTACATACACACATACATGGAAAACGCAACCTAAATCAAACTCTAAATTCCTCAAAATAAAGTTGAAAATACCTGTGTGAGTTTAGGTACGTGGGAAGGGTAGAGGCGCCACATGTGGACCGCCTGCGAAATTGAAATAAAAATATAATTAAAAAAGCTTGATGTCGGCCGAGGTGAACGGTCTGCGATGATGTGCGCGCCTTGTCGATTGATACGACTTAATGCTGCCTGCACACCGACCTGTCAAGATCGGTAAAGGATGACTGAAAAAGAACTAAAAACTTCGTTAAGTGATGTTTTTATGGGTGTTTTTGTCGGAAATGTATTATTTATTTACTTAGGTACTTGTAATGTAACAATTTGAAAATAAACCACGTCAAATTTAAGGAAAATCACGAAAAGTGAATATATTCAGACACTGTTTTCCTTCTACAGTCGTTTTAGCTTTTTATAGATAACTTAATTCTTTAAATGTCAAATTTTTATATTAACCAAATTCTCCTACATACTCCTAAACTTTATAGGACTTCTGAAAAAAAATGTATCTCACCGTTCAAAACTACTAACGCAACAATCTCATCACGATACACTCTGAAACCAACACATACGTAAATAGATTCAACACCGTGGGAGACACATTACACGATCTAACACCTCGCGCCTCACACCTTATCACTAGGGCGTTAAGGTTCAAAGTTGCATGGCATTCAGTCGTATGATTTCCCTATGTCACATTGAGGTGGTTTGTTTTTAACGACTCGGAGTGACTGACGTGAGAACTGTATGGTGGCACTTTCACAGGCCACTGGCTTTTAATTCGGTAATTAAAGAGAGATCTGAAAATAAGTGTTAAGTAGTTCCGAATGCAAGGGGGACTTGATGAGAAGACCACTTGGTAAGATGCGAGTTACATTAGCTGATACACAGTTGAAATATAAGGAGATTAGTATATCCTGTTTCAAATAATGGTGGCCACATGAAAAATCGTGTAAGTGAGAAAATAATGGAAGTACATTTTTAAATGACACGTAGAGTACTTAAACCCTTTTTCAGTTATTAATCGGCCATTTATAATGTGAGTGTAATACTGTTACCTTTTTATTTAATTATTTTATCTACTTAAATTAATATTTGGAGGCTTTAGTTAAATTCGAAAGAGCTATACAAGAGTTCGGTATATTTTTTAACATAACCGTATCCAGGATTACCCGCGCACATAGCGTCACGTTTATTTGGTATTATTTTCTAACTCTATCCGAATTCTGATCACCAAAAAACGTTTCTACCAAAACAAAATTCCATTTCAATAAAACTTTACAGCGGAGCGTATAGCCAAAAACAATTTCATTAGACGATCCCCGAACTTACCGCAGTATAAACCGCTTTATAAACTCCTTAGCCTTCGTAATATTGTTTAAAAATGTCTCCTAGCCGGTATGAAAACCGTGCGGGACCCTAAACGTATGCAAATTTTATTTTTAAAAAATGCAAGTGGCCAGCCACATGTCGCCCGGACGGTCATCGCAGCGTCCGTCTGCTTTTTACGACTTTTATTTTTGTTGTCCAAACTTACCCACCTTCCTCTTTTCTGATTTGATTGCGTATTTATTCCAAGCTGTGTTTTGCTTTCAACTAGGATTGGGTATTGCAGAAAATATGGAGGTTAACTTTTCTGCAGAGTTTAATAAAGGGAACATTTTCTTTTTGTTTTCGATTTCAAGTTTTATTTTGCGTGACACATCTCCAAAATCAGATTGCTCAATATTTCTTGTGTCCATACGAGCCCTCTGCGATCTACTTCGACAAATCTTAAGCTATTTTATGTGGACGACACCCGTACCAACCTACATAGAATATAAGTTTAGTTTCCCCATCATCCAGAGGGCTATCGCGTCAGATGATTTTTACGATGGGTGTCCACGTGACGTCTTTATTAAGGCAATATCAAGGTGGGTTCCGTGAGATTAGGGTTCGCTCGTAAACGGACACCCGCTGTACTGGACGACTGTTCGTTATTATAACTAGATAGCCCGATATTGTCAAGAAATATGAATGTCTCTGTATTAAATTAAAGTCGTACGTTTGATTTTTATTGAAGTTTTGTTTTGGCTTACGTTTAAGGCTTAGGTCTTTTTTTAAATAATTGGTTATTTATTTCGTATGTGATTCGAAGAAGTAATACTGACCTATAGAAGATTTATGAATGAAGTAGGTTCCAGCCAAACTATCCTATATGAGCTTTAGTACTGGCGCAGGCAAATTCAGGTAGTTATTTTAACCTATCTGATACTCCTAAGCTTCAATCATTACACAAGAGTGTTTTCTCAGCCATAATCTTTTAACAGATAAATAACAAATCCAGTTACCTAAATTCTAAATCTCGTCTAGAAACAAGTGGTGTAATAAACGCGGGCGGCTGCGGGGTGCGGGGTGCGGGGTGCGGGGTGCGGGCGCGGTGAGCGGTGTGCCGAAACATAAAATATATAAAGTTTGACCGCCGCCGGACAGTGACGCGACCACCTACGGCTTGACACGGGGCTACATGGATACTGAGAAAAGGATAGTTTTTCAGATGTTGAGTTTTTCAGGAACCTGTGAGTTCTCACATGATGAATGTAGCATTAAGTATGTCACACACTGACTACATAGCAAAGACGGAAAATGGAAAATAGCACGCCGTAGCAGTCTGTAATCCAGTCTTTGTTAAGCTGCCTTGTATCATTTTGATATTTGGTTCGATATTTCAATTAAAGAGATTTCAATGTCAATTGTTCCAACACTGTGGTTTGTAATTTAAATAAATACTTGTCATTCCCTGAAGTTTTGAAACGAAACCGAAACCATACTTAAAGAAAACTCCAATCCCTACCATGTAAACCATCCCTATACGCAAGCAATATTGTATCAAGTAGAAGTGTCCACGTAGAATCGTGTTTGTATGAAAAATATTCCAATATTCCCCATCCTCCCCCAGCCGAGATATTATAAGGTGATCTCCTCGACATGGGCACTGGCCGGTTATTTGAAGGGCTTGAGGGTTTGTCAAATTATATGTGTTTTTCTTGCGTTATATTCAAAGATTCGACCGCGGGAGTTTGTATTGGAAATGTAATGGCGGTTGGAGATGAAATGTGTTGCAATATGTTGGGTTTGAGAGGTGAAGTTAAGTTTAAATTCGACAGTAATAGGATATGCTTTTTACTTTGAACTTTTAGTACTTCAAATTAATTTGTTTTAGGTTATAATACGTATAGTTTCTGTCAATGTTTATCTTAGAAATACGCTTCTGTACAGACATACTTGTGTACCTTGTTTATTCCCACTAAGATGGATGACAATTTTATTCACCAACATACAAACAGTTTCTACCTTCCAGCACCCCATTTCCCAAAAAAATCCGTCCACCATGACCCCGGAATAAGATGTAACACAATCGTAAGGAGATCTGTGATGCGATGTGACCGGAAATTAAGACACGGGCGCCGCCCGCCTTCGCCCTTCCGTTTCCGTTCGGACATCACCTTCTGCCGTGGGCGAAGGTTGGAAGGTTGCAGATGAATAATCATTATCATAAATCTTGTGATAAAGTCATGGGGGACCCTGTTTACTCTGCGGATGAAATGCTTTTGAGTTTTTGGGAGGCTGTGATTTATTGTGTGTGTGTGTATGTGTGTGTGTTTGACAATGATTTAGCAGTCTTTTAGAGTTACTTGTGATACTTAATGAGGTGGTAAAAGAGGAAGTTTAAAGGGTCCGATTGCTTCAGTAATTGGGACATGTAAGAGGGTAAGGTATTAATTTCAGACTGAGTGATAAAGAATGCCTTTAAACTTTACCTTCCAATGAACATTAGTACCAACAAAACGAATACCACTAATTATGTCTACATTGATAAACTAATATTTAACAGCAAATGACTGTTGCCCTTCTCTTTTATTTGTCAGAACACAGCAGCTGGCTCACCGCAATAATTAATAAAAACACAATGTCAACTTTTTTAATGTCGTCCATTTTGTTTCATCTGAATCATGAACCATTAGTCTCTCACCGTTGTTTCTTTTGATACTAATTATTGCCGATGTATCGTCAAAAGAATGTATCTTTTAATCTTCTTAATATATCACTAGAATTGATATTTTGTTTTACATAAACTTCCTCAATTTTAGGGTCGTTGAAACCTGTTTCGGTTTAAGCAATCGTTTTATGTTTTCTGACGGAATCCCTAGTACATGGAAATGACTTTGCAACAAGATAGTGGAATAAGTATCCACTATGTTAGAACTTCGAAAAAAAACAATCCTGTCGTTATGTTTTACGTGCAAGTGCTATCAGGCTTTTTATACCTACTATTATCCACTTTGCGTTAATGCTAAGTACTATAACAGAAACTTGAACAAAAATGTCACGTAAAATGAAATATTCATAAATTCTTGTACAACGGTAATGTGATCAGTTCGTGGTCGTCCATCAAACAAAACATTAGTGGGCCTATGAAAAACTAACTTTGACTATTACCGAGCCCCTACCTTATCTCCCCAGCCTCCCCTAAATACGACTATTGCTAGTTTTCGATTTACATTGCCCGTTTCGTACAAAACATGGTTGCGTATGAGCAAAGTTTTGCAGCAATGGATTTTAAACAAAGAATTATGGTTCTATGGTTAAAAAGTACTTTTATGTAGGAAGGTAAAAGTTTTTGTATAACGTTGGAGTGGTCAAACATTTTTGAATTATTTATCTGTTTGCAATGGATATGGGTTTTTTGCAGTTACTACCGCGTTTTTGATGCAGGATTCACATTAGATAATATGACTATTAAGTATTTACTATATCGCATAGATTATCGGGTGAAATTAATAAAAGGAAAATTATTGAAAATTATCAGTTACAGTTGTTATATCAGCATATAAACAGTATGCCTGAAGCTGAAACTGTAGTTTTGTATCACCCTTGGTAACATATGAAAGTTGACAACCGCATAAAGTCATTCATCAAAGTTCATCACTTCACTGCAACACAAAACAAAGGTATGTAACCACACATAAATTCCCTCGATTAGACCTTTACTCCACGTCACAACCAAATCCTAACCTTACTACTAGGTCATAAGGTTGGTTATCGTTGCGTGATGTTGTTGTCTTTCTGTCTATCAGTCCAATTGTCCCGGATGGCAACCGGACACCGCGATATGAAAGCGACAATAAAAGGTGGAAGACCTGACTCATTGATCGGTACAGTCGAGGACATAGTGCTTTCTATTACATTTTTTATGCACTGAACCAATTTTTGTGGTAAAAACTTAGGACGTGGTGGAATCGAGCTTAAACAAACTTGGAAAAAAGACAGCCATGATTGAATACAGTAAGTTACATTTATTTATGTGCCTTTAGGTGTCTAGTCAGCTATAAATACACCTGAAAATCAATCTACCAACACTGAAGCGAAAGAAGACATTTTTCTCACAGCTGCAAAGACCATCTTGCAGAATAATTTAAATTTTCTCGGAAAACACGTCATTTATCCAGAATAATACTACTTTTGACAGATTCTCATGTTCATATTTCTCCAAAAAATTCTCCTATATGATTTCAATACACAAAGCCACACTAGATCCATCTCCCACTGGTCTGTGACCCGATCAAGGTACCACCGAAGTTCAAGGCGGGTCGCGAGGCAAACGCACCTTTATTGCGCGGCAATTGGGCATGTCCGGGGAGGTCGACGACCCCACTCCTGCGCATAGAGGTATGTGTCGAGGTCGGTTATGTACTGCAATTGTTGCGATGCAGTTTGGAATTCATTGAGAGTTATGTATTAAGGTAGAGGTCTTATATAAATATGATGCATAGGATTGGTGGTTTTATAAGGTCAAAATTTCGTGGTGTCTGTAATTAGAGAACAATTTTAAAGGAGCAATTCTAATACCTTTGGTGAGATAAGTGGTGAGGAATAAGTACCTACGTACTGAATAATGATATAATTGAAAATTAATTGTATATTCATGCATTTGAGACCACCCATTTAACCTATCCAATTTTAGTTTTAGGAATCGCCGTAATGAAACACAGGTTTTTCCGGTGAGTAAGAAGAACAGATGTCTCGTGTCAGTAGTCAGGCAATTTGGGTAGCTATGATGATGCCCACATTGTACGAATTTGAAGATCAATCACAGACAGTGAATCATGAGCATTTCCATCATCGAGATGACCGAATCGTTGATCTAGCAGTAGGTAACACACGCTACAGCTGCGAATATGGACTTAATTTTTAACATTTATCGGGTTATTGTTTTAAACTAACTCTTCTTCTTCCTGCCTTGTTCCCAAGTCATTTGGGGTCAGTGCAATGTGTATTTTTCTTCCATTTCTAAAGGCAATATAACCTATCCTAAGCCACTTTTTTATTGTATTCACCATTACGCTTCAGGACCTAACTAAAGCCATTGTTTCAGCTGCTTTTTAGATTTTTAACTGCCACATGCTGCTGATGATAAAATTCAATATCAGATGCAAAATAGCGGATCTGGAAGATCTCTTAAACTAGGGCAAACCTCTAGCTCATAGGCATAGCTACATGAACAAACCCAAGATGCATTACATAACGCAAACAATGAAAGTGACAATAAGGCATCATCTACATTCAATAAGGCAGGTCATGGTGCGAAGTTACCTCTGCGTGCGCCTGCGCTTATTGCCAGCAATTGAAGCAATCAGCGCAATTGGCGCGCCTCCCCCCGCCCTCCGTGCAGGCCCCGCTCTCGCCCTAATATACTTTCTCTTCTCACCGGTACAGTTGGGAAGAAAAGTCTTATTGTTGATTTTCTACAGATTTTTTCGGTAAATTTTGTTTTGGTAATAATACTTTCTTAGGCACAAACAAGAAAGTAGAAAGAGCAAAATTTAGAGATGTTACTGCAAAATTAAAGTATTAAGATAGAACTGCTGTAAAGCTAGAACTAAGACCTAAGATTCCAGCAACTGTATACCCATCCATCTTAAACAAAGTCTACTTTTTATATTCACACAAATTGCACGGATCTATTGGGTTAAAACATAAAATTAATGGATTATTCTTTAAAAAAATCTGAATAAAAGTTCTCACCAAAAAGTGTATAGAAATATTCGCAAGAATCCAAACAGCTAAATATTAAATGATGTCGGCTTCCACACGTGTGCTAAATAAAAAAATGTTAAAGCAACAAATAACCGGCGCCCGCGCACCACTGTTTGTTGATCTAGCGTCGAATTATGTGAGCTGTAATTACGTGTTCGACGTTTCTATGGAAGATGGTTCCGTATGGATTTAGTGCTGAAAGAAACATGTTGCTCATAGAAAATATATCGATGCTCTTGATGGGTGAGAAAAAACAGATCGAGAGTTTTTAAGTGTTTGATAAAGTTTTTTTCATCAGAGAAGATTTTTGTCTTGCCATTTAGACGATTTATTTGTATGAACGTCAAATCTCAATTTTTATATAAACGCATTTTTAAGCATTTTTTGTGTTAACTCTCTAAAATCTCTCTAGACTTCACCTTTATAGGGACGACCCATATCTATCGTCCTCTGGAAATCTAACATTTACGATAAAAACCTATCTTTGAAATTGAAGGCCTCTCATTCTTCGCTAAAATTAAAATTAATGTAAAAGTATATCAAACTAAAGAACATTTGGATGTCTAGAATTTATAATAGAGGATAAAATAATTTCAATCTGACCTAGTTTCGATACAGAACCCTAACATCAGCACCTTGCAATAAATCATGTGAACGCTGCAATAAAAATATTTACACTGTAATACATACCTTATATTTATTAGTTGTAAATAATTTACGCAACACACCTATGTAAATAATCGACTACTCGCTCTATATCTGATGTACATGTTACAATGGGATTACAAACTTAATTTATTCGTCTACTTCTATTTAGGCATCAAAAGTTTGTAAATGTAAGTTTATAGATGATCTGAATACTCAGCTTACTCAAATGCGTAGGTTCCAAAATTTTACATACCGCTTCAAGATAGCAGAAGATATTTCCATTCTGTTGATAGCTCTCCGTAACATAACCATGATAATTAGGCAAAATAGGAACGGAACAATGTTTTCTACTTTCCTTCTTTACTTGAACGTACAAAGAGAAAAAATATTTCATCCAATACAGCACTACCAAAGAAAAGCATATTTACTTTAATAACAGTTTCAACATAAGAAAAATGGGGAACAGTAATACAACGTCTGTTTTTCCTAGCTGGGCAAAACTGGACCTTATGTCGAAGGCAATAACATACTAAATAGTAGTTGTGAATTAATTTAAGAATAACATTTAGCACAACAATAGGCCGGAGGGCTAAGTCGTCGTATTAAACAGTTCGCATTGTATCTGTGAAGGTATTCCACCACCTTTCAACTATGCCCGTCTAAACATTACGGATGAAGTATCGTAGGTTTTCGGTGTTTGTGACCATTTTGTGCCTACTCTTGTGTTGCCTCTAGGAGATGAAAAGTTCGTAGTCATTAAAATAACTTTGATTGGTATCTATTAAATACAGGGTTTTGTGATTTAAATTTTAGGTATTCATTGATCGTTTGCATGCTGCAAATATGCTGAAATTCCCGGGCTTACATATGTTGGTTTGGCCACCAGGTCAAACAACACTCAAAACATCATCTAGGCACCTCTTATATAGTTCTACACAAGCAAGTTAATTCTTGTAACGTTTATACACAAAATTCTAAAGAAAAGATTTTACCGCCGCCTCTGCGCCTTATTCTCTGGTTCTCACCACAAAGAGTCCGGTTGTTGCGCCCACCGGCGCATTGTCCTCTATTGTTATTCTGACAATCTGCGTCATCCAGCAGCCGGAGTCGGGGGAGCGTGAATACCTTCCGAGGTGTCGGGGTGAATGCTGGAAACATTGCCCAACATCGCCGAGTACTATTTGGGTTTGCTTGTGATTTTGAAGAAGAAGAACTTAGGAAGATAAATTTAGGAGAGAAACTTAGGAGGGTGAATTTTTCAACTTATAAAACCAAGATTTGCTCAATTGAAAACCTATGTCTTTCTTTAAAAAAATAACAACAGTTATGCTGCATTGAGTACCGTTACCCAAAATCCTATCTAGTTATGTTACATTAGCTACTCCCAACTGCATCTTACAATGTCTCCGCGCTCACGCGTTTATCCTTGCATATTTCTTTTGTCAAAACAGCTTAGTGTCCAAGAGCAACATTTACCGCTTCAAACGTATAATCCGTTGAAGATTCAGCTTTCAGTTTCAGGCGCAATATATTCTGGAAAGATTTACTTGGCGTAACACGTCGGCCAGGTGTGAAGCATTCCTAGAAACTGGCGACTGAGCAATCTGTCTTCGCCGTAAGTCTTGTTTAGGACGGCAGGTGACTGAGATATTCTGTTCGCGAGGTTTGTGGGGACAAGGAGTATGAAATGTGGATGAGGTTTTATGGAGCTGTAAAGGATACATAGTTACATAGTGGAGTTTTTAATGTGAACTGGAACATTGATGTTCAATGATCAGTTAGCTTGATTTGTGTTTTCGTCTCCTCTAAATGCTATATAACTGAAAAGTTGTTTTCAATTTGAAATTCTTAACATTTAAATGCTGACAGAAACCTCTGTAGTTTCTAATACACATTTCCTCTTCATACCGGTTAAGAAAAATGAGCACGCATCTAAAACCATAACTCATTTTTTCTCACACTTCTTTTCAGCGCACCAAATAATATACAGTATTCAATAACACCTCATTTCAACTCCATTGCTCCATCAGCGCAACAAAGTATACAAAATAAACAATCATACGAGCAATGAACACTCGTCCTTTGATGTTGTTCGCTGAATGATGGCCGCTGCAGCGCTTTTCTACGTCAAAACTCCACTATTTCATATAGACTTAAAAGCGGACACGAGTTTATGAGAGCTGTAAATTATAAAGCGCTTAAAGTGTTTAGCAGAAAAGTATTGTCGGTCAGGTGATGGTGAGGGAACGGTTTATGGGATGTTAAAGATGATGTCGAGATGAAAGACGTGGATTAAAGAGGTACATCAGCATACGTTACGAACAAAAGAAATATGATGGATATTCGTGTCAGTCAACTGGAGGCAGAAATGGAATCAGTTAGGTATATTAGGTGTGATGTAGAACTGGATATTATGGAAACAATATATCAACTGGGTTTAACTTGTAGTATTTATAAGAATGACAAAGTACACCTTGTTGGTAAGATTGTGAAATGCAAGTACCTACGAAGAATGTGTGTGCCAGAATTCCGAGGTAAACCAAATACAAAGTTATGTAGTTGGTACTCGGGACTTTGTAAACACTACTACTCCCATTAATTTAATTCCTGAAACTATTTTCGGGGTTGCCATTATTTTCAAAGTGGGACATATTGTTCGAATAGAGAGAAGAGTTCAATAAACATACTTATCAACTTTTTGTTTATTTTTTACTATCATTAGCAAAGAGCAATTAGCAGCATTCACTTCAACAAAAGACACATCGATGACATCATCCTGAAACCCATAAAACTGAATGATCCGAATCCATTCAAATATAGAAGCACTAATGTTTTTACTATAGCGTCGGTAAATCAAGCGCTTTGTCGACGTGACGCGACATCGCGACAAAGTTGCGCGCGCGCAAGCCGTGAAATAGCATGGAACAGAAGGGCCATTGCGAATTGTGAGAAAACAGGACCAAATAGTACTGTTTCGAATCAATGCATCTTCACGGTCAATTTCCTCGAAGAGGTAAAGGTAACCCATATAACGGCAATTTAGTTGGCTGTTTTGGTTTTGCTGCAGTACTGAATGACCATTCAGTGACTACACATTCGAATTTGAACCTTATGGGCTAAGCCACTGGGCTCAGCGATGCTTTAGTTATTCGGATCATTGCTATTACCTAATTCTGCCACGTTTTGCCACTTATGTACATATCGTTTTGTGGCTTTGTTGATTTAACAACTTGAAGTCTTGAAAGCTTAATATGGAATGTTGACTAACATTTCAGTGTAGAACTTTAAAGATACACTGATTTCTGTTATATCTATTCAGTGGACCTTCTCCCCCACACATCGTCACCCAAACCAACAAGAACGAACGCGAATGATTTATATTCCAAGCCCAGGTTAATTGACGTGCCGTGAAATAAATTTAGTACAGTGCACAGCGTATTTAGCCGTAACGTCAGTCGGCGTTTAGAAAATAATTAGTCTTGCTCACGCGCACTCCTGAGGAAACGCGACTAATGGTTCCAGTGGAATAGAGTGTTCTGCTGCTGGTGTGGGTGACAGGTGCCTTTCAATAACATCATCTACCTACATATAATTTATCAAGTTTTGTTATCTTAACGTTTGTCAAAAGTCAACGTCTTCATTTTTACCTCTGTCTTGGAAATAATTTGCTGTAAGTCGTTGATTGACTTTCTACTGCTTGTTCGAATGTAGAGTCCAACTTGGTTTTTAAGGAGTAAGTAATACATTAACCCAAAACCAATTCATGCGCAACAACAGACCTTGATCCTTTAAGTTTCTTGAACCCAAGTCCACAATAGGTACAACAGTAACAGAGTGTCCCAACAAATGATATTTCTTATGACAACCGAGCCATCTCTGGTGTCCGCGAGCCAATAGCGGCATTTGTATTGCTCGGTGATCGATGCCGCTATTTGTCCCACTGTGCTTTTGTTTCTATAGAACATGTCATATGGTTTTGCTTCACTCCGTAGGCAATTGCGTAAATGGTGTGTGCCTATGCAAACTTTATAGTAAAAAGTCTACACTAATGACGAATATTTATTACCTAAGTACCAAGAATTTTCCTAAAACCTGGAAACTATAAACCCATGAAATTAACTTCTTACCAGCACACCTCGCAATATTCCAAGATGCAAACCTTAGTTCCAGCCCAAAAACCAAAATTAATCTAACGATGTCACCTTGCAGCGGACGTCAATCCGAAAATGACAACTATGACCAATTTCCACGTACTTTATATATAGCCCCGCGTTTAATCAAGGTGTCCGGGGGGGTGATGAGGCCTGCGGGAGGGGGGGCAGACGCCCGTAATTAAAGTACAGGTTGACAGATGACAAATTGTCTGTGGCCGGTGTTCCGGTAGATATTGTATTTTGATCTTGTACGTGGATTTTGGAGTAAGATTTAGAATTTGGTGCGGCTCAGATTTGGTGGATATAAATAGGGTTTGATGGGAACAAAGAAAACTCACATAAAGCCGAAGAGTTGGTTTACAGGCTTTTTATCTCACACAAGACTCGTAAGAACGGCGGACAGAAGCTAGTTGGTTGATGCATCGATAAAAAGAAAGGTACGCTTTTATTAGTTTGTTGTATATTTACAAGTTGATTCAGTACATATTTAAGCTTGTGATAATCTAAACACAATACATAACTGTGTTTTATAAAATGTTGACAGTAATTAATTTTTTTAGGTAATTTAGTTGGCATAAGATTTCAATGTGACTTACAAAGGTAACATTTAAGGTCGTCTTGTCTTGATGATAGGTGCAGACATTGATTGGCATTATGCTTAAGCTTTGTGGATAGGTTGGCAAGCCAGAGATTGTAATCGTCTAGACTACTAGAGTTTCTAAGCAATTAGTGTCTATTTCTGATCCCGAATGCAGTGGGCGGGTGCTACTCAAAACGCAACAAATCACTGCCATAAAATAGCTTATAAGCAAAAACACGAAATTATTAAAAAAATCAAAAAGAATCACACAATGATTTAATGGCACAGTGCAGGCGTTAGTCAGTAAATCAACTGCCCCCGGTCACCGTATACGCTATGACATCTAGGAAGTAGTTTGTCAAAGTGACAAATAGGTTGACACGCTCCACGTTCCGTGCCGTATTTTTATAAACAAAATGTTATCAACATAGTAAATTCTTTTAGTGTATTTCTGCGTTTTTTGTGGAGGTAATATATGCTTATTACTGCTGTGATTAAGGGCTCACGCTTGCACTTATGGGCGTAGGAATCGTTTCAGACGATTGATATACTGACTAAAATGTTATACTGTGGTGATTATAGTTTAAAGGAGGAACATTCATTTAATATTTGATGGAACGTCTTACTCGATTTTTTTATGTGTCTTTATTAAAGTTGTCCGAAATGAGATGCAAAATCATTTATTATTTTTTTAAATACATACGAGATCAGTCTTTATAATTTTAGCCAAGAAAAGATTCAAACAAAGGGATCCGGCAACTATTTGGTTCAACTAGGACAACTAATAAAAATTTGGCTTCAAAATATTTTGAAGATTTTCTGCGTCAATTTATTTACAGAGAATCTAACATAAAGTGAATAAAGATTTTAAAGACGCAAAAAGCTAAGCATTGGCACCAACTATTCAGCTGCGGAATTTTAAAAAATCCAAATGAATGTACACTACACTTACTATAAAATATTTATAATGGGTCACCTTGTGAGAACAGACGGATACACTATAAAACAGATGTCATAATCGGCCCTTTGAAGTTTCTGAGTATCCATATACAACTTTACCACTGTACTCTACGTACCCCCTATTTTGACAGAGGTAAGGTTGAATTTTCATTGGCAGAGGTGTAAGTTAGAGGTGGTAATACAAAAGAGCGTCATATGATTTACAATATGATAAACCTAGTTAGCTGAGTGATAGATGTCTCTTTGAGTTATGGAATCCCGGTATAACTGGAAGGATTCCAGAGAAAAAGGAAATCTGTTATTGTTGCAACATCTGATCACATGTTAAGCGTATCATTAAAACTTTCCATAATGTTTATGAACATTGTGCCAGTTTCGACTGAAAAATGATCACCAATTATTCTTAGCTTTTCCTGAAGTTACCTATGTAGCAACATCATGACATCGTATGGCCTGCTATATGATTCTGAGTGCTTTTTTCCATCACTCGATCCCAAAATAAAAACTGTCTATAAAACACTTCAATGGCTAATCTTGTGACTAATTAAGGTAAATCATAAACGTCGAATACTTTATGTTTTTACAATCTTCTAAACCGCCATTCCCCCACTGACCCACAAAATTAATCTGAAAAACACACAACTCATCTATTTTGAAGTCGGCTGACGCGTCTATGGTACGATCAATTTTTACAGCTGCCGTATTCAAAATATAATAAAGCATAGGATTAGAAGATCATCATGGTGTTTACAGGGAGCGTGCTCGATGGCCCAGGTTCGCTTCCCGGGTCGTAACTTTCGGTTAAAGTGGCAGTTTGCTCTGCACGTAGCTTGTGACCTACATTTTTTATAGTTTCATATTTTGGGTTAATTTTTGGTAGGGTTTTATAGAAGTACGTAGGTATTTTTATGTTTAACATTAACTTCACTCATAGTACAACTTTACACGGTGTACTTATTAATAATTGTATGTACGACGAAAACTTGGTAGAAGGTGTGTAAATAGCGGTGGTTGCAGCGTGAGATAGCCACAATATGTTGCAATAAAAACCCACGATTTTTTACACGTGTAACGATTGTTGATGCAGACACTCTAATTATATTTTTCTTGTAATTCCTTCCTACAATACTGCATAGACATTGAATTAGTCACATCAAAATTCACCTCGGAATATTTTCAGAATGACCGGTCAAATATGTGCTAAAATAAAATGAAAACAAAACATTTTTTCCCACACACTGGTTGTAAATATAAATGTAATCTGGGATCTATTGCGTTCCGATGTACGGGGATTGTCACCTCCGCCGGTGGGAGACTTTACGATACATTACTGGCTCTGATTTACAGATAGTTGAAGAATACTATATAGTTATAGTGGTGAAATAATGAGAGTTTTTTGAAGTTTTGAAGTCATTGCACGACCTCGTTCTTATATTTTTAATATTACTTGCAACATTTGCAGCACGTGTTAGTTTTTTTTGTATGTTAGAAAATCAGATGACGTTCTAGACTAGCCTTGGATTTGTAATTTCTCTACAGTAGGTACTAATGATTTGATTGCAAAGGTTGAAGAGTATAATTTAAAAGAAAAATTAAACCGTGAGTCGGTTATTATTTTCGTTTCAAAAAATCAATTAATAGGTATATAATAATTAATGAATTGTAAGGTTTATACAACGAAGAAAAGAATCTTATTTAATGTTTTCTTGAAAGTGCATAAATATAAACTAGCGTAGGTAAACGTCCACACTTCACCTACGCGCATGAAACAATTTTCCACACTTTTCGTCACTTTTAGTTTTATGAAATTTTCCGGACACCGCGTAATTTACTGTTAAATACTATATTGTTGATTTTATTTATGCTACACGCTTTCTACACTTCACTTTTATAATGTTATAAAACACGCAGTTAGAGAGTTTATGGTGAAGAATCTGAAGATAATAATGTAGTAAATTTCAAAGGAATTGTAAGATAAATTTTGCCTGAAATAATATTTAACCCTAGATTACTAACCTTATTTTACAACGCTTATTACTAACCTTCGACGTTTCGACTACGCCATGTAAAAGGGGGAGCTGGTAAGGTTTAATGAAATATTTTTTTTTTGGTGTTTTATTTATTTATTACAACAATCATTTGTTAACATAGTTATCATTTTTTTATTCACTAAAATCACATTTTAATTACTTTGACAGTCTTTTAATTGAGACCCGAAAATGTTACTCATATCAAAATTTTTGTTTTTTAAATGCTAAAAATCTTTATAACTAACAAAACAAAGACTCAAAAAAACATTAAAATATTAGAATTAAGACATAAAATCAACAAAAGAAAACAACATTTTATAAAAAATCTATCAATTAATACATTTGTGACAAATGTCAAGTTTGTGTTCGCCACACAAGGATTTGTTGCACTTAGTGCAACAACTCTTTGTCATTCTTCGTCTTGCGGAGGGGCAAATTGCACAAAGTTTTCTTTTTTTAGCGATAGGAAGATTATCGGCATCTTCTCTTTGATCAGGCTCATGTGTAGAAGTAGAAGTTTCTTCGTCACTATTATCAACACATAACAGGTGACGAATTGTATCTAAAATAAAAATATATTCAAATAAAAATAGTGTGGGTACTTATTTCAATGTAGGCAAATTAAGTACAAAGTTTACAAAACACTAATATAAGAAAAATAAATAATTATACTCGAAAAAAATAAAAATAAATAAAATTCTGAATAATAATGTTGCTGCGTTAATACTAACCTTCGTCGATTCGACGACTCATGGTGGCTGGAACGGCGAGCACAGGGCCACTACACAAAAAATACACCCGTGTGCCGTGCGAGCGTTGGTTCGACTGAGATTAGCTGGAATTTGAAATGCGTGCGACGACGCACTCAAAAGTTATACCACTTTTTTTAAATCCTCGTCGTCGTTTTGACGAAGGTTAGTGATCTAGGGTTAATAACTGATTAAGTTACCATCTTACGGGTGAGCGTGATCCAAAAATCGGCTCAAAACTACCTGTGTAATAAAAAAACAATGCTGAAAATACCAATAGAAACTTTAATAGCTGTTGATTTATCTTATACTTGGAAAACTCAAAACACTTTTGAGCAGATTAATATACTTGCATTAATATCGTGAAACTAAAGTGATTCTGAAACGACGCAATTTTAATGTATCTCTTATATTTAGTAAACAAGATGGCGTCCGAAGTATACAAAAAATGCCCTATCGAAAAAACAAATAGGTTTGTCATGTAAAACTCAACGGGCAATAAGTCACGCGCAAACAATGTCAGATGTTTTGTAGAAAATAGCGTGAAAACTGACCGACATTACCTGCTCTAAATCAGACGTCGCGACAAGGACACGCCGTGCGGCAGTATACGATGGATTGGAAGAAAGTTTATTTATATTGCATCGTTTGGTCTAGTGGTTAAAAGTGCCACGAGTGTAAAGTCCTAGATTCGATTTAAATCGAACGTGTCGCGACGTGTTTTCTATTCACGTTCTGGAGTGAGCAACCAAATTCCGGTTGATTTAAATTTTTATAAGTTTATTTTTTTCAGTGTAATATCTAAAAGGCCAAAAGGATATTTATGGTTATCAACGTAATGGTTCTTGTATCTATTTCTAAAGGGAAAATATTCATTCCATTTAGGTAATACTACTGCAATGCAATTTAAAATAGAATAGGTGTACCTACTGCGTATACATGTAAGAAATATACAGGTTGATATATTTTAGGCAGGTGTACCTGATCATAAAATGTAGGTAACCTTTTAAGTAGTCAAAAACATTTTAAATACGCTGAATAGTCCCTTAAAATTTTAATATCTTGGCAAGCAGTAAAGAAGCAATTCCCAAAGAAATTCTGTAGGGCTTGGACTATGAAGTAGGGAATAAAATCATAAAGAATTCACCTTTACAGCGAGATAACTCAGATTCCTGTGAAACAATCAACGCTAGAATAAACAATATAAATCGTAATCCGTAATGACTTGGCCGTCCGCCTAACTACGGGTAATTACCCCATTTTTTATATCAGTTACACAGTTATATACAACGAGCTGTTGAACACCTGATTTCTTTACGCATTTCTAGAGACATTGACGTGTGTTATCTGCTCTATGACACTCCATTTCATCGCACAGACGTAACATCACACCTGTTTTCGTCAGATGTTTTTGAGTTTTACGGAACGAATTCCGAGATATTGGTTAAACAATTAAAGACTCTACTGCTGTAGACTAAAACTAAATCCAGACTCAGGTAAACCCGATCCCTATAAAAACGTTAGTAAAAGTCCCCTAAGGCAAGAATTGAAGCAATCACACTTTTGGAACAGCGTAAGCAACAACTAGATCGATCCTATGCCAAAAACTGCCATGAAAAACGGCTCATTTGTTGTTTATAAGAATCAGCCAATAGTTTGCCACGTGGCAACAGCTGTTGCCAACCTATGGGGCAATACTTACATTTATTATCGTATTCATCTCTTCTTAACCGCTGCAAATAAAATAGGTGTGAAGTAATGTAATGTAGTCATGTAATTCTTCTTCTTCTTCTTCGCGAGTCGATAATCGTCATAATAATAATTAATATATAATCGTCAAAAATAATAGTCGTGTAATTAATGAAGCTTAACTATTGAATGGTATGTAGGTAAATACATTGTTCGCATTCGAAAGTCTAGGCAATTATTCTAGTTGAAGCTACTCGTAGAATGTAAATCGCTCAGATTCCTGTCGAGCTAACACCTAACGATTTATACGGACTATTTAGAAAATAGCCGTCATAAATAAAAGTTTCTATGCACTTGCTTGAATCTATTTTCGAAGCAATGGCGTGATGTTTAGGTAGGTAGCATTTTTTTGGCTTTTGCCTACATACCTATGATTCTGTGTTCTGGTTCCACAAATTGCGGACAGTAAATAAAAATTGAACTTGAGTTAAATTGATTTATGATTTGATTTATGTTACAAAATTGTCACTAAAGCTATTAATTGATCAGCGAACTTTCAATAGCAAGACTTTAACTCATAACTCCCACAAACGTCTCCATTGCTACACCATTAATAATTATAATGACTTCGGTATGACAGGAACAACGCAATAATTAATGTTAAATTATAAAAATAATCCCCACCTGACTTACGGTGCAATTTATAATAGTAATAACTGTAGTGTTAACTTGCGCACGAGTTGCTTGAGCTAAGCGCACGGCCAAAGACTAAATACTAGACGCAGCAATCGCTAAATGCTCAATATAACGGTTCCAAAATTGTTTTTCAGAAATGAATCATACCTTGCCTCTGCTGTTACTTTGCAGATTGTACAACAACACATCAGAAGTGATTATTTACAAGAAAACAAAAAACTATCTTAGCACAAATCTGGATAGAATACGTACCTAACTATATGAATGTTTTTAGGGTTCCATACCCAAAGGGTTAAACAAAACAACTATTCTGGGTACTTATCGTCAAGGCTCGTAGATCGTAAGAGTCTAGTCTAGATGCAAGAGAGTTTCTTCTCAAAACTAGTCTAAACATTTAATCTGTGGTTAGAGTAAGAGTAGGCGTCGCCAAAGCCGACAAAATAATCGTAAATAATAAATATTCGCTAAGACTGCAGCTGAAAAATTACTGCGCACGATTTGATATACGATTGTACCCACGTGCGTTTTTATATCTAGTGTAATCATCCCCCTTTTTATAAGTCAGATGAGGTAGATTCATAGTGCAAATAGATTGACTAAATAACCTTAAATTTTCCCTGGGTTTCTTTAATGAGTTTGTTTTCTTTGTTGTTATATTTTGAAGTAAACTCATTTCCACATTCACACTGTGAGAAAAATCCCGAAATACCTTTTTGTCACTTAGATTAATCATCACCTCAGAAATACTAACCCTCTTCAATTCAGGTATTTATAGTAGCTCTATGTTTAGTTGCAATAACCACTTCATAATAACGTAACTTGCAAGATTACTTCCGACCATACTAATACATTGCGAGTAAAACAAAAGCTTGTGAAGATACTTACTTTTTTACATTTAATTTTGTTTTGGTCTTCTTTGATTAGAAATAAAGACATTTAAAATGCCACATTACCGATTACAGAAATTACGTTACAATAGTATAAAAACAAAATAAATTGAGCTAAAATTAGCATTTATTAGTTCAATAAAAGTAATGTGTAATAATGGGCAAAACATGTGCTTGTAAAAAACACGAACAATTAATTCGCGGCTGGAGGCGCCGCTGACTACAAGTGCCGGTATAAATCAACACAGAAATAGATTATAAATGTAAAGGCTTGTATACACTAGGACGTAACAATTATTGCGGGAGTGTAAGGGAAGCGCTCGCCGCCCGGTTAGAGAAAGCGAGTAAAACTCCGGAATGAGGTAAAGAACGAGAATTAGATTTGTATTTGATATCGTGGTAGTAGACACTTTCTTTTTCTTAATTAGCTGATTTTGTAACACTAAACCACAGCAGGAAATACCTATAAAAACCACTAAAAATCTGGTGGTGCTTTATTTGTATACCAAGATGTAAGATTTGTAATTTTTAATAACCTGCGATACATTTCATAACACCACCAATTATTTACCAGAATTAGATACCAAACTGCTTGTTACAACTCAGTGGGCTCACACCCTAACGTTGACCGTCATAGACGAGCATATGTGTCTCATCTAAAAATACTCGGGACAATGGCTTAAGGAAAGACTGGCTAATTATAATTCATATCGGAGTAGGAAATCATTAGCGGCTACTGTTCTCATATGCGCAGGTAACTATGGACTAATGGCGGTAGGTAAAGGTAAGGTATTGTTGGGTTTTCTGAACTTAATTGCATACCTGTAGCTCGTGCTGGAATTATTCATAATTGAAATATGCAGGAAAATACCTAGGTTCCGAGTTTCCCATTTGCAGTTTTATAACTACGTGCATCACGATTAAAGGCACCTATACCTATGTAGTTATAACATTGTCCTGTATACGAGCTAAATATTATATATGTAGGTACGTTTTTTTGAACCCACAAATCACAAAACAAGTGGAATAATTTGAAAAATTCTATCATCGTCAGATTTATCGCGGAATACTTTAGGTTTCTTTTTAACCTCTCATTCACCTTTTTAACCTCTGGCGTAAGCTAGTTACCAGAATGCATGATTATTTATTATTCAATTGCACAATACCTAGAACATTATATTGATGATTTTACTAACTTATTCGGATCAACAACGTCTAATAATGAAATATCATTAGCCCACCAGTTTCGGCTTTCTCAATTTCAAAGGCAATAACCTAGTTTCGAGGAAACGGTGGCAATTTTGATTATGCGTATCGAATTGTAAAAGTTTGTTTTTTGTTCAAACAAAACTAAACTAAACCAGTATTCCTAAACAAAGAGAATCTAGATTAATTGGCTGTCGTCGCGTGCAGACGCAAAAATATCGGCTGGCCTATTCGCTACACCTAATATATTTAATTCAAAGAAATTAGAGCAATTTCGTTAATGTCGGCGCAAAAAGTAACCTGTTTAAAATGACAGTGTAAAAATATTTGAGAAAGTTTTGAAATTAGATGTCGAGCAACCATAACGTCAGGTTTTTAAAATATGATATCGCTACATAACAAACACTTAGGTACCTGATTGTTTTGAATAAGTACCTGTAAAAAAATAAAAAGAACTTTTTAACACCATCGGAAACACTTGTAACGAAACATAATTGGTAAATAAATAGTAGCTACATAAAAGATTAATTAAGAAGATGAATAAATAGTACCTATACGCTTCTCTTCTGGTTTTAAGAATCGAACTTGCATTCCGCACAATCATCCCAAATTCATAAAAAAAAAAACCTAACTATTATAATCATCAAATTCCCATAATCAATACGAATTACAGTTTCACTACCAAAATACCCAATCAAAAAACAAACTTGCTAACAATCGAGCTATCTGAGACGTACAAAGAATTCCCCGAGCTGTCTCCATTTCGCAGTTCTCACGTGCCTCCATTACCATATAGATTCGTGGCACGGTGAATAAGAACTCAATTGCTTGGCTGTTAAGTGCGACTCACCGCCCCCAGATGGTTGCCGGGTTGCTCGGGGTTGAGGCAACCCTCTCGGGGCTTGATTGACACGTGTTCTTCTGTTCACCTTGTTGGGGTGCAATCAAATTGTCTGCGTTTTATAAGCAAATTAAATGGGAGTTTTATCTTTTATTTCTCGTTCTTTTTTTATTTTGTTCGTGTTGGTATATTTTTGTGTTGTTATTGAAAGTAAATGCAAAATGAAATACCTAATACGGGTTTGCAGACGTTTCAGGTACCTTGCTTTCTTTTAACATGTATAATATATCCCAGGAACATAAACTAATCAATGTGTTTCTTGCTTATCTTATCGAAAATAACAATAAAGTAGCTAATTAAAAGAAACTAAACTTCATCGAATTCATAATTGTTACACGTCTAAGGGTGCGAGGGATAATTTCGACGCTCTCTACGCAGCCCCTGTGGCCTAATGGATAAGGCATCGGCCTCCTAAGCCGGGGATTGTGGGTTCGAGTCCCACCAGGGGTACAATGATCTTTTTTGTACTCTTTTACAATGATCTTTGTTTTTAATAAGTACATTGTCATGTATTACTGGGAACATTGACTTACAAAAAGTCGGATTTTATGACAAGTTTTTTTTTTTTAATAAAAGTAACTTGGTGGTGAGTGACAATTTAGACTTAAATTCGAACATATTAGACAACCTTAATCTTTTTTTAGTTTAGACATACTAAAATTATTGCTAGCCAAATGCGAAAAATTTCGCAGAACTGCCCTAGAGTTTCAACATACACAATACGTTTAAAGTCAGTCCGTTCCTAAAACTCCTATTATTACCTTCCTAATAGAGATCTCAATCAATAACCTATCACATCAAAGGTACACGACTAGTAGACTGCATACCTCCGTACTGATGCATCCACTGTCCTCGCGATTTCCTACGAACTACTAATATGAATACACGAATACACACTATGTATGATCTCTCGTCATTCTGTCTTGCAGTGAATGCTAGTAATGGACTTGGCGGGTGATCGGAATGAATGGAATTTCCTGACGGAGATAATACCTTGCTTTTAAAGTAGGTATAAAATGATGAATTGAAAAATATGTCATGAGTTTTCTAAGGTTTTCCCATTCTGTAGTTAGTTCCTAATGTTTGTAATGTCCGTGGTGATAACAACTTTCAGTTTTTTGGGAGAGGTGACTACTAAACTAATTGTTTTTACTATCAAGGGACAAATCAATCATCAAATGGATCAAAGAACACGGTAAAATTGATTAAATCGATGGAAATGTTTATGCTTAACAAATTGAACCTCTGAGTTGTTTTTACCCAATTTATCTATTTAATATTTTAATGACATTTTCACGAAAATTCTGCGAATCTGTATCTACCTGGATACCACCAAGTATCACGGTGGTCTTCTCAAAACCTAAATTCGGTATCACATACTGGAAACCATTACACTAACGGCCGATAAAATATATCACTTGAGATATATTCCTGTAGCACAGATTAATTACTGGCGGATATTAATACGAATTTAAAGGTAAATCTGCCGTGATTGATACGGAACCACGGCCTGGGAGACAGGTGTTTAAATAGCTTGCCTACACCTAAGTCACCAGGTACCCATGACTAGATGTGCTATATTTAAAAGCGAACTCTGATTTGCATTGTGCTAAAACGTGTTCAGTGCGAATAAAGTTGTTTGGTCATCATCATTATAAAAAAAAAAACACTTTCTTTGATGTCATAACTAATTTACTCTTTTATTTCTACCTAAACCTAAACTTTACCTTTACCTAAACTACCTAAACTTTTCGTTTACTCTACAAAGTAAAGACTACATTGCAACTAAAGCACCACACGCCTTCACAATATCCAATGAACTAACGTAACCCGACACTCCATAAGTAAGTAGGTTACACAGGTAGAAACCTCCTTACACCTTACCTGAACAACACTAGCCTCTGATTGGCTGCTACACAAGACACCTGTCAAAAGCGCGCTGTCGACCAATCAGAGGAGAGCGCACCTGTGCGATCGATGTTAAGGCGGGGTCACACACCTGTAGGAGGCGATAAGGTTGGTACACCTTTGTTGTTATAAGCAAAAGGTGGGACTTTCTTATCTTTATGGGTAAAGTTGTTAATGATGGACGGATAATATAGGTAACGATACGCCGGTACAAGGAGAGATTATTTTTTTAGGATTATTTACCAAAAGGTAATCGAAGTCTTCTTGTAAAAAAATATATTTTGACCTACTTCTGAAGAAAATTCTAACAGCACCTAATCTATGCCGTCTATACCATCCAACAAGTACATGGCTAGATATAACTATTGAAGCAATTAAGACCAGATCTAAAAAAAGCTTTATGTTTTACCAAATTGCAGACATAAAAGTACCTAGGAAACTTTTACTCGTAGGTAGTAACTAATTGGACATTAGGTATAGATATTTTTCACAGACTTTCGTGGAAACCCAAAACGCTAATTTACCGCATGAATGCAAACACATCTGACGTCGAACCAGTTCGTCACTTGTTACATTTTATACATTTTGTCATGTTCGTAGTGTTGGCAAGTATAATGTTTTTCAGCGACACGTATTACACGGTGTTTGAGCTTAGCTGGCGGAAATCCGGTGTATAACGACGTGTAATGATGTGTGGACGTTTCACCTGGATGATGCCCTGCTCATTAGGAAATAGGGATGGAGTTAGAGTTTTATGTATATCGATAAGCTGTTTGGTTTTATATCGATAGATCGTTTGGTAGTCTTGGTTTTTGAAATGAGAATTGTAAATTACTGAAACTAAATGAAGCTGTTGTAGTAATATTATTTTAAATATTCTTTACTTAAAAATGGGCTTTTATGAAACTAATGAAATGGTTGTTGCCAACTTAGTTCAATTATTATCACCAGACTATTTTATTTTTACCTACCGGGTGAAAATAAATTTAGGCGTAAATGTGGAATTAATTAGTTAATCAAAGTTTAAGACAGCAACCCTATAAAGAATAATAAGCATTAAGCAATAACAAAACATGAAAATATGCCAAACAAAAACAAATTCAGCAGCACAACCAAAACTATCGACAGAAACCGTCCATCCCTATTCTGTTGGTAGGCGCCATTTGCCAAAACGACCAAACTAGAGACACGCTTATTGAAAGGTGCGTGTGACAGGCGTGAATACCTTGGCGTGGATATATCGCGCATTTTTAGACTTGGCACCTCCGGCCATTGTCGCGCGAACATAACCAACGGACAGGTTAAACTCATCAATATTAACATAAATCCTCGCAAATCGCTTATTTGAGACATTTTCAGGCATAATGGTCTATTATAGAACAGGTTATTCAGGTATATAATCAGGTTCAGACGTTTTTATTACGATTTTTGCCTCGTTTTCAGTCGATTCCAGTTTTAGTGCGCGGTGAGTCTAAATTAGAGAGATCTGTTTATTGTGCATAAAATAATATTGTTATGATGATGATATCCGGTCAGTTTTATTGCATAAGTTTGTTTTTTATATCCCGGTATTCTGTTGGAAGAATCTTGTCATATTTTTTGCATGCACAATTTTTAAAATACATACGTAAAATATACCTTCAGCTCTACTGTTCCGTATCTTCTAATTAGCAGCAATAAGTAATGACATTAAAAAACTAGAAGAATGAATTTAGGGTTACAGATTATTACCTACATGTTTTTGATTTCTATCTGTAGGTATATTCGTACCTACGTTCCTATTTTTTTTTTCTGAAAAAAAACAAGCGTAATTGCCATCGACTGTTTATCATTCTCATAAATAATACCTTACGCAAAAAAAATACACCAGATATAAATAGTCGCAAAATCCTAATTGCCGCCCTTGGCTCCCTCGCAACCTGCCTATCGGATTGCAATTTACCGGCAGAATCGGAGGCGCCGATAAAAAATATCGCGCTCCGGGGACGGGGGTTACCTTGCATGTGTAAGCCGATACCATCTACTGACTTTAATGAAACAAGCTGATTTTTATGACCGATTTTTTTTACTGCGAAATATGCTCTGTTAGTAAATAAGAACCGGGCCCGCATTTTTTGAATATAAGGTTTGAATTGAAAATAGCTACGAAGACACATACGAAAAATTAACAATATTTTTTTTATAAAAAATCATTTCATTTAATGAAAATATTTTTGAGCAGTAGGTACAAGTTTCTCACATATGCAACTTAAAAAGTCTATTGAATTTTTCAAGAAGTATTACAAGCTTATCTAATAAACTGAACCCCCTCTAATTTTAAAAAATACGTAGGTATAATACATATACAGAATTTATCTAAGCCAACAAAAACAAATGACACGTCAAGAAATGTTTAGTTTTTTTATTTCTTCTTAAAAATGACGTGTAGGTATTTTCCTTAACAAAAAAAAAGAAAACAGTGAGTATCAAATATCAGTTTAGCCCCAAAACCCAGTGTCAGTGTGTGTTGATTTATTGAATATAACATAGTTTATAATAATTACCTAGTGGCACGGTTGGCACTCCGCCCTAGGCGCTAATTATTTTACAGTCGGCTTCGGAAGTCGGGAAATATCGAATTAACTACAATTTTTAATTGATTTTGTGCCAGTTTTGCGGAGCAGCGAAACATCATTGCTGATGTTCGAGAAAGCATATAGATACTGCCAGGTACCTATAATATTATGGAACAGGTATCTGTAGGTAAATATTGGAAAACAAAATGATTTTAAGGCAATGAGTAATGCGTGGGTCTGTGGGCGGTGAGTTCGGGTGGCTCATCGTCCCTCTGTCTACTTAGACGACAGACCCGTGTCGACGGCGCGCGTTGTTCCACGCGCTCCTCAAAGAGATGTCAGCAACCCCAGCGGGGCCCAGCAGGGCCAAGGCCTGCCGGGGCTGCCGGTTGTTCGAAAGAGATACCGCGGCCCTGGTACATAAAAGGCCTATGACGGAACTCGACGGTTTTTAGTCAGTAAGAGTCTGACACTCCCTCACCGCTGCTAACCCACAGCGGGAGGGGTCATTTGATGATTTTTGACGTCGGAAAAAAAAGGCAATGAGTAATAGATAGTTTTCAAGATTTGTCCAGGAGAATAAATCCACATTTAAATAATATGCGCTATAGTCTTACAAATTAGATGCACAGACAAATTGCTTTAAAAATATAAATCTTCCTAGTTGCAATTTTTTACCGATGCACTGAGTGTCACCGTCATTTAAATACGCAAGCAACTAGGTCATCGAAGACATTTTTATAGCTTTAAATAATTTATCAAACACTTCTTATTTTCAAAAGATCCGTCTATCAACACAAAATGAAACGCATAATATCTATTTTTTCAAATCGGCTGTAACAATTTGTGCGAAACTTCATTCATTTCTTGTCCACTCTGCATAAACGTATCCTGTTGAAAAAATGCGATCATATATTATCTGAAATATGAATTATGCTTCAGAAATCTTATGATAATCCAAATATAATAATAACACTATTTGTTTCTTTATTACCGCAACATTCAGTGACGCTCAGGCAATTTAAATAATCTTAGTGGCCAATTTGTGGTATAAAACATTCCTCACGTTCTAATGCATTTCTATGTAAATATTTTATGAAGACAACAGATGTACAAAGTACGGTGAGATCGCAAATCAACGCGCAGTCTCACCGGGACATCGTAAAGCCATGAAACAAATTATTCAAAACCAACCACATTTTAACACCAATTAAAAGGAATTATTATAATCGCGGGCTTTTATACGAAACTTTTATTCGAACGCAATAACTGTCATTTGGCATAACATCGCAATATATCTTCGCTCGCTGCACACTATTTCAGGGAATCTAGTGTATAAACACCTTAAGTCGTTAGTGCCAGAATTTTTTGGCACATCTCCTTAGTTTTTTTTTCTCTGCGAAATAAGCAATATTTCTCAGGTAATCTGTCTGTCCAACAGCTGTTTGGTGGACGCTAATATTTATTTTGTTACTATTTCATGATTATGTTGGAAATACCATTAACGTAAGAGCGATTTAAATAATTATTTATGGATTTATCGGCAGATTAAAGTGACGTAAGTAAGCATAATGAGTTGCTACATTTCATGTCTATTTTTATACCCAGTTTTACTAGAAATTAATTCTTTTTTTATAAGAAAGGTTACACAAACGACACGCGGTTCCCTCAGTTAAACATAAGGTGACAAAATTGCCTGTGAAACGTAAAAACAAATCAACCAGCATTCCGAACAAAGAGCCACAATTTCAAAATTCAAAATACGGACAAGCTAAAAAAAGAGCAACCGCCCGAATCCCACCGTTACGGGAAAAGTGTGCAGTTAAAACAAAAGCGGAAGGTAACAATGGCGTCGCCTCAATCTGTCACCCGGTGTCAGGCTGTGTCACCCGCGATGTCGTGAAGTGCAGAAGGTCCATTACAATTGCTGCTTAGAGAGGCGAAAAAAAATATTATTATATTAGTACAATTAAATTATTATTTTATTTAAAGACTTTAAGGCCGATCTTCCAAAGGCTTTGTTAGGTAATAGGTATAGGTAGGTGTTAGGTAAAATTTTAATCTTGTAGACCGACGCGATTATTAGCGATTTATTTCTACAGGTTTCAACAACCTATCTGTATGTCCGTTGAATTCCTCAATAGAGAATACTGTTACTACTCGTATGGGGTTAATGTCAAATGCTGTTTCTATCAAACAAAATCAACGATAGATTATGGAAATTCTCAGTTAGATCAAAAAGTATAATTGACAAGTTTCAGTGTTTCTTTCTGAGTCTAAAAGAAGAAGCTTTATTTCGATAATTCCATTGTAAACTGAACCTTCTGTTTCCCTCCTAGTGTCAGGGAGTGTCAACTGTCAGGCTGTCACGTGTCAGCCGCCGCGGCTGATTGCGGCGACACCTCGGACCGCCCGCGGACACACCTGGCGAACAAATGAGGCCGAGAGGGTTCCGTGAATATTTTGTATCTTTGCAAGATTAGAGGGAAAGTCTTTTGATTGTAAATGTAGCTGGGATTTTTTGAAAATAAATGTCAATTTATATAAGTATAAAAATATTCGAAAAATTTTAGGTGCTTCAAAATCAAATCTGCCTTTAAAGTGTAATTCAGGAACAATCATTCAAAATGTTACTATAACTTACACATTAGCAGGATTATTTGCCCATGCTGATACAAAAATCTATGTCTGATACTTGACATTTCAACACTATGTGCCTACATGAAATGGCTTACCGTCTTTATCTAATTATCTTTATAGATGCGCAACTAGCTTGACGTTTCTTAGGCACCTGTAATAGGTCTTTATGAATTCAAAACCTTTGACTTTAATGAAGATGTTTCTTATATTCTGTAATTATTTAGATATAATAATGTAAGTCACGTAATAAACTCGTCTGTCTGGGTGTATCGCTGACGGAGTGAAGGCTTAGCGGCCGCCACGCAATTAGCCGCACTCATTATAACAACCCTTTATTTGAGCGCTGTTCATATTATCACTACACAAATTATGAAGTTTAACTTTATAATATTGAGTTTCTAATCATTTATTTAGTTTGGGTGGTAAGTTGAGGTAAGTAATGTCATATTCTGCTAATATGCTTTATTTAGTTGTTAAAACATCATCTCAGATCGTAAATCATGAATGGTCTTAGGAACTAAGTACCTGGTAAGATTTGAAATATTATTTCAGTGTTAGATAGTCCAGTAACCGAGTAAGGTTCAGGTGAGTGAAGATGAAACCATTGAAAGAAGCCAGTTTAATATACTTTACAATTCAATATTACGTTTCCTATAATATCTTTTTTATTTATAGTATTTTTTTTCAGACTGCGATGAGGGCGGTATCCCAATGAGTACGTATAATAAGCCTGCCTGTTAATTAAGCAATCGTGATGAGTTACTGCGGCTTCCAAGAGCGCCCGCTCCTGCCAGGTAGTTCTTAAATATATAAATAGTCACATAGAAAGGTACAACAACTATATTTAACCCTGATAAAATTAGACACTCTAAAGCAAATTAATTTTACTTTCAGACTGATAATGTCCGATTTCAGTCGGTACCTCGACTAAATTTTTATTGAACACATTCAATGAGTTAAGAACAGTTTAACCTTCACGATGGGACAGTAGTTTCGGCTATTTTTGTAATCAATGTACAATTTCATATTTTTGTTGTTATGAATAAAAACCACATCCATTGTTATATCATCCATGTAAGTTAATTACAGGCCTATAATAACTCGTTAACAGGTTTATTAAGGTCGTCAAAAGGTTTGTAATAAGAATCTCCTACAAACAATAATTTTATATTTTTATATTGAAGATTATAAAGTTTACCAATAAAAATAATGGGATGCCGTCGTCTACTGCAATTTGTTTTTAGGAGAGAGTTGAATAACCTTTTATACTAAATAAAAAATTGTAACAAAGCGTTAAATTGTCTCCTTTATTTTTAAACTGGAATCTTGACAGCTCATCAAGATACAATCTGTGCTACTTTAGCCGTGAGTTACCTGCTGAGAAATCTAAGATTTTCATCACATTTTCTATTTTTACAAGAATAATATAAGGCAACCTGCTTTGAGAAATTTTGAAACCGTCGTTTGCATGTTGGGGTTATAATTGACAGAAAAAAAAACTATACTAAAGCACTATTATTTTTCCACATCAAAGAATGGAAAGAAAACAGTAGAAAATCTGAGAAAGTTTTAGTTACTCGATACAAAACATGTTGTAAGCAGTTCAATATTTAACGAGCTTACACACGCCTATATCATCTACATAGACAAAACAACTGACAGCCAGCCATTGTATCGGCAGATGAAAGTCCGAACCACAGTATAATCTGTGGTATAATGTTGCTAAGCATTATGAAGCAGAACAATAAACTCGCTACAGTATTGGCACTGGCTGGTCAAGGCCGAATGGCTGGCTTGTGATCATACGCATACAAAGAGTACCTAACGAAAAGATTGGCCAGTGACAATTAAAATACAAAAAAAATATACAGTGTCTTGTAAAACATTTGAAATTGGAACGAAGGTGTGTGATAAAATGTCAGAAAGAGTTGAACAAGACCATATTGGTTATTTAATATTATACGTTTAAGGAGCTATATTGTTCAAAAGAATTACCCCAACCCCAGTGGGTAATTGAAGGGCTTCAATAGGAACATGGTGGATTTTAGTCAGAAATAATCTGATACTCACTCACGCTGCTGCCATAGGAGCGGTAATTTAATGAAAAAATAAATAAAAAATGCAAAATTTATTGAACTGTGTGTCTGACGAAAATTCACTCTTACACGAGTCTAGCGTTAATAATATCATGAGAACTGACGTCTGTAGTAACGCAATATTCTCAATGAACATTACGTTTAATTACTGCACATTAATCAAATTAAACACTTGACACTTATTCAAAATAGTTTCATTGCATTTGCGTATTTACAGAATTATAGTTTGTCGTAAAGTCTGAACTCAATGTGCAGTTTACTAAAACACGAGTTTAGTAGTAATCATAATTTCTATCAGTGCTTAGGAATTGTTCATAATCTATGATGCGGGGCGAGAGAGATCAAAGGATTATCTCGAACATATCACGCGTGTATCGTTAATGTATGAATATAGTGGGTGCATGTGGGGAGTGACAACGATATGAAATACAGTCAGGTAATGTTAGTCATAATTTTAACTGATGTGTCGATGGAGATAGACGGGCATTAGACTAAACTTACTCAGCTTAGAAAGAACAACGGTTGACCATGAAGGTTTCCTGGATGACGGCTATTGAATGTGAAAATTCTCAATGGTCTTTTCTTTGTCGTTGGCAAGGTATATGTCCGATAATTGGCAATAAGTTTGCCCCAAAGATCAAATAGGGTCAAAATTATTTAACATCTCATGTAAGATCTTTAGCAAATTATATTCAGCCTGAAGCCAGTAACAGATATCAAATCTCAGTGAACTAGAGGTCCCAAAACACGGTAATCAGTCCGGGTAGGTGTGTAGCAGTCAGGACCGGAAATACGTTGCCCCTGGGCGTCCACTTCCGGCGGATAAGTGGGCGGCTCTGACCCAATTTCCGGTTTTCACATCACATAGATGCCGCGCATGATAATTTTTGTATTACGACTGAAAGAAAGTTGGTATGTGTTGAAGATTATATTGAGTAAGCCTACCTATATCGTGCGTTGTTTACTTTACGAACACAATTTTTTTATGATCTTCTTGTGACTGTATGTATGACCTGTGTATACTGTATGTACCAATTCGTATGAGTTGATACTTACGAAGAAAATTGTGTTATACATACAACATTAGTCTGCTGCTATATAAACTTTTGAAATGTTTAATTTCAGCCTGCATGAAGCATAAAAATAATAATGATATAATATGATTAGTATTCTCGATAATTAATTCTACTTTCGAGATGCTTACCCGTAAAAGCATAACCTACTTCTTTACTTTTGTTTAAATGCCAAAGGATCTACAATATAACTTCTACGTCATACGCGTAATATTAAGACACATAGCAACATCTACCAAGACAGAAACTACGTTCCGTTTTACTAGCTAACTCCAACTGTCAGGCGTGCCAATGATTTTGTTACTCTCCCATAAACTGAGTTTATGTTAAAGAGACACCGTCACCTGTCATTTGTTTTTAATGCCCATTAGTCGGACGATACACATGGTTACAGCTCTAGTTAATAACTTAACTGGTTTGAAGCTGGTTGTGGGTGATTGGGTTACAGTTAAAATGTATGAACTTAATAACACCTACCCCATTTGAGATTTTGACGCTCAATCTTTCTACGTGTGAGAGGAGACCTGTGCCTGGCAGTGGGACGATAAAAAAGGTTGATGATCATGAATAATACCTGGTATACACGTGTGGCATCAAATGGACAGTGATTTTCACCAGTGTGAAAGCACTTGTGGCTAAATTCGGTGATACAAAAGTATTTGACAAGAACTATACTTATTGTCGTGAAATTATATGCTGTTGTTTATAAGTGATCTTATCGTATACAAGCAATTTTAAAAAGACATAAGTAGACTTCAATAAATGCTTAGATAAAATCTGTTGAAAGTTTCCCAGAAACCATTGTTTCTGCGTAAGTGGAAGACGTAACTTAGATGCTTAAATATGACATAATATAGAAAGCTGATATTTGAACTAATTAATATGACAATCCTCCTTTGATATTAGTTTATTTTTATAGATCAAAGTGTATCTGCATACACTGCGTAAATAAAATAATGAGCGTTTGAAGTGACCGGATATTGTGACAACTACTTAAGGACATGAGCAGGATCGTAAAATTTTATTCCACACTTGGTATACAAAAAATAAATAAACCTACTTTCTATAAACTTTCCTTTCTTCATCTAAGCAAAACGCTTTAAGTTCTAAACATTATTTGTAGCACTCCGACTAATCACGGAATGATAGATTCACCTTTATAACAATGACTTACAAACATTAATTAATTTTACTACAATATAACTATCTAAGCTGTGGTCACCATATTGTTTCCTGCTTTTTAACTGCCTTCCCAAAAAAGGGCAGGTTTTCAAATTGGATGTCTAGGTATATTTTTTCAGTCAGAGCTCTTTATATTTTCCCTCCATCATACTACTACTACTACTTCTTACCTACAGGACCACTTTCACACAGAATGGTACCTGCGGGAAAGTGCTCATACATCATACACTTTATTGAAGGTACTAAATACCTTAGTTCCGCCTCGAACTATTCCAAACATAGGTGAAGTTACTATCAACAGAGATTTACAATGCAGTTAACTGCCTGAACATAAATCCTGTAATACAGCTCACCATTCTTCCGGGAGTCGCAATGTTTCAAAGTGCCTCATTGTCTGCTCTAAAGATCAGTGTCTAGCCCACCCAAAGTATGATAGATTATGCTATAGGTAGATAGCACAATATTCATTGAAGCCTCTCAAGATTTTTTTTCCAGTAAAGTTACAGCCCTTCAAATACATATTATATTGCTATCGAATACCACACAAATTAAAGTGTGATTACCTGGACCAACTTCTTGGAAAAAATTCATCAGATAATCAGATGTGCAATCACGAGCCTCATGTCATTGAAAAATAAAAAAATACTTTTAGCCGATCTAGAAACTTAATGAAACACCTACTAGCTACCTACCGTAGTACCTATCTATATAATTAAACGTTTCCTTAAAAGAAGACTTAACCTCAAGTCTTCAATCAGCGGCACGGCGGAACATAAGACACACTTATCTGTTCCCACAACCACTAACCCTGAGCAAATAAAAAGCTAATTTAAATGCCATTAAAAGTGGATGCGACTCAAGATTTAAGAGCTGTGGAGCTCTCATTATTTTCCTTCCCCTAGAGGGCGCCACGTAATGCGGGAATTTTAAGCAGCTCTGATTTATACATCTTGTTTGCTATTGACTTGTATACAAGTTGCGTAGGTTGATGCGCTATGTGGGGTTTTAAAAAAGTGAGGAGAATTATTGTAAAATTCACACCACTGGTAGAGCTTGTAAAATAAAATAGAAAGATTTTTGAGAAAAGCCTTGTCTTATAGTCAGTGAATTTCGGTACAGTTAAGTTGCGGTAAGCCGTTTGTGACCGCAAAAGACGCGTCGAGATACCAAAATGAAATGAGCACCCCACCGTATTAGAAGATAACACCTTTTAATGATGTTAATGGCAAAAAGTTACATAACGTAGGTAAATTCGGTTTATTTCTTGAAAATTAGGACACTTACAACTATTTGTAGCACATTATTTACACCTATTTACAGCAATAAAACCTGTCACATAACTTCACCAAAGAGACGTAAGAACCAATAAACGATATCCAAAATTACAGATGATTTAAACCAATAACAGCTTCGGACTATAAACCGTTTAGTACCAATCATAAAACTGGAAGCTCAATCAACACTAAATTAATAGTTTATGATTATTCTGGGTAGTAAATTACCTGTTTTATAATGTCTGTCGGTCTCTAAACGTCCCGGCGTGATGGTACTTGACAAGTGCCGAGAAGACCGGTGAACATCGACCACGGTGTAAAATGTATAAAATATTGACGGGCGTTACATGATCCTATTTTTGGTTAGGTGGACACAGAGTTAGGAAATGTAGATGGGTTAATTGGAATCATGTTTATGCCTACACATTTCTGATAGAACGATTGCGCGTTTTTCTCATAAGACAGCGACTGCGGGTAACTTATTAGCTAGAGACACGTACCTTATCCAATTCATCTAAATCTACCTTTCAAATTAATCTACTTTAGTGGATATCTATGCTCTCTTATATCAACATTGACATACTTTAGTTGCAACAAAGATGAATGTTAATAGGCAAAGTCTTCACTTGCTTGCTACCGCCTCTCTGAGTACTGAAATCGTTAGGCAGAAACTTCCACGCCCCATCTATATGTCCGAAGCCGATGTTACGAGCGGAAGTGTTGCATTTCAAAGGGGCATTCTTGTTACCTGTGCACTAAAAATAATTCGTGAAACAGCCGGATAGAGCGGAGAACGACCGGGATGTGATTAGCCACGCCCCGCCCGTCCCCTTTGATCTTGCGTATGCGCCAAATATTCTTTATGCACTGAGGGTACGCTCTGTATGCTAACATGTTTATGTGATCTTTGCATGGGTTAGGTGAGCTGAAAGTTTAGTAAAGAATATCTATGTTTTTAGGAGTTATATCTCAAGTGATGACTTCGTGTACCTATTGCTACAAACCCCTTTTGATGTGAACCCTGACTTCTATGTTGCACTGTCGGTATCCGTGAGAGGTGGTCTATCATAACACTACAGGCGTATCAAATGTGCACTGGTGGGTAAAAAGGCTCTAATAATTTTGCTTTCCCTATCAGCTTTCCATTCATTTTGTACGACTTCATGTGAAGTTCTCACTCTATAGCATCAGTGATCAACAGAGGCCTAGAAGTTGCAAAATAAGATGGAAAATGACCTTTTGAACTTTTAATGAATGGGGTCGACATGGTAGGTTTTATTTTTCAGTTTTTATTGTTTTTTAGAATCAATCCCTCACTCTAAAATAAACATAAATAAATAGTACATCATTTTAATCCTTCAATCCCGGAATAGGTAGTGACGTCGTCAGTCCATCGGCTATCATCAATAATGATGTTAACTCTCCGAGTTTTACGACTTTTCCGAGTATCGAGTCCGGCCGACACGCGACAGTTCCGTGCTCCTTTATTTTCAACCAAATGAATTACTTTAATTAGTTTTATTGTATCGTTAACACGTGTTATCTGGACTATAAAGCTATTTTGATGTAGACTAATTGACGTTTCTTCATTTCGACAGCCGAGTCACAAATCTGCGTAACTGTCCTGCATTTTTGGGAGTTTAGAAAAAACTGTGCAAAGAAATTAAAATATTGGACATTATAGCTATTTGAAAAGAAATATTTGGTTGCACATGGTCTGTAAACAAGCCTGTAAGCGGACCCAGTTAACCTATGAAATGTATTCTCCTGTAGCGAAGCAACGCGTAACTGCAAACGAGTTCCGGAAAGACAATCGTCGTGCTGTCACACTCACTGACGGACAGACGTGCGAAAATTTATACTAATGCTGCGGCGACACGGTCAAAACACAACCAAAATAACACATCGAAAAATTCTCCATCCATTGCTTGTTCACTTCGCAACACCTTCGTCGTGTTCATACATAAGCGGCGATGAATATCAAACAGTGGAAAGAAGTCGTGTTTGTTAAATGTTTGGTGGTAGAATGGAAGTATGTCTTGCATATAGAATGACAGGTGGACATCTTGCTATTAGAACTAAATCATGTTTCTTCAATAACACGGTGTATTGTTGACGAAAAAATGTTTGCAGGAAAATTGAAAAGTTTTTAGGTAATTTATAAAAAAATACAATACTTATTAAAATAAAATAAATAAATATGATATAATCTTTATCTTCGAAGAATCATAGAGTACAATATTTGTTTTCTTAATAAAAATAAGTATAAACAAATATCAAACATGTTTATAGTTGAATTCACTGACGATTGCAAAGACTGTTTCCATGAAATGCACATCAGAAACTTACACTATAACCTACATTCTTTCACATTACAGAGAAATTGTTGCATAGGTGCAGACCTAATTAATTTATTTCAAGGAAAAATAGAAGCTCACTGTAACATGGCATACTTCCTTTAAGTTCAAGGAAAAACAATTTGGTACATAGATACTTATACGGGTTACTAAGTACCCATTTTCTAAATAAAGACTTTGTTGACAGAAACTTTATAAATGCAGTTTCAGATGTTTTAGCAAAACAATCTGCTTAACAAACAAAGCAAAACCATTCATCATATTAAAATCACACGCAAAAGCACAAAGCATGCACATACGTCCTTCTTTCTTCCTTCCACAAAAGAAGTATTAACACAAAGACAAAAAGGACTGAACATCACCTAACTCGGCAACAGTACCAAAATATCCCGTGAGTCAGTGTACCTGCTCATCAGAAATATACACAAAGACAGCACACAAAGAAATAACTCAACTACACCGTGATTCACTCAACGAGTTTCTCAACTGATGGCTTTTGCTATAAATGGATCCAATTGCCTTCAACTTGGATAGACGATAACTTTGTGGATTAAGTGTAGTTGCCAATTGGGATGAGACTGTGGAAGGTGAATGAAATGAAGGAAGCATATCACTATGAGTCTCTTTGGTATCTATAGGAATGTTTGACATGCTTAGAACTCTTCTAAAAATGGCAAAATTGACGATAGTTTTCTTATTTTCTTTTGGTTCATATTTTTTTTTTATGTTTATAGAAAATAAGGTTTAGTTTCATATAAAACAATTATTGTCACGATATATTTATTTTAGATAACCATATATTTGCTAGTAATTAATCTTCAGGAAATAGTTGGAATGCATCGCACTTGATTTGTACCAAGGTCGCAGACTTCCAGAAAGCTGTAAAACATGCCACGTCTAGGAAACAGTGGCGGATGAGCATCCTCCACATTTGCTGGGAACTGCCACCCATCCGTCTGCCATAACGAGGACCTGTCTGTGTGTTTTGTGCAATATGTGGATGGCGTTATGTAACAACACCTATTATGTATAATATATTGATGTAAATATACGGAAAGCAGACGTAGATATTGAAAATAATTTAAGATGTTGTAATATCAAAGAAGTATGTTAAACAACAGCAATTTGAAAAAAATTAGAAAGATTTTTTACATATTTGGCCACTACGAAAGGCTCTACCTATTCTTATTTCTTCTTAACGTCTATAAAACGACTTTATATCTTAAGTCAGACATTCCTTGAATGAAAGGTGATTTCAATCTTTACTATCCCACATGTGCATACAATATCCTACCTCTCACATAAACCCATCCGCTCTCATCAATTCGTCTTATAATCAGGTTTAACAGCCTTCCTCGATCAAATAGTTCTCTGAACGAACAGAATACGCTAGTTATTAACACATAACATACTTACCCAATGTGCAGTCGTTGAAGAAATGTTCCTTGCACACCGCAAACTTTTAGTCGGCCGATAATTTGTTTGGCTTCATAAATCAGCATGAAGATGAATGGTAGTACGCACATTACGAAGATCACGTTTTCAGCCGGTATCAGACCGACTAAAAACTTTGATTGGGATCAAGATATTTCTTATTTTTTTTTCAATTACTGGGTCAACTGTCGGCCGACTATTTAGTTTGCAGTGTGCGAATACTCGAAATGTTTCCGGATCTCGTAATCTGGTAACGAGACATATTTCTGGAGATGTCATTATTGAGATGCGGTTGAGTAATTTCCTACGGTCTACATTGTAGCAAAGCTAATTTATTTCCAACTGATTCGCTACTGGTATTTAGTGTTTGTAATGGGTATGGTCCAATAAGGAACCAAATGAAGTACCTACTTACTGAAAATAGGTTGTGGAAATCCAACCTCTGATTATACAAGAAGGAATACTACAACCCAGAGTCAGTCTTTTGAACCCCATTCCATGGAAACTAATTTGAATACCAGGGATAAAAAGTATTGTATGGTCTTCCTCGATAAGGGGGCTATTTGTCAATGAAATATTTTTTTTCAGATCGGACCAGTTGTTTCCGGTACGTGACGTGTTCGAACAAGCAACGGATTCAGCTTCATATTTGCGTAAACCTACCCTGGTAAATGACGACATAAGAACTCTGGGAAAATACAAGATTTTCTTCTAAGGTCAAACACTTGCGACCTGACGAAATACAGTCATCCATACAATTTACATACAAACCCACGATTAAACAGATCTTCTTCCTCGTTACCCCACATCACGCCTGCACTAAAAGGCGACAGATGTCCACACAAGAGTCTGGTTGTCCCGCCGCTGCGTGGATCGTAACGTATCGAATCAAAGGCGCACGCGCACCGATCGCGTCCTATCGTTAATGGCCAGTAAAACGGACCACCCGCACTTTATAACACTTTTATTGCAATAGCTTTATTGAATTGATAGAATTTACTTTGTTGTTTGAGGAAGTGTCTTTGTTGATACTCAAAGTTATGTCTCATGCCTTAAAATCAGAGTGAAACATACGAACATACGTTCCAATATGATGATAGGTACCTATACAATAACTGTATGCTACTTGCGCCATTTACCGCGTGAAAGTAAGTTTATTTAAAGTAAAGTAAGTTTATTAAAGTAAGTTTATAAAAAAATACACAATACATGTGTGTATTTCAAAATACGAAGACTACAAATTAGAATGAAATTATATTACTTCTCTAAAAATGAATTCAGAGTACTCCAAGAACTGATCTAAAGCAACAATACAAAAACAAAATATCTATCTATCGAAAACATTCTATTGCCAAATAATTTTCTGTGAAATAATTTCAAGACAGTTGCATAAGCAACGTTTTCAGGCGAAACTTCATCCACTTTGACGATTCTGCTACAGTAAACAAACTAAGGAAATACCGAATTATTTACATACGGCAGTGGTAAACAACATTTTTTTATTCTGAATACCTAATGTTTTTTTCCCCGGAAAGTCATGAAGTCATTATTATCGACTTTGAAAATCGAAAAATATGGATTCTCAGTCAAGAAATGATTACTGATTATTTCATCAATACACATTACCTTCTCAATATAGATCGATATCACTAGCAATCCTTTCACAATCACCTCAATACGTCACTCCTAAACGCTCAAATGTTTACAACTCCTGCATTATGGCTTACGTGTGTGTACATAGGTACGTTAGTATCTTGCATAGAGAAGAAAATGACTAGCGGAGATGTCATAACGTAAAATCTCCTAAGAAAGTAGCGAGAAACGTTACTAAATCCGTCCTTAACGCTGTGTATGGAACCCACCCGCCCAATATTTTCAAAATAAAGTCACCAATCAATCAAGACCAATCTTTGATAGATTGATTTGAAAGAACCCGAACGTCTCGTTACTTCTAGTAACTGATCACGCCTACCGTACGTAACCTGGCCTGCAAGAAGGTGCCTGACTTACCTTACTCATGGAATCTCCGTTCTTTCCTGTCTCCGTGGTATGATCTCATAAAACTGTTGAGCAAGCATCACGACCACCTTCCGATGGTAAATAGACGAGGAGCAGTTACTTTGTTTTATGGCATACTGGCTGATATTCTAGGCATTTAGGATGTAAAGTGCAGTTAAATGTTGATGCTGTTGTACTATAAAATGGTGATGTTAGCGCATTATTGTTGCATGTGGTGTGATGTGTGCTGTTTGGGATTCTTGTTGAATAGTGGTGAATGGCTTTGAAGTCAAATAGAAGGTAAAGTTTCAGGTTGTCCGAAATAGTGCTTTCCGAAACAGGCTTTTCTTATGTCAGAAACTAGTTTCACTTTCCCCGTGCAGGTATTATGGAAGCACATTGAATGGGCCAAAATATTACTTGAATCATTTTATGTATACCAGTGATATAAAAAAGTGTAATGAAAAAGAATCAGAACAAAATATATTCTACTTTGTGTTCATTTTGTTGTTTTCTTTTTCAATAAGCAAAGCAAAGGAAACGGCAGTGGGAATATTTTCCAATAAGGCCCGCAGGGAAAAGTCGCGGGTAAAGTGTGAAACTAGCTTCATTTTCAAAAATACTCAGCATCTGTCCTATACATTGAGAGGAATAAAACCCATCTTATTTAATGAGCTTGTTTTATTTAAAACATCAATGCAATAATATAACGCGATGCTTAATTTTGATAATTTATAAAACCCTCTTTATTTTTAACGCAGTCGCAAATATGCGTGCAAGTGCAGCAATATTACTAAATCTTATATTTGACCCTCGTAATTCTACTTCATCTAGTAAAAATTTGTCGTTTGAGAAAACTCTCGATTTTTCTCAGTGACTGTAACGGAAGCGGGAACAGTCAGCTGTTTAGCATTATTAAAATATCTTCCACCGTGAAAACACGACTTTCTTCGCTAACGTAAATTAATTTTGTTCTTGTTTTTATTAGTTTGCGATAACTGGAAAATCGAAGGTTTCTAATATGATTTGCATATTTATCTGTGATTTTGTGTCGTTTGCTTTTATTGCAGAAGCAGAATTTAAACTTTGTCTTTAAAAACATTTATTTAGTGAAACTGCGTATATGTTGTAACATAGAAACGTTTATCAAAGATTTAAAAATTGTATAATTTTTTCATAAGTTTTATGAGTATGGTGTACGAAAACTGTCAAAGTATTTCTAACAAGACAAAAACATCTAAAACAATTTCAACTCAATAAGAACATTGAACAACATTATTGGTCTCCTCTCGGCGCGGGGCACAGCGGTGAAGTGGCATTGCGCAACAATCACAACAGCATTACCTGTGAGTTACAGCCTGCGCTCCGACCGCCTCGGGTGACCACACACCACACAACTAATGAACACATCGCTTTCATCTTCAAAGCTTGCACAACCAATTTACTGCTTTCTCAGAAAACAATTAAATGCAATACCACTAAAGTGAGGTGTTCCACAAAATGACAGGAATTACCTGCGTCTCAAACACACTAATTACTCCTTTGAGGTGACTACACGTGACGGCTAACTGGAACACTGCACTGAAACACAGGCACATCTGTAACAATTTACGAACACTAGTCGCTTTTCATCAAGCCACGCTCAACATTAACAAAATCAAACATCAAAAGGCTTTTAGTCGAATGTTTAGTAATGTACGAAATTTATCGATATTAAAACGTATGACACATTAGAGCATGAATAATGCGCAACACTATAATTGACGTCATAAGTTTGAACGAGATAGTGTTATTGCGAGCGACATACATAAGCCAACCTGTTAATTAAGTTTCCACCTCGCGCCGTGGTTACCGTACAGTTTGGCACGTCGACTGGCGCGCTGCCAAGTTCACTAGCTATTTGCTTATAATTCGGAATCAATATGCTAGCACACGTGTGCCAGATTATTTCACTCATAAACGTTGTAATAGTTGGTGTAATTCACGCGCAATTGCCCTCTATCCCGAGTCTAGACACGACACCGAGGTAAAGCACTTCGGCAGACTTCGCCGAAACGAACGTTTCCGAATGCCGTAAAAAGTTTTCGTTGGAAACTGTAACGGCATTCGGTAAGTAGAACGGATCGGCCGTATTAGCTGATGTTCCTAAGTATAACGCACCACTGTACCAAACTTCCTAAAGTACAGGTGTGTTTAAAGCTGTAAATGAACAAAAATGACTACCTATGAAAGTGAGATGTTTCTCTTACGTACATAACATGGTCATCCTAGTTAGAATTCCTAAAATATATGAAAAAATCGAACCCAAGATACATCAGTTATTAATCTGTTACTTTACTAATAAATACAGCAGTAGAATTAAATGAAACACAAAACATGCACAGACCAATTTTAAAAATACACCGACCCAAAAAACGATATCCAAAGGTAATCCAACACTGGTTGATCCTAGTTTAAGCCTCTGTATCGAAGTATCGTGTTTTTACCGACGCATTGTTAATCGTGCCGCGACAGGTGCCACGGACGGTACCGGAATAGATGCGCGTGCGACGGCCGCTCACCGATCAGAATACAAGACAATCAAACGGACTTTTTTCTCGTGTATTTAAATTTCGTTTGGGTTACGTGTCGTCTGGTCGCGTGGTAAAGGATTTTGTGTTAATGCACCTGAATTTATGAACGTATATGTTCTTGGGCTAATTAAAGGATTATATATTAAGTAGCAGAAATGTCATAAAATGTGCCGGATGGCACGTAAAATTGGTGGGATCGGGTTGTCAATAAAAAATCTTTGGTAGCCGTTCCGGTAGAAGCCGGAAAGTTTGAGAACCAGGATTTCTGGTTTGCGCAGGTAAATGGGTTGAGAATTGAGGAGGTATTCAGCGAGTCTGTGACACTGGAAGCTAATGCTAACATAGCTGGAAAAGGGTTAGGCAGATGATGATGTAAAAGATATATCAAAACATGAGTTTTGAGACCCATCGTGAGGAATGGAATAAAGAAAATTTATCTGATCGATATAAATCAAAGTATTTATAGCAAGGCAATAGCGTCCAAGCCGAAGTGTTGAATTTCAACACTACATACATCTTGTATCGATCTGGCGTGACATCGCTCGATTTTTCACAGCACGATTTATTATCTGATGCGCCCGAGTTCAGGCAAATAATAGTTAGTTACTTTGTAATCAGTCTAGATTCATTTTAAACGTATGCATTTGTACAATGTACTTAAAACTACATACAAACATAATTATCTGCAAGTTCCGATTATGAACGTAACAATTAACCAATTTTACTACTACCTCTGTTAAAAACAGTCAATGTAAGAAGTACGTACCGACTTTTTCTGCTTATATGTTCTCATGTTCTCGAAAATATAAGATTTAATTTATATTTTTACAGAACCGAACTCAATCAATCGTGTGTTAGGAAATCTCGACAGCCACTAGTTACCCCAAACCCCATAGATCATTTGCTAATACACCTCATTCCTATACGAATAATCCGTCTTTGCCCAGGGACCCATAAACTAAATAGAAGCTAACTAGGAAATGATTTACATACGCTTAACGAAAAATATACGACTCTCACCCCATAACTCACGGCCATAGACATCAAATCAGTGGAATTCCTTCACCTAATAAACTATGGGAAATAGTTAATAATAAACAATAATAAAAACGTACAATAATCTATGAAAATTCTTTACAATGTAAATATTTGTTTAGAGGTCACGAGACGATGGCGATTCGATTTCATTCAATATAATCGAGAATAAAGAAAGCGGAAGGAATGGGTGGGATAAGAAATTCATCCATCTCCCTAGCCTTTGTCCCAATTTTATGTGTTCGGTTCACAGTTTAACTGGTTGCAACAGAGTGTTTTACATAAAGCGACTGCCTATCTAACCTTCTCAACTCAGTTCCCTGAGCACCTCCTCAGTTAACTCTTGTAAGTTGTATCAGTCCTAAAACAGTTATCAGATTTTCTGACTGTCAAAAATGTTCAAATGAAAGCCAGGACTCACCAATCCATTTAACGTGCCTTCCCGAACACTAAGAAGCTCGTTGACATGGATGGTCACCCATCCATGGACTGACCATGCCGAGCGTTGCTTAAGCTTATAATCAAACGACCCGTGCGGCCACTTGCTCTTACTTTTATTTCATCACATAAAAATCGTGAACTGTAAATATCTAGGTGTGATACAATTTGAAGTTCTGCCAAAAGATTAGGGATATTCGCGTGGGCGTTATGAATTGCCGCTAACTCGCTTAGGGCTTAAATAAAAACGTAGAAAATAATAGCGCCGTGTTGATATTTCAATGTTTTCGATACATTCTTCAAGTTTTTATCATATTTATAGCGGTTTAACCGACCGCCGATGTAATGGGGTTTGAGCACTTTATCACCTGTCAGGAAGGTGTATTATATTAAAATGTTAGTGTGGGCAGATAAGGTGCTTCTTCATAAATCAACCGGTTAAACTCTTGAACAGCAATAGGTATGTTTGTATTTTTTATAAACTACACTTCAGGAATTTCAAATGGGAATATTTTTCTGGGATGGTAAGAGGAAAGGTATTTTTACTGCCATCAAACACAGATTTAATTCGTTAAGTTTTTTTGAAAATACTGTAATTGGTTTTCTAGCACCAGATAAAATTCCTTGGCTTTTATTTACTTGTCCTTTTATTTAACAGACATTGGTACAACAATGCATCAAGCATCACAAAGGACCTTCTCAATAAACAAAAGAAATGATCCGCAAAAACGTCCAATTACCTTCATTCGCAAATGAGCTGAAACAACAAAACAGCGGTGTATTATTTAAAACATCGCGCATGTCTGTCCGTCAGTTTTAATTTAAAATATGTCCCAAATCATATTAATTGCTTTTCGAGCAATTTCGCGCACTGTCACACGAGGTAACACGTTATTATAACGAGTGGGACGGAACTTTCGCTGTCACAACACTATTTTTACACCCCAGTTACATTGCGCGTTTTCCTCACAGGTTATTTTTAGACGCGAGCCAGAAGCGGCAATGTAGAGCGAATAGAAGAAAGTGTTGCCACAGTGCTGTGTTTATTTTCATACCCAGGTGTTTGTGTGAGTTTTTTCTACGTAATTTAGTATTGAAACGTCTTGAACGGTTCGTACAGAGTTATTTTAGTAGATGATCCTGTGCCGAGTACCGGAAACGATTCGGTAATGGAAATTTGGTTCAAAATAGTATTATGATGTTTAGCTATAAATATTATGTTGTTTGGATGTTGGATTAAAAGAAATAATATTATTCAGTTATTTTTATTGATGATGTGGTTTTCAGCGGATTTTGTTAGTTTTACAAGTTTTGTTTGGATTGAAGAATAATAAACTGCAAGAGGAACAGTTTTACAATAAATAAGCTGAGTAAATTCTAACTTATACTTTTTTTAAGAAAATATGGTAACTACAGATTCTTACTGAATACGTATTGTGACGAAAACTCGTATAAGTGTAGATGCACCTACGAAAACCAAACTCTGTTGATTTCTTTGTTAGTTCCTTCACTGCAAATACGCAATAAAATAACCACCTGTCTAACACATACCTCATAATCCAAAACAAATGAATGCTCGAAACAAATGCAAATAAATTTAAAAACAAAGAGGAACGACATCACAACGTTCCATTTCACATATTTCTAGACATGCAACAATAAACATTGGAAAACATTCGAGTACCCATTCCACAACGTTCTTAAAGTGATTTACAGCGAATAAACGTGAAAAACGGACTGTAAAACACGAATACACCTTCGTAACACCTGGTTAACGTTGTAAAAGCGAACTCAAATCTTTTTCGCCGTTGTGCAAATAAATATGTCATTTTGAGATGTTGGTAAAGGTAGGATTACACTTATCAAATATCTTAGTAAAGTGTACATTTGTTCATTCTGCGATTTCTTTAAATGTAAGTACTGGAAACATTGAGTTGTGATTAGTTATGAAAGACATTAAATTAATATGTCCGCATGAAACACATTGTGGATAATTCTTATGACTGAAATGATAAATGTAAAATAGGTATCATCATTGGCATGAATCTTGAGCGCTGACCTTCACCTCAAGTCAAGATTGGTGCCGATGATTGTTGATGACATGTTTGGAAAAATCTAATAAAGCAATTCGATAAGTGTAATACCACCTTTAGACTGGTGTTCGAAAAAATGTGTATATGAGTCAGATTGCACAAAGACGACGTGTCCTTAGATGTTGCGATGTCAATCAAGCAAAACTAAATAATGTGGAAAATCTTTGTCCATGTCAGTTTCTTGTTTTTAGGATATGAATGATTTCATACTTTTTATAATGGTCAGTGCCGTGATATAATAACAAAGAATTTTAAATAGAGAAACCAACTTCTTTCATGGAGTTTAATTGAAGCAAGAATTAAAGATATGCTTTTCTTTTTTAGAGGATATTCTTTTAATTTGCGATACTATAATACGACCCAATTTTTTCCGTTGTTGATATTTTTACATGAAAATTAAATTAATTACTTAATTTTTTGAGTATAACGTCTTGTACTACTCTGACGCAATATTGTCTACACTTACTAGTCTAACCTCCCCACTCAGAGACATTTAATGGTTACTTAAGCCATTCCTTAGTGAAGGATTTGTATGACATTCCGTCACTAAGGATTGACTTAAGTAATCATTAAATGTCTCTGAGTGGGGAGGTAAACCCCGAAACCCCGAAACTCCAAAACCAATTCCCTGCACAAAACTGCAACAAAGTCTCCCCCCTCCTCCCCTCTCAATACCTATTCGCCTCAGGTTGACAGACAGAGATCTCGTTTAGATGTCGCCATGGTAACGACAACTGTTGGATTGCTTCTCCGCATTGCTTGAGATCTAGATGACATGACAAACCGATTTTTTGTGCAATAGGTACTTCCAATGCTATCTGGTATTAGGATCTTGGAACTAGTTTAGGATAGACGGTTTTAGAAAGGTAGATGTATGTACAACTGTAGATTATATATATATAGGTACTCGGGATTCGAATGCTGTGGTTTTTACAGCATAATAATCAAGTACACAGTGAAACAAAACATATATTTTCACCAAAAAGTTAATCAATAGAAGAATGTGTATATGGAACAACCACTGTCTGATCTGAACATCGAATTTAGGTCCACATGTTTAGAAATAGATCTTGCTAATTTTATACCAATGAGGCAGTCTATTTATTTCTCCTACATTATTATGCTTACACGTAGATGATTTAGTATCAAAAATCCACTTCGCTTTTATTAACACACCCTTATTTAGTTACAGCAAAAACTTCAAACAAACTCAACACCTAATCACTATCGTTCAAAACTCAAACAAAATATCGATGAAACCTTTTACGTATCGACTAAATAAAGTTCGAAAATGAGCGATTAACATACATTACTGGTTTTGTAAACAGTGGGTTGAAACGTTGCTTGGTGGAACATCAAAGGGTGGCGAATGTTCGCGCTGGTCGCTCGAGGTGTGAAGGCGTAGGTTTCCGCACCTTCGCAGAGAGTGGCGCCGCGCCTGCGAGACATAACAATATCGTCAACGCTTAAAATAAAGCACTTACATCGCGATCTATCATGCTGATTTTTTTGAACTTTTTGGGTACCGTTTGTAATTGTTGCGGTTTGTTTCATTGACTATTTTTTCTAATTATTAGCTTTTTACAATCTCTTAATTGTATAATGTAATGTAAATTGTGTAATGTACTTAATCAAAAGTGTCATAGCTTTCAGTTATCTTCTAAAGTGTAATCCCACACAATCCATTTTCACATGTGCAAATACGGCCAAAACATGTTTTTTTTTTCAAACTTGAGGAGGTTAAGTAACCTAATGGTTTTTTTTTCAGAATTTTCCTATATGTATCTTCATAACAGTATAATACGGAACCCACGTAAATCAAACACACTTGCCCATCCGAGTAGGTATCTGCCTACTCGTCCAAAACCAACATGATCATGGTAAAGATAACAAACGCTCAAGTGTTGCATTACATTTGGTCACCACTAGAAATAGACAATTTTAGACACGAGTGATTCTTTCTTAGAATGTAATTAGCTTAAAATATGGAGTTTTTAAATTTTGTAGCGGTTTTTCCTTAAGTTTTCCTAATATTGTAAATGAAAAATTTACTGTTTGTCTGTTGAGCTTTCACGCTTAATCTACTGAACCTATTTAAATGATATAATATGATACACATAGGTATAGCTCAGAGCCTGAGAAAGGATATAGTATCAGAGTAGTAGTAGCCCATTCTATCCAGATGCATAAGTGAGGTCCCTCGGCACACGTTTATAGACGGAAGACGAATAAAAATTGGGTAGGAATCTCAATACAACTAACTGATATCTTCCGAATTTGGGCTCATCCGAACACATATATCTTTCAGATTCTACCAGCAATTCTTCCTTCATTCATAACCACAGAGATGGCATGTCGCAACACTGACGTCACGTACTACAAACGCCTGGTAGGTAGTTTAGCTACCGGTAGCGGCGAGGTAAACAGTCCGCGTCAATCATGTGTCCGCGTTTTTATACGCACCGGATGTATGGGAGCGGGGGCGCGCTATAATGGACGCGGATTTGGAAATTAAAGATATTGTATTGTTCGGGAAAACGATAGTACCTTAGTAAATGCAAATCAATAAAAAGCAATAAAGGTTAAGGAGGTTTTTTGCAGCTACTGGTTAACGTTGATGCCTTCAGGCAAATAAGTAGCAACGTTTTGCAGTGAAATAATGGGAAAATATCGGTGAAAGACCATCAACTCACAAGCATGTCTTTACCAGCTCACGTCAAACTGTAAGCGGCTGTAAAGCCACGTTTTTATTAAAAACATTATAAATCTAACCCGACACTGCATTTTTTATATTTTTGCTACCGGTAATGATGTTAAGAAAATGTCATAAAATATAATCCAAAACGGTAACGACATCAATGAAATGTGGGAATGTGATGTCAATGACAATAATTTGTCAGAATTACTGCGTTTATGACGTTCCTGTGTAGTGCCGCTGCCAAACTAGCAATTGACGCGCATTTTGATAATATCCTCTAAGTAGTATGAAAAAGCCGGATGTCTGTCTATTTCAATTTCTTGAATTTGCGCAATGAGAGAAAATCTTATTAAAATATTTTATAAGAGGTCAGTGACATTTCATTGAGAGTTTATCATATTTTTAACTCGTACGACATTTTATTACCTACCTACTTAGAATAATTCAAACTTTCTGTAGTAATTAACAACCAAAAGACACTAACATAATTTAAAACAGGTTGATTTTGATTTTGATTTTGGTACTAACACAAATATTAACCCAGTAACACGCCGTAACTTAGCTTGTTACCACTGTGGAGCGCCCGCGCAGCAATAAATAACACGTTAATATTTACTCGGAGATGATTCGCGGGTTTTAATTTACCTTAGCAAATGCACCTTTCATACAACTGTTTATAGACGCCTGCGCAACTATACTTCAAATGTTTCCGGTGGCACGCATAGACACGGCTTACGAAATATTCTTATGAAGAAAATTTTTCTATCATATTTATGAATTATGATTTTTGTTTTACATGTTTTAGTTGGAGGTATGTAGTTTCAGAAGTAATTTGTCTGCCTTGGAACTTACTTGTGGTTAGTATAGAATCAAATATCTTATAGAATGAAAAGACTAAAGGGGTTTTCAGGAGGTTTGATCATCACATTAATTTAAGTGAAAATCGATGACGATGGGTTTCAGTTTAAAATACCTATTCGAAATTATACTTCCTGATTACTTGGTACAAAGTTTTCCAACATTTATTTTGAAAGAGATTTTAACTCACACTTTTTTTTTGAGCCTTGTTACTGTTAGTTGTACCAATGTAATGCGTAGAAAACTCAGGAAACTGTAAATTACTGCAGTTTCATTTAAAAACACGGTCAATTTGTTGAATTGTGATAGGTAAGGATAATAAAATTTGCTAATCAAATTAATAGCTATCGCTATAAAATCTCAGGAAAGAATTTCGCCAAGTGATTTGCAACAGAGCGGTGCGGTGTGCAATTTTTACGAACTATAAAAGTCAGATCGACATGACAGCGAGGAAATACACGTGTGATTTTTCTAGGTTTTCTTGTATTCACAGAGCAATAGAGACTGTAAAGTGTCTCATGCCTATTGTTTGTTGCATAATTTACACGAGGTGGAAGTTTTGTATCATAAGTATTTACAGTTTTAGACCTGACGGTCACAGCAAATTGATAGAAAGTTACATTAACGGGACCTTGAAACTTAATCAGGAAAAATGTCTAGCTTATCTTAATCGACTTTAATAAAGGAGGAGATATTTAATAAAAAAGGTTTGAGTTAGGTAAATATAAATTATTTTGCCATCCCACAGTTGCAGTCTCCTGTTTAGCATGACTTACATATTTTTTAACAAAGTGAGTCCATTCCTTCATACACGAAAGACTTAAGATTTAAAAGTAAACCACGCAAGTTACGTAGAATTACACCATAAACACCGTATTTTTTTCAGTAAATAGTTAAACTAATGTAAAAGTGTTGTAAGACTTTTAATCGCGGTTTTAGTACTCATTAACCCTGTTACCTTTATAACTGGGCCGACTGTATTGTTCCGTGATATCGCACCTGCTATTGTTATCTACCTACTAACTAATTCGTTCACGTTATTATAAACAACGTCTCCTTTTATGTAGGAGTTATTTCCTTGATATGGTTCCGCACATTTTTTATTTTCATGAAATACAAGATTTAGAATTTTGTATTAGCTGAAGGGCTTATAGAGAAATAAAATGATTTATTTAGTATATTTGGGTACCTATTTATAATGCTGCATTTCTTACAATTTATTTAAACTTCTACTCTTATATTACTTTTTTTAACATTAAATAATATATATCATGCTTAGCAAAACTAATAAATTTCACGTGACATCTGTCAGGGTAGATACCTAAGTCCCTAAATATAGAATGGGCTTTTCCATTATTACACGGATCGCTAAACCGTACGTAAATATTTCGTATGCTGAAAAATAATAAAGAATGTAAGAGGTTTTACGACTTAGGTGAAATAGTGCCAACTCGTAATAAGTAGATTAGTATGATTTTAATTTTATTACTTAATAAATGCGGGAATTAGGAGCACGATTTATATCGTAGGGTTAAGCTTGGATCACGATGTGGTCAAAATTATATATTTAGCAACTATTAAAATTTGCTTTGCCAAAGCACTAAAAACTAAATAAAGCTATGAATTACTGTGACATTTCAAAAACGTACAACAATAACGTAAAATAACACGCACATAACGATTAGAAGAAAATGAAACATGTTTTCTTTAAAGCAATAAAGTACTAAAATTAAACCTACTTCAAAACACAACAGTTTCCACAAAGCAAACAAGGCAAGTCAGTCACAGATGTACACAAAACTTCGTCCAAGATTGGGCCAAGTTTTGGCTGCGGCACCCAAAAATTTTATTAAACCCAACCTCAACACACTATACCTTAGCTTTCCCGTTAATAAAATACACAGGGAGGGCAGAAAGCCAAACCGTCCGCGTTTTACGAGCAGCGCCCCCTGCGGTCAGAAATATGAAACCTATCAAAATAGAAAATACACAGATGTTTTATGAAATGACCGAACGTGTTTATGTACCGGCGGATGCATACGTTCGCCATTTTTGTTTTTAAGTCTGATTTGGGATTTGGGTTTCTTGTGTTGTGTTGTGTTGAGAAAAGCTTTTTGTCATAACCTGAAACTATTTTTATTTCTTCTTAAACGTCTTTTTATTTTTTTTCTGTCTTTTTATTTTAGTCCTTCTCTATAGAAGGACTTTTATTGCTTTCACGGCGGGAACTCCACACAATCCTTCAGTCAGTTTGCATTGAGCATAATTCTATACGGAAATTAGAAATCTTCACTTCGGTACGTAGGTACTTACTTGCAAATGCTAGACACTGAATATAGCCCGTTTCTTAGGAACTTAATCTGCAGTTTATCTATTCATATTTCTCAGAAACTGACCACTACAGAATTGGGAGTTGGGCGCCAAAATTATCATATCATTATCAAAATTATCATACCCACTAAATAATTTGAAAATTCAATAGGTACGTACTTGTTTTTTTTTTGTTGGATAAAAAGCTATGTACAACACAACCAAATGATTGAATAGTTTATTACCCACATAGGTATCAACACAGCAAAATCAATAGTCCATCAGCACTAACATAAACAGGACATATCAATTTAAAGCACTTAAACTGGGTGCATTGGCGCTTTGTACGAACACAGACTTGAACCCCAGACCCCCTGGGGGCAACCCCGCGGGGTCACTGCGCATAATGACCCCTCTACCTATTGTTCGAAGGTGGACGGTAGGCTCATTGGAATAGTTAGGTTTTTAATTGTTCGGACAATTGGTTGAATCGTGGGGAGTCGATTGAATGGGAAATCTGCATAAAAATTGGTTGATAATAAAGCTTGGCGATTTGTATTTGCATGGAGACTTTTGCCAATAATTATTGTAAGTACAGTACCTAGGTACTCAAAAATATATTTGATAGCTCCTTGGATTTCTGCATTTACCTAGACTGGGAAGATATTGCTAGATTGGGTGGATACTAAGGTAATTTTTGTGTCATTGTTGACATAATTTAATCTGTGGATCTACTAAATCTGTAAGATGATGATCAACATTATTTTACTACTAGAAAGTCACGTTATTTGTATGTTTCACAAACTATATTTTATCTGGGTACGGGAAGTATTGAAACCGCGTAAATGCTAGAACCTTCTAAATAAGACTGACATTAACAAAAACGACAATTTCAATCACAACCATCTTCACTATAAGTTATACGTAGAAGCTATGCTACCCCACTTATATCTCGCGATCAACAAACAGAAGTCAGTTAACGGTACAGATAGCCACGATTAGCGTTTAAGCACATAATTTAAGAAACGAGGTCGACTCCCCAACTTTCAGTTAAGCAAGAATTAAACTCGGCTTAAAGTGAATTATTGGACACCGCGACCAAGAGATCGCACTCTTAGAAGATATCTTGTTCTTTTTCCTCGTTTAATAGGTATTCTTAACCGAATATGGTGTGTAACTTACAACTTACTTACTATACGTAGATTTAAAAAATATCATCATATCAGTTTCAGTTTTCATGCATTTATATAAAAAATCTCTTTATAAGCAGTAGGTATACATTTTATGATCACACATAAAAACTTAGGTGATATTCCAATATCAAGTGACTGTAGGTAAAATTTACCGTGATGTTAAATTATTATTTTTCATATTTTATTAATGTCAGTATAGAAGTTAACTTTCATCTACATAGTTGTGTTCTTAAACTTTGATGTTATATCAGTAATTTCAGACCATTACCAGATCAAAAGCAGCCTAACCAGCCACAATTATAATATCCCTCTACCATTATTATGGTGTTTCATAAAAAAGCTTTTAAGACGGTAACATCAAACTTCTCTACCTACGACATTATTTTACTACCTTGTCAAATTAAACATGTTTCACATTTTTAAAACGAGAATCGTAAAATATAAAAACACTCAGGTGACTTCGCTCTGACAATATAATTTATAACTTCTGCCTGTCTTTTATATACAAACTTGTAAATAACGCTCTTCAAAACTAACATGTACTTTAATGTAATATAGATAAGGTGGAAATTCAGGTGTGTCTGTGTATTAATTTAGCAAATAAAGAAGTTGTTATTAATTTCGAACAGTCGCGATCTAGAAATGAGAGGAATAATCTTTGAAATTTAGTTAATGATCAATTTTAGCGCGACTCGCGAAGGTGGCGTCGGAAAAATCACGTAGGAAATACTAAATAAAAGTAAAGACGTTGATTTATTAGTAATTTTAGTTTGTTTGTATAGAACATACAGACTGACATGCGGGCCAAGTATTTCCGTTGATCTTGCTGAATATTGAAAGACCGGATTTATACGCCTTGTTCAAAATTCCTTTTCGCTAATGTTAGAATAAATCAAGATATTTTTTTGTAAAATATTATAATGTATTAAAGAAATAAATATGTTTATATCGGCTGGCTGTCATCGGACGTTAGTTTTGTGAATCAGCTGAGCGGCCGAGGTCATTGACTCGATGAAAGCGGCGTGTCATTAGTTCCGTTCAAGAGAAGCTCTTCGTTGCGATACACAAGGTGTAAAAATCTGTAAAGTTGTAGTTGTATTTATTTAAATAATATTTTAACTTTATTATTTTCTTTGTTATTTTACATTTGCGATTATTTTTTGGTAGTTTTTTACTAAAACAAGTACATGTATTCTTAATGAACATCACGCGCACTTAACGTAACACAAACATACTCATCCTCCATCAGCACGGGCTACTACATCACTCCTCCATCAATTCCATAAATGGATGGAAACAAAACGTAAACAAACGAGAATCGAACTCATAATTAAATCAAGTTTAAATCAATCACTTCCGCGGACTATAATAAATCAAGAGGCCGGAATCCCGCGCGATCCCCAAAAATCCGGGACACGGAACGTTGATTAAGATCCCGGAGAAGTAAAATATTCATTAATTGATTCCGCGCCCCTCAAAAGATACCCCTCATTACTTGAGGGTTGATTAAGCGAAGCAACCTGGATGTACGTGGGAGAATGTCTTTTGGATCGTTTACATGTTACGACACGACGCGATCGTATCGGAGCTCTATAAATATTTTTCTACCTATACTGGTTAAGGACTAGACTCCTGACTTACACAATCTTGATAAAACAACGATGCGATTGTTAAAGTCCATACTTTTCAGGAAAATGTAGACACTAAGAAAATATACCTAATGACTATCTTCACGACCTTTGAATTTGATGCAATTTCATTGGCTTGACTCTGATCCATAGCCCAAAAGATCCACCTTCATTTAACAGTGGACGTTGGAAAAGAGGCTACAACCCGGACCTCATCTACGTTAGTTCCAACATCAGCTCTCAGTGCAAGAAACTCGTCTGCCAACCCATTCCTCGCACCCAACATAGACCTATAATGTGCACTATCGAGCCTATTGTTCGTCCCATTACAGTACCTTTTAAACGCCGCTTTAATTACGGGAAAGCTAACTGGGAACAATACTCGGAGTCCATCGATACTGCACTTTTCAATCTTCCGCCAATGCCACAAAATTACGACCGATTTGTGGACATTGTAACGACCACAGCAAGAAAATACATACCTAGAGGCTGCCGCACATCTTACATCCCTGGACTGTCGAAGGAGTCCACAGAGCTGTTAAAGCGATACGAACAATCGTTCGACAGAGACCCTTTCTCTGAAGACACTCTGGAACTGGGTGAGAATCTCCTTTTGGAGATAAGCGAAGCCCGGCATGATAAGTGGATGGAAACCGTTACCAACATCAACATGACACACAACAGCAAAAAAGCTTGGACTACTATCCGGAAGCTCACCAATGAAGCTCCACCAGCTGTGTCACCGAGTAAGGTAACGGCCAACCAAGTTGCTCATCAGCTTATCGTGAACGGCAAGCCAGAACATCGGCTTGGCAGAGTCCCAAAAGTGAGATATCCAGAGAACACTAGTGACTCAACCATCTGTCAGCCTTTTAATCTTGCTGACATTACTAGTGGAATAAGGGAGCTTAAGCGCTTCAAAGCCTCTGGAATGGACAATATCTCAGTGGAGCAAATCCAACACCTAGGCCCTGTTGCGGTGTCGTGGCTGCTGGAGCTGTTCAACAACTGCATGACATCAGTAGGGATCCCCCGCCTCTGGAGGAAAGCCAAAACCATTGCTATTCTAAAACCGGGGAAACCTGCTGATGATCCTAAAAGCTTCAGGCCAATTTCTCTCCTGTGCCACACTTTCAAGCTATTTGAAAGGTTAATTTTAAACCGCCTTGCTAGCCTGGTCGATCCAAAGCTGATACCGGAACAGGCTGGATTCCGACCTGGAAAATCATGCTGCAGCCAGACCCTCAACCTTACCCAGCACATAGAGGACGGCTTTGAAACCGGCAAGGTGACAGGCACTGTATTCGTCGACCTTTCTGCGGCTTACGACACCGTCAACATTAAACGCCTACTGTGGAAGGTGGGCGAACTTACTGGAGACCGTAAATTTGTCGGGGTCCTTGGTGAGCTCCTCCAGAATCGCCGGTTCCAAGTACACCTTAGCTCCGATAAAAAAGTCGTTGGCGAGCCCAAAAGAATGGCCTACCCCAAGGCAGCGTCCTAGCTCCGTTACTATTTAACATCTACACCAACGACCAACCATCTACCCCAAACACGACTCGCTTCCTGTACGCTGATGATTTGGCATTGACATCACAGGGATCTTTTGAGGAGGTAGAGGAAAACCTAAATAAGGCACTCGAAGACCTGAGTACCTATTACCAGGAGAACGCCCTAAAACCAAACCCCTCAAAAACTCAGTCGTGCGTATTCCACCTGCGCAACAGAGAGGCGAGTCGAACCCTTAACATCCAGTGGCGAGGTGTACCTATCAGTCATTGCAAGCTACCAAAATATCTGGGTGTAACTCTTGACAGGTCGCTCACTTTCAGGAAAAACTGCGAGAATATCAAGCAGAAAGTTGCCTCCCGCAACAACCTGTTGCGAAGGCTGACGAGCACGACCTGGGGAGCCTCACCAACGGTGCTGCGAACCACCGGCCTGGCACTCTGCTACTCCGCGGGCGAATATGCGTGCCCAGTGTGGAGTCGTTCCGTTCACGCTGGGCAGGTGGATGTAGCACTGAACGAAACGTGCCGCATTATAACTGGCTGCCTCAAGCCGACCCCGTTACAAATGCTGCACCCACTGGCCGGCATTGCCCCACCAGATGTTCGCAGAAGCGTAGCCTCTGGCATCGAGAGAGCCAAACTCGAAACAGACCAACGACACCCCATGCACAATTACACCCCTGTGCCACAACGGCTTAAAAGCCGCAGGGGCTTCTACAAAACCGTTGCTCCTGTCGATGGTGAGGCCTCTCGTGCCAGACGGGATCTTTGGCGATCGAGGAGTTTACTGCCCTCCCCGTTTGTCCCGCTCTTAGAAAGTCTCCCTCCTGGACACGATCTCCCGAGAAGAGTCTGGCAGTCTCTAAACAGACTCCGAACACGGGTAGGCCGGAGCAAAGATAATCGATCCAGGTGGGGATTCGCGGGCGGGGCGGACCTTGGGTGCGAGTGCGGGGCTGCCGTGCAGACGATGTCCCACCTAATCGCATGTCCACTGTGCCCTGAAACCTGCTCGCGGGAGGACTTAATGAGCGCATCCGGCCGTGCTCTCGCTGTGGCGGAATATTGGGCTGACATAGTGTAGTCTCATATGACATGTCATCGACTCGAAAGAAGAAGAAGAATTGGCTAGGTATAGAAACAAACCAAATTGCCTGATCATCCAGTCAAAGAGAACTAAGACCATTAAGGAAGTATGTAACAAACAAACCGACTATCTTCAGTTATGACATCCTATTGTTTCAGTAGAAAAAGTCGTGATATATAAAAGCCATCGCGGTAGACAAACGCGGTGTACACGGTAGGGCGCTGACTGCGCACCGCTAATGGGTTGATGTCATTCACTACGTTTTGATGCACATCAGTACTATGGAGTCTCTTTACGTCACTATTTTTAGAACAATTACTGACCCACAAAATTAGGAGAATTCGCCTTGGCTGTTGGAAGAAAATAATAACTCTGATTTTATGATTCTGAACTAAACTGTGAAAATGTTTATGAGAAAGATTGGACCTAAGAGAATCTTAAACTTACAGAAATAAGGCGTGGTCGTACGTGGCTGAAAGTTAAAACTAGCAGACATATGCATAAATAATATAAATGATAGCACTACATTGAATCAGCAGACCAAAGAAAAAGATTTCACAACAGTTATGATTTATGAAATTTTTCTAATAAATGAATCATCTAGTTTTGAAATATTAGCAGAAAGCCCAACGTGTGTCACGCTGAAGCCGGTAGGATGCGCCCACCTGTCAGTTCTAGTTGAAGTGACAGCTAGAGGTGTAGACTCGTGCCAAGCATTTGTTTTACAATGACAGCTTACTAGTATATATCCTGTGCAAGATGCCGTATGAGTAACGCCCTGAAGATCAGCAGATTTGAGGTTTAAAAAAGTTTGTTGTTGTTGTGTAGGTTTGTCATGAAGGCATGTCCTAAACATAAATCTATTTTAAGGTCATATTAAAGGCAAGAACAGTTAAAAGAGATATTATTAAGAGTTCACTGAAAAGGCTGTGCCTATTTTAAACAACTGTTCTATGCTCCAAAACTGTTCTTGTCAAAAAGGTAAGTAAAGTTAATAACTAATAGATCTGTATTAAAAACACGATTTATTTAGATTTTCATACTTATTTTTCTCATACAAAGCGGCTCTACGATTTCTGCAGTCTTACCTACGGCATATTAATTAGAGGTAAACAAGTTCCTTTGTAAGATTTTCACTTCATTCGACGACGTTATGCCAGAGATAATAACATCTAAATATACAAACTCGGATGTTCTCATCTACCTACATATAGGCATGGAAAGAATAACATTGACATACGGCTCGAGACTTGTAAGAGCTGAAGGATTTTCGATGTAAAATATTCTGTAGATTCTAAACATTCATTTGTTTTATAACGCGTATTTTATGTTAGACTAAATAGCTCGAGCTACTGGCCAACCATAACAGACGAATGAATTAAATCGAACGAAAAACTATTTCCTCTTGTACAGACGTAGATTTTAGTGGTTAATTATTTGTATTTTTTTTTGGTTATTACAGTTTCATGACTGCTTTATCCACTTTTAAATTTTCTTAAAAGTAACTTCAAAGTGAAATACGGACTCTCTTAACTTTACCATGCCATAATACAGCATAAACCGATCCCATATTAATCTTAATCATAACAGCGAGGTGCGACTTGCGACTAATTGGCGCGACTTGCAGAATTAATTGATTATCCGTGTCGTGTCGCACCGTCGGAGAGGCAAAGCTACTTATCTTTCACTAGAAAATCATCCTGGCTTCATTTGGGTAGAAATATACTATACTTAACCCTTCCTTGAGAAGTGTTTTGTCTACTTATTGGTGAAAAGTTCATGAAAATCCGTTAAAAAATAGGTACAGTAATTTTCTGTAGTTCTTAGAAGAGCCTCAAATCTGTGTAATTTTGGAGGGCGTCTGTCATCTGCTTCATTTGCGAAATGTGGATTGAAAGAGCTAGGTGCATGGAAATTCAGAATCTTTTTTACTTATGTATGTAGTGTATAGTTGGACGTCTATAAATCTATAGGTACAATACATTAGTGAAATATTTTGTTTTCCAATGAAAAACATAGAAGGTAAAATTATTTTAAAGAGTTTCAAGATATCCAACACATTATAAATACATGAGAATGCTATAAATCTTGTGCATAATAAATCTAGCTTAATTATTTTAGTAACTAATCTCCTTAGCCAATTTAAGAGACAAAAACTAAGCCGCGAAACGCGTATCTAGGCACATCTGAAAACACGTTAAATTGAAAACACAGTAACTAGTGTGTTTGAGCTAACTACCTGGCAACTATTCAAAAGCAGAGCCAGAGAAAAACTACGCATTTCAGCCTGCCTGGGCATATCTAGGTAACACTTCGATATTTATTTACGACGAGAGCTGAAAACTAAAAACTATCTTACACCGTTGTTCCGAGTTCCATTTTATTGGTTCTTTTGAAAATAACTGTTATATTTTAGAGGCTGACCTATTGGCAATTTTAAATTGGAAATTCTTGTATTTTTTGTACCTATACTTATTTAAGTTTGTATCTATTATGCACCTAAATAGATACCCTAAAAATGAATAGCTAAACAAATACAAATGTAAAACATTTCTTGTTATTACTATTTTTTTTTATTCTTTCTTTTTATATATATATATATATCTTTGGTATTTGTCAATTATATATAATCTATATGTATGTACACCCCAAACTGCCCGTTTTTCACTGTATCCTACAGATAAACTCCATCCAAACGTTGTCTGGAAGAAATTGCTATTTAGCAATAAGACCGCCGATTGTACTGTGTTTTTGTATGTTGTGATGTCCTGTGTTGTGTCTTGGTGTACAATAAAGAATAATCTATCTATCTATCTATCTATTTTGATATCTAGTTTAGAATTAAAGATCTCTAAAAAAAAAACGATACAAACATTACCTAAATATACTTAAAAAAACTTATCCCCTTCGATTATTAGATGCAAAAATCAAAATCGAGAAATCTCTAATATAATCTACTAACAACTACCTATACCCAATAAATCTATTTTAGCCCACTAAAACACACTTTCCTCATAACATTTGAGAGCACAATCTTATAAAACACGGAATCTAAACACACATCAATGGAAGCGACAAGATTATGTTAACAGAAATACATTTGACACACATACATCAATACGCATTTAAGAGATCCTTAATGTTCATACACGGGCGACTATAAACCGGCTATAAACGATCACTTCTAGGAATCAAGGCGAGTGTAACATCAACATACCTTTGGGAAAATGGCCAAAAACCGTTCATTCATTGAGTGGACGTGTGGGCGGCGATCGCAGCGCCTCCAGCGGGGAGTAGCGGCGACTGCGTTGCGTAGTTTGGTTGCTTGTAAAATTGTTTTTGATTCATTGGGGCTATTAAAAATAAAATCTACATTTTTATTAAGGGTTTTTTATTTTATTAAGAATAATAAGATAATAATACTGTTGACCTATACCTAAACCTGTCTGCCCTACATTGCGTACAATTGTAGAAAGTAATAATAGCACCAAAACTGCATTGTCCAGTCATTTTCATTATCCATCACAATAATCCACTGCAAATCATAATAATACTCACCTCACAAAGGCCAATGAGGCCATTATATTAAAAACACAATCAAAATTTTTATTACTGGCACACGTACGAAATTTATTAACCCATCCCTACCTTTATTACCCAGTAAGCCCCAGTGCAAATAAAATAATATAAAACGAGAAAAAAAATGACCGTTACGCCGCGGGCGAGTTCTTAATTCAAAAAACATTTAAAATGGCCGCTGTAAGTCGCTGCATACGAATGCGTTTTATTGTACACGGGAGGGATGTTTTATTTTATTTTAAAAGGGTATTAAATAAATTAAAATGGTTCAATTAAATGTTTAATGTTGGCTAGAATTTATGTGGCTATGTTTTAGTACGTATTAGTAGGTAAAATCTTTTTTTTTATTTAGAATCGTCGTTTTGTTTGGCAATTTAGCTGATGAAAATGCTCGTAGAAAACAGTTTTTCACTTTATTTCTCTGCGCATTTTCACTTTCTAGGATTTAATATTATGAAGCGTACTTTATTAAGGTGATTTTAACGTCAGTCTATTAACCAAATAAAAAGTAATTACACACGACCTACACACACATCGCACACCCAAAAACATTCGAAAGGTTCACCTTTTTAATGAAAATATCGAACAATAGTGATGCCCCAGTAGCCGCGGGGCGCAATAAGTGGTGCGGGGCGATCTCAAGTGGGCTGAGGTGAGCGATCGATTGTGAATCGCAATTTAAGAGCACATCGTTTTAGCCAGATGTGTGTTTCGCTGAGTGGTAATTGGATGTACTTTGGGTGCAGTCAGCGGATCGATTAGTTTTGAGTATTTCGTTGTGTTGGATGCAGACTTGCAGTGGTGCCGTGAGGTGAATTTTACGTTTACTTTTGGCAAATATTTTGGATAGTGTTTGAATAATAGATTTTATGACGATTTGCCAGGACCAGGGGGGCTAAAAAGGGATCTCAATACAATTTTTCTCGACAGTTTACTGACACATTTAGATCTCAAAATGTAAATAAAAAGTACTTAATACTTATCTGTTAATAAGGACGTTACCTGAGCAGATTTATCATCACCTACCTAGCCCACAACTTTACAGCATCAGCTAATTTATAGCACTGAAGCTGACTCGTCACGCGTCATCTATGACGTATGCTCTCATCTCCATTTAGACGTTACTCTTTTGTTTGTCCGTTTTAGTCAATTGGAAGTAGGTTTATTGACGCCGCGAGCTATTGAGGGTGTCAAATCACCTGTTGAAATGTGCGGTGAGACAATTAAAGAGAACGGTTCGAATAGTTTGGCATGGAGACGGCGGCTGATGTGTTAAGCTGAAGCAATTCTTGCTGTCATGTGGCTTGTTTGCGTGTCATTTTGTGTATGATTTATTAAGTGGATACAAGGGGATATATGTAGATAACGTTTCAGGTGAATTATCAGCAACGTATGAAATTGCTAAGAGAGCTGATTCCTTGATCTTGACCTTCTAAAGATCATTTTCCTACACATAGAACTCATAACATCTGACATTATTCTTGTAAGTCTTGCCTACTTTGTACAAACTCCAGCTTAAAGACAGCAGCCTTCTAACAACTTTTGGCACATCAAAAATACATTCTCTCACTTACTAGAACTATAGATAACCAACCAAAATACGCACCAACAATATCAATCACCAGTATCCCGATACGGGCGAGTCAAGCGTTGCAATCCCCTTACGGGGCAGGTGGGGCGCGGGATTAGTGCTGTGCCGTTATGCCGGCGGCACGGGGGGCGATTACGTACTAATGGAGATTAGGGGCACTTCGGACAACGATGCATGCCACGGTTTTTGGTCGAGGTGAATTTACGTGCGTTTGACGTGAGGTTTTCGATGGATGTAGGTTTTTGATAGTTTGTCAGTATGTACGTATGGATGATTTTTTATCTTTCACTCTAAAAGTACTGAATGGATTTTGATTAAACTTTCCAGCAATATAGCTTACGTATCGAAACAACGTATAGGGTAGTTTTTATCTAGGTGCGTGAATTGGTTAAGTTAGTGAAAATGAAAAAGATTTATAATTTGCCTTTTCAACTATAGGTATTTTTATTACACAACACATTTTAGGTACTGCGTAAAATGAAATGCGTAAACACATATAATTTAAAATTGTAACAAGCCACAGCGATAACCACATAATTAATGCCAGGTAAACTTCAATAAAAATGCCAATTATCGTTCACACGTGTTCATAACAAACAAGGTAATTAATTACATCCCACTTCCTTGTTATTTCCCGGTAAATAGTGTATGTGTTATCGCAGCTACACACCTTGGAATAGGTACACTTACCTCACCGTTCAACCTATTCGTACATAACGAATAGGTAAATACCTATGTATTTACATAATCATCATGTGCCTTTTCCTACTGTTGAAACTGACTACATACTAATGGTTTTCACGTTATAAAGCGTTTGTAGTCTGACTTTCACAACCCAAGGAGTGAGTTGGTGCAGACAGGAAGCTGACTTTTTGGTGGACCCGTTATTGCAATCAAAGATGAACAAATCACAGCTTTTGGTGGTCTAACAGATTAATATGGGTTCCGAATCACGCAGAAGCATTGAGGTACTATAAAATGGACTCCCATCCACATACTAAACCCTCCTCCTATAGGTATTCAAAACCAAATATAATGTAAACATCCACTTCAAATAAACCGGCCAAGTGCGAGTCGGACTCGCGCACCGAGGGTTCCGTACAAATCCTGTATAGATAAAACGTGAGTCTCGCGCCAACTAAAATAGTAGGCCAGTACCTTGTAAAAGTTATTTTATTAAAGTTATTTATATACAACATTTTGTAGTCATCATTCAGAAATCTGATTGAAAATAGCTAATTAAGGTCATTGGGCATATCTGACCCATTTTGTAATAACTGGCGGACATGAATCAAAGTAGTTTTAAATCGTGGAGAATGGTATGACGTTTCTTTGAATATAAATATTTTATCAAAATTCCATGGAGACGAATGTCCAGGATCGTTTGAAAAATATAAAAGACAAGCAGTTTCAGAGGATTGTACAGGTTGCAATGCTAGTTTTTATTGTTAAAGACTTTTCATAAAGAAGGAGGATGTCAATTCGGATGACTAGGATCTGATGAGGATCTGGAAACCCTGAGAAATCGAGGGCAAATCTTGAATATTGTAGGCACGTGAGTCAAAACCAGACATGTGAGTGTATTTTTGAGGGTACTGGTAAACAGTGAAGGTTTTTAGCTGATTTGATAATGGAGACTACAGAGAGTCGAGGGAACTCCTGAACGGTATGTTGCAACTACCACGTGTTTGGGCTTATTTTATTCGTATTGGCGAAGACTTTCCACATAGATAAGTTTGACTGCCATTGTGGGATCGATAGCAAAGATCAGATATAGTTATGGGAACTCCTTTACAATTTATAACGTAACCTTGTGTTGGAGCTTATTTTGTTTTAGGTGATGAGAATTCAGTACTAATGTTAATTTGAGGGATTAATCACCCAACGAGCCCCAGTTTCAGGTTTTTTTCGAAACTGCCTGACGACTTGTAACTGTCGAATTGTAACAGCGACTGCTAGAGTGTAGGATTCGGGGCTGCTGGCTTTACGTTTCTAGAGCCTTGACAAAAGTGTAATTCTGTCCTTTTCTTTGTTTTATAAAGTCGGCTTTATTTTATTTTGTAGCATTTTACAAACAAATCCAACTTCAAACATATAAAAAATCATCATCTTCCGAGCCTTTTTCCCAAACTATGTTGGGGTCGGCTTCCAGCCTAACCGGATGTAGCTGAGTACCAGTGCTTTACAAGGAGCGACTGCCCTATCTGACCCCCTCAACCCAGTTACCCATATAAAAAAGCAACAAGAAAACAAGAGCAGGAAAGAAATTAAAAAGATGTTAGGTGCATCGGTCTAGAAGTCGGTGTCTAGAGAATGCATCTATATTTATTTAACCACCGAGATCTAGACCGATGCATATAAACAGTTTTCTTGTTGTTTTTAGAAGTAGATTTTTTTTTTTTTGTAAAAAGTTTTTATTTTTAACTTTTGTGAAAAGTTCTCGTCAATACGAATAATATAAGCCCAAACACGACGTTACTAAAACATACTGTTGAGGAGTTCTCTCGACTTTCTCACGTCTCCATCATCAGGTAAGCTCTAAACCTTCACTGTTTGATAGTATCACCAGACATACATCTGAGAATCAAGTTTTAATCCTATGCATGCCTACAATTTCTGATAGTTGCCCTCGATTTCTCAGGATTTCCATCATCAGATCCTGACCTGATGACAATGGAAATAAACGGCGAGTATACTCTTTTACTACAAAGAAATGTTTTCTCAAATCCGTCAAACTTGGTCGTTTAAATTCCCCATTGAAATGAGGAAAATATTTGATTTGATTTGATAATATTTTAATATTTTATGTAACTTCAAATTTATCATTTTCGCAATTTTTCCTTTATCTGTACTATATAACGGTGCTTCTTGCCGAATTTCAAGATTCTGAGTTCACGGGAAGTACCTTGTAGGTTTTGATTCCCTAGCGTGTGACGGAAATTCGTCTAAGGTGTCGGTATAACTACTGTATCTTTTGATCGCGTTAACTTAGAAGTTTGATTTTTTCACTGCCTAAAGGGACAATAGACCTAGGTATTTGGTATAAATTTCAATTTGATACCTTTATTCGTTTGTGAGAAATAAGGTAGTAAGTTTCATTTTATTAAAATATTTTTTTTTACATTACATAACTAAAAAAAATGAGATTTTCGTAATTTTTCCTATATTTGCATTATATGACAATGCTTAATGCCAAATTTCAAGACTCTGAGTTTACGGGAAGTATCCTGTAGGTTTTGATTCCTTTGCGAGTGTCGAAAATTTGTTGAAAATATCGACATAATCGGCTGTATCTTTTGATTGACTTGGCTTAGAAGTTTGATATTTTCACAGCTTAAAGGGACAATAGACCTGAGTATTTCATGTGAATTTCAGCTTGATACGTCCACGCGTTCTTGAGATAAAGGGTCTTGACAGACAGACAGACAGACAGACAGACAGACAGACAGACAGACAGACAGACGGACAACAAAGTGATCCTATAAGGGTTCCGTTTTTTCCTTTTGAGGTACGGAACCCTAAAAATAAATCTGGCAAAAATGAAGTGCACACAAACATGTTAAAGGTGGTCGGCCACTATCCCTTTTTATCCTTGCCATAATAAACTGTCGGACATTTGTCAGCGATACCTTAGGCCTGACTTCTGAAAAACAAAATTTTACGCAACACATATCATAGTGGACTGGGGTGCGGTGGGGGTACGCACTAGGCGGGTTGCACGCTGCAGTTACTAGATAATATTTTCTTATTTTTTCTCAAAGTGTCTGTGACTGATGTATGTGCCTATAGGTATATAGGAATAGTAACAGAGTAGTTGTTTTAAAAGTCGAATAGAAATCTAGATAAGAGAGACGTCACAGACTATTATAAATACTGAGGATTTTTTATGTCTAACATAAGCATGCCCAAAGTTATGATGCATGTAATCGACAATTTTTATTTTGTGAGATTTATCAAAGAACACTTTCGTTTGAAACATAGTGAAAATGGTGTGAATATACAGGGTGTTTATAATAAATATTTTTTCGAGCTTAAAAGCTTTATTTTATAAATATACTTAATGTTGAATCTGCGGTTTTGAACGCCAGTGCGTAGCCAAGTTAGGGCTCGCATGTTGGGGGCGATCCGTGGACACGGTCAGTGCGCGCGCTCTAAAGAAGTGAATAAATCTGCCGGACGAACGACAAGGTGAATATAAATATAAAGAATCCGCGGACTAACTTCCGGACTCACCAGGGCTGGTGCACAGAGAAAGTAGACGTATTAAATAAATTAATTTTGTAGTAGATACCTACTACGTTTCTGATAAAAAATGTTGCACTTTTAACACTAAGAGTGCCTGGGCGGGGTGAGACCTACGTGGGCTATATCAGTAATGTACCTATTGTAAAAAGACGGTATAAAAGTATTAAAACCAAGTATTAATAGTGTATTAATAGGAATTAAAACCAAGCTTATAGTTTGATATTCACACATATTTGAAAACAATGCTATAATTACATCACATGCATACATTTAAGCCCAAACTTTATCATCAGCTTTTAAGAAAGATACCTAAGCTACCGAAGTAAAATTATTCAAAAAAAGTGAGCAACTGTTTATCAACCCTGTTGTTTGCGACGCGGCAGAGCGGTCACCGTGAAAGGCTAGGTGATCATAAAGTCCCGCGCATGTTCTTACATAATAATATTCTTGAAATATTCCCTCGGGGGACAACCTAGCCGACACACGGAAAACTGTGGAAGTCACTTTTGTGATTTTTTTCTGTACTACTATGTGCGTGAAACCTACTCTTTTCAAAAAAAGGGTATGTATTACATGTACAGGTCCTGGGAAACAGAATTGTTTACCATATAAATATACATGTGACAGAGTATTTAGATAAAAAAATATTTACATAATTGCATTTTATCCTCGGATACATGAAGTAGTTTTCTCGAATCGCAGGTAAAACCACGGGTGGAATCTAGCAAACCAAAGAGATGTCACTTGTAAGATGAAGTTAGACAGTTCTGATCGTGCCGATGATTATAACATGTTGCGACCCTAATAAAATTCGCACAGCATAGCAACCAGATTTCCGAACATTTAAATAAACAAACATCGACTCCACAGTTTTCCCAGTTTACACAGGAGGGATGTTCAGGAAATGGTCAGCGGAGACAAACTACTCGGGCCGCGACACGCGTCATAACGCGCCGCCCGCGAAACTGCGCTTTAAACTATACCTTTATGTTATGTTATTATAATCCCCAATAAAATATTAAATAAATACAGATAAAATAGTTTACCTCTTACAAGTATTTTTGTTTAACTATCTCATCTATTGGTGTATTCATAAAACTGCGTAAACAATTTAATTAGATAAAAATAGTTCTATTTAGAAGTAAACAAATCATGACATAACATCACACAGACCGATTATAATGACCCTTTTATCTGCGCTCGATTTGTTTAATACTGCTCATAAGTACCACTAAATCTCTTTAATAGCCGTTAAAAATTCAGACATTGGGCTTTTCGATCAAAACATAGGACGTTGGAATATAAAGGCCGCCTCACACGTCGGGGCGACACGATCACGGCGGTTGATGGCACGTCTTGCCAATCGCGCGTTGTATTCCAAATTCAAATTACGCGACCCGCTGACAGGCGCCGCTGGACCGTTAAATGCTTTGATTGGACACATTTTATGGGCCGAAGACGACCACACACAATTCTGGGTTTAAATATAAAATGCGACGAGTGCTTTGGGTGAAATCATCGGTTTTTACAATTTTGGTGTAAATGGGTTCAGATTGATGTGGTAAATATTGGAATACAGTCAGGCAAACCAATTACAATTAAAAATCTTCATAACCATAGACAGGTCTTCAAAATTATAAAAAACCTCTTGAGACACTTTGAGACATTATAAAAATCAATTTCTGCACCAAAGGTGAACCGTCAACAACAAATTATGCCAAAACTTCTAGCCTCACTTTTTCCTTCCAGACCAAACACAACCAAATCAAAATAACGTATCTACAGGGACAGGGACAGCTAGAACCGCAAACGCAATTTCCACCTTAAAACCAAACAGTCTAGCCATCAGGTATCGCACAAAAAGTGCTGAAAAAAATATCTCAAAATGAACATTCCGTACCTACTAATGAAACATTTCGTTTTGCTCGTACTTCGCCGCAATCACACAGTTATTCAAACATTTCTGCGTTTTTTTATAAGCTAGGGTGCTCTGCGCATAATAACGTGGTCAAAGGATTGTGTGTGTAAGGGTGTTACGCTATGGTTAATGAAAACCTTTAGCTTTTGTTCGCTGTTTGTGTGATTGTGCCTTTATGATGTTTCGGGTTGTGAGGTCAGGCTGCAGTGGACTTTGATGAGGACTAAAAGTACTTAGTACATGTATCTATGGTGTTTTGAGTGAATGGAGCTTCTCACTAATTAATATATGTGACATTATTTCATAGCATACCTTAAATACTTATATTTCGTTTTTTTTTTATCCGTTTATTTTGTAGCACTGAAAAAAGGAATGTCTTTTAACATCAGTCTGAACTGCTCTTTCAAGACGGCCATCAAACACACCGGCGAAGCAATTCACTGAGATCATTGTCTTCGTAATTTTTCTGGATAATTAACTTCAGCCATTTGCATACTCCCCTAAACTTCTTAATTACCTGTCTCATAATTATTTTACCAAACAGAACTTTACGGAAAACTCATTAGTACTAGCGACAATCTTCATTATTTACCTTGAGTTCTAATTAATTCCTTGTCATGGTTTTTGCTTCAGCTTTTGAGTTATATCTTTAGGACAGGTGAGGGAGACAGCGCGTCAATCTTTGCATGCGTTAGAGCAGGATAGGTATACGTCTCCGGTACCTGATTAACATCTTTTAGCAATTAGTAAAACACACAAAACTCCACCCCTGGCATGTTCTGATCCCCTGGTAGGTGATGTTTAAGTATTCACTCGTAAATTAGTTGAAAACTTACCGCCAAGGTGGCCGCATTTAAATGCACTTCGACGTTGTTGCCAGTAGATAAGGTATACGCCTGCTCATGTTATTAATTGCGCCTCTTAACTGAGAATTGGGTAATAATTTCATCTAACTTTTTGACTCCGAATAACTTTGACTTCCCCAATATACTTTCTCACTTATCCAGAGAATCTCTTGATTGAAAAGATATACCTACCTACCATACATATTACATCCAACAAGACTGCTCGATGTCAAATACCTCGGTCAGATTTCAAAGTAGGCGACAAAACCTCAATGAAAAGTGAAACGGAAAAATCCTACATTACAACATTGGGGAGTCGGTCAAACAAAAACCCAAAACCGACTGACACGCTGTATTTAATTACATGAATTTTAACATCGACCTCCGTCCGTCTGTCCGACATATTGGAGCGATCGCGCGGAAAATCAATTGATTATAAAAAGGTTTTTTCATGTAAAACATTTTGTGATAGCCGTTATTATTAACGGCTGCGGTTTGCTGCGATTACGCTCCAATTCATTTAAATTTTGGAGCTCTAATTCAATAAGGTATCGCTTTTGTTCGAATGGTATTTTGTTTAAATAGGTATTTTAATTAATCATGATTTCGATACCTCTACTTCTTTTATTTTCGATGGTAAACAGAGTAGGTATTGCAACTCTTGACGTTGTCGTTTCGCAAATGATACAATATTTTAACAGATGTTTTCTCCACATAACCCACTCGTACGGCAAACATGCCAAAAACGAAATAAAGATGAAGCATAGTATGAAGCTATTACAATAAGCGGTATCGATCGAGAGGTACACCGGCACTTGAAGCCCCGTGATAAACTAGGGGAACTGCAACCAATATGAGATTGAAGGACTAACGCGGCAGATGCGGTATATTTTTATACAATACTTAGAAGTAGCGATTCCATTCCTGTCCCGTCCACTATATCTCGCAGCCGGATTAAAAAGAGCATATGCCCTTTCTCAGGCTAGGAAATTCGAAATACGATTCTAATGAAGGTTAAGAACCAAGTAACAATTATATTTGCAGATTTGCACCTCCAACATACGTAGGGCACACTTTTACATACGTAGGGAATTTTGCTCGTGCCAACTGCCATATCAAAATGATTGCATACATTCATGCACTTTGAGAGTGGGTCTCGATAGTGCCGCGGGCGCAGCTCTGCCGACAGATGCGCGTCTGTACCCAGCTTTATTTGTACACCTCTTATTTGTATAAGTTAAATTAAAACTTCGGTAAGTACAATATGTTGTAGTTCACAGCCTTTGTAACTTTGTGATTAGAGCGAACATAAGAGACAAGGTGAATTGATTTCATTATTATAAATTAAAAATGTTGGTCTGGCTTAAAACTTATAACATAGGAAAAAGAACAACTAAGCTAAAAATAGACAAAGGGCAAGTACATAATAGGCAGTTCGGTAGATGTGCATGGTTTTAAAGTTAAGTGTTTATGAAAATATCCAAAAATATGTGCACCTGTACCCACAATTAGTAGGTGTTTAGTATCTCGATAGACTGACACGACAAACTAGATTACACCACCTCCATCAAAGTCCGGCTTGATTGATGACTTGCCTGGTCAAATGAGCTACCTTACACTACACCCTCAAGCGAAAACCACCCTTATGACACCAGTAATGAGAGCTAATGCAACTGCAAAGCGGAAGGTTGTTTTACATTTTTACTTTCTGCTAATCCGTTAATTCAGCAGAATATGTTTTCATATCGTTCCATCAATTGTGAGCTTTATTGTCTTGTGTGAAGGGTGATGTGCAGTGCACTATTAAGTTGGTAGAGGTTTGTACCTTCAGGTGATCTGTCTTTGTGAAGTCGTTACGTTTTGTTGGATCCAATATCTTTTGTAATAGTGTGCTGATATTAGCATGGGGGGTTGTCCCTCTTGGCGGCTGACGATTGATGAATATTCTTTCTTGAGATTTCTGACTTCTAGAGGAATTTAATAGTTAAAAAACTTGTTATGTTTAATATAAATATGATTCAGTTCAATAAATAAAGAATTGTTCAACAATTCAGTAGGTAATTATAGTAGTGTCTAATTTTGGGCGTAAGTGTTATTTGCGAGTTTTTTAACTAAAAAATAGAAAATAAGAGGTGAACTAATAAGCTTGCTAGCAATATTTACCGTGACATTAAACTCAGCGTAAACTTTGTCTTAAAAGGCCAGATCAAGGACCCCTCTCCAAAATGGATGAGGTGCTAAAATGCCTGCAGGCAGTCCTGGCAGGACCCTACTATTTCCTTCTCAGAATCGTGAGAAGAAATACATCTGATGCAGAAGTAGAAAAATAGAATATTGCTGTGTATCAAAAGTCCGTAGGTTTCAAAACCGTGAACAAATAATTTTCAGTATATATGAAAACAGTAGGTATCCAAATACATAGCTCCACGGCAATAGTAGATAAAGTTAGGTTTTTAGGCAAGATTTAAGTAATCGCAATAGATCTATTGAATTCTTTACACTCAATTAAGTTCACCTCAGTTGTAATTCGCTGCCGTGTCGTCTAGACGCATATAAATTAGCTTTTTATGTTGTGATTACACCTATAGGCATTAAAATGTTAATAGAACGGCCACGCACCGTCTCTGGGGGTATTAGACAATTACAAAAGGATACCAACTCAATTCTGCTGATACGAAACAATATTGAATTGGATTCGCAAGAGAATTTCAACCTTAGCAGCTACATAATAAAGGCGTTGGAACATTTTTGGGGATGGCAAATGTAAGTTGGTCGGACTGCCGTTGTAAAAACGATGCGTTTGGCGAAAACAGTTATTGGTGTCGATAAAATCTCGATATACATACAGTATTGAAAATGATTTATAATATTTTGCTTTGAAGGGGAGATGTGTTTATCGATACTGAAGTATCGAATATTGTTAAGAAAAAGTTTTATGGAGTTAGTGGAGTTATTGAGTTTTATATTTTTGTAGTGGTCAGCCTAAAAATGGCGATAGTTTTTAGTGACATATTCTACTTAGATGACTTTATTTGATGAGAATTTAATACATCAAAATTCTAAATCAAAACTTTATGACCCTCTGACCACAACAGAACTAAATCATGACCCAATAATACAAATCAGGGTGCTTCAGTGACAGACACGGCTTGTCCACGTAATTAGTTCGCGCATTAATCAAGACACAAGTGCGCCACTAATTAGCCCTTCTGGGAACAGTAGCGGATGCAAGCGATGTGCTCGCACTATGTAGCTGTATGTAACCAGGAATTTTGGTGATATCATAGGTTAGGACGAACCAGGTAAAGGGTTGAGCTAGGATTTTGGTGGAATCAGAGTAATGTAGATTGCGAATGCAGTTTTACTAATCAATAGGAACCTTTCTATTGATTGAAATTACTTTTTTCCTTTAGTACTTTTTGACAACTTGCTTTAAGTTTGCTTCAATATTGAAATTCCTTAGTAGGTACTGTAGAGATGTAGTATTTAGTTAGAAACTCTTTCGTTGTAAGGTTTTATTCATTAGGTATATTTATTACTGCCCGGACAATCATTTTAAATTCATTCTATGAAAAAGAATAGATTAGGATTTTTATACTGAAGTATGTCAGACTTCACCTCCCGAGCCCGTACAATAAACGTCGTGATATTGAATCAGTTTTTCATTAGAGCAAGCGAGTAGTCTCCCGGTCCTACAGTACCTAATTGTAGATTTTTTCGTCACTTGGATTAAATAACATAAATTCAAAAATAAAGTAGCAAAGTGCACGTGACCTGTAATTACCCCTTCATGGTTCGCGTAATGGATGCACTCAACATGTTTGAGGGACTGCACCATACTGCAACTCCTATGGGACCATCTCATGGAAGAGTGCTTATTGTCCATGTTTCGTTTCATGTGTATTTACTAATCTGACAAGGTAAAAGGATTGGAGAAAAAAAAACACCAAGACGGTAATGGATGTAAAGCAAAACTTTATTCAATGGTTGATGCTGATTAAAATAAAGTAGCAGGTGTCAGTTAAAGATGATAATATTGAAAGGCGAATATTTCAAAAGCAACTGCAACAGATTACGTACCGACAAGCTAAATACCTACAAATCCAAAGACACGATCCAAGAGACAATACAGCAGCACTCAATAGCCTGGCAGATGTAAGCCATGCATCACAGGACAGCTTGGCTTCTACAAATCGCATCAGCTCCAAAAAGACACTTCAGGGAATGTCGCAAGACTAATCGTTGCCTGCGTATGAATTCCTCCTGCTAATTGGTGTGACAAATTGTTCTCGCATATTAATAGGATAAACATGAACAATGCGGAGGAACGCATTCTTAGAACTATAACGGTTTAATGGAAGTCTGCTGTATTAGAAGATGGACTTTATGGAATAGTTCCCTTTTGATGTTTGTCACAAATAAAAGTTTTTTGGGCCTTTGAAGTGTAATATGTAAACGTAAATGTACTTTTAGCTATGAAGATGCGTATTTTATGGATCATTTACGTTGATTCTTCTGTGGTTCTTTTAAATGGTTTGATTTATCGATTATCGTGTCTCCGTTTTTCAACCATCAGGTTTCGTCATCATATATTTTAATCTAACTAAACCTATTGAAATAGTACTTGAAAATCAATATCATCCCACCATATGAGTCACATTGCTTATAATGTGTTCCCCACCGGCGAATGTAATGCAATCAGCATAAATTCGGACCCTGGCTCCCGCTAGCGACAGATGCCGTGTAATTGTTCCTGTGACAATTTTTTTGGTCCACCCCTCTAATGTGTGATCGAATCTGTTTAAAACGGTGAGGTGAGGTGTGGAGATGGCTCTGATTTACTTGTAGGTTCAAAAGTTTACTTAGTCGAACTTTCCAGTAAGCTCGAATATTTGGTTTTATTTACGCACTGCAATCTAAAGTATTCAACAATAGTATTACACACAAGTACACACATTTGTGGAGAAAAACTTTTTAAAACCATATCTGTAGTTTTTAGTGTTCCATTGATCGACGTCAAAATTAGTTTGGAGATGACGTAGTGTGCATATAACAACGAACAGAGATATTCTTCCGGTATGAGACGGGTACTAGGATTTACAATTACTTTTTATATTTATATGATGCGTAGCCAGTAAGATTTTGATAACCCAAAATATCAGTGGTACAGAGCAGTTTCCACACTAGGGCAGCTGCATCCCCCACAACAAACGCAGGGGTGCAGTGTACTCAGGTGTCGAATCGCGACTGTGCTACGTGCGCGCTGCCCCTTCTCTTGTACATGCGACTAATAGTAGTGCGACTGTTTGAAGTAATGTTATGAAATAGGAGTTGGCAGGTTTTAAAAGATATGCTGTGCTTGGGACGGTTGGTAAATGTTTACATCTCCTTGCTTCAGAAAGGACGTTGTTGCCCTGTTGTCATAACAGAAAGACTTACCAGAAATTTTATCAAGATGAGAAGTATTTCCTGGCTTAGGAAGATGAGACAGATAGTCAGCATATCTGACTCATCTTCTTCCTTTGCCCACCTTTTCATTGTCCCACTTCTCGGCCACTTCTATCACATTAAAATAGTCTCAAATACATCTGAAGAAGTCAACATACTTTGAAAAGACATAGAGATGTATTAGAGATATGTTTAAGTGTGTATAATTATTTTAAGAGGGTTCCTTAAAAAGGACACCACTTATTAAGACGTATTTAGCTGTCGAACAATAAAATAACACTTCTTGGCAGTACAAAATTCTGTATCATATCAAAATCAAGATCCATGCTTCGAACGCACCACAATCATTCGAACTTCCTACAATAATAGAGGGTGGCATTGCACAGGGGCGCTCCGTCCCCTGCATCGAAACTCTTTGATGTGGCCGCCGTGACCGTGAAAATGTGCCGTCGATTCATTTCAGCCAGATTAACGGATCCGTAATTGCGTTTAAATTGAGGCTTTTGTGTATACTCACTCTTTTTGATGTTCCCGCAATGTAAAGGTATGACTAACTCCAATTATTTACATCTGACTATCTAGCTATATGATCTTACTGCGCCTAATTTTCAGAGGGACTTTTCAATTATTAGATGCATGTGTACCTGTCTTTGTTTATCTCACAAGGTTTCATGGAAAAGTGTAGCTTGGAGATCATTGAAGTAAGTTAGAAATGACGTGAAACTCTAGGATTATAGCCTAATTTACTGCATTTTTTTGTACAAGTAATGTAATTCTGATAAAGTTGATGAGATATTTTCACAATTCTTATTTACTGATAGCCCAAATAAGTAGTTGTATAGTCTAGGCATATTAACGACAAGTCCAGAACTAGTACAAACACAATTAGTAGGTAAACAACAATGTAAGCGATCGATATTGAAACAATAGGCCGCACGCCCACCGTAAATACCTGCGTTTTATCGCGTTCGTGTCGATACGATGCGTTTGCACTGCGCTAGTTGTTAGGCGAGTTACTTGCTCTCACATATTAGTGCAGGGATCGCTAGTGAGAGTATTGTGATTGACTTTATGACTAGCCTTTTAATATTGCACTTTTATTTTACACAGAGTAGGGTCTTTTAAGGTTTTAAATCCAGGTTACCTCAAGATTTCTTCTTTCTCCTTTTGACAGCCTGAAATATACTTAGGCAAGTTACTTTCGAACTTACTTGACCTGGCATCGAGAGGCAGGTGCTAAATTAATTGGCATAATTGAGCGTAAGAGCAAAAGTAGCCCTATGTTTTCGCCTATAACTTTTTATCATACACTAAATAAAGCCTTTTAGATTAATGCATTATTCTTGCCTTCTATTTCACACCAAACAGAAAGTATAGAGAAGCTTTCCATTCGACCATCGCAACTAAACGCACCTCACAGTATTGCCAAAGTTACCTGGCTGGTCGCGGCGCTGGCACTCTGCCAACCCCACCAGCAGCGTGATAGTGCGCAATGAGCCAAGGATATTTAGCGCTGTACGTGATGACGACCTGACTTACATACTGCGGGGGACTGTTAAGCAGTGTATGGTATATATTGTGCTATATACTGCCAAAGTTGCCTGGCTGGTCGCAGCAGCGTGATAGTGCACAGTGAGCCAAGGATATTTAGCGCTGTACGTGATGACGACCTGACTTACATACTGCGGGGGACTGTTAAGCATTGTATGCTATATATTGTGCTATATATTGCGAAAGTTACCTGGCTGGTCGCAGCAGCGTGATAGTGCGCAATGAGCCAATTATATTTAGCGCTGTACGTGATGACGACCTGACTTACATACTGCGGGGACTATTAAGCATTGGTATGGTATATATTGTGCTCAATAATGATAGGAAAATGTAAGGAGTTATGTTATTTCGTGGTTGATCAAATGGTTTTCACGTCTTGTGAATCAAAAACTATATGGCAATTATTAAAACAAAGCAATACCTATGTATATCTATAGGTGATCACAATTGGAGAAGTGGCCCTAGAAACTGACAGTGTTTTACTTTATGAATAAGAATATTTATTTGCAGGTATTTAGTTAAGTTACATTATGTACAGCATATCTCAACACTACTTAATCTTACTTGACAAAAAACCCCACGCAGAGAGTACCATCAGGACGACATTTTAGCAAACTATGGGTGCATCGTGAATTAAACAAATTAAATAATATCCTCACAGCTACTTAGCGAACTCCTATAACCAGTAGACACTGTAAATAGAAAATCTACAAGCCATGCCAAACTAGTTCTCAGATCAGCAATAAAACAGTACCTAAACTATAAGTAGCAGATTATAATCTACGGAAAGGACAGTTTATTGCACCTAGCTAGAATATCGCGAACATAAATGTCCGTCATAATTGATACTTTGGTCATAAAACGAATTCCTGCATTTCGGAAAATCGAGACGTATTAAATGTATTGACCGTGGCGGTTTATGCCACTGCCGTCTGAAGAAGGCACAGCTCATAAAACTTAATTGATTTACTTGCATTATTTATTCCAGACGATAATATAGCTCGTTACTTGTTATGTTATGGCTTGCCCGAACAGATTTGTCAGTTTACTGCATACCTTTGAGCTTGAGTGACGTGCGCACTTTATGATTATTTGCTCATTATGATAATATTGAAAGTTAAAACAACCACATAAGCATGTAATGTACTCAACATTTCAGCAGTTTGTATCTAAGTAGCTGTTTGAACGTTAAACCTTTCTTTTAAATTATTAATGACTTAATATCAGCATGAACCCTTCCAAAACCAATAGGTAGTAGAATGATAAAACATTCTTAAAAACAAACAGAATTTATTCGAGCGAACCAAATAAAAAGTACAATCGCAAAGAAAAACAATAGCAAATTGGACGTGCAAATAATAACATCTGTGGCATTCGGACTTTGAAAGAAGTTATCCGGCGACCAGGTTCCACGTAAAAGTAGCGGAATAAATACACCAGCGATATTTAGGAGTCGATAGATACATACAGTGTGGATGATACCACCCTCTAGGTATATGTGGTGAAAATACTTGAAAGTGTGCCAAATATAATACATCAATTAACAGTGTACATACCATGATGCAAAACCTTCCACGTCGTTCTTGAACACTTCATAAAAAAAGATTGCTTTTACTGAGAGCTATATTTTTTTAACTTTATATGAGGACAAGTTTTAGAAATTTCTTAGTTTCCGATCTCCAATTTTATTGTCCTGTTAATTTCTCATGGTGTATGCTGAATACTATAAGGACAGCTCTGTAGGTATCCACAAAGTACAGTCAAGCCAGAAAGTGGCACGTGCCGTCGGCGCCAGGTGCTCGAACCGCACGCCTCTAAATTTAACGTCTTTATTTGTGTTCGCGACTGTACACCCAGTGTTTTTACGCGCACTGCAAACCCACCCTAATTGGAAGGTGGCGATTTTAAAATAACAGCGATTATTTCTGGGCAACGAGTTATGTTTGCTTTGCTCACTGACTAATACCTTTACCTTGAATTTTGTTCCAAAAGGATAGAAGTCTTCTTAAGGTACTTTTTGGGAGTATTTGCGTTCAGTTTTCCCAATGAAAACACATGAAAATATTACAGGTGTATGTTGAGTAATTATTGGTTTTCAAACTATATTTTGCAGCGTAACAGCAATCGTAGCGTAGTGATTTCACTATCCCCAATTTCCATCCTGATCAATTATATGTAGAGGTATATGAAGTTAAAACTTACTCTAAACTCTCTAACTTTTCGCAATGTACAACGACGTACTTACCAGTCTACCTTTGAGTGGACAAACAAATTGTGCCCATATAAACAGCAATATAAAACTGCATTTTAAGTACTTATGAAACTTAAGCCGGACAAGCATGTAATATGTGACTGTTCCCAGTATTGTTCGTCGGCCGCAGCTGAAAGATGCCGATACAAAAATAACCGCATTTTGTTCACAACTTCTCCGTACTTTATTTTGGTTCTGTTGCACCTGGATGCACTTAAAATATAAATGCCCTTTGTTTTACCTTTAATTCTTGTAATAACAAATGTTCGTTTCCTGTTTTAAATGGTTGGAGTTGGAATTTTAAGTATGGAAGTGTGGCTTATTGTAGGTATAAGATTTTGGTTGAGTCAGGTATTGATAGCGGTATTGTAAGGTTTGGATATATTTTAGATATCTAATTTCATATGTTATAATTTTGAATGGTATAATAATTTGTTCAATTGATTCACCAAACGAAATAATTTAAAATGACATTTTCCGGTTGAAGGTAGCAGCTAGCAACACTTGGCAAATGGCGGGATTCTGAGCGGAGCACCGTACCGTGCGGTCGTGCAAGCGAGATTGTGTTGAAAAGAATAAAGATTGATAGTCTGTTGAAAGTGTTGACGTTTTCTTGGAGAGGAGTCCTATACCTTGGAGTGGAGTTCTTACATTTCAGAAGTGGGATACAGCGCAAATACTGCGTAAGTACACGTCTTCTATTTTGTTTAGATTATGCGTTAGCCATTTGAATTTGGAATTGACGTGTTGGATATTTTAAACAAATTATTATTTTATATCAATTTGGTGGGCAAATTCACGTGAAAAGGTTTATTTATTTCAAGGCACACCAACAACTTATTTACAATTGCTTACGCATATATAAGTTTACAATTGTTAGTCCTGTGTAAATAAGTCAGTTACAGGTGTGCACAACGCTCACTGAGAATAGTGTGGTCGGTTGCCAAAAAGCCTAGCCCTTAAGCCAATAGGTTGGCATAGAATTAATTTAATTTCAATGTTTTTGTGTCTAAGTTATTATTTATTTGGTGGTTAAAATACAGATACCATGCCGTTCTCTAAGATGATTTTTTTTTGGTTAAACCACGTTTTTACGGAAGTACCCTCAAATAATTTTAATCCTCGTTTTTATAAAACCACCCAAAAAACAAAATATATGTCGGAGACTGTCAATAGTACGGACACTAAACGTCACGCAAGCGCGCCCTCTGGTGGCGTTTCCGGTGAAACAACATTTTGGCGCGCTTGGCAGAGTAGTGGTGGTCGGCGTGGCGTCCGCGGAGCTCAGTCTTGGTCGAGTCGTCGTGCTGCGCACATCTCGATACTGCCTTTCGTTACGTGTAGTGTACCTAGTGTTAGTGCCTAGTGTTGTAGTACTGTTGTAGATCCATATTGTAAAGTGTGTAAAGTGTCTTTTGAAATTAAAGTGTAAAGGTTCTTCTAACCTAACAGACAGACATGTGTTGCTGGGGAGTTTGTTCCGCCACTTCTTCTCCCCAAGCCAAAACACATAGGAAGTGGCGAAGGGCGGGCGTTTTGGGGGCTGTCTTTTGTTCTGACTAATTTGAATAAACGTTTGACTTTTGAGTTCGTTTGAATTTTGAGTTTCTTTGAGTTATCTCTTTGCTTGATTACCCTAACTGATGTCGGACGATAGTGCCATCCTTGATGTTCGCCTCCGACATCAGAAGTGGGATGTAATCCGAATGCCCACATGTGTTAAGGATTGCCATGCCATTGTTCAAAAAGTGAAAAAGTGATGTGCTCGTTTGGAGTGATGTGTTTCGGCCGATGGTGGATTAGTTTCGAGAGAATTCGCCACGTGAAGACAAACTTTTTGGATTTCTGAGTGTACGATAGGCACATGCTGAATACCATGTTTTCCAGTAGGCAGAAAACAAAATAAGGAAACATCAAAATTTTGATATGGAGGTTATAGTAGAAAATTAATGAAGAATTTCAGCGAAGGTACAAGTATGGTAACCACGGTTATGGTAATGGTATCGATTTCCATTATGACATGTCAAACTAGTTATTGAAGGTACGCTGGAAAATTAACCGATTTATCTTCTCATTTTCATGTTTCAACAATGACGGTGATTATTGTGCAATATGGCGACAAAATTACTGCGGAGCATCTCGGCTGCCTGCCAGGAGCCTAACGTGTCATCGTGAGGTCGGAGTGTGGGTGCTCGTGCATCTCCGTGGCTGGCTTCACGTCCGCAAAAGCCTTGCTGAACTGCGCACCATAGCGATGTGCGCAACGTTATGCGCTATGAGTGGAAACCCGATAACATCTAAGGTGAACCGAGCCTGGAGAACAGGACGAGGTCCACTAGTCAAGCGGCGGGCGAGGTGCGCTGCAGTTGCTGTTTGAGCGTCATCCTCCCCGGATTTGTCGTGGAGGCCGTATGAGTTGCGGCAGGCCAGGACATCGCATGTCATCGCACAAGGTGAAAGCATTCTATTGCATTGAAAATGTTTAGATTGATCAGACAAACTTGACAATGACTAGCCTGTGTGGCAGCTAGGAGCCTGTGTGGCAGCTAGGAGCCTGTGTGGCAGCTAGGAGCCTGTGTGGCAGCTAGGAGCCTGCCTGTGTGGCAGCTAGGAGCCTGTGTGGCAGCTAGGAGCCTGTGTGGCAGCTAGGAGCCTGTGTGGCAGTTAGGAGCCTGTGTGGCAGTTAGGAGCCTGTGTGGCAGTTAGGAGCCTGTGTGGCAGTTAGGAGCCTGTGTGGCAGTTGGTAGCCTGTGTGCTACATAGTGGTCAGGAGTGGCCGAGGTTGTACTGTGCATACTGTGCTGTGTTTGTGTTGTTGCAGATTAACCCACGAGGACGTGGGTCTACGCAGGATGGCCGTGTCGGAGACTGTCAATAGTACGGACACTAAACGTCACGCAAGCGCGCCCTCTGGTGGCGTTTCCGGTGAAACAACATTTTGGCGCGCTTGGCAGAGTAGTGGTGGTCGGCGTGGCGTCCGCGGAGCTCAGTCTTGGTCGAGTCGTCGTGCTGCGCACATCTCGATACTGCCTTTCGTTACGTGTAGTGTACCTAGTGTTAGTGCCTAGTGTTGTAGTACTGTTGTAGATCCATATTGTAAAGTGTGTAAAGTGTCTTTTGAAATTAAAGTGTAAAGGTTCTTCTAACCTAACAGACAGACATGTGTTGCTGGGGAGTTTGTTCCGCCACTTCTTCTCCCCAAGCCAAAACACATAGGAAGTGGCGAAGGGCGGGCGTTTTGGGGGCTGTCTTTTGTTCTGACTAATTTGAATAAACGTTTGACTTTTGAGTTCGTTTGAATTTTGAGTTTCTTTGAGTTATCTCTTTGCTTGATTACCCTAACTGATGTCGGACGATAGTGCCATCCTTGATGTTCGCCTCCGACATATATATATCTCAATAGATAGCTAATTTGGCACAACTAGGTATATAAAAGGGTGTGATTTTTTCAGTTATTTTTACGATCAGAGATACCGTTTCCAAGATATTTACGATTTTGTCTATTCATCTAAGTATCCTATTATTTTGCTATTGTGAATAGATCTAACGTGAGTTATTTTTATGTGAGTTGCCAGACCAGACCATGGATGCCACCGGCAGCTGGACTCAGCACAGGCTGGAGATGCCGGAAAGAGAGTCGCCGCGAAGCAACCACACTGGCAGTCGAAGCGGAAGTCGCAGTCGACGTCTGGGAGAGCAAGAGGAGCGCGAGCCAGCAAAGATCAGCGCCGCACTGCCACGATGGGCACCAGGATGTCAACCAGGAACAGCAACCATCACGAAGGTTATGTAGTCCAGTTTTTACTACTAACGATCTTTTAAAGCTACTAAATTCCGTTAAACGTGTACCGTCGCATCGCCGTCTCAACCCATGGCTCAAGGCGCACCATCGAAACATTTCGATTTTAAAAACATATTGAATGATTTTAATCCGGCTACTAAAAATCAACGCATGGATGTTTGGCTTAGAAAGGTACGAGTGCGCCTCGGCCGATGGTTGGGACGACAAATGACGTACCGACGACCAAACTTGATATGAGAGTTTAAACTCTAAACTATTTACGTGGCGGGAGTGTCAGGAGAAATTACTTAGTGCATTCCATGTGAACAAATTATGGTCAAACCCTGGAGGACATGCTTAATAACTTCCCTGTCCCATGAGTCATATGTGATACACACCGATTGTCTTACTATTGTCTGCTTCGTAGACTGTGAAGTGGTTAAACGTAGAAGTAGATGCTACGAACGAACCTATTTATGATTAATTATTATGAAAAACTTGCCGAATCAGTGCGATATCACGGGAAAACGAGCTGTAGATTGCATTAGCATTACCCACAGAATCAGTGATCGGACTGTGAAATCTAATGCACTTGCTTTGCGAGATGCCTGACCAGTTACTTCAGTCCTTGATTAACAATAAAGAATTTTAATTGTAAGCAGAAGAAGGACATCCTTACCTTCAATGTCCTAAGCCTTTTATCCGATGCGATAAATGGAAAAGTAGGTCACAAAACCGACAACTGTTTCAGTAAACAGGATAGATCTGAGCTTTTTATTATTATTCGTGTCAACTATGGTTTATTTTAAATAGTGTATATATTGAAATTAACGAAAATTAAGTTAGAACGCCAAAAATATAACTAGAAAAAAATAATATCTGAATACATGATGGAAAAAGCTGTGTGATCACTTCCAGAATGTGACTCTATTGAGAATGGTATCAACAAAAAATTACACAAAGTATTATTAATATTTTTATTACTAATTAAAGAAAACAATCTTGTCAAAAGAAAAAAAAAACACAAATTACGACAATTCTTTGAACGTTTTATAACAAAAATCAAACTTTCAGTTATGTGACTTTTGATGCACATCGGATATTAATTTTTAAAATATTAAGCTATAATAAAAATACATTTCTGCAGTGATCCCTAGTTATGAATCAAAATTAAATTCCTGTCCATCGAGCGAAAACAGAACAAAACAGTGTTTTATAAAGAGTTTTAAATATTTTTTGTTTAAAATAGAAAACAGGGACAGTCACACCACTGAACGCCTGAAAAGGATAAAGCTTCATCTACATGGACGCTATTATTATAATTATGTAATATTCCAGATCAACATTTAATAATAATCAAGAAATACTATATCTTTTAAATAATGGAACAAATAATTACAAAAAAATATTGTACCTCGTTTACATAAAGATTGTAAACATGAATAAAATAAAATTGATCCCCACAGAAAACTATTATTCTGAATTTCTGAAACAACATCACTGTTTCCATGTATACTTAACTTTATAGGATCAGTCATGTTGTGACTTTGAGCTCAGCCCGTATGTGACCATAGATTTGGTCACAAAACGGAAGTCACATTTTCATACTTGCCGATTAAAAAGAAAATTATAAATAATTATTTGTGGTTCTTTTCCATTTGATGTCATTTTAAAAAGTAACCGAAAGAAATGGCGGTTTCTAGAAATAAACAGCAATCCTAATATTTGGTTACGCTGTAGTAAAATTCAAACACATATCTGAACATAAATTCCGTTCTTGTATAACAAAACGTCTTCGTTCCTCAAAGTCCTTTTGACTTTAATAGTAAAGTAAAAGGCAGTAATATGTTTAAGTAGTTCCTGTTTCAAAGTATTAGGACCCAAAAATTGTGGCTTAAAGTACTATAAAATGCGGTCACAATACTGAATGTTCAGGGTGGATCAAAATTTTATACGTTTTTTTATGTAAATAAGCCAGAAATGAATTACAAATGATTTGATGAATATTAGTAAATGATGACGAATAACCTATTAATATTTTTATAAAATGATTATCGATATTTTGTTTTCTTTTATTGATGCGAGATAAGGAATTGTCCATAAATTGATTTTTGTCATTGATTGTTTAATATCAGGTGGGTACCAAGATTTTATTCCTTAGAAATGTCAAAAGGTTAATATTTAAGTTTACTTACTTCCTTTTATGTATTGTTATGTGTTGTTAAGCATTGTTAGTTATCCATGATATTCCTTTGAATTCGAATGAAGTCTTTAAATTAAGATGACACATGTAATTGATTGAGTAATGATGATCTTTTGAATTATGCGAGAAATGAATGGTTCGCTATTTAGATTGAGTGTCTGTGAGAAATGAAGGGTTCACATGACAATCAATTTTCAGTTGGATATGACCTTGCGATAAATGAATGACTCGTTTTGGTCATATAAATGTGAAAATGAAGGGTTCACATTTTATAGTCTCGCGAGAAACGAAAGTTTTGTGGGAGCATAAATTATTAAGTAGGCTGTAAATAGTTTATTGTCTCAAAAAAGATACACACAAGAGAAAACACACATCAGTGATTACAAATTTTCACATGTACAATAATTTCGTGAACACTGGTACCCAAAGTAAGATTTAACTTGTGGTATGGGTACAGGGGCTCTCGTTATTAATTTCCACAGATAGTTAACGTGAAAGTTAATCGTAGTGAATCGTAGATTAGATGTAGAAATGGTATGGTGGGATCGCTGGGTTCCGTGGATCTAGGTTTAACATGAGTTGAGGTAAACGCGGTTGTTTCTTGCAAGGTCGTTAACGATAATTTGTTAGACACACCAATTCTTATCGGGCAGACGTTTACCGAGCAGCCACTTCTAGTTATTTAGAAGGATTTTAATGAGCTTAAATTCTCAAACCACCGAAATGTTCGGATGATAGCAATAATGATATAACGGTTACAGTCAGTAACTCTTTTAAAGTAGAGTCACCGTTTCACGCACTCCATTTAGACCACTTGGGGCCTTTTGTGAACTCAACATTTGGGTATACTCACATACTGGTGGTAGCTGATGTTTTAACAATATCGTATTTATTAGAGCCGTTAGGAACACTAATACACAGAATGTTATCAAGGTCTTAAATGATATATTTGATACTTTTAGGACGCCCATCCGTTAATAAGTAATCGCCGTAGTTGTTTTACTTCACATGCGTTTAAAAGGCTTTGTCTGGATAAGGGCGTGAAAAATGTTTGAACGCGGTGGCTTATCCGCGCTCAGACGGACGAGTGGAGCGATATGGTCGCGCCAAATTGGAGGCATTAAAGGCGCAAAACGTGGGCAGTGACGAAAGAGAATGGGATAGTAAGGTGGGGAAAATCCAGTGGGGTCATAATGATAGCTTGCAGAAGACCATAGGTCCGAGGAGGTGAATGAATGGTGAAATGAATCCCATATTAAACGAAGTAGCCCGGGCTTATGATGTTGATCATGATATTGAATTAGTATTATGATAAGAGTGGAAAGCAGGCTGGAATTTATAGTAAAGGATTTGGTCAAGTGACTAAAATGAATTTGCAGAATGACGGTAAAAGTTTAAAGCTTTTAGAGTTACGAAGGTCTTAGGCAACAACAGGTAGAGACTGGTTCCTGTCCTAGTACTTTAGCGTACGCGTACGCCTAGTGTGTGCGCAACGCTGCCGTGACTGTGGATTGAATGCGTCTTTTGATTCATGCGGAGTCACTGGGGGTGAACGATGACGGCATTGATTGAGTGTATAAATCGAGTAATGATGGTAGTGGTGATGAAATGTAGATAAGCGTTTTAAAAGATATAATATTATGTGATTATTTATTGCGAAACAGATGTATAGATTAGATTAAATTAGTTATTTTCTTATAATACATTCACAGATTATTTTGATTTAATTGTTTTTACCGGATACTTGTTCATTGTATGAATTTAGTATTGTTACAGATATCGCTCCTCGACTCTAAGAAGTGATTGGTTTAAAGATTCGAGAGAGAAATTCGTCACGAGTCGTCGAGAATTGACTGGTTCGAAGCACATGCAGATGAGTTTTTGGTGTAAGTCCTTTAGAAATGAATGGTTAAAGGCATTCTAGTTTCTCCTTCAGAAATGAATGGTTGAAGGAGTTCGTCTAGTTGAAACCCTCAAAAATGAATGGTTGAGGGATAGGAAGTCCTCGAGAATTGATTGGTTCGAGGCACATGATGAGTTTATGTTGTAATTCCTTCAGAAATGAATGGTTGAAGGAGTTAGCATTAGTGTTCTGGCTGTGGTGTCTCAATCAATATATTTATGCCAATATAATATATGTAAGGCTTATTAATGTTAATGATTATTTCACAGATACAGTGTTGTTTTTTTGTTTTAATTTTTGTGAATATAATTTGAAACGATGTTGAATTGTATAAGTTGTAATTCAATTATAATTAAATTGTAATAGACAGCTGTGTTGCTGGGAAGTTTGTTCTTCACCACTTCTTCTTCCCAGCCATAACACTAGGAAGTGGTGAAAGGGGGGCGTTTTGGGGGTGCTGTCCTTTTATGAATTTTGTAAAATATCGCTATTGGCCAAGTGTTAGCCCACCTAGTACGTGTATGGGGACATACACGAGGTCAGGATGGACGAGTGTAAGGTTTGGATATATTTTAGATATCTAATTTCATATGTTATAATTTTGAATGGTATAATAATTTGTTCAATTGATTCACCAAACGAAATAATTTAAAAATGACATTTTCCGGTTGAAGGTAGCAGCTAGCAACACTTGGCAAATGGCGGGATTCTGAGCGGAGCACCGTACCGTGCGGTCGTGCAAGCGAGATTGTGTTGAAAAGAATAAAGATTGATAGTCTGTTGAAAGTGTTGACGTTTTCTTGGAGAGGAGTCCTATACCTTGGAGTGGAGTTCTTACAGTATGTTCATGAATTTAGATGAGATAGGAGCTATTTCATTGTTACCTCACTTCTAAATACTTACTTTGTGTGGTATTAATAATCTTCCTCAGCTTATTATCTTCAGGTATGTAACCGAATCCTTGTGAACATTTATTTTCTTATTGGCCTTTTTGGTGATTTGATCAAAAGCAAGTGTGCACGTATAATTGAATATTTGTACTATAGACACATTATGCGACATCATAGAAAATGACTTGCTACTTTTTTTCTTTTTTATCAAAAACATAAATAAATAGAAACCAGTGTTAGCCAAGGTAGCTGCATCACGTAATACGTTCGTTCACTTTACAGTCTCGGAGATCAGATAGCAGCTAATTCCCAGTAAGTAAATTACCAACGTTAGGATGGCAACCCCAGCAGTAATTACACGGACCGCAGCGTCTTATCTGAGAAATACTTTTCCTTTTAACGCACCTAAGTTCACGTTTATCAGGTAAAACTTTAGCGGGCAAATTGAAAATTTTACGAGTGGTAGGGTATGTTCGAGTGGGAGCGATTTCTGAGGTAGTAAGTAGCTCTCTTAGTTGGATTATTCTTATGACAAAATGCTCTCAAAGTTCTGGTCAACTCACGGGTTCAACTGGGTGCACTAGGTACCTAAGTATGTTCTTTTTAATTCTTTTGTATTTTGAGTAGAAAAAAAAGCAAATGATTAAGTGAGATCTGATGGAACTAGATTTAATAGTGACATCGCTTTAATTTATATCACCACTTTTTGATTATTTAAACGAAATGAATGGCTTAAAATAATGAAATATTTACCTAATATGTATGACGTTAACAGAAAATTTAAGTCTTAAATATACAGCAAGGAAAATACGGGCATCTACTGCTCGCTGAAAGTGGCACCACACCCGATCCGAGTATCAAATTAATTGTGTTATCAAGTATTAATTTGTTCTTCTATCTCGGAAGACTTTAATCACCACGAATTTTGATCCATTTTGTGTTTATTATTTCTTGGAATTTCATTAGGTACGGTTTCAGGAACAATTTCACAAAAATTGCAATGAAATTATGTACTTTTTTGATAGTATTGTTTTACACAAATAAAAGTACAGCATAGTTTACTAAATTACTTATGTTTCTTTTTTTTTACTTTATAGATTTAGGTAGCTACTCTCTAAATCCTGTTTCAGTGTCATATAAAAACATACATTGCCTTCGGGAAAACATTTTGTTCAATCACAATCTATATCGGATTTCCGTTTATGATATATTGCACCATACCTTTAATAATATCAAATAAAAAATGGAAAGAGTTGTGCGCTGCGTGGGAGTAATGTGTAATGCGGTAGGTACATTGTTGATTGGCCAATTAAAGTAATCGCGTCATATTGCACGAATCTAATTGGCTACAATAGACAATCCCAACACTGCACTACCACATCTATTCTCCGATCAAAGCTCTCCAAATTATTTCCACCGTTTATTTGATAACAACTATTAATTAAATCCGATATATTTATGTAAATACGAGTATACAAATACACGTAAATGCATTCAAAACACGGCGGGCGAATATAAACGGGAACACAAACGTGAGAAACGCCTGTTGGAGAGTAAACAGTATTATTTTAAAATAATGTCTCACAGCTGTACGAATTATAATAACGTGAGCATGCGAATTATGCGAAACGTACCAAAATGTATGCGCTCAGTCTTGGAAGTCATTCAACGATCTCACCGTTTACGGTGTTTACGGTTTACGGATTATAATGTTTTTTATTATAAATATTTTGAGGTGAAAACGTTCTTTATTAGAATGCGATAACAAGTATAACATAATATCATAGGTAGGTACTCTATATTTTCTATTGTTAGGACGCACTATATTTCTGATTTTAAAAATCATCACACAAAATGGTGTCACACGATTTTGTTTTTCGCGGTTTTTCCGCATCCCATGGGAACTTGTTCTATCTGATTAAAACTAATAAATAAACAACATAACAACAAGCATATTTTATTCAAAATCAAGGACAGTGACAGAACAAATTAATTAAAAATATATTAAATTTTTGCTGTAGTGTGATAAACTTAAGTTAGGTCTTCGTTACAGAGGTCCGGTATGAGTGATCGTGGTATTGAGTACCTTATGTCTCGTGGGACTAGAGAAGGGTCCCTCCCTGGTCTTCGTGAAAGCCTTCACCCTGATCTCGTAACAGACTCTTCTCTTCAAGTTGCGGAAAGGCGCATAAGTGTCGTTCGCTGGTACTGTCACTATCATTGGTATCCCGTCGGGCAGGATATCATCGTCCATTTTCTAAAAATAAAAGTATAAAGCTGTTAAGTCCCAAAAATACCGGGAAATACCATTCAACCACTTTTTACTGATAATTTGGTATCTCCTACTAGCCGCTTTCATTGCTTTGTCAATAAACTTACCGGTTCATTTTCAATTTCTTCTAGTTTACCAGTAAGATAGTTCATTTCCATGGTTTTCCACTGCTTAATCTCCCATAAGTAGGCCTGCAACAAAAACAACTAAAGGTATATATCGTCACACAATCGTCATCATCATCTTTAGTTGTCCCACGGTAGGGCACCGGCCACTGGGAAGTCACGAAAATCTTACGATATACTTGGGCAATTGTACGGCCAAAATCCACTCCAACAAAAAATGTGATAAATGAAGAACCGTCCTACCGATTTTGTGCGTAACTTAACATAAACCATCTTCAAAATAGTCCAAACAAAGCCTAAACATTTACTTTGGATAGTTCGAGTTATCACGAAAACTGGGGTAGGTAATTTTTTATAAATATGGATGCTGTACTCACCGTATAACCTATGACAGGATCTTCTGGATCATCGCTGACCACTTTATCCCAACTGAAATAAAATGCTACAGTATCGCCATCCGTTGATAATGACATGTACACTTTTGGAGCCTTCAGTCCCGTCACAGGCTTCGTCTCATCCAGAGGAACACCATGGCTGAAACTTGCTAGCAAAAAACTCACTAATACTAAAGCAGTCTTCATTTCATTAATTGGTTTGACTTAATTTATTTTGGTTGGAACGTTGTTCTTATTTGAACGGAACGGATAAAGTGCGTGATTTTTTACAGATAATTTATTTATATCTTAATATGTTGTAAAGCTGTGTTTACATAGAACGATAGGATGTTTAAAATTTTTAGATTTGTAGCATATAATCTTTTCAATATTTCATTGTTTCTCTCAATTGCAGAATAGCAAGGATTTTATTTCCCATGACTATGAAAATTAGACATGATTCAATACTCTTTATTTCGTAGTAGAATTTTGTTGAAATTGCCACAAAAAATCGTTCGAATCTTTGATCTTAGTTCAAGCTGACAAGTAACAGACAAGTAACTTTTTGAGACAAACTTACTGACAAATTAAAAAGAAAATTGACTGTGAAGTAGACCTTTTAATATTACTCACGAGGTTTAGTATATTGGCTGCGGCCACAAAACAGATAGTCATCGAGATAAGTATTTTCGAGGAATAGGTATGTAGTTACTGGTAAATTATTAACATAATATATTGAGTTTTGACAGCTAATTAATATTATCTATCAATTCTGAATAGTGAAGGTGTAGGTCAAGAAGATAACGTCCATAGTTTAATGGTCAATTAATAAAACAACATTTTGTTTATGTACCTATATAGTTGAATACCACACACCGTCCATAAAATCATAGTCGCTAATATTTTTTTGTCGGCTAATCTTTGAAACATACATTTGCACAAACGCAAAAAGCCAACCAAATATAAGCTCACACCGCATACTCCAGTGCAGTACAAATGACCTAATTCGTAAACAAATTAGCTCAATCACCAATATAAACAAGATTAGACAGGCATCATTCACACCTCACACAAAGTATTGTAGGCGGGCGGCGAGGCTCGCGCGGCACGCCGGCACGACGCGCGCCGCACGGGCACGCCGCGGGCACGCAGCGGGCACGCCGCGGGCACGCAACGACCGCGCGCCGGCCACGCGACGACAGCGCGAGGTGCTAACGATTTATCGCTGCTAAATTGTTTTGAAAAGGTGAACGCTAAATTAACCGTAGATCTGGATCAAGTTGAAATACGAGTGTTTGTGTGTTACTATTATTGTGGCGAAGTGGACTGGAATACCGGTAAGTCGCCGGTGATAATTTACTCGAATTGTTACGAATCAAATAGAATACTTAGTTTTAGTCCTCGGTCCGGTTGGCCGGCGTCCAGCGGTGGAATGCGATACTGTCCTTTGATTGAGCGAAATAAGATGATTTTGCAGTACCTACTGGCCTGTTACGTGTACTGTACTGTTTAGTCTGTGTGCCCAAGATTAATATAATAATCATCTCTCTCATATTAAGAATAATAATCATCACCACGGTGCAAAGGGTCGTAAACACCACAATGACTATAAACTGTCTAGAAAACGTTGAATCCCACACAAACAATGCCCTTTAAATAGCAAAGTAAGTTTGATACATCAATTCACAGTACGTGGGTATTGGATTTACGTCTGAAATGACCGAGAAAACTTCATAAACTTCAGGAAATTCCAACGGTTTCGCCTAGTTTCCAATAAACCGTGAATTCATTGGATAAACTAATCAATTGCAGACGTTTCATAAAAGCCCACGTAGGCCAGGTGGCGAATCGCCATTAAACATCGGATGGTAATAATAAAATCTAATCATCGTTAGGCAAGAAATAAATACTATGAACAAAAATAAACATGTACCGGTATCGGCGCGCGCGCAGCTGTAAATTACCTGTTGGTTCCACTGAAATGTTTGATGCGTTTGCGCTTGATCGACATGCGTACATTGAATGAAATGTCTTGATACTTTAAGATTGAATTAATTAAACTATGTCCTAAGTAGAGTACGTTATTTTTGTCATCTCCAAGGTCATTTATATCTGCTCGTAATGAAACCACTGTTATACGATTGAATTGCATTTTTTTTACACTCAATTTGCAGCAACTTTTGGGAATTCATTACACATTATGGATAGAGTAAATACTCTATAATCTGTAATCACTTTATTCAAACTATTTCAACGTCATCGAAACGTAAACTTACGTACGTAAAATGATTGAAATCAATTTTTCACAAAATATTCTCTTCATAACTGAAATAAAATTCTCAATTTTCATCAAGAAAATAGTTTTTCCAAATGATCAAGACTAGGCATTCCTAGTAGTACATGTAAACGTTCGGGCCATGTGTTCGACGTCGGTGCGCGCGCCGCAATTCGGTCGCAATCACCATTACCTGCGCGCACGTGTATTTTTATATGCGCTATTTTAACGCTAAACCAACATTCAGATCGATGGATAAACTTTTATTACACACATTTTATACATATAGGTCGGTAATATAGAAAATTCAGTTTTATATGTTTTGGAATCTGAAGATTATGATCTGAATTTAGATAATTTTGGGTTTGTTTATGTTTATATTCAAACATTTTCTATAGGTTTTTGCAATGCGTGAAACATCTTTTACAAAACGCAACAAAAGGGATCAAAACTTATCCACGTTAGCACTTATTTTGGAAAAAATCATAAAGCCTTCGTATCTTTCACAAGAAACAGAACTAAAAATATTATTCGTGCCACACGCTTACACATTCCTTAAACCAACACATACACATATGAAACACAAAAGAAAATAACAATCACAGCTAACACCAGCACAATACCCATAACGCGTCGTTATCTTCTTTCTCCAGCGAAGGTAATCAAGTAAACAAAGTAATGCTTATCACCCACATTGTAACTTCACCTGCCGTATCTGCCACATAAAGGGGGAACTCGGTTCAAATGTGAGCCACTTAAAATTTGCACTTACACTCCTTATTATTAACCGTTGATGAAGTTCTAGGGATGGGCGTAGTTGAAGTTGTCGATAGACTTCATGGGAGCTTTGGATTTGGCCTGTAGAGAAGTTTTAGCCACTTCACTGTCCACGAAGCAAGCTCAATAGTTAAGCACTCGGTGTGTAACACATATGATTCATGGAACAGAGAAGTTATATAAACAAAATTTAATCACAATATTTTAATATAACCCTTTTATCCATCATCCATCATCAGCCTATCGCAGTCCACTGCTGGACATAGGCCTCTCGAAGTGCATGCCACTGAGATCGATTTAACCCTTTTATAATAAACTTAAAAATTTGGTGAGAGTGAGAGTGTCTGCTGAGACTGAAATGAGATCTTACTAGAATCAATATGAAAACCTCAATAAATGGTACGATGTTATATTAGTTGACAGGTTAGTTAACTACTATCTATTCAGTTGTACACGATAATAACATCGTAATAATTCATCGACAGCACCACATCACTGATACATTAGGGTTGTCGCGAAATGAAATTATACAAAGATTCACCTACACTTGCAATAACACACTGATTATTTCTTGCAAATTCTTGCTGCTGTTCACACGAGCCATATTCTGCCTTATTGTTTATGAAATAGGGTGGAGATGGGGTGAATTTAATATGTTGGTGTTTAGTAAGTTAAGACAACCTGTTTCACAAGTGCGCTAATCCCTTTTATCTTGAGGTGACGTGCGCGGTTTATTATTTCGCTTCAGATATTTTGTTAATACTCTTAAACGATGTTGTATGAATAACTTCGGGATGCGGCTTCTGGCTTTGTTGAGTTAATTTTGTGTATCACTGATGAATTTGTTTTGGTTTTCATGGAAAATAATAAGCCATAATGAATTTCTATGTCTAAAATTATTTTTATTAAAGTGTATGTTAAATTAACAGTGTTTTAATATGTAACATATGCGTTAGTTTCATAATGATAATGGAAACTTTTATTTACGTTCTCACGAACGTTATTAAGCAACATAGTATACCTAGCCAAATGACAAAAGAAAATTTGAAACAGTGAAGGAAGCCTCAAATAAAAATAATACCTACGTTAAAACTATTTATAAATGAGTTGATGTGTTCAATCCAAGCGTTTAAGACGTCGAAAGCCTATAGAAACATAACTTCCTGCAATAAACTATTTTCACAAGAAACTAGAACAAGTGAAATAAACTATTCTAGCAATACCAGTAAACGTTATTACCTCGTCCTGGTACATTACTCACAATAGTGATATTTCAAGCTATTAAAGATGATAATTAATATCGTCGTGGTTACAATGTATCACGGGCCGGTTGAAACACACATACGACAAATGTCAGGTAACGGCCGTATATCACGTTCAAATAGAATTTAAGTCCACGACAATGTAATAAAAGTATTATGTGTTTGTCGGTTTGTGATAAATTAGGTTTTGTAGTTTATGGACTATCGCTACGGTATTTACAGTATTTCTTATGTATTAATCATCAGTATGATTTTGTTTAAAATGCAAGTTACGGATAAAATAAATGTTAACTATTTTTATAGTGTCTTGGTTGACAAGGTTCCATTAATGGATGTAAATCAGCATAATCTTACAATAATGAAAACAGAATTAAGTGACTTTAATTAGCCCATTTATCTTTTCAATAAAATCTTAGTTTACACTGAAAACCAGTGAAAAATAGCTAACATTAATCGACTGTTATCGATTCACAACAAATGAGCATCAATCTCCAATCTAGGCACTACATGAATTATTTAAATCTGAGTCACATGCTAAGCCGTGCTAACTTGCTAACCTGTTGATTTAATTGTCGATTAGTCTTCATTAACCGGCTCAAACGGGCTCAGCCCTAATAGTTACTAATAGTATGTCCCAACACTACAACGGACCGGCTTAGGGCTGTCACGCCAAACTTATTGCCTACCAATGTAAAGCAGGTGGTAGGTTATGGAACAAAACATTGGCTATTGTAGACTTTTTGTTTTTTTGATACTACGATTTGTAGTGTGGATAGATGGATGCAACATTGTTGCTTGATTGTTGTATTTGTAATGACAAAACGGCACACCTGTTCCATATGACAATCTTTTGTCCGTCCCGTGTAGTGGGGAATTGGTTTCCTATGTGAAACTAATTGCCTATATAACAATTCATTGAATACTGAATGCCTTGGCTCGGCCTAAAACCAGGCTTGCATCCGCGAATTACCATTAAACGTGTGAGACATCTTGCAATTCACCAGTGATTGCATTTGAATGATATTAATGGTTTTTAACAAGCTTTACAAGTTTGTGAAATGAATGTACTGAAAGTGAAACCAGATCAACGTCGCATACAAAGCTTACTATAACATCCTTTTTTCCCAAGCTCAACTAAAATAAAAACTCATTAAACAAATAGCTAAAATTATTTTCAACCTCCGCAATAAGCGAGTCACTACCAAATCTCATAAACAGCAAATAGCCAACTAATAACCGAAATAGCCAAATAGCCAGGTGCGACAAACACTGGGACGCGTCGACACTCCCGTTATGACAGTCACCACATTACCGACAACTGTTCGTAATAGTCGCACGTTATACAAACGCGTCGTAAAGGTATGCTCCGCTGTGATTGCATTGTGAAGTAAATTAATTGGTTTAGAAGGGGAAAAGGGTATGAATATGACAAGAAAGTTCGTGGAAATCTATTCTAATATTATAAACCTGTATGTTTGTCTGAAAATCTTTTCTTAGGCAGCCCCTTTATCGATTAAATGGGCTACTTTTTATCCGGGTGCGTGAAGTAAAGTGGTTCTCACGAGAAGCTAGTTAAATTGAAATGAGTATTGGTGAAGATTATGTGTTAATCCTGAACAAGAAGAATCTTATGTGTTTCTGTTTATTTCATCTGTAAACAGTATAAAGCGATTTAGTGAAAATGGTACCAGAAGTCAATACTACTTACAAAAATAAATATTTCATTCAGCCAATTGATTTCAATTTTAATTAACTTGTTTACCCAGCATTCCGATAGAACTTTATGCGTCTAGAAGTTGGTAAAAGCTAATTCGCCATAGGATCAGGTGCTAGGAACATTCAGATGCTGCAGACAGACACAGTATCAGCGTTTAATGTGAGCGTGGCCACATTACCGGCAACTGTTGGTAATAGCCATGCTATTTATGATGTAAAGGTGTGCTGCGTTTACACGTCGACAAGAGGTAGAGGAAAGTGAGTTAGGCAAGTCGTATTTGAAATCTGCTGAGCGTTGATTACAGTAGGTACCTATAGTTTAGAAAATCAAATTTAATTAGTTTTGTGATGGACGTGTTAGTCGGTGGTTATAATTTTACACTATATTCTGATATAATTCTGTATGACGATAAACGTTATAAGTGTTGTCTAGATAACCGCATTAATTTATGTGATAATCTGGATCAGGATTGTTGAACGTATAATATGTAATACGATTGCCTACGATTGAATTTTATAACAATAGTTTTCGTTTAGTTATGAAATAAAATTTTATTTTCCATATACGAGTACTGGCTCCAGTAGACTCGACAGCTAGAAGGCAGCACCAATAAACGGCAGGTATTTACGACACTGCCTGCGTACGCCGCCATCATTGTTTTGTATTGCATTCAACTGTTTAACCTACAAATACAAATATTAGTTCAAGTATAATGGCGTTGTAATTCGATTTGCTTCTGTTATTGTGCGAAATTGAATCCGTATTGTCGCATATCTTGTTGTTTGTGTTAGATCTACGGTTAGTTTAGCGAGTTATATCAGTTAGGTCAGTGAAGGAATAGGATGAATTGGTTAGGTACTTGAATACTTCACAGCTATCGTGCTTATGAAGAAGAAAATTAATGGCTGCTACTTACAATTTACTACAATAACTACTGCGTAATGTTTTGAGTTAAAAAAAATAACTTTTTAGATTGCAGTGAGTTTTTCGCTACTTCCATTCCCTCTCTTTCTCTTTGCAAGCAGCAGTAACGTTGATCCCTTGGCAGAACATATTATTTCAACTTTTGAGACTTTCAAAAAACTACAGGATTTTTCAACCACAGTCTACCAACCGTTGGTCGGCCAATACATCAATGAACCAGTACACCGGGCAACACAAGTCGCGCCTTCACCGCGTACATTCGCCGAACATTGGGTGCTGGGTGACAGTGGCGCGCCGTACACGAACACAATGCTACTTCCCTGTTGTTGTTGGCTGGCAGAATGCAATCTGACTCCCGCGATGTATTGCGAATGTTGCACCGGAGTGTGGAAGAGGATTTTCTTTCAGCTTCTACCAGTTGTTCTACCCGCATCCGGTGGCAACTAAGACTTCGTGCACCAGAATAAAAACGATTGCTTGAATGTATTAATCTCAGAAATCACTAATTGCATTTTAAAAATACATATTCAAGTGTTAAATCTACCTATTGTGGAAGACTAAAGGTAACTTTTATTGTTGGTTTTTTGGAGATGTGGGTGAGACTGCTGGTGGAAGCTACTTTTAGGATAAAACGGAGTAAAATCGATGAGAGAACTATTTTCTTTTGTGTTAAAAATAACATAATTAATTTACTAGTATTGTAAATAATTATTCACTGAACAGTTATTTTGTTTTTCTAAAGTACTGAAACATTTTAGCAGAAACATAAGAAGCGCAATTACTTCGTCAAACGTAACTATCGTCAATATTATTATACAAGCTAAAGCCTGTGCTACACTACGCGGCACAAATCGCACTCGCTCGCGACAACGACAAGCGATTATATTTAGCTCTCAACACCTAGGAAGTTCATTAAGAAGACGCTATGTTGTTAATGCGCCCTGACTCTAATTGAGCAGTTTGTCGCACTCGAGTCGCACGCGCGAGCGAGCGAGTGCGTTCATGACTTTATGGCTATGTGTGCACTTGCCCTTAAGTGAGTGTACTTTAAATATGTTCACGTAAGTGCTGTAAACTGATTTAGAAATAGTTACCTTGAAAGGTTGGTAGGTGTTTAATTCCTACTTATATGGTGGATTTTAAAATTTATGTACATACGTAGGTACGAGCTCATCTAATAGCTACCGAGTTATTCCAAGATAATCTGAATTTTGATTGTCTTAATGTATTTTAACAGAATCATGATTTAATAAGCCTTATGTAAGTTACAGGTTTCAAGAACTCTGAACAAAACCCTCAACTAAAATCCCATACCTATTGAAGCTTAAATCTGAAGCAAGTCCCGTAAATCGTTGGGGCTATAAAATATGCATATAAATTATATATTATAATATAAAACATGGAGTGCAGTCTAGCACAGTGATGTATAGGCGCAGGGCGAAGTGGACTCATTTGCTATCCAGATTTATGTGGTTACCACACCTAATATCGGTTTTAAGTCCGGTTTTAGAAAATGAGATATGCTGTGTAAATCTTCCTTGTTGTTTGTACATCGAATTAAACTGGTCTAATGCTTACCTAAATCTTAAACAGTTCTAAATAACAAAGGCCTTGGGACTGTAAAATTATTTGTTTGTTAAAAAGATAGAGATGCTCGAATAACATTATCCGGGTGTCGCGGAAATCCAAGGAAAGCAGCTAGTAAGAAATATTAACCAACTTATCAACATTGTTATGACACGTGATTCGTGAACTTCATAAAATATTTTTTTTACACACTGCTGAAATTAACAAGTTATAAGAAAACTAGAACAATGATAAAGCTCACATAAAAATAAAATATTTTGAGTAAATCTTTTCATTAAAATAAAATAAAGAACTGACAACACTTCTCGTCCCACATAATAAAACAATAAAATATTCACGTAGCGGTCTCGGGAATTACTTTTATTTTCATCTCTATTATAATTGGGCTAGTCAGGTCTGTCACGAGTCGACCATTTTACAGCGCTTGACTGGCTTGACTGAAAGATATAAGTATTTGCTATTATAATAGAGATTATAACTCAAACATTGCAATAGGAGATACCTATAATATAATCAATGGTGAGAATAGAAATAAAGCTTGAAAAGCAATATCAAAAACGCTTTACGAAGTGTATATTTCAGTAGACCTAAAGTTTATGAGATAAAAACGTAACAGCAAAATAATTTTTTGTTTCAAAAAAATTTTAATTTTAAAATCCACTGACGCCACTCATAAAACAAGTCGACTTTGTCTCTCAATATCTAATTAACGAGAGCGGGAAACACGACATACGTAATATTTTACAACTTCCTTCAAGAACTAGCGAAAAACATCTTTATTACTACCGCTTGGCAAAATGAAATATTTACAATAGTTAACACACGTATTGAATTTAATATTTAATTTCTACACTTCTGTTTTGAATAAGTTGGCATCTTAAGAGCATTAAAACTTTTTTTATAGCACTTCATACGGTATTATCATGATAGGTAAATAATATCCACACTAAAAATTCTTTAAAATATGAGAAAACCAAATATTTGTGCAAGTATTACTTTTGACCCACTACTACTTTTAAACTTTGCCCTAATTTGAAGTGAAAAGCCCTTAATATTTAGCTTAGGCAACAAAATTAACATGGCAAGTTGAGCTCGAAGCTGAGTAAAATCCGCTTATGAGCGAGCGATACAGTGCACTTTACGTAGAAGTTAGTAAAAAACTAAAAGTAGGGGATTTAGCGGCTCCCCGCACGCCTAAGGTGCGGTGTACACGTGAAACCACTCAGATCGCCATTAGTCGCATGCTGCGCGTGTGTAGCGCTTAACGGCACATTGTCAAGCTTATACGGGTATTTAGTGTTTTAAAATAGGTACTCAACTGTCCAAAGCTATATTTAGGCATTGAAATCTTTATTTTCACAGGCTCACGATACAAAAATCTTTCGCTAATCATTCATCAATTATCGTTTCCAAAAAACATTTAAAAAGAATCAAGGATATGCCACCAATAAACATGTCGGGCCACGAAATGAGCGGGAAACGCGCGCGACAAATAACTTTAACGAGGATATGTAATGAAGCCAATTACGGCGGGGCGTCAAGTGAGCTGCGTTTTGTTTTGACAAAACGGTGAAACTTCGATGATTATTTTGTTAGGACAAGTTTATAATGGTGGTGTTAGGATAAAGATTTTACTGAATTTATGAAGATAGTGGTTATTGGTAAGGTGAGATTACAGACATATTGTTAGAGACAACATGAAAGCTTATTGAGATATTACTATTTTCTTTGCAGTTTCCAAACAACAAATTAAGTTCAAGATAAAAATACAATAAATTAATTAACTGTCATAGTTAAAGAGCGTAGAATCGTAATAATGTTATTAAACCTGAAACTTTAACAACTAAAACTGCCGCAATCAAAATTCTTGAAAACAGGTCCATTTCCATCAATATAAGAAACCAGAAACATTAAAACTCACCCTTATCCAGGACATTTGTACATGTATCCTTTGAACAGTTTCCGTAACTCAGGTACGTAAATATGCTGTTAGGAGCGACGTTTGAGCGACGCGCGGTCGTAACTCGCGCTTTTAATGGCCCCACCTACGCGAACGCGTAAACAATTACTTGTGTTACCCTTTATGAGTTTGTCATCGCCATTCCTTTTACAATGTTACTGAAAACTGAAGGATATGTTTTATTGATAATTGGGAGTTATTTATAAATTTTATTTTTGGGAACTCCGGAATTTGTCTCATTTTATTCAAGATTTCGTTCATAACTGCACTCCGTGTATCTCTCAGAGAATAATAAGTGGACCATGCAAAACAGAATTTCAGTTCGTACATTTCACATTAATTATAATTACAGCACAAAAATGACGTTACAATTTACCTTACCAACTCAATAACACATTAATTAAACAGCCAAATAACATGTTTGATTGGCAATCAGCGCCGCACTAAATAGAAAGTGTGAACACTATTGTACCATATTATTAAGTGGACCGCTCCATAACTGCGATGAGCCTGATTGGACAACCAATCCCTGGTTAATTTCGATCTACCGTCAACGGTCGATACGAAATTCCGAATACGAATTTTCGTATTTACTGGACACAGTGACGAGAGGGTTAATTTTCGGGACATTTTATGTGGTCATGTTAATTGGGAGGTTTAATTTAGAATTAGCGCTATGTTTTTGTTTAGTTTAGGATATTGGTGTTCTGAATTTGGAATGTTGTGAATTAGAATAGGGATTTTATGATTGTGTGTTAGGAGGTCCATATAAAACACTGGTGCTGCGGCTGGTAAGATTGGAAGCCGTCCCCAACATATTTGGGAAAAGGCTCGGGAGATGATGTATTAGGTGGTAGTTTAACTGCGTTTTCGTCATTGTAATAGTACCTTCCTATAGATATATTTCAGGGATAAAATAATGCGTAGAACGTGTTAAATGTTCATTTATATCTAACTCAATGCGAATATAATTTCAAATACCAATCATACAAACAGTGCCGACAGCTATTACCTAATTTCAGAACCAACAACAAACTAATGTGACCAAAATGTCACGGAATTAACAGGACACTACAAATTAGTGGAACACACCAATATACACAAGCGCGCTATTTAAATTCCGAATGCACACCGCAAATATCCGCGTATCCGCGAGAATATCCGCGTATCCGCGATATCCGCCACGGCCGAGTGCCCCCGCACAAATAAACGGTTGATTTGATCAGCCGCTTTGCCAGAACGATATACGTTGTGAAGGACTATCGAAAAAAGGCGAATGAATCCAATGGATTGCGGATTAAACTGTAAAGGTTAATGAAATGTGTGCACCCTTGTTTGTGTGGAGCAAACTGTCGCTTATGTGTTCTGCTGTTCAATGCATGACGCTGGGGTTTGATTGCAATAGTTTCGAAATCATCAGCATTAAGGTACAACCTTGCTATGCCTATGATGTAGATATATCTTAGTGACCATGCATGTTCGCTCTTACAAGTTTGCCGTTGATTTTTATCCGAAAAGGCCTGTACTAAAGGCGTCATAGTTAAACAATTATACAATGAAGCAAAAATTTTTAATACAAAGCATAAAAAAATAAAAAAACGGAATCCATTATTCAAGCATTATTTTGTCCATGCAACTGATCTCATCATCATATTTTACTGTCATCAGGTTTCGCTAACTAACATATACATTGTCCGTCGATGCATACTGCTCCGTCTGTTCTGCATCTCTCCCAGCATATGTGATCATCTAAGCATCCCAGTTTTTGGTTTACTGCAAAGGAACGAAAAAGAATATGAATTTTATTACGATTTACGCTAAGTGGTGCTTCGAATTATGCTGCTTTTTGTCCAGCCACCGACGTGGCGAAACAGTGACCTGCTTGCAACAAGCCTTACAACAAGCATTCTTGCACTTATTGGCCAATTTTATCATCACCATCATCTCAGCCATAGGACGTCCACTGCTGAACATAGGCTTCCCTTTAGATCTCCACAGATACCTGTTGGAGGCGACCTCCATCCAGCGTCTTTCGGCGACCTTTATAAAGTCGTCTGTCCACCTTGTTGGTGACTGTTATGAGGAATTGATAAAGATCTATCAGATAGCCTTTTCAAGAATTAAAAATCAAACGAGGATAAATAAAATAACGGTAAATAACGTAGCCAAGACGCTATAATGTGAACTATATAGAAAATACGAAATAACCTGAAAAACCTCAATGTCTTATAGTTTCAAACATAAAATAGCTTACCTGCCCGTTTTTGCACAGCCATATGTGCACTTCGCAGTCTAAAGCTAGACTCCGCTATGGTGGAGACCACGACCGTAGCCAGCAGGAACAGGATCGCAAACTTCATGTTTACTCAAACAGTAATGGTTCTCAACTGTAACACTACACGCCACGATCACGCTTTATGTAAGAGAAATAAAAACACGATTCAAATCACATTTTCTGGTCTAATTTTAAGTAGGAACAATAGTTGCTAATTACAATAAAGCGATTAAGTAGGTGGACTTACAATTCCATTCTAATCACTAATTGGTGACCGTTAAAATTTACTTTACATGCCTATTTACCTATATTCAAATTAGACCAGAAAATGAAATTTGAGCCGCTACTATTTTACATAAAGACTGGTCGCAGCCTATAGTGTTATAGTTGAGAACTATTACTGTTTGGATAAACATGAAGTTTGCGATCCTGTTTCTGCTGGCTACGGTCGTAGTCTCCACCATAGCGGAGTCTAGCTTTAGAATGCGAAGTGCACATATGGCTGTGCAAAACGGGCAGGTAAGCTATTTATGAAACTGCAAGGCATTGAGCTTTTTCATGATAAAACGTATTATCAGAATTTTTATCCTTTTTTTGTAACTGGATAACATTGTATGGTCTAGGCTAGGTTATTTACGCCTGTATGCACTATAATATGTCCAGCGCAGTTGGCTAATGTCCTTATATGAGAACAGACGCCGTGGCTGATAATCGACTAGGAGGACATCAATTGAAGTCGGTTGCCAGCCTAACCATATCTAAGATACCATTTACACATATATTTATTTATAGACTGCCAAGGTTATAAGTTTACGTATACTTTACTTTAATTACTATTGTTATTTCAGTATTGGGTAGTAATTGTGTGAAAAACTCCGATTGTGACGTATTTTGCGTTCCATTCTTCGGAAGCTGCGTCAACGGTTACTGCTCCTGTCCAATAATACCTGGAAACATCCGTCGCTACTAATGTACAACAGACTTGAATTTGAGTAAATGTTTTGTATTAAATATTAAGCTTTATTTTTTATTTGTTTTTCTGTTAGTATACCCACAGTTCTGCACCTATTTAACTATCGGATTTTTTAAACTATTTAGTAGGTAGCCCATAGTATAGTGTTTCTGAAAGTTAACAAGTTAAGCTATCTATGTATCTAAATATTTTCGGTCTTTACGCATATCGTAAAGATCGAAAAATATTTAGCTTGATTTAATGTACTATTGAAATAAATCTGAAATGAAAATAGGCATATCAAAGAAACGAGCAGCTTGTTATGCCTTTGTGGCAACTAATACAATATGTATCAAATCCTAGCAAAAGTACATTGGAGAGGTTGTCGTTGACTCACACATATTGAATGACCAGTGCATTTCATTTGTATTCATATTGTTGTAAATGCATTCATTTGTAAATGCAGTAATGGGTGCGTCACTTTCCCTTAGAAAAGACCACCAACGAAATGTTTGTCTTTGTCTAAGGAAATCTGTGGAATAGGTAATTATGATGATGGAACAGTTCAAAATTATACTACCATATTAATATTTCTAATTCATTTATTCACACCATCACTACGTTTTTTTTTTTCAAATCATCATATCCCGAGTCTTTTCCCAACTACCTATGTTAGGGTCGGCTTCCAGTCTCACCGGATGAAGCTTAGTACCAGTATTTTACAAGGAGCGACTGGCTATCTGACCTCCTCAACCCCGTTATCCGGCCAACCCAATACCCTTGGTAAGACTGGTGTCAGGCTTACTGGTTTCTGACTAGGTACTCGTAACGACGAATGACAACCGGGTCCTACAGTTTAAGGTGACCACCAAAACACAGTCATTGGTGTCCAAGATATACTTAGAAAGTACATACAAACTTAGAAAAGTTGCATTGGTTGTTGTTGTACTTGAGAGGTTGGTCCTTTACCCTCCAGGCCACCACGACTTTTTTTGTTCACCCAAGAATGTTTACTTCATGTTTACTCAAATAGTAATAATACTCAAATGTAACACTACACAGGCCACGACCACGCTTTATGTATGAGAAATAAAAACGAGATTCAAATCGCATTTGCTGGTAAAATTTTAAGTAGGACAATAGTTGCTAATTACAATAAAGCGATTAATTAGGTGGACTTACAACGGGTTCGATTCGGCCGAATCGCTTTATAAGTTTTAGAAACTTTAACAAAGCGGCACAGAGCCTGGTAATTGATACCCATGCATCGGAGAGCACGTTAATGTCTGATCTCTCTCCGGTCGTGTCGCTTTACCGTCCCATTGGGCTATTAGAGTGAAGGTATATGGAGTGTACCTTTGTCTGCAAAAATGCTCGTGCACTATAATATGTCCTGCGCAGTTGGCTAATCTCCTTATATGAGAACAGCCGCCATGGCCAATAATCGACTGGGAATTTACCAGTCTAACCACATCTAAGATACTTATGAGACCAAACATATTATATTTATCTATACTTGCCAATGTTATAAGTTTACGTATACTTTTGTTATTTTAGCATATGAGATAGATAAGAAGTATTGTGAGGAAGACTCCCCATGTGACAAATATTGCCTTCCATAGTTCGGAAGATGCGTCAACGGTTACTGCACATGTCCCCTAGAACCTGCGTAAAATAGAAACATCTGTCGCTACTAATATACAATAGACTTGAATTTTTGTAAATGTTTTGTATTAAATATTAAGCTTTATTCTATTTGTTTTTCTGTTCGTATACACCCACAGTTCTGTACTTATTTACTTTTGGATTTTTTCCAACTATTTAGTAGGTAGCCTATACGTAGGTAAAGTGTTGCTGAAAGTTAAGCTATATGATGCTTTTGCGTTAAAACCGAAAAATATTTAGCTTGATTTAATGTACTATTAAAATAAATCTAAAAAGAAAATGCAGCATGTTTTCTCCTTCCACTGTAAAATAAAAAATTAACTTACAATGGCCCCGATTTTGTAGAGCCACTGGTACAGAAAGATGGATACTATACCGGGCATCGATGCAAATATAATAGCAAAAGCGACCAACATTAAAAACATTGATAACTTCACGTTCCTGATTGAACCTAACCGCTGACTTTTATAAGAGAAAGTTTAGTACTATGTATTACAAATTAGAAATACAGGCTAATTAAGTTATTGTGTAAGCCTTCGATAGAGTAATCAGTTTTCATTTTGTAGGTATGTCTATGTACCTACGTAAAACTTATGTGTTCGTCCTCTATTAACATATTTTGTTATCTTATTTAGAGAGATTTATCGTACAAGAAACATAATTATTTGCAAAATAAAAAAGCTCAAAAAACAGCTTTTGAGCTTTTCTTTATTGGGATATTATAAATTGCATATCAAATAAATAATTGCCTATCAATAAATACTCATCATTTATATTCTTTTTTACATCAAATAACTTACTTCACTACAAATAAACTAAATGTCTAACAAAAGTCAAACTGCAGATAATTCGAAATTATACATCAATATGACATTACTTTTTTCTTATAATGCAATACAGTTAAATTTATTCTTGTACAAAAATACTACATGCAAGCATTAAATACTGACTGCACAGCAAATTTTCCATATTTCATAGCAAAATAACTATCCCAGTCGCATATTAACCAGTAAGTACAACAAAACCTGTTCATCATATTTGTCTTAATTTTCAAGAAGCCATGCTCGGCAAATTTTATGATTATTATAACAAAAAAATCCTGTCACATTGCATTATTTCTAAAAGTAGAACAAATTAACTGAAAAATTGAAGCTAACTAAGTAACGAAAACGAATCGCTGCAAAACCGACTCCACGTAGTCTTGTTTGCCCTACCCCTAGAGTGCAATTCAAAACCGCGTAGGCGCGGAGGGGCGAGGCGGCCTGCGAGCTGAGGCGCAGGTAGTTTTAACGCTCGCCGACGCGGCTGAGGCTGGCCGGCTCTGCCGGCCAGTAAGCCGAAGCTGCGGTGGTGAGCGTGAAAACCATCTGCGACGATAAGCTCGCATGGGACCGCCGGAGCCACGAAGCGCGGGAGCCGTGACAGAAGCTATGCTTGCTGCATGTTGCATGCTTACTTCCATGTTGCATGCCTGCTTACATGCTGCATGCCTGCTTGCATGCTTCAGGCTTGTTTGCATGCTTCTTACAGGAAAATAAAAATTCCAAAACTATGCCAAAAGATGATTCTGACTTTAAACATTCTGAAATATGATAGTTCTGCCTTTTAATGACTACTTATATGAAGTGTATGCCAAAAGGAAGTACTGACAATGACTAAAAAGTGCCTATTGGGCAAAGGAGGAAGCGTGGACGCTTATTAATAATTCAATATATTACAATTTTGTATTTAATTTTATATTTTTTTGCTGATCTCATTATGTGGTAATTGATAAATAATAAGATGACTGTGACTAATAAAATGCTGTTTTATTCAGAAAAACTGCTGTAAATAATATAAAAATAGAAGCTGTATTTAAAAGAAAAAGAGTTAACATGTATAATGTGCATTAAGATTGTTAGCTGTGCATTGATGAAAAAGCTTTTGCTTCAGGAAAAATCGCTGTACGCTGCGAAAATAAATTGTAGTGTGTTTAGTGATATTTTGAGTTGAATATTTTGCTGTGCAATCAGTAATTTTGATGGGAATTCGGAATCTTATTGCATAGAAAAAGGATATTTTTTGATTTGCGTTTAAATACTACCCTTTTTTATTTAGCAAATAATTTTTTTTCTAGAATATTTTATTGTTAGGCGTCTATTTATAACGTATACATAAAGGTCTAAAACTACAGGCCATTGGAATCAAACAACAAATAATCAAAAGCACAACTTTTTATTAGGTACGTTAACTTTTTCTACATAGGGAATACTTAAAAGCTATAGATTCTAATTATTTTAGCATTTATTATTTCTTAGAAAAAAAAAAGTCGTGATGGCCTAGTGGGTAAAGAACCAACCTCTCGAGTATGAGGGCGCGGGTTCGATCCCAGGTCAGGCAAGTACCAATGCAACTTTTCTAAGTTTGTATGTACTTTCTAAATAAATCTAGATTTCTAAATAAATCTAAGACACCATTGACTGTGTTTCGGATGGCACGTTAAATTGTAGGTCTCGGCTGTCATTAAACATCTTTGGCAGTCGTTACGGGTAGTCAGAAGCCAGTAAGTCTGACACCAGCCTAACCAAGGAGTATCGGGTTGCCCGGGTAACTGGGTTGAGGAGGTCAGATAGGCAGTCGCTTCTTGTAAAGCACTGGTACTCTGCTGAATCCGGTTAGACTGGAAGCCGACGGATGATGGATATTTCTTAGAACAGTGAAAGAACACGTTTCTCCAAAAATAAGAATGTACTACCGCGGACTTTTCCGCGTGACCACTGGCGAATTTACCTTCTAGGAAGGCATACTAATTATCGTTTATTTGGGGTCATTACGGCACAGGATTTTTTTCTACTGAGCAAGCAAAAAGAAACCAAAAAGGATGTGATGGTCAGGCGAGAGTGTGCCCGATAGTACATTTTAGGCTGAGTAAGTTGTTTATGAACCGTTTTTTAACACGCTGTAACTATGTATGTAAGAAAAACTTGGAATCTTAATTTTACCCACTTCCCGGTCTTCAATTAGGATGTTTTCAACATGCTCTGAGTTCTGATGACAATTTTGTATATACACACTAGCCTCACTTGGCTCACCATGTCTGAGGAAAATATCTTTAACATAGTGATCTACTTGTCAGGCAGCATACAGAAGCATCTCCCCTCATAGCAGTGTGCCATCTCAGTGTGCAGTTCTGTGTTCCTGCATTTGTTTCTGCAGTCAGCATCTACGAGGCACTGAGTTGGTCCAACTGCGGGTGAAGGATGAACGTTAGAATATTACTACATCATCAATATTACAAAAAAAAAACTATAATTCATAGGTAATACCCACGTCTCGTGAGAACTATTGTCCGTACAGAGATAAAATAACCTATGTGACTCGGGAACAGTGAGCTTTCCAACTGTGAAATATTTTTTTAATCGAATCAATAGTTTCGTACACTTTAGGGTGTACAAACAAACAAAAGATGTTTCCTCTTTACTTAACAATGGGGTATATAACACTTTTTGAATTGTTCCTGCAACATACCCAAACGATTTGATGAAAGCAACATAAATACAATGACTTTGTTTACATAGATATTTACAATACATATCAAAAACTATCCTTGTAAAACCCATCGCTGTCAACTGGGAGCGTGCCCAAGAGGCTGGCAGCATTACCTCGTTGGATCGCCATGCTGATACATAAATACTATAGAATAAATAACAAACTTACGTTGGCCCAAATGGTGTGCAACCGTGTGTACAAACGGATGACGCACGTCATAGTTGGTATCATTGTCTTCTAAATCAGCCACAGCAGTAACCACGCTCGCCAAACAACACAAAACTACTGAAAACTTCATGGTTCTAACTTAGTAATTCAAATGTATCAAGCTAAAGTACTGAGTATTTATAAAAGAAATAAGTAAGCCATTGCAAATTAGAAATATCGGTCAATTACTTTATTGATTTGACTGATTAAGTACATACGTACGTACATACATATCATTTTAAATGTTACGCTTATTTTTGTCCCGTATTGTAATAGCATTTAAAGCATAGCATTATTATGAAATCCACATTAAATTAGTTGTGCTGAACTTATTGACCTGAAACCCAGATCTAAATTACTACAAAGTATCAATAAAAAACATTATCAAACTTTGCACATTGACCGGAAAAATACTGATTAGTAATAGTTCAGTTATTTTCTCCTATAAATAACTTGAAACTTTAGTTTCCATTACATTCAAGCAAAGCAAGCAATTCAAGCTTTATTTCACAATGAAGTGTCTGCTCATATTCCTGCTGATTGCAGTATCTGCAATGGGGATGGATATAGATCGTCGACTCAGGATGACTGCTATGATGAACACTCCCTCTGGTAAGTTGTTTTATTGAAACTATTAAAATAGCTGTAGGCTTGAATATGTGATACTTGACATAATCCCCAGTACCTGTAGTAGAGGCATCTATGACCTCTATTCCTAAATCTTTGTACTTCTAGATTTTGCACGCGGTGTTATGCGCGTCCCGAAAGAATTATTTTTTGTACCCAGATGGGGAAAAAAACAGCCGTCCATAATTTTGCAGCTAAAACGTTTCAGCCGTTTTTGAGATAAAAATTATTTTCTTTCAGACAAAAATATAGGTTACTGGCTGTTTCACGCGGTTTTACCTATTTCCCGAGGGATTTACTCCATGTTTTATATATTTGAGCTGCGTCTGTACCACAGCTTAAAACAGTCATAATTAATGATGCTATATAACATGTTTTTCTTAATTTTTAGATAAGGATATATCCTGTGGTCCTCCCGAGTACTGTTACACAGTGTGCGGCCAGTCCTGCTTCAAGACTACCCAATCGCTGTGTTACGAAGGCTCTTGTTATTGTCTTTATGAACCGATATGCACGAAATAACCTTTGATTTTATGTTTAAACTGGTTGACCGTTTTACTATAAATAAATAAAGTTGATTAATTTTCAATGTATTTATTTTATTTTTAAAACCTGTATACGCTCGAATGTACAGTCGTAGTGGCCAAGTGGGTGAACTAACCTCTCACGTATGAGAGCGAGGGTTCGATTCTTTACCTTTTAAGTTTGTGTACTTTCTAATTATTTAGAAACGTTTTTAGATGTCGCTTTTTTGGAAAAAAAAGATATTTAATATTAACACCCGATTTTGTATACAGGGTGTTTGGCGCATGGACCGACAAAAATTTTTGGGGGATTCGTGAGGCCATGTACTAGTTTTCACTCATAGACCCAATGTCCTATATGTCACTGTATTCGAGATACGATTTTTTTTGTTTGTTTTTAAAAATTACCGGAACTATCACCTTTAAAACGCTATAACTTTTCAGTCTGTTGTCGAATTTACACCAAATCACTTTCATTGCGTTCTCTGATGTATTATTATTCCAAATAAAACATAAATTCATAGCACTAGATGGAAAAAAAATACTTGTTGAGCTTCCAAAGTCTTAAAAATGAAAAAACGTATGAAAAATGTCAAATTCAAAATTAATTATAAAAAAGTAAAAGCTTTTATGAACTTCATTTAATAAAAAAATGCCTACTTAATACCCTTTCCAACGATATGCCACATGGGTGTGAAATCATTAATAATGTCGTCACAAACCTAAAGGTACACATTAACCAGTGCCAGGGTAATGAAAACACAAAAATGTTTTAAAATGTTTTAATTAAATTTAAGTTATAAATTATGTTCAAAATGACTGCCTCTGTTGCGAATGCATGCACGGCATCTTTTCTAATTTCTACAGTCGTCGTCCTCAGTCGCATTTCTGCTTTCATAATTTCAAAGGCGCAATTTATTCTTTCGATTAAAATTTCTCTTGTGGGTACTTCAGTCGCATACACAATTTCTTTGCACGGCCCCAGACATAAAATCCAAGGGCGTCAGGTCTGGTGAACGTGCAGGCCAAGGAATTGGGCCGCCTCTTCCGATCCATGAATTTGGAAAACAGTTGTCCAAATGTTCTCGCACGTCTCGCTGGTAATGTGCTGGACAGCCATCATTTTGGAAAATAATTGGTTCTCCATCTAATACTGGTAATACCAATTCAGGTAAATCTTCGAGTAAAAATTCAAATAATTTTCTCCGGTCAGGCGCTCTGGTAAGAAATGTGGACCGATCAGGTGTCTTCCAATAACCCCGCCCAAACGTTTACACTAAACTTAGTTTGAAAGGAACTTTGTCTTTTCTTGCGGGGATTTTGTCTTTTGCGCCCAATGGTGAAGGTTGTGGAGATTCACAATTCCCTCGTGATTAAAATTGGATTCATCAGTCCACAAAATTCTTTTAAAAATTTGTATCATCTACGTCCGTATGCATCATAAATCGGCAAAAATCGAGCCGTCTCCTGTGATCATCATCTATGAGACCTAGAACAATCCATTAAAGACTGGTAAAATTCACTTTTGAATGGCAAAACTAACATAAATTTAAAAGATAAAATTAGAAAAATAAAAGTTACTAGGTATTTATTTGAAAAACGAACCAGTAAAGCTACAAGGATATTTGTAAACGTTTAAAATAAGTGTATGGTTAAAACCATTTTAAAATACAAGTTTTTGGTGCAAAATTTCAGCACAATAAGGTCGAAGATAACTGGTTCAAAATTTAGTTTACGATTTCGCCTGATAAAATAAATAAAGTACTTAACGTACCTTGAACAGAAGTGTAGTGATACGCATGCTTTCCATTTTCCCGAAGAACTGACCAAACTTTCCAAACCGACAAGTGAAGTCTTTCAGCTACAACTCGAATACTTGTCGTTGGATCCTCATCAAAAGCTTGCAAAATGCTTTCATCAATTACAACATTATGTTGCCTCACATTAACGCGAGGCTCTTGAAATTTATGTTTCCAGTCTCCCTCAGACGTCGATAGGTTGTAGCAAACGTCTCGTGGTGTGGTATACGCCGGTTAGGATAACGCTGCTGGTAAATTCTACGCGCTTCACGAGCGTTACAATTAGCGCTGCCATATGCCAACAACATGTCAGCATACTCTTCGTTGCTGAAGTTAGGCATTGTAACAAGCACGGTGAATACACCAACAGTTTAACAGAAAAGTTCAACAAACAAAACTTAACAAAAACAAACTTTAACAAAAAACAACGAAATAGGAAAACGTGAAATACACGGACACTTCCGATAGCAGAGATAGTCAAATCTCGACTAAACAAGGATCACATAACAAACTCCAACCCAATGATAGACAAAGACAAGAGATATTTTTCATGCGTAAGAAAGAGACAGGCAGTTTACCTGCCAATTACCTGCTTACCATTGTTCTATCAAACGGGTTCGTTGTTAGAGACGTTAGAGTGCGTGTTCGTTCCTGCTCTGATTTTGACGACATTATTAATGATTTCACACCCATGTGGCATATCGTTGGAAAGGGTATTAAGTAGGCAATTTTTTTTTATTAAACGAAGTTCATAAAAGCTTTTACTTTTTTTTATAATTAATTTTGAATTTGACATTTTTCATACGTTTTTCATTTTTAAGAGTTTGGAAGCTCAACAAGTATTTTTTTCTAGTGCTATGAATTTATGTTTTATTTGGAATAATAATACATCAGAGAACGCAATGAAAGTGATTTGGTGTAAATTCGACAACAGACTGAAAAGTTATAGCGTTTTAAAGGTGATAGTTCCGGTAATTTTTAAAAACAAACAAAAAAAATCGTATCTCGAATACAGTGACATATAGGACATTGGGTCTATGAGTGAAAACTAGTACATGGCCTCACGAATCCCCCAAAAATTTTTGTCGGTCCATGCGCCAAACACCCTGTATAGTTACCTCATAAACCTCGTATCTCTGACAGTGGAGTCAGTAACAATCACGAACACTGAAACTAATCACTAATATGGATGGCTGAGCTGTAAATCAACTAATTAGAGTGTGCTAATCTTATTCAGCTAAGCCGTGTTTAGCATACATTTACATATTGCACGCCTAATTATTGTATTAATGTTAATAGAGCGATATGAGAGCATGATTTATTGTATGGATCCAATCGATTTTCATTATGTATGAGAAGGCGTTTATTTTTCATTTAATATTTTACGCGTAAAATAATCGAAAAAGATATTGACTTATGATAATTTTCACTTCATCATAACATTAAATTCGACTAGAAATAAGATAATTTAGACGTCTGCTAAATTAATTTGCTTTTGACCGATAGGTACCTACTTATAATGCAATTTTAAGCTGCTGAATTATTCTTGTGTCTTGAATGATCATTAATATTTTAAATATGCTCTTAAAAATAAAAATATTAAACTTTTTCACAAATTAAAATGCAAGTACATATTTGCATAGTTCTACAAAATTTCTAAAAAAGCTAATGAAAAACAACCGAACAAAAAACTCAAAAATATACTTTTGTGTCATTTATTTTTTTGTATGCCTTTGTTATTTGCATTTTACGTTCCTTTGTATCCTCAAAATATAAGCAACTTTTTGCATCTACATATTCTACATGCCTCAACAACTAAGCATCGTTAATACAAATTACCAAAGCAATTTGTCAACAGTAAGAATTGCCCCGATATTTTTTCAAGGCGCTACATAAATATGTTTAAAACTACATTATTATCTGCTAGCTTGCGCCCGCTGTTCTTCCCTCGTCCCGTGATAACTGCTTCCTGTAGCCGGATGGTGACCAAAACTCTAAGGTCATCTCGCGGTTCCAAGCTACATCTCCTATAATTTTCAGCTTAAACGGTTAAGACATTTTTGACTTATTAATAGAGTAACTAGCACGATTTTCTTTTATGCTGTTATTTCCCGCTAATTTTCAGAATTCCTTCCTTCAATTTTGCTTAAATTTAAATAGATATATACCAGATACCTATGATAATAATATAGAGCTATTGTGATTTTGATGCAGTGGATGTGGGCGCTCGTTAAAAAGTTAGGCGGCGCGCCTGCCACCGAGCGCCACAATGCTGAGAGGTGAGAGACGTTATATAGGGGGCTCACAATATTGTGTGGTTATTTTATTTCATTATTAGTTATGATTTTATGGCAGTTATGTATTCATATATTTTGGCGATCAGACAAGGGGTGACTGCTTATCTGACCTCCTCAACCCATTACCTGGTCAACCCGTTACCCCTGGCAAGGTTTTCTGCTTCTCATTACCCGTAACGGCTGCCAAAGATGTTCAAATGCCAGTGGGACCCACCAATTTATCGTGCCTTCCGAACTCATCATGACCCATCCACGGACAAACCGCGCCAAGCATTGCTTAAGCTTACGATTACGCGGCTTTGACTGAGCCACGAGCTTAATATAAAGTTTAATATTCGTAACACCCTGTATTAACCCGCTATAGGTAAGATGGCAAGTAAGCATGTTTTGTTTCTTAGTTAAATCTTTGTTCAGCCCCTCGGTGACATCAAACGCGCGCGTCAGGAACTGACGTCATTGTTCGTGATGGCGGATCGGTTATTGTGAGTAAGTGCCTAACTTAGGCCTTTGTGGAGGTATCTCGTTTTGTCGGTGATGAGATAATTACATAATAATATTTTGCGGTGTGGAGTTGGTTATTTTGGCTTTGTAAGTTCTAATAAAGTTTCAATGTATATTGTGATTAATTTATAACATCAAGGTGGAAGCTACTGAATTATGGTTCTCCTATGAAGTTACTATCCTCCAATTTCATCAACACAAAAACCCTCAACCACACCTATAATAAAGTGATCGTAAAATAAGATCCCATATAATAAATCTGAGGGCAACACATAAACTATCTCACACCTACCTCATTCGTCATTTCTTTATCAGCAAAAAAGGCAATATCCACCTTAGAAAAATGAGGATACCCCGCCCTCCAGGCCTTTAAGACAACTATTTATCGGAGAGAAAAAATACCCATAAATCAGGGAGTTTTTTTATCTGGCAATCTAAAAGGTGGGGTAAATATTGTGGGTCAGGGGTAGAGCTTGATTTGATGGCAGGACACGCACACGACTATCGGGGTATGGGACATAACTTGATATGATTGATTGTCTTCTTTTCACATTTTTAATTTAATCATTGTATAAAATGTGTATTACCATTGAAAAACACGATCATAAATGCAACAGTGAAAGCTTTTGATTTGATTGGTTATGTTGCAATCAAGAAGACCATAGAATAATCTAGGGAAAACTTATGACTGTCGAAAAGGAAAATTCACTCACATACAACTCCCACAAACTGGATTAAACTTGCAACTACCATAGCAATGTACAAATCCATTGGTGTTCAATAAAGAATTTATTTATTATTTATTTATTACCATACAATATATACCTCTATATAGAACTATCTATATAACATCTCACACCCCTATATCACACAAAACATGACCTTCAAAACTATGAATCGATTTATCTTCCCCCCACAAAATGACGCGATTTCTTCCGCCTATCGTAAAATACCTTTTTATCAAGCAATCGGCCACGTGTATCGATATTATAAACGTTTTATGACAGCTTATAATATAAATAGTGGGGTGCCAAATGGTAGAAAACTTTGTGCGAGGGGTTATAAAAATAAATTGGTTTTGGACATTGAGATTGGATGGAATTGTAAGTAACCATGGTGTTGTCTTGGTCATGGAGAGTAGGATAGAATGTTAGGTTTCAAATTGTCGCTAAGATTAAAAACATAACTGTTCTCTGTAGTCGGGTAAAAAACAATCTTGACAAAATTTCTAGATTAAAAAATACACCAGTTTAGGGCCTCATTATATAAACCTCTTAAGTCTCTACCGAAAGTATGATCTACAATAACTGGCAAGGTAGAAAATAACAACACAACAATGTTATTAAATTGATATTCAATATCTATACTCAAAACAAAAACTTAAACTTTCCCGAAACCCAACACACTTATAAACCACCCTTATAAGTAACAGAACATCAAACGTAATTGATGCACGGGAGATAGCTACCCACAGATACATTCCTACATACATATGTACCCTATCTCACCTCCAAGCCTCAAGCTACGTGAGGTGGCGCCCCCGCAGCGACTCATTCATAAACAAAAGCCACTTGATGGTCGCAATTAAAATCTTAATATGTAGTATTAATAAACACCTCCGTTTAGAGTTGGGATGACGATATCGATAATATCTAGGAAAAGATTTTGCACAAGTGTGAAACAGTCACCTTTCTTTCATTTCTTGAAGTTTAAATATTCATCAGACAGTGAATTATCAAGCTGCAATCTGCAACTTTATCTATGCATAATATTTTTCTTTAGCTTTCTTGACTTCAAATCACCAGTCATATTAAATTATCGACATTCGCACTCCCACATCACTACCTCCAAACACAAAGGTAGAACGTCTCAGAATTAAATTACCTCAACCCCGCTAAGTCATAACAATAATCTTAAACATTACTCCCCAACAGTCGCGAGCCTTATAGACCTACAGCTAAGCCTTTTATGACAATGTGTTGCGTACGTCTTGCCGGCGACAGATAAGTCGATGGTGAGTTTTATCGACAACCTTGTGGTACGCACTATTTTGTGCTGGAGTAGTTACAGGTTTTAGTTAGGATGACAAATTAAGGTGTTGTGAAAATAATAAAGAATTTTAATCGATGTCAAATAATTCATAGAGATCCTTACGTTAATTGTTGTCATAAAATATTCATGAATTCATATAACAGTATCTGTGACATACGTGTTTTGCAATCTATCTAAGATAATGAACCTAAACGATACATAATCCGATTTCAACATAACTTAACACCTCTCCAATTTAACCTAACCCTTGTAAGTATAAATAAAGGTGACCCGATACGTCCCTAACCCGTCCAACAGTAGGTGTTATTGTTAAATTGGCCCAACAATCCCCGGGGTCTCAAAGACCGATCTTAATTATTAGCAAGGTGTTTAAGGGTTGAATTTACGATGTGTTAATATGACCCGATGTGCGTCGCCTGCAATTACGCTTAACCCTAAATTAAATTTACCTGGGGTCTATTGGACCCAAGCGGTTATTTTGTTACAAATTGGTGTAGTTTTGGGTATAATTGTGACGTAATGGCTTCATAATGAAATTAGTGGTCGTATATTTACATGTTAATACTAGGACAAAGATTGGAACACAAACTGAAAATACTAACAACACAACCGAAGAAGGTAAATAAAATTGATGCATATTTTTCAGATTTTATTTTGACTAGATTACAAGCGAAAAGGTTATATAATACTGCATATATCGAGTGCAGAGAGAAGACAAAACTCATTTAGATGTATGAGCATAGCAGAAAAGGCGAAGTGTAAGAAAGTAGACGACTTCCATGAAACTGAGGACGCTGCAGCCCAGGAATAAGCCAGCCATGCCTCCGACAGCAACTGGTAACATTTAACTAATCAATATAAGTATTTAAGAGATTATTAATAAAATACAAGTAAAATAAGAATCTTACCAAGCACATCAGTGAAACCGAAAATGATATCCCGTCTGTATCTCATTCGAGGGTAAGTGACCATGCCCCATTGCAGATTAGTTCCAAGAAACCAGACTTGAAGAGCCTGCAAATAACGGTTAAGTTAAATTTCCAAGATCATCTCTGTTTGAAAGATCATAAATAAGAACTGCGTTTTGTAAACTTACATTTGATTGCAAGACATAGTTGACATCATCACACAACGGATAGCATCCACAGTTTATTCTTTTTCCAGTACTGTCTTGCAACTTGTACAGTTCATCTGAAAATAAAATAGCCATATTTTGATTAGTCTCTAAATAAAGCTATTAATAGAATTACAATACTAAATTACTTGCCTTTATGTTTCGACAGGCAATGTAGACCTTTGATATCACATAACTTTTCATCACCTACAAAAAATATGCATTTTAATTTGAAATCAAAGATTTTACAATAAGTCACTTCATTTCGAAGACTTACCAATCCTCCTATAGAAATGTGGGATGCAATGACAATACTTTAGACAAAGTCGTATGCGGCACTCCATTCTACACATGGTGTATGTGTAAATAGAATTATGTTTCAAATTGTTCTCATGAGGGAACCGACAACGACGTTGATTTACACTCAACCTGAAGAAAAAAGATGCAAGAGCCATTAAACATACTTAAAAAACTCAACAAAGATAAATTGTTCGTGGGTGCTGAAGATGACTCACCTGGAAGCTTCTGGTGAGGTATAGACAGTAAGAGCAGTGACGTACAGTTTCATGTAGTAACCATTGGCTGATCGCTGAAACTTGGTCGAGATATCTGGCACTTCTTGAGGGCCATGGATATACACCTGAAGTCATATGACAAAACAATTACTCTCAATGTTGATCTCCCCTGAAATAATGAAACCTTCAAATCAGTGTATCTCACATTGTAAGCAGTAGAAATATTCATCACTTGAGCAAAACTTCGCCGTCCAAAGGATGAATGAACAATGATTTCTTTTCATCAGACAAAACATCCCATCGGTTTGCATCTCTGTATCTGTAAAACAAGATCATTGTTTTAGTGACACAAATCGATCTATTTATAACGATACTTACGTACATAGAAGATTGTCAAAATTTAAAGTTACTTACTCCGGTGAATTATACTCAGCCGTCCTAGAATTTACCGAATAACATAACCCCATCTCCGTAATAGTAGGTACTATGGACAACACCACATTGGACACTCCAATCGTCAAAGTTGGTTTAAAAGGCAAAGACAGGTTTAAGAGTAGCTGGATGTATTTGTCTGGAGTAACGCCTTCGTAATCCGGAATATCTTCAAAGTTCCTGTATGATGAGTTAGCGAGAGTCAAGATAAAGGATTCCAGTTTCGTCTTATTTTCTTCGTTGGAGTTTCTGAAAAATACAGATTTTAAGTCATTATCTCCACAATTGCTAGCCGTGTTCTAGGTGTCAAGGTTTCCCTAACATATATTTAAAATTTTCTTACTCCCAATAATGGATGTTTCAACTTATGAGTAAAAATATGTCTGTATATTTAAACAGATAACAAATAAGCGAGAATGTATATCAGACGGTAATAAAATAATGTTGCTTTATAGCAAGATATAACATAGCTTACGAACCTGAGATAAATATCAAGTTTCCTCTTATCGATATAGTCGACAGGACACACGGTGACACAGGGGAAGGTGGTGTTCCAGGCATACATGTCTCTGTCCATGGACACCACGGTAGGTGATGACTGGTAGCGACTCCATGTCATCTGCGAGAGGTACAGGGATCCAAACCCTGAGAAGAATATTATGGTGAACCAGAGGAAGCTGTAACAAAGAGATATATTGAAATTATTTATTTGCAATGAAAGAGATATATTATTATTTTGGGCATATTCAATGATGATAAGATTGCACTGTTTTGTAGTAGTAGTAATACTGGTATAATTCTTACAACTAAATAGTTTAATTTAGAGTAAGTATACTTGTTTTCTATGTTGTTTTCAGGTTACAAAGATTAAAAATGCCACAGTTAAACAGATTTTCATTTTGTCACAATAGATAGTGAAATAAAACTTACATTTCAAAAACATGCCTCCGATCCGACACGAGATGATTCAATCCGTGAATAGACGAAGTTTCAAGAAACAGTTTGAAATAATTCTTAGTTTTCTCCATCACCACATTATGAAACCTCTTCTCCTTTGGCTTGATGAAGTTATTCTTCGGTGTTTGTTGTAGATCGTCTTGGATTATTTGGGCTTGGAATGAGCGTTCAGAGAACATTTTTTGAATCAATATTTGGGTCTTTAGTCGAAGTTAAACCATCTGAAAGTATTGTTTGTGTTACAAAAGTGTTATCTGTAAAAGTAATAATAACCCAATTTCGAAATTATTTTTCTTTCTGATGATGCACTGTTGTTGTATTCTCTATTGAAGTAAACTCCGCTCGTGATAGTGAACCACTCAACAGTTCTTATTACATTATTGACGGGGAACAAAAATGACAACTCTCGTGACTACGTAACATTATAATCGAATCTGATAATAAATCTGTTCGTGCGTTTAATGAGTTTGGGGACACTGCTTGGTTTGCACAGAAAGCCAATTCAGACCAACTGTTCACAAGAGGATGCTATTATAAAGAAAATAACTCCGTCCAAGTGAAATATGCAGAAAATACGATATTCTAAGACAAATGTCTAAGGTGTATAAAAAAAGTAGCAAGGTGAATTATGACCCACCTTTTCCTTTCATAAATATATCCCACAAACAATATTTTTTAACAACCTAAAAGAATCTCCTCCATTTAATTTTACCTTTCATTGCCTGAATATAGTGAGCCTTCTGTGTATCCTACATACTTATAATAAGCGTGAATATTACCAAGTTTCCACAGTGCGGGCCGCCGATAATAATCACCAGTGATTTTATTACAGCCCTTTATTTTAATCGCTGTTTCAACAGCTTGTACCTTTCACTGCTGACATCATTACCTCATATCATGGAAATCGTATTAATGATCCGTTATGGAATTTCCAACCAAAAACGTTTAAACCAGCTAGTTGAAAATTTGAAAAACTGGAGTATTGGAACACTTCTTTTATCTTCAAAGCTAATGATATTAATATCCCTAAGACAGGATCCATCAATTCACTTTTCAAGACTTCACAACCACGTTTATGACGTGCAAACATCACATGATAAATAATAATAAACCTTAATACTCTGTCATAAAGTCTGGTTCCGTTCAGACATGAAATAAGGACCTATTTAGATAAATTGTCGCTTGTCATATAGGTGACGGTGGACCAACAATATTTTGGGATAGTTCTTACCGACATGAAAGCCAATGTTGGAAGATAAATGAATTTTTAAGCGAATGGTGGCATGGTCTTCAAGAAACTTTTACCTTCTATTTGCTACTACTGGTTTCACCTCTCGTGTTTTGTTGACTGTGTAATAAATGTATCAGAAGGTGGGTTAACAACAACAAACAAGTTCATTTACATGTAAATACATTTTAATATTTCTGCACCTAACATTTCAATTATGAACGAGAACCTCAACAAATTTCAAGCCAAAATATTAAAAACCAATTAACAAAAACCAGGACAAATAAAACATCAACAAAAAACCGTCGTGTCACAAGGTAAACAAGTTGAAACCTTACCTACGGAAAGGAAAGCCCTCCTAAAGTCTAATAATTTCCGAAGTGTCATGTCGCCCAGAAATAAATGAAGTGAAGAAAATAAATTTCATTTAAAAATCACGGCACACCATTATTTTCCCGAGCTTCCCCTAATTAATTTCTTGTCACCGTCTGGATCGGCCGTTGTGGCTGTGACAGCAGCTTAGAGCAAGATAGAAGCATACAAGTGTAATGTGCGTGACAGGGACAGGTATATAAAGGTGAGTGCGCTTCATTACCATCTTTTAGTAGTTAGCGGAAGCAGATACGAAGTTCGCTCCGGTCGAGTTCTGCTCGCCTAGTACTTCTTATTAATGACCGTGAATAATAAGTTGGGGAAAGTCGCTGTTTTCCTAACGAAAATAATTATTCTTTAATGAGATAGTTATAATTTGCAACGGTTTTTAAAAGAGAACTTCAAAGACCTTATATTTTAGAAAACCCTTCACAACACTATCGAGATCAAATTGTGATAAATACCCCACCATACTTAAAAAGACGCGTCACATCAGGATGTTATCACTAATTTATGTTAAAAATAAGTATTTTATGTTATCCCTGAATGTTCATATGGGCGATACGATATCTAATTAAATGCTTCATTAAAAGGCCCCTGACTTACACCGTTTGGAGTAACCCCATCGATTCACCTAATTATGCAGGAATCACATACCTATACGTTTAGATCGAGAAAGGTTGTACAACAGTACAAAGTTAGATAATTAAACAAGCTTAATTTTCTTGTACGAGTTATATTCGCGATGTTCGGCACTGTTTACTGAAAGTAACGGGTAAATATTGCCGGCGGAACGCTGAGGTGGAAATCTTGCGAGGGGTATAAATATAGAGAAGGATACTTTGATTTTTTTGCAAAAATATTATAAGCTGCGCAGTTATTATTCCAATTAAATAATTAGCACTAAAACCGAGAACACAAGTCCAACTGTGTTGAATAATTTCGTTCCAAAAACAATGAATAGTCGTATATTGAAGTTAGAAAAGTTCCTAATAGGAATTATAGAGGTATAAGTTGAAATATTTAATGAAAATCTTATTAGACTCAAAGGAAAGATGCACATAAAGTAGCAAGAAAAAATCCATCGACACCACATTTCTTACGTCTTGTACACGTTTTCTTTCTACAAAGTGAAGCAGTCTCCACAGCAGAATACCATCGACACCGCTTAATTTGAATATCCAGCAAGCGGAGTGTTTAATAAAACATCCAGTTTGATTTACATTCTAACAAATCCGTACCTTTTGCGCCGCTGGTGTAAACACCGCCTCACCGTGCCGTGTACACACGGCTTTACAATTACATTCCCTACAAGGCATTTGAATTTTCAAATTAATTTGTTGGCTCATCTCCTTTTGGTGGTTTGAAATGGAATTACAAATGCGGAGACTTTTTTATATAATGTCTATTTATTCTTGTTAACATTATACAAAGGCAAAATGTATTCTTTTTACAGTTAAATGGCAACTTTGTGTTTTATGATCAATTTTACAATTTAATATTTTTTCTTACAAATAAAACTGAACACCAAAAAAAAAACATCGCAGCATACCTATTCATTGTTGATCCCAAAACACTTATCACTCACAACCTCCCATCAAAAAACAATGTAGGTACCATTTTACCAAAACATTGTACACGAATAGGGCTGCCATTTCGAATTTCGCCAAACCCGGACAAACATTAAAAAAAACCCGGACATTTGGCGTAAATCGCATTTTTTCCCCGGACGAGTCCAATTTTTTTTTTTTAAACAAAACAACGCCTAATTTTTTATATTACCATATACTTAAATTCAAGCTCATGTAGTACCTAGTATTGAAAGATTGTGACTTAATGTATTTCGAAGGTCATAAATAAGAAAGCTCATATGGAAACTAGGAGTTACCTTCTTGTTAGTAATAGGACTTTAAAACGGCGCTACCTTTTTGTTGGGTTAAACAATTTTTTTGGAAAAATACAAACAACTGTAAAGTGAAGTTGCCGCGAGCGCAACGAGCGCGAAAATTTTTGAGTTTTGGGTCAAAATCAAAAATCAAAATCAAAATCAAATTGTTTTATTTCAAATAGGCCTTTGCAGGCTCTTATGAAACGTCAAATTAGTTGCACGGTTCCAAAAAGTTGGTCTCATGGAGAAGAGCCGGCAAGAAACTCCATAGACACTCTTTTAAAAAGTAATATTTTCACAAACATTCTATTACATAACAATAGTAAGCTGATAAAATTATACAATGCAACTGAAAGGTAAACAGTAAATCAATACAATCCAAAGAGAAAAGAAAAGACGTTTAATTGCCAGGAAGCCACACATGGAGAGATGAGTTATCGCCATATAATATCTTTATCGTCAACGAAGTCTTGAATTTTATAATAAGCTTTTTTAATGAGGGTGGATTTTACAGTGTTCTTAAATTTTATATCCGTGAGATCGGTTACACACTTAGGCAGCTTGTTGTAAAAACGGACACAGTTCCCTAAAAACGATTTATTCGATTTCGTTAATCTGAATCTCGGAACTACTAGTTTGTGCTTGTTTCTTGTATTAATCGAATGTATATCACTTTTAACAATAAATTGATTTAAGTTTTTGCGTACTAACATTATATTTTCTAGAATATAAAGAGAAGGAAGTGTAAGTATTTCAATTTCTTTAAATAATTCTCTCAGTGACTCGCGAGAGCCGAGGCCATAAATTGCACGAACTGCCCTTTTCTGGAGTACAAATATTGAATTTACGTCCGCCGCTGCCCCCCACAATAAAATACCGTAGGACATTATACTATGGAAGTAAGCAAAATACACGAGCCTAGCAGTAGCAACGTCAGTAATCTGTCTTATTTTTCTGACTGCATAAGCTGCGGAACTCAGCCTTTTTGACATTGCTGAGATGTGGGCACCCCATTGCAATTTAGAGTCTATGGTGATGCCCAAGAAGACGGTTTGACTAATAACATCTAACTTATTATCGTCCAGGACGATATTGAGCCCTACTGGTGTTACATTGGGTAAAGAGAATTTAATACATTTGGTTTTAGAAGAATTAAGAAGCAAGTTATTCGCGGCAAACCACTTGCTCAGAATAACCAAGCTATCGTTTACGTTTATGGGACTAGATTCCTTTCTGTTAATTTTGAAGACAAGGGAAGTGTCATCAGCAAATAAAATAATATCAGAGATCTCTGACATCATATACGGGAGATCATTTATATAAGCTAAGAATAAAAAGGGACCTAAAATTGAGCCCTGCGGCACGCCCATTTTTACTAATGACCCAGATGAAGTAGAGCCACTTATGTCCACTACTTGCTGTCTATTTGATAGATAGGACAGGACGAGCGCGAGAGCTTTACCACGAATTCCGTAGTGGTTCAGCTTACAAATGAGAGTGTCGTGGTCAACGCAATCGAACGCCTTAGAAAGGTCGCAGAAGATGCCCACAGCATCCCGCGAATCTTCCCAGGCGTTTAAGATTTGGGTGATCAATCTTGCACTTGCGTCAGTGGTAGACCTACCCTTTGTGAAGCCGTACTGACGGTCATGAAATATGGTGTTTAAATTAAAATGTCTTAACATCTGGTCTAACATGATCCTTTCGAAGATTTTACTAAAGGCTGGAAGGATTGAAATAGGTCTGTAGTTAGAAGGGTTTTCTTACAGCCTGATTTAAAGATAGGAATAATTTTGCTGAGTTTCATCAAGTCAGGGAAGATACCGTTGTCGATGCAGAGGTTAAAAATTTCACTAAGTATTGGGGCAACGCTCTCAATAATGGAACTAATGACTGTGACAGAAAAGCCCCATAAGTCCTCAGTCTTTTTTAAATTTAAAGACTTGAATGCTCTTTTAATCGTGTAATCAGAAACATATTGAAATTTAAAGCTAGGTACATTTCTACTGAAGTTTTGTCGAAGTAACGACTCAGCTAATATCGAAGATGAATTAAGGGACTTGGTAACCTCTACGGGAATGTTTGAAAAAAAGGTGTCAAAAGCATTGGCAACCTCTACCTTATCTGAGATAACAGCATTATCAATAACTAACCGTGGGTCAGCATCCCGCATTTTGGTTTGGCCGGTTTCAACGTTTATAATATTCCAGACCGTTTTTATTTTATTATCTGATTTGGCTATTTTATTACTAATTGATTTCGATTTAGCAAGAATACATACCCTTTTAAATATCTTCGAGTAGTTTCTTACATAATCGTGAAAAGATGGATCAGAAGTCAATGACCTTTCGTGGTACAAGTTATATAAGACATCCCTACTTATCCTAATCCCTTTAGTTGACCATTCACTGAATTTAAATTTGTGAGTGATTTCAATAGTTTTTTTCGGACATGACTTATTAAGTTCCAGACAGAGTGTATTAAATAAATGTTTAAATAGTTTATTTGGTTTTTTACAGTCTATGTTAATACTAGTTAATTTATCCGAAGTATTATCTTTAAATTTTTGCAAAGTTTTTTTGTTCAATGGTCTAAAGGTAATTTTCTTATTTAATAAATTTATTTTATTCGCTTTAAAACTAACAAGCTGACCTTTGTGGTCCGACCGTATACCAGATATTAAGGAAGAATGTTCAATATGACTGTTATTAGTAAATATATTATCAATACAGGTACTGGAAATAGCCGTAATTCTAGTAGGATCATTAAACAAATAATTTAGATTAAATGAATTAAATAACGCTAAAAGGTTACATTTATCAGATGATTCAGAGAGAAGATCTATGTTAAAATCACCACAAATATAGACTAATTTATTACTTTTAAAAACTTTTGATAGAATATCTTCCATATGAATGAGGAATAAAGAAAAATTTGATGATGGTGGTCTATATACGCATAATATTATATGGCTTTCTATCTCGGCACATGCTACCTCGCAGACGCGATCAACAGAGCCAGAGCTAATGTCTAATCTATTTTTAAAAATTTACTTTTAGATAAGATTATTGTACCTCCACCCTCAGCTGAAACTCTGTTAAACACACTGGCAACCACAAAATTATTTACATTAAATGACATTTTATCAGGCTTTAACCATGTCTCGCAAAGACATATTATATCAATAGAATATTTATCAATTAATAATTCAATTTCTAAAATTTTGCCAGAAAAGCGGTTTATATTCTGATGAAAGAGTATAAGGTTACTACAATGCTTTTCTATTGTCTCAGAAGCTAGTTTAAATATTCAATCACCGTATTGTTAGGTAAACTAGACAATACTGATTCGTCGCTTATCCTAGGTTTTGTCATATTGTTATCTATGACACTGTTAATATTATATGCTAACAAAGAAGCAATCACATCTTTATATTTATTAGGGAAATACATACATTCCCTTGTTAAATAAAATCACTAACAAACTTGTTAGTGTCAAAAAACAATAATTTGTCGCTATGACAACATGTCAATGTGTACAATAAATTGTTCAAACTATGAACATACTTATTTTGTTGGTCTGAAGAGCAATCTGAATATGGTAATGCACAAAGTATAATATTTTTCAGATCGAGTTTTATTAAGGCATTGATACCATTTGCAATGTCACTTTTTGTTAAATCAAGACTATCACCTATTAAAAGAATTAATGTGGAGTCAGCATCGAACTGAGTATTAATTATATTTTTTATTATATAATTGAAATGTAAATCAGGGTAGCAGTGACTAGTTACAATGTGTGATTTAGAGAGTGAGTGTTGAATGTAGGAGCCTATACCTTTACCAAACCTGTCTGTGAATAAAATTGAATTAAATTGATTGATGTTAGAGGAGCCCTCAATGGACTGAGGGGGTTCTGGCAGATTAGCTGCAAGCCGGGGTTCAGGCAGTGTGTCAGGTTGTGTACAGTTGGAGGAGAGATTGTTGACCAATGCCTCATACTTCTCTGCACTATATTTCACCAGGTCCACTAGCTCACCGGCCTGTTGCAAGCGGGCACTTAGTTCCTTTGACAATCCTCATATTTACTGAAGATGTATGAAAGCAATTTTTCTTTGACGGTTAGCTGGTCGTGTAACTGCTGTATGTCCAGGTCATAGGTAGCTCTGCACTGTTCAAGTTCCAGGGAACAAGTATTTAACTGCTGTACTAGATTCACACGTTCTCTCCTAAGGTGCATACAGTTGTTCACCTTATTCTGTTTCCTTACAGTACGGTACTTCCTGATAATTTTTTTACATTTAATGTATTTCTTGAGTTTATTTTTACTTAAAACCAATGGACATTGCATTATGGTAACATCCCCAGTCAAATCTATAATTTCAGCCGAGCTGCACGCTGCTGTGGAGCTTCCTACCAACTCAGTGAACAGGTTGAGGGTCTCGGATGTCTGATCCCTAGCTTTGGCAGACTCGTACAAAGATATTGTCTTGTAGGCCTCACATAACTCGAGCTCTAGATCAGTTATACGCTTCAATGTAAGATGGTGTGTTTCACTGCATTCATGTAATGATGACACCGTTTGCTGAAGGTGGTTGTGTTGGTCGAGGAGGTCCATGTGCTGGATATGCAGCTCAGTCAGGTCATTCTTCAAAACAGTGTTTTTGTCAACAACATTCTTAACTTCCACCTCGCTGTCTTCCCTCTCCTGCAGCAGCTGGTTGCAAAGTTTTGGGAGGACTCCAGATCCTTCAGGGTGGCCTTCAGCTTGTCTTCTAAGTCTTTGATAGCTGTGGCTCTGCGGGTTGTCATTTTGTTGATACTTTCTCAATTTAATCTGAAATGTGAAAGTATACAGCTAAGTGGCTGAAAACTGTCTTTTAGGACAAAATCAGGGGGTGATCATAAGTACCTATAACTGCAATGAAAATTAGAACTGAGTAAAACGAAAAGATTAATAATTAAAACAAACAGAAGGAAAAATATAAAGTAAACAGGATAGGGTGATTTAAAACAAATAAAAGTTTAATAGATTATTGAGATATATAAATATGTATCACTATATTACTATGATCAAAGATAATAAGTTACTTACAAAACAATATAGAAAAACTGATTAGGAAATTTAGTTGTAAGAATAAATTTGCAGGGACAGAAATGTAAACAATAGATAACATATATTTGATTTGAGTTTGAAATTAGGTTAATATGAAAAGGATGTTATAAAGTAGCTTTGTGTAGTAGATTTTGTAGTGAATGTGTGTCTGGGGCGAACGTTAACGTCGTCGATTCTGCTTCCACAATATTGTCAAGCAGAAGGAGACAGTAACTGAGCCGATATGTGTGTGTATGGACGTTGCTCATAACAATGAGCAGTGTATTATGTATTGTTTAGTGTACAAACACAGAGACACAGTAATATAATACAAGTAAAACACAATACTCCCAGTTTATTTGAAGATTTCAAATCCGTCCGTTTGACAGCTGGTTCACCGAGTAATGTTTTCTTCGTATTTTCAAAATTTACGACAAAAACACATGAACTACACTATAAGCAAAACTTGTTTATGTTATTTCACAATAATAAATGAATTTTAAGCTAGATTTTCACACTAATATATATTTTTATAAATAATATTACGGCGAGCCGTTTTTTCACGACTTATCACCGGTGTTGCCCTAAAAAAAAAAGCACTAAAGCACCTAAACTTGTATACCTAATAAAAAAAAACCGCAAAGTGAATATTGGGATATTAAAGTAGCTAAACGTACAAAAAACAGTGACAAGAAAAGAAGCCGCGAGCGAAGCGAGCGCGAGAAATTTTGAGTTTTGGGACACTTCGACTTCTGCAGCAAATGCTTGTCTATTTGTAATTTTACATGGTTAAACTTCCATGCAAGGCAAGCAATCTCATGTATATTATGTTTTCAACCCGTAGTTGATGAAGGCGAGGCAGGCTAGGAATTGGCTTGGTTGGTGGATTTAACGATTGTTATTAAAAAACCTGTTTGACTTCTTATCCTCTCAAATCGAGTGATCGTCTAGGCCTGTATGGCATTGGTGTGGGCGCTCTGCGACACCTCTGAGCCCGCGGCGCCCGGGTTATTCGCATACCCAGGCACCATAGGTTAAGACGGCCCTGTCAAAAATGTCCGGGTTTTCCCCGGACACTTCTTGAAACTCCGCCCGGACGGCCCCCGGACGGCCTCCAAACGAGGACAAATCCGGGGAAACCCGGACGGATGGCAGCCCTATACACGAACCTAAATCGGCACCTCCACCACCCTGCCTTTCTAAAACAATAAACGTTGAAAAAACAAACAAACGTGAAATGAATCGTCGTGTGGACGGGATCAAACCGTTTCGACCGGACCAATAAAGGTGCCAAATGAGTGCGATGCAAAAACAAAACGTATCAGACAGATTGGACGCACCACAATATATGGTTTCAACGGCTTGCTGTAGAAGTGTGCTAGGGTTGGGCGTATATCGATAATTTTAGAGTCGAGAAGGGCCTGTTTTAGGTTGAAGTTAGTCCTGCAATTAATTTGAGTACTAAGATAAAATTTCATGGATCCACTTATCACTAGTAGTTTAATACCAATCGATAGGTATATCTAATCAAATCATTCACTCAATTACAAGAGAACCGTTAACGCCTGCTTTCCCACGAAATCAAAACCTTTTTTCCTGGCACCAAAAAGTGATTTCCTCAAATTATGATAATTTACACACATTCGTGCAGAAATGTACCTACTATCATAGATTATAAGAACTGAAAGAACTAACATATAATACTTATCATTCTATATCTGATCTAATAACTAGAGATTATAACCATTCTCAAATTCCCCAAATAATTATATCTGCTATTCTAACCTCTCTCGCCCATCACTAGACTCGCAAGGTAAAACCATTCTTCCACCGCGGCTCATTGGCGCCGGTCGTGATATACAGCGTCATGTCACGTACAATTACCAGCGGTTCACATCACCATCACTCTAATGGCTCTTCCTGGCTGCTCATCAAACTTTATTGACTTGTTAGACATTATTCTTAGTATTGACAGGTGTAGCCTAAAATAGGTTTCATTTGTTGCTGTTAGTGGGCTAATTGTGGTACCTTTATTAGTAAGACACGTCATAGATATACTATTTACAGAATATGAAAATAGCAACATAATTTCCAGCAATAGTGGTAATCAGTGGTAATAATTATTATTTTTATCATGAGCAGCTTGTTACTAGAAGGCCATAAACAGTTAAAAATGGTTGCAGGTAATCGGTGTCAATATATAAAGAATACCTAATCATGTAGGTAATGACGATAATCAACAAATCACAAAACCATGCTGCAGCATATTTCACAGAAACGCCAATCATTTTGTACAACCCGGTACTCTCACGTAGGATCTCACACCAACAAGACCAACGGACACTTAACGCCAAAAGAAAACAAGAATCCACTTAATTGCCTCAAACCGTTAAGAAGGATGTCCCACAAATCTTATCAGTGTTGCATCTCACAAATCTCCATATAAACAGAATTAAAAGCAGTAAGGAAGCCGGTAAGCAATAGTACAATAAAACTTGCCCCTCGGGAGGTAGGCTGCTAATAAAAATTCCGCCAAATCAATAGGTTCACGTTTAACGCTTTTTGTATTGTATTTTATTTTGTTATACGCCTCCGTTTCGTGTTAAAGGGACAATACTGGGATATAGTGGTTGTAGGGAGATTGTACTGTCTTGATACTTTCACAAACATTCGGTATTGAAACAAGAATAAAATAATTCACCCTTGCAGGCGCAGTCTGATGAAAAAGTCCGGTATAAAAATCTTATAAAATATTAAACATTTTCTCATATACTTGTTCACTAGGCTTCGTAATCTCTAACATGATATTCACACATTTTTTTTAAGTAAGACTTTGCCATAAAATACGAATTCAAAACCGTTTGTTTATTTCAATTCTTCGAAAAAAAGACGCTCTTTTCTAAAGTTAAAATTCCAGCTTCTGCCTTTTAAATTAAAAGTATCAAAACCATTCACACCCCCACACAAAGCAACAGTAAATAGAATACACGTTGGATTCCCTGTTCCGTCTTTGCGATTTGCATGTCCCACGTATGTGTGCATGTGTGTGTAGGCACCAGCTCCGCAGTGTGCGTGCCGATTGACATAAAGAAGCTAAATGCCGTGGGGTGTGAACAGTTACAATCGTTTAACGTATGTATTGGCACGTAGAGCTATTGGCAAAATTCCAATAAAGTCCCGGTCCCCGGAGGAATTTCGCTGAAGAATAATGTTTAATTTGCACCGAGAGGACCCGCCTGATTTATTTAAGTAGCATTTGTTTGACATCACGTGTTTTATGTTTTTTGTCGCTTTTTAGTAGTTTCCTTAATTTTGTATTGTTTTGGTTTGGATTGCAGGATGTTTGTTTTAATCGAAGAGGCATTGTTATATTGATTGGTTACTGATAAGTGACTTTAACCACTTCACTGTCCACGATATAGACACAATAGTTAAACAATCGGTGTGTATCACATATGACTCATGGGACAGGGAAGTTATTAAGATGAACAGTTCACAATACTGATGAATAGGGTAGTGTCCAGGGTCGAAATAATGAAATAATATTTAGTCCGCTTTTTAGATAATCAAAAAATATTGGATACGTATTTTTTCTTTTTTTAATTAAACATAAAATGACAAAGATAATACACTTCAAAAATTAGGAGTGGGGGCCTTTTACGTCACAGTGTCCTGAAAATTGTAGCAACTTGTGACGTCACACTCAACTTTAACACGCTATATCTTAACAAGTTCTGATCCAATTTAAAAAGAAAAATACGTATCGCTTAATTTTGGACAATCTACAAGACGGACTAATTATTATTTTTAGAAACTAGCCTATTCAGAAGAAATAATTTCTGAAAATACACCAAGAGTTTAAAAGGAAAAATAAGCAAAATGTGCTAGGTAACTAGTTTAACACGTAATAACCCCAAGAGTTATTATGTCTGCTATTCAGATTACTCGGTGCGTAGTTCACAATGGAGCATGATTGTATTTTGTTTTTTACAATTCATATTAGGCCTTGAACTTGAGATATGTTGACCTAAACATAATTTAGAAGTGATAATTTTGTCGGAAAAAAATTGCACTTTGATTTCATACCGCAATATCTGTTATTGGGTAATTTGTTTACAATACAAATACTTAGTACCTATCGACAACTATCTTAACTATTAATTACGTGACCAGTCATAACACTAAACTACATAATCTATGACATAATTGATAAAAGGTCTATTTCATACGCATTTCTTATTAATTATCCGAACGAGCAGGCACGTGGATTGCACAAAGGTTTTTTTTTCTAATATATCATTTATTTATCGTCAGACATGCGCAAACAACAGATAATTTTTTTTTTACATAAATAAATGATAAAGATTTTCAAACCTTATGCTACAAACAACAATTATCTATGTAAACACCACTTTACATACAACGATATAAATACTAGATACGACCACATTGCTCATTCCATCCAAACAAACACGACGTAACACACTTGCAAAAAAAAGTTATAACAATTCAATAGTCAAAAATGATCAGTGTATTTATTCTAGTGAGTGTTTTGTTACCAATTTTAAGCCATGGTGTTCCTTTAGATGAAGGAAAGAGTGCTTCAGGACTGAAGGCTCCTGAAAGAGTGGGGTTACAGGAGATAGGTCATGGTGATGATGTAGCATTTGCAGCCACTTGGGGTGAGGTCATCAGTGATGACCCGGATGACCCTGTTACAGGTTATACGGTAAGTCGATTACTTTTTATTTTGTTTTTGGAATCTCAATGTCTGATTACCTTGATCTAATCAATCCATTACTTTAAAACATACTTAACTAATAATGAAGAGAATATTATGTAAAGTCTGTCTGTTATTTAAATTAGAATCCAGATTTCTGTCTTCAGTGTTTTTTTTTTTTCATTTAAAAATCTTGTTTTCCTCGAAATAATGAAAAAGACGTAGATACAACTGAAACTTAAGTAGTGTACAGTGTAATGACTTTTTGAGGAAGTGTTTCAATGTTCGATTTCAGGCATATTTATGGGAGATAAAGAAAGTGAAGACATTAGTATTCGTCAATGGTGAACAGCAAGAGGATGAGCCGGTAAGTTGGATCGTAATTACTGAACGCAATCAAAATAATGAGTATAAGTTACATTTTAAACTATCTTAAATGTGCTGCTGAATGGATTATTATGTTATCTTAATAATTATGTATTATTCATTTGAGTAAGCACTTAACTAAAGATAAACAATCTTAACATAACTTCTCTACTACTTAATCATTGAAACATTATAATATCAAGCATTTATCGTTTACCTTTAGTTCGGTGTCTACTTACTTTGTTTACTTAAAAGTTTTTCAGTTTATTTTAATTCCAAAATACGTAAAGTACCAAACCTTTCTCAACAACTGGTCTTAAAACACGATTTCTACCCAATTCCAGCCAATTGACAACGACCATCTACCTGACGGCATACCGATGATAATGACCGTACCAGCGAACAAACACATCGCGTTTTTCTACAACCTGAAGATGCAAGTTGCTTACGAGATCAGGGTCAAAGCCTACACGAAGAATAGAGAAGGACCCTTTTCACAAGCCATGAGACTCAAGCTATTGAAAAAAACAATTACTGTGTCTTAAAATCTTGATAAACTGTCTATTCGTTTTAAAGTTAATAATAAAATCGTTGTTATGCATTTACTCAACGCTAGAATGATAGTGCTTTTTTTTTATTAATATATGAGGTATGAAGTAAGTGTAAAGCACCAACCGCGCATGTATGTAATTTCAAAGTATGTTATTAACACCAACGACGGATTAGAGGTGAAATAAAACTTCTCAGAAAACCAGGATTGTATAATACAGAAATAACCTGAATTGAGCAAGCTATGCTAACGCTCACTTTTATGAAGTAATGAACTAACTTCACTTTCAATATATACATGTTTGTGTTATTTTATATAATACTAGCCGTTTTCCCGCGGTTTCACCCTCGTCCCGTGGGAGCTACTGCCCGCACCGAGATAAAATATAGCCTATGTTACTCGCAGACAATATAGCTTTCTAATGGTGAAAGAATATTTAAAATCGGTCCAGTAGTTTTTGAGTTTATCCATTACAACCAAACAAAGTTTTCCTCTTTATAATATTAGTACAGCTATATATTTATTTATTTATTACATTTTATTTGTCATTGTTTAGGTATTCATATTATACATAGTACACCAAAACTACCTGCAATACAGTTATTCAAAGGTTGTCTGTAAGAAATCGCTTTTAGCGATAAGACCGCCATTGTGTCACCGACTTTAAAATCTTTAGATTCGTTTTTGTTGTTTTTTAATTGGTGCACATAATAAAGAGTATATCTATTTATCTATCTACACAAACGTAAAACGCCAACAAGTTGACCTCTGCCTGCATTGAGATAAAAATACATGTTATTTATGTAAGTACAACACATTTGGTACATACCAGTCACGCAAACTAGACGTCCGAACAAACAATTGAAAAACTTTAATAGTCATTTTAAAATAAGTAATATACAAGTTAAATCATGAAGGTTTTCTGCGTGTTCCTGTTGGTAAGCTTTTCCTATGGTCTTCCGACGGATAGTAAGGGGACCAAGCTGTCAGCTCCTAACTTGACACGCCTTACAGCAATGGAATCGGATGGTGGTTATTCGGAGCGAATAAATTGGGATGCAGTAGTTAGTGACGATGCATCTGATCCCGTTGTCGGGTATAAGGTGAGTTATTTTGGATTTCTATAATTAACTAGCCGATCCTTCGAACCTTCCCTGGACCTCTACAAACATTTTATTCATTACTTTTTTTTTCATATGTAGATTGTGTTTCTCTTGTCGTTGTTTCATTTCTCTGCTTGCTCTTTATAATATTGGTAATTGTAGCTATATAGATAGATTATATAGATAGATTTTCTCAATAGTCCGGTTCCGTGTTTTGATGAGATAACGCTTAGATGTATTTCAATGTAACAAAACACGACGATCGTGTGTACACAAATAAAACATTTTCCTGTTACCAGTGAACAAGATTTCAACAAATCACGATACTTATGCGTTTTTTCATAGTATCTCATTGTAAAGAGCCAGTTTGAATATCATATAAAAAATAGTGGTTTGAGGAAGGATCGAATCGAACTCGTCACGATTAAAATGTTTTTTTTAATCAATCTTGTCCAATACAAGTTTGTACTCCATAGATTTTTTTAGATTTTGATATGAGTGTAGCAATTGATATTTTATACCAGATTGTAGTAAGGATACTTACTACTTTATGTTAAGACTAGCTGTTGCCCGCAACTTCGTCTGCGTGGGCAATATAGAATAGTCAAAATACTACTTATCCCGTAGGTGCATTCTTTCACGTGACGGTATAATTAGGATTAGCACTTAGCAGTCGCATAGATTCATTGATCAAGGTTGTGTTTAATATGTCAGTGAGGAAGGCAATCCGCAGCAACCAAACAAACAGATTACCTACAGTTCAGTTCGAAGGTAATTAACTGGCGGAGAATCTTAACACCGCGATTCAGAAATGAGACGAAAATGCACAGCGCCATCTAATAGCGGTAGGCAGAACTTCTCAACATTTAGAACTAAACATTATTTTGTTCGTTCCATTACGTACTGATAGGTTCAAAGTATCATCCCATATTTTATCACCCGTGGGGGTTGAATGGGGGTTGAATTAATCAAAATCGTATTTAAGTGAACGTCATCATAAAATTCTGATTCGTCATCAGGACTTCTTCATAAAATCTAAGAAGATGTATACAAACTTTCATCCCTATTTTATCCCCTTAGGGATGAAATTTATCAAAATCCTTTCTTAAGGGTTGCCTACGCCATAGTAGCTTTATGCATGCAAAGTCTCAGTCCGATCGGTTTAAAATTGACAAAGTTTCATACAAACTTTCATCCCTATTTTATCCCCTTGGGGGTAGAATTGATCAAAATCCTTTCTTAGCGGATGCCTACGTCATAAAATCTACCTGCATGCCAAATTTCAGCCCGATCCGTCCAGTGGTTTCAGCTGTGCGTTGATAGATCACTATGTCAGTCAGTCAGTCAGTCACCTTTGAGTTTTATATATTTAAGATTGTATAATTATATTGCAGGTAAACATATGGGAAGTGAAAAAGATAAAATCCACGAAATACTCATATGTCAATGGGACATTACAAAAGAGAGAAGAAGAAATAGAACCGGTGCGTATTACAAAAAATATACCTCCATCCCTACTTATATTATAAATGCGAAAGTAACTCTGTCTATCTGTCTGTTACCCTTTCACGTCTAAACCACTAAACTGATTTTAATGAAATTTGGTACAGAGATAGAGTTGACCTTGAGAAAGAACATAGGATAGTTTTTATCCCAGACTTTTGAAGAGTTCTCTTGGAACTCGGCGCGGGCGAAGCCGAGGGCGGAAGCTTATTCCATAAATGAAGAGATGTTGCACTTATCAAATACTAGCTCCTCATATAATGATATTCCTTTTCCATTCCAGCCGATTGACTTCGACAACGGTCCTGAAGGCACACCAACCGTACTCCTGACTCCTGCGAACCAAACAGAGGTCACTTTCAATATTAAGCTGCACGTGACCTATGAGATCAGGATACAAGCCTACACGAAGAACATTGACGGACCTCTGTCTTCTCCTGATAGAATACAACTTGATTGAACTAGACAGGTTTTGTTTAAGCTTTTTTTGATGATATTAAAATGTGATTGATCTATGTATTTTGGCTTAGATGATCCTGTTTTTACATGCCTACTTACGTGTTGTCCTATTTAAAAAATGTATAGTACCTAAACTAGCCGTTTTCCCGCGGTTTCACCGACATCCCGTGGGAGCTACTGCCCGTACCGGGATAAAATATAACCTATGTTACTCGCAGATAATATAGCTTTCTAATGATGAAAGAATATTTAAAATCGGTCCAGTAGTTTTTGAGTTTATCCATTACAACCAAACAAACAAAGTTTTCCTCTTTATAATATTAGTATAGATGAATAAATCCACCAATAAAACCCATATTCCAATGCCTTCGAAAGATCAAGAAACCTAAGTATGAAAAACCACAGACACTATACGTACATGCACACCAACAGTATACCAACAGCTTCAATCCCATACTCAAGCTATGTGAATATGAACAAAAACCGTGTCCGTCTGTCCGTCAGTCCGGTGACCCGGGATTAGCGAGTCGTGTGTCGGACACGTGTCATCCGGCATTAGCCAAACTACTGTCCACTCACTGATAAAGGTTTGATGGTAAGATAAACTAGCTTTGATGGAGGTATGCTCAGATTTTTTTACTTTAGATGCATGAAGTTTCGTAGATTTTGCGTGTGATATAACTTAAGGCCTATCGAGATTAGTTTCATCTACTAACTAGCTTCCGCCAGCGCTCGTCAAGTGGAAAATACGTCGCAGAAACAAAAGGTAGACTAGCATTGAATGATTGTCCAAATCGAACCATTACTTCCTGAGATTAGCTCGTTAAAACAACACTTTAGGCTTTATAATAGTAATAAAGGTGTTAATTATTTTTTTTAGTTCTTGTCGACCTTGCAAAATTATCTCGACGTTTTTTAATTAAACCAACAAATAGCTTTCAAAGTTTCATGATCCTCCAAAGTAGGTAGTTAGTTGAGGCTATTTACGATCATTTTTCTGATCAGGAACTCGATTGATTGACAAATTGTATTAATTACCATTAGACTAACATTTCACGTTATCAACTCTCTGTCAACCAAACGTTATCCATAAATTACACTTACATGCAAAACATCACACCAACATACAATAAACACATACCTTTACACTGTCGAGAATTTTATTGGGGCAGTAAAATACTCGGTGTAGACAATAGCCGTCAAGGGTGATCTGATTATCGTGGTGTCGGTAAAAAGTACTGAAGAGTCTGAACAGTATTCAGTATTCGGTCTCACCTCAGCGAAATGCAATTAGATTCGTCTCCTGAGACTGGGGGGTCGTATTCCGATGTACGAACAAGGTTGAATTAGAATATGTTGAGGAACCAGGTGGTAAATTAGTTTGGTGAAAATTGCTGCTTAGGTTACATATGAAATAACCTTAATTTCTCGATCATTTTATAATGCTAGTAGTGTGCCATTATCTTTTTGGATAGAACTTTTTAGTTTGATGCCCTCCGTGAACTGTTAGGAGTTTATTTTTCTACGAATGTTTTACAAATATTTAGATTAATTGCTAGAGATTTCATAAAGGATTAAGAGGTATCAAGGGGCGAGGCAAAGTTGCAACATCACTAAAACCGCCTAACTCTACCACTCTAAAACAATAACAAAAATGTACATACAAGAATATAATGCACAATTACCGAATGTTCCCCACAAACGAGTCTGTCAGAATAGTCCGCTACGCGACTCATTTACATATAAATTGCGACGACTCACGTGCCGTGTCTTACTTTTAAATGTTGTGTACCCCTGGCAAGGGACCTCTGTGCAAGTGGATACATGTTTCAGTATATTGTAAGTTTAGGGAGAGGTAAGCTTATTGTAAAACAGTGTTCACCAGTCTTCAATGATGTATATCACTCACTTTTATGACACTGGTATCGAGCATAGCCTATGCAATATATATCTTTTTTTTCCGTGACAATATAGGAAAATATAGGACCTGTCTAAAGCCTTGACTAACAATAACTTTGTTTCGATGGCGTAAACATTCGCAAATCCACAGTGAATTCGTACTGAATATAAAATGTTATCTGATAATACCTGAAGTCACTTAGGTAATCCTAATATTTAATGAATAACCTTACTAACTAACATAGCCTACATGTAAGTTGTTACTTAATCTCCCAAAAACTACACTTCTCAAAACTAATCCTCTCATATCCATCACATCCCACAATAATTGGTCACAACATAACGACATGTCCGCTGATATATCCCACAGTCGGTGGACACTGTAATTCAATTTGCTAAATTAGATTTTCCGTCAGTTACCTGCGTCTTCGCCCTTCGTATCGCGTTGTCACATAAAAGTTATTATGGATAGCCAACTTTGGACAAGGGTAACATAGCTGTTTCATATTTTTTATTACTCAAAGTACGACTAAGTCATGTTTACAAGAAATATCAGGCATATCAGGAGTCAAAGCCTTAAAATTATTCAATTATCAGAATTCTTACACAACTTTTATGTTGTAATAATATTCTATGGACAGTATACAGGAAAACACTTATAGACTATCTTTTTAGATGAGTAAAAACTAAGCGACCTCAACTATAACTTCCACAAAAAGCGCAACATTTGTAAGCAAACATTGGGCCAATGTTGTAAGAGGGACGAAATTAGATTGGCACAAGTGGGGTCAAGCGGCGACGGGGACAATGCCGGAAGAATATATGAAATGATATCTGCGAAATATCAGATAATATAAAAGAAAAATATTACAGTACACGTGAGATGCTTTTAGTAGAATTATACCTTGCGATGTACACTTTCCTTGTAGGGTGCAATGGAGATAAGTAAGGATTATGTTATGGTTGTTTTTTAGAGGTAAAAAGTAAGTAGAAACATACCTACAGTTTTAGGTGTTTTGCGAACATTGATTCCCATAGACAGAATAGTTACTACATAATATAGTAGATCCATGAGGCAAGCTAAGTACTTTAACATGATAACAGCACCACGTTCAAGAATAAAAAAAAGTAAATAATATCATGATAACTGAATAAAAAGTAACTAACGTCCACAATAGCAAACAAGTCTTAAAAACTTATTTACACAAGACGATTCACTCGTTGTTCATTTAGAAACATAAAAGCTCTTTCCTACAAGGCGCATTGAGTAAAAAAGACATACCTGTTTTTCTTAACTTATGTAAAGTCAAATTCAAGTTTATCTTGCACAAGCGTAAGATTTATAAGAATTAGAAGCTGCAAGTAAGATTTTAGATTGTTTTAAAGTCCGTAGGTTCACCTAAATATTAATTTAGTCACTGCAACTTACAAAAATTGAAAAAAAAAATAAGTATACAAACTAAAAATACATTCAAACCCTATTTTCCTATTAAATAAAACTTCCTAAAATTGGCGTAATCAAAAACTATAAGAAAGACTTCCAACATCGCAGTCGTATCGTCCCCTATAAACAAGACTTCTGTGAAGCATTTCTAAATCAAAACACGGCCCGTTACCCCGGAGAGTGACTTGCGGAAAATTGGAAAACGAAACAAGGTGAAAAATATTATTAAGTGGAGCACTCACCGAGCACGGCACTCGGGGGATACTGCTCTTCAATACTTTAACCTGAGAACTTCAATTACATATTTTTATTTAGTTGCGCCATTGGGAAATGGTGTGAAAAGTGGTTTTGATAATTGGTGTGGCTATTTTGATTTTGGTACAGGTTTAACGAGCAGATTTGATTGATCTGCTTCCCTGTTTAGAGGTGAACGTTATCATTTTAACTGCAAAGATAGAGTTAGATTTCGGTTATGTTAGTTCAGATTAACTCAAAAACTACTAGACAGATTCAAAAACATATTTTACCATAACCCTGATTAAATAGGCTAATATACTTGGGTACAAGAATAAAATCCCCGGGATGCAGGTAAAAGCGCGAGAAACATCCTGATTCATACTTGCATTTATCAAGATAAGGGTACACAAAACTAAGCTCCTACATCTACACCATTAACAAAATACATTCGTCAAAGTCGGAACAATTACACTACCCCCTGACTCCTAATAGCAGTCCATAAAAGGCACGGAGGTAAGTAGTGACCACTATTCATTGATAGTCAATTGGGCCCACAAATCGTCCGGTTAACCGGCACACGACCGCTCTTATAAAGGTAGGGATAACAACCAGGGACAACTAGGGTCTACCTAAGGGAAGGACAACCGTTTTTCTTCCAGCTAATGGCTCGCACGGTCACTTTGCTCGCCTTTTACTTTCCGAAGGGATGGGAAATGTAAAGGCTTCTGTTGTTCGTGTAAGGAGGCGTTTATAAAGGAAGAAGGTATGTGGATTGTGTAGCTGATTGTCTTGTAAATCGAATAATTAAAGCAAGGTGTTTGTAGCAAGAAAAACAGATTTGTAGATATGTCGTTACATCAAACCTGTGTACTTAATGAAACCTTTGAACTTAACTTATTTAAATTACTACTTATCCATGAAATTCTGATGTCACATTTGATATCTTAAATAAACAACATCTGGTACATCTAATAGTCTCAACGATTTTTATGTATTTAAAAATCATTTCATCAACCTACATTAATTATTTCCCGTCACCTGTTTATGACTGGATCATTTTACTCACATTTACACTTCTACAATCTTAACCTATCCTAGACTGTATCTACAATCTAGGCACCTATAGTAGTACTTAGATATACTATAGTTAGACTGTTTCGGTGAGTTCGCAGTCGATCAGACCCACCTCACTTCACCTCTTTATGGCCGCGTGGTCCGCACTCTGATAGCGCCAATTACTGGACAACCCGGGGAAAGAATATTGAGGACATGATTCCCGAAATGACTGCAGGAAAATATAATTTTTCGTTTTAAAAATACTCAGAAAATTGGTATCTGTCTGATTTTATAGGCATCCCATCCCAAGTTTTGCCTTCTGTATCAGTGCGGAAAAATATCAGAGATAAACTAATATAAAATTGAGATATTTCTGGATTCAAGAATGGCCTATACCTTTGTTATTTATTTATAGGCATTTCTGAGTTGGCGTTCACAAGCGCCTGTAAGAGCGTAGAGGTAATAAATTTCTTAGATTTTCTTTATCTGTATAGGTCCACGCTAATCTGTCGCTCTTTAACAGTTTATATATGGCGGTCGGTCACCCCTTAGACTTTGTTACCTCTGAGCTGTCGGGAAATTGCTACCCACACGGTGCGATACCTAAAACTATTCTATGGTATTCACTAGTCTTTCAATGATAATCTTTTCAATAGTTTTCCTTTCTCCAGTACCGATTATTTTGCATATATTTAATTTTGAATTATATGAACTGAAAAATGGTTTATTAATTTCTTGTTTTAACGACGAAGTCCCCAATTTTATAGAAAAATTGAAAATTGTATGGATTTGCAGTACCTAATAATATTTATGTAATTAGGTTAACAGACTGGTTATATGTGTTATCTCCCACACTTACACTAGATAATCTGAATGTTGGCTGGTGGTGCAGTGTTGTTACACCACCATGCCCGTATGGTGGGCTGTATCGAAGGACCGTAGCGGATGCGGGAAAATAGCTTCGTCGGGGATTAGGCTAACCGAGACACAGTATGAGTGAAGCTAAAGGGGTTTGGTGAAAGGAAAAAGGACTTACTTGCGCTGGATGGTGGACGAGCACGTTGTTGCAGGCCTGCGATGCTGTTTCCACTACGCGTAGGTTAAAAACACTGTCACTCACGATTAGTTCTTGTGTGCCGGCTACACTAACACAGATTTTAAGCGGTTTGAGATGAAGCGGTGCGGTTATTTTATTTATTTTCACATAAAATGCGGAGCGGTGTCGCGGTGATTCGAAAGTTTTCGGAATACAACGGCGGGAGCGTTGCGGCGCTAGTCGCGCCGAGAGTTGGTGCGCGCGGCGCATCTTCCTTCTCTTTCTGATGTATTGTAGCGGGATAGGAGGGAAAGGGAAGGATAGCCAACTCATACTGTGCGGTTGCGGAAGTATAAAATTTTTAGAAAAGATGCGTTCAGAAATCGTATTAGAAACAATATAACTAATGAAATTAAAAATGTAAAACTTGCGCGAGCATTCTCCCCGGCTTTGAGGATATGCAATATTCTCAAAGGAAATTAAAGAAATTGAAAGTAAACTGAGTAAAGTAAGCTAATATTAAGTTAGGATTACGCGTTAATATTATTGAGATGGTAAAGGACATAGTTTGACAACAGGTCTCTTAAAGAGCCACTGCATGTCTTCACCATGGCTACGCGGGTTGTCCCATCCTTGCCGGGAAAAACTTCGGTTATTACACCCATTGGCCAACGTAAAGGAGGAAGATCATCTTGATGTATGAGAACCACTGTACCAATTTTAATATTGTCTACAGCATTCAACCATTTTTGTCTAACTTGAAGATTATGTAAATATTCTATACGCCAGCGTTTCCAGTAGCTACAAATCATTTGGTCAAGTAATTTCTTGCGGCAAGTTAGAGACTTCGTTGTGTCGGGAACATCCACGACAGGCAAGGAAGTTAATGGAGAAGCCATTATAAAATGCGCGGGGGTAAGCGGTTCTGGATACGGATCCTCATTCAGGACACAAAGCGGTCTCGAGTTTAGAACTGCCTCAATCTCGGTGAGAACAGTCGAAAGCTCCTCATAGGTAAGAAGTTGGGAACCAATAACGCGGTATAAATGAGTTTTTATAGATTTTATATTCGATTCCCACAACCCTCCAAAGTGGGGAGCGCGGGGTGGAATCATTTTCCAGTCTATGCGGTAGCGGTCAGCAAATAATTCTTGCAATTGAGCCTTGGCTCCTACGAAATTCGTTCCGTTGTCTGAATATAGACAAGAAACTGGTCCTCTGCGGGAAATAAATCTTTTAAAAGCGGAGATAAATGTATCAGACGATAAGTCTGTGACTAATTCAATATGAACTGCCTTGGTAACAAAACAAATGAATAGGCATATGTAAGCCTTTTGACTTTTTTGACCGCGGCGTCTACATAAAGTTATTTTGATGGGACCAGCATAGTCCACACCTGTATGAACAAAAGCTTTAGTCTCTTGTACGCGACAAGCGGGTAAATCAGCTATTTTTGGGCTGGAGTGAGAAGGAGAAAGTTTAAAACAGAAGTTACAAGCATGTAATCTCTTTCTTATAACACCTCTAGAAGAGAGGATCCAATATTTTTGTCGCAAAAGAGAAGTCAAAACATTTGCGCCAGTGTGGCAATGAACGCGGTGATAATAATCTATTAGAATATGTGTAAATTTATCGCCTTTTGGCAAGAGTGCGGGATGCTGAGCCTCATAGGGAAGATCAGCGTTGGAAAGCCTGCCTCCGATTCTTATTATACCCTGCTCATCTATAAAAAGGTCGAGTTTTTTAAATTGTGTGGAAAGTTTTTTATTGTTAATTTCATCGTAGATATGTTTAAAGTGATGTCGTTGAACGCAACGAATCAAATAAGTCTCAGCGGCAGCTAACTCGCGTACAGTAATAACCTTTTGTAATTTGTCATAAGGAATAAGGCGCAAAAATCTCAGAATGTATACTATTATGTGTAATATTTTATTTAGCGAGGAAATTTTTTGAGAAAGGTTATATATTAAATTGGTTTCAGAAGCGGTAGTAACTAACGTTAAAGTTTTACTATTAAATTCAGGTAATTGTTCGTTGCATGAAGACACAAAAGGAGTGATAGGCCACTCAGCGGTTGGGAGCATAAGCCACTCAGGGCCATGCCACCATAAATCATGATTTAAAATCTGTTCAGGTAGAAGACCTCGAGACAGACAATCACTAGGATTTTCTTTACCGTTAATGTGATAAAAATATTTAGGATCAAGATTTTCTTGACATTTAGCGACGCGGTTACTGACAAAAGTGTTCCATTTGTGTGGTGAGGAATGAATCCATGAAAGCGTAATAGTAGAATCAGAAAAGGCAAATATATTATTAATAGCGGTACGGGAGCGGTAAGTGTCATAAACTAGTTTAATTAATTTTGACAAAAGAAGAGCGGCACATAGCTCTAGACGAGCCAGAGATACGACCTTAACAGGTGCGACTTTGGATTTAGCACACACCAAAGATACGTGTGTGTTACCATTTGTATCAGTGACATGTAAGTATATGACGCAGCCATATGCCTTCATGCTGGCGTCAGCAAAACCTACTATATTAATCACGCAACCCATAGAAACGGCTACGTGACGCGGTATCTTTAGCGTAGAAAGTAAAGGCAATTGCTCACTAAATTGCTGGAAGAGATGCACGATAGAATCGGGTGGAGTCTCATCCCAATCCGTATTTAATTTCCATAATTCTTTAATAAGTAGCTTCGCGAATAAAACTACAGGAGCAACAAAACCTAGAACATCCCACAGACGAGCAACCGTGGAAAGTATGGAACGTTTAGTGCAACGTTTATCTAAGTCAGATGTGGTAAAAGTGAAACAATCTTCAGAAGGAATCCATTTGAGTCCGAGAATTTTTATATTGTCCCCATCAGAGAAGTTAATGGAAGAGCGGTTAGAATGTGGAACGGCATCAAGTAGTTCCGGAGAGTTACTTGCCCACTTCACAAGGTCAAAGCCCCCGGCCTTAAATAAGTCGATGAGTTCAGCGGAAAGAACCTTGGCTTCCTCCAGTGAAGGAATAGAATAAGCCAGGTCATCCATGTAAAGATCATGCGAAGCAACGATGGATGCGCGAGGGAAACGATGTTTTTCATCCTCTGATAGCTGGCGCACAGTGCGCATGGCTAGAAAGGGACTGGACTTCAGACCAAATGCGACGCGATTAAATTGAAACTCGCGAATAGGTTCTGCGGTATTAAAGCGAAATAATATTTTTTGGTATTTTCTATGCTCATCAATAACAGCCACTTGAAGATACATTTGTTTTAAATCAGATGTAACTGCTATAGGAAACAATCGGAAATCTAAAAGTAATAAAAATATATCAGCCTGTAAATTCGGCCCTGTATGCAACAGATCATTCAATGACACGCCATTGTGAGACTTAGCACTTGCGTCAAGGACAATGCGGACCTTTGTGGTTTGTTTATCATCTCTAATAACAGGGTGATGCGGTATATAATAACCTACTGATTTATCAGAGGAACTAGGCGTAATTTCTGTTAAATAATTTTGATCGAGATATTCTTTAATTATTTTGTTATAACTATCGCGCAAAGCAGGGTCGCGAAGTTTAGTATTTTCTAAATGAATAAAACGTCGATAAGCGACAGCATAAGAATTTCCAAGTGAATCTGGATTTTTACAAAAAGGTAACGCGGTACAATACCTACCACTAGCGTCGCGTGACACAGAAGAAGCGTACAACTGCTCACACTCAAGTTCGGCAGGGCTCATGAAACATTTTGAAGGTACTTCTTCGATGTTCCAAAATTTATGTAAAGATTCTTCTAAAGTAAGAAAACAATGAGTATTATCGATGTTTAATGCGGTAGAAAAATATGAGGCAGTATTTAATTCACTGGATGCGGGACTATAATTTTTATTAGATAAACTAGCGGGTACCTCACCCATAAGAATGTAACCAAACACGGTTTCAATAGCGGACGGCGCGGTAGGTGAGATAATTTTGTTATTTAATAATAAATACGGGAACAGCTTTGCCCCTAGTAGCAATTCCACCTCACCAGGTATATGCCATAGTGGGTCAGCGAGCGGTAAATCGAACAAATGTTGCACTGTAGAAGTGTCAACAAAGTGAGATGGTAAGTTATCTGTTATGCAATCGACAACAAGCGCGGTAATTTTGAAAGAAACTGTTTTATCTTTCGCGGAAACAGTTATATCAACGTAACCTAAGATAGGACGCGATGAGGTTCCAACGCCCTTTATAAATGAATTTGAAAGCGGGTTAATATCTAATTGCAGTTTTTTACAACAAGCGGACGTAATTATATTATTTTGAGAAGCATTATCTATTAAACATCTGACAGAAATGTATTTATTATGTTTAGTGTCCACGTATACTTGCGCAGTCGAAAGAAGTATTGTAGAACGCGGTGTTTTACCTACGCTAGCGCATGCACATAGCGCCACCTGTTGCGAGGTCGCGGAACTAGCGTCAGCGACGGCCGACTCAACCGTGGGCGCGCGAAGGCTGCGTTTGCGAGTTATTATTATCAAGATGTAAAAGTGAATGATGCTTCTTATTACACTGTTTACAAGTATGTATAGATTTACACTGTGAAGCAGTGTGCGTAGCACTAAGACAGTTTACACATCCCCGTTTGGTTTTAATAAAATCCAAACGCGAATTGGGTGAAAGCGATTGAAAAGATGGACAAATATAAAGTTTAAAATGATCATGTTTACTGCAATACAAACAAGACTGGTTATTATTGTCACAAGTAACGAAAGTATGTACCGTGCTAGTATCACGTGACTGAGTACGCGGCGCGGGAGAAATACTTTTATTAGGGTGATTACTCACTAGAGCGTATCGAGATGATGTTGTACGATCTAATATCTTAACTTGCGATTTTATAAATTCAACGAAATCCGTGTAAGTAGGAATCTCCTCATCTCTCATATGCATTTCAAATAATTGTACTGTAGTAGGATCTAATTTTTTCAAAGCTAAATTTAATAAAATAAAATCTTTTAGGTCTTTGATCTGTAATTGTTCTAAAGCTGAAACTGACGCGTGAAAACTTTCTATGAAATTATTCAATGAAATAGAATTGTTAATGGCGGGTTTAATATTGAAAATATTAGAAAGATAATGCGAACCAAGTGCCCGTTTATCTTGGTATTTTTTTACTAAACTGTCCCAAATAGCTGAGTAATTTTCTCCGCACGGAATAATTCCGGCGGTAATTTGTAAAGCGTTGCCTTTGAGACTACCTACTAAATATTGAACTCGTTGGGAATCTGTAAGATTAGAGTTATTGTGGATATTTGATTTAAATGATTCATAGAAAACCGGCCAGTTATTTATTTTCCCATCAAAGGAAGGAATGTGAATCGGTGGTAGTTTGACTACACCTTTATTTTGCGCGGCGCTCTCGTGCGACGTTGAGCTCGTCGACGATTTTGAACGACAAGTCATGATAAGAGAACGAACTCGTTCTACCCGAGTGTAAACACCGTCGAATGAGATGAGGCTACTATATTCGACTGTATGATCAGGATTTAATTGTAAAAGGTATGCGTTTAGTTTATCAAGGTTGGAACTAAATTCCTGGCGGATTACAGAAAGAATCTCCGTGTCTGCCATGAATATCTCCGCAGAACGAAGCTCCATATTAGTTATATTTATTTTCTTAGAAGATTCATACAATGAAGTTAAGCGTTCGTAAATAGCATTGTTTTTAGCTTGCAGTATTTTAACTTTTATTTTGATATCCTCCATGTTGGTAGGAAGGAATAATAAGAAAAGATGGCGTGTAAAATAGGTATTTAGCTGTTGACTAAACAAAAGAATGCGGTTGAAATATAAGTTTGTACTTATGTTAACTGAAGGAATTTACTAATATTAGTGGTATTTACCTATGCTATTACAATGCAGTAGGTATTAAGTTGATACAGTAGTTCTCAGTCAAACAAGTAGGTAAGTACCTAGCGGGAATGTTCGAGAATGCACGCGTACAATATGACGATTTTACGAAAATAGGTATTTAGACCTAAAGCCCAGGTAAAAGACCTATAGAATGCGGGAAAATAATGAGAAAAGATCACTGATTCTTGGGATCCGGGTCGATTTGGACCAGAAAAAATGGTGATGCAGTGTTGTTACACCACCATGCCCGTATGGTGGGCTGTATCGAAGGACCGTAGCGGATGCGGGAAAATAGCTTCGTCGGGGATTAGGCTAACCGAGACACAGTATGAGTGAAGCTAAAGGGGTTTGGTGAAAGGAAAAAGGACTTACTTGCGCTGGATGGTGGACGAGCACGTTGTTGCAGGCCTGCGATGCTGTTTCCACTACGCGTAGGTTAAAAACACTGTCACTCACGATTAGTTCTTGTGTGCCGGCTACACTAACACAGATTTTAAGCGGTTTGAGATGAAGCGGTGCGGTTATTTTATTTATTTTCACATAAAATGCGGAGCGGTGTCGCGGTGATTCGAAAGTTTTCGGAATACAACGGCGGGAGCGTTGCGGCGCTAGTCGCGCCGAGAGTTGGTGCGCGCGGCGCATCTTCCTTCTCTTTCTGATGTATTGTAGCGGGATAGGAGGGAAAGGGAAGGATAGCCAACTCATACTGTGCGGTTGCGGAAGTATAAAATTTTTAGAAAAGATGCGTTCAGAAATCGTATTAGAAACAATATAACTAATGAAATTAAAAATGTAAAACTTGCGCGAGCATTGGCTGAGAAGAAAAACAAGAGCGCTTCAATCAACGTCGGCTTAGATTGATGGCGTTAATTAACTATAGACTTATGAACTCATCTGTATACACCGGCGTCTGGGGATACCTTACACACGCTTGTTTCTTAAGAACATGTATATAGTCTTGAAAAGCCATTTTATAAAGGTACATTAGCATGAGTTGCAAACGGTACTCAATTCATATTTATACATACTTCAGTTGTGCTAAACCACTTCACTATGTGTTTGGGGGTTAAAAGTACATTTTCATTGATTGGAAAAAGCTTTATCTAGCACAGAAAATATCACAGAAATGTGATCGCTTATTGTGACACAAAAAACTTTGTGGTTACCCATATATAGGTGAGGACACTCAGGTGCCTTTTAACCTGCTTACAAAATAGAACGGGTGTTCAATTCAGTTGCTGTAAATACCTATTTTGTATAATTTTTTTACCCTGAAAATAAATAATGTAGTTAATAATTTATTTTTCCCCGATTAGATTAAGATAAGTCGCCTCCAACTTAACTACCGTTTGTATTCCCGAAACCTCAACCGCCCACTCGCTATGAGGTCCTGGTACCACGCATTTAGTAACTCGATCTCGACCAGGGGGCAACCGGATAGCACCTTTTACCGACAGCAAACAGTTCAGGTGTTTGACTTGTTTCGCGTATCGCGTTACTGTTTGTTTTTATGCGACCCTGGTGTTTGTCAGATAGATAGGTGGGTAAATCGTTTATTTAGCACAAGTAAAAAGAGATAAGGGTAAAAATGAGAAAGAAAAAACAAAATGGTAGAGACAAGAAATATTTTTTTTGAAAATGGGAAAACATATTTTCTTCTTGCTACAGAAATACTCTCAACAACCCATGCTTTTCTACACAAACAGAGATACGCAATATAAGTACCTATGCGAAGTCTGCAGCTTTTCAACATTTTTCACATATGAAGGCTTATCACAAAATCATTCTACAAAATTAATAAGTAAATCATACTTAGACTTACTTATATCATAAATCATAACTCAAGTGCTTTCCTATTACCTGTAATAATCCTCCATTAGGTCTGGTACGTGCCTTTCTTGCGCCACCTCTACTTAGAGGGAAATTGATGGCAATCGAGCGAATTGCCGCCAAAACGCTGCCGCCATCTTTACACTCCGATTGTTACGTTATTTTTCCAAATTGATGGAGTTTTATTTGAACGTTGCTTTTAGTATGTACTGAGGTAAAGTATAAAGTAAATACATTGCTGAATTTTAAGCTTAAAGTGGTGTAATGACCTTAGTAACAGGTGAATTAAATTGTCACTTTTGAAGAAAACCCAGAAATATGTATGTGATGAATAAATACATTTATTTATTACAATTTATTACCTTAAAATTATATTTCCTCTCCAACAGAATTTCATTAAAAATATTGACTTAATTTCAAGAAAACCACCCCAGCCAACGTAAACAAATGTGTAAAACGAAATTGAGTCTTAACTTTAATTTTCCCTCCAATAATTGCTACACAATACAAAATATTATTACTGAAGTATTCTCTGCAAGTGACTGTTAATTTACCAACTTAAATTAAACCTCGATCAGTGGCAATTTGAACCTTATGTGTTTGTCACAAGGGTGTGGTTGGCAGCACAGGTGTATTGTTCCTGGCTGGTGGAAATATCTTGAAGGTTTGTGACGTTTAATCTTGCGTGCGACGCGGCCGCCGCGCGTATCACTCGCCGCTCGTATAATAGTGTTGGGAAATTCATCGATATTTCAATTAGGTTAATTTATAAATTCGCGAATTTGAAACTTGAATTTATTTAAATAAATAACATGCTTCCTTCCTCGTAGTTAAACATGGTACATAATGTGTTTTTACACAAAATAATAATATCTGCATATTATGTACGTAGTACAGTACCTAGTACTTAATGCACAACAAAGAGCAAGTTTCACAAAAGATATTTTATCAAACTTTAACTACGTCACGCTTCTTCTGTAACTATGTAAAAGTAAGTCGGTGAGTAATGTATTTAATAACGGAATATTTTGTACCAAAATTATATATCGACTTGAAAACGTCTGCAACTTATCGACATCCAAAAAACAAATACACCCCACCACTAACCACCAAGCGTCTGCAGAAATTCAATTAACATTACCTCCAGTCGCGTGCACCTTTATTTCCGTTCGGAGTCACTTAGCCCCCCCCCGTCACCCCTCCCCCCCTCACTCCTACATAAGATGGCAGTAATGAGGTCCAGCGACCATTTAGTTTGTAGGTAATAGCTTACGTGAGCGACTGATACCTTGTGAAATGGCCTATAGATATGGTCCATGGTGTACTTATGGGTATTTATAAGTACTTCAGCTGATAAGTGTGGATGGATACTGTTATGGGTATCTTGTTGTTGTTGATAAGGCTGTTTATGTAAAGGAAATAAAGTTGGATAGATGTAATTTTTTGGGTTAGGTTGTCCCTTAGATGTTGTAGGCGCGATAGGAGTTATATTTGAGTGCATAGTTTCTTCGGGATACAATAAGGAATCGCTAGAAATACTATATTACTATATTTAACAATAAGAATTGCTAGGTACGTTGATTTATTTTCATAAGTATATGATGCAGTTTTGGGAGGATATATAGCTCTTCACCAGGCTAAATAACGTATTTTTGGGCTTCTCTGAACAGATATTAAATTAGTGTAAACGTATGTGCTTTATTTATTTGAGGCCAAACCTAAACTATTTACAAACAAATACATAGTAAGATGCAGTGAATTCCACAAATTCCTTCATACCTTTAATTTTATTTCATTGTTTTTGTTTATAACTGGAAACAACACAACAGCATCCCCTGAGTGACATGGACGGATGAGCTGCAGATCATCAGCGCTGATAACAGACTCGTTCAGGGTATCTGAGAGAAGGATCTCGGCACACCTACCCCGTGCGAGGGTGGTTACGATTTTATGGCATTTTTTGGGAAGCATTTTATAGATGGGTATATTTTTTGCGTCATTGTGAAAAGGTGAAAGTAGTAGGGATAAAGGAGATGGTTAATATTTGAAACTAGCTTTTGCCCGCGCCTTCGCTCCCGTCAACTGACTTCTCTACTTTACCCTATTTTTTTCATAAGAACCTTCGCCTGACAATAACAAACACAACAAAAAAAGAATTAGCCAAATTGATCCAGGCGTTGTTGAGTTATGCGCTAACCAACACATTTTGCGATTCATTTTTATAGTATAGATTACTTATTTTTTAAGCATTATACAATACGCGACTTTAAAAGAACAGCCTAATTTATTGTAGTCTAAATCATGAATGAAGACAACAAAATATTTTTGAATCACCGATTACCGAAATATTGTGATTTTAAGTTACCATGTTTACAAAACCACATTAACAAATTTAGCTTCTCACCTTCTTTCTGCGAAAACAAGCTTAATTTTTCTGTACAAAATACATTTTCATAGTAGAATCGACTGCAGGTAAACAAAAGCTGGCAATAAATAACATTATTCAAGACTACGGGTGCATTCAATACGTTTCGCTACCAGCTAGTGATGTAATGTAAATAGCACAATAATTCATCGATATTCGCGAGACGCCAGACTGCATAACTCAAACTATGGTTGTGTCTAAATGTCGATACTTTGTTATCGATAAAAAAATGTTTCGTAACTGTTTTTAAGTTTTCCTGAAGGTGTTTACAACTATCATACTTTAGTTTTATATTTTTAAGGGTAATGTAGTTTTCCTTAGAAATACTTAACATAATAAACATTATCATAATTAGCATTATCAAATTTATCATAATTTGTATCATTTTCCGCAGCAATTCTTTTCTTTTCCTTTGAATTTATTTATATTTCATAATATGTTTTCCAACTTCTTGTATATCACATCGATAAAATCCCACCACTAAAGCACACGGGTAACAAATGTGATAGATAGGTGGACGGAGCAGGCGCGGGATGTCTCTAAACACACAATTTCACTCTTATTTACCAAACTAATGTCGCGATTCCTGGACCATTTTTACTCGAAGTTACTTGGAAATATACCTTACAAGTAAATTTATCTGTATCTATAGGAAATTTACGGTAAAAGGTAGATACATATCATTTTAATACAGGGTATATCCTCAGTTAAAAATCTATATTTGTCGTGGTTTGTATCAATAAACATAAGTTACGTACATATTTGGAAAGTTTTCGTTAAGGTGACTGTAAAATACATTACCTCTAGAATAAACGACTTTGTGAGAATAAAAACATTTGCTATAAGGTAAGCTAATTACTCAATGATTTGAAGAGAAAAAAGTGTATACTTTAATTGGTAGTCGAGAACGCCCCTGTTGAAATGGATCTTATTTTTTACTGGCGATGATAAATCAGTATAATGAAACACCTTAATCTCTCCGGAATCTCGTTGCAGAAAGACGAGATATTGCAGTATTAATTACTTGTGTTAAGGGCAGCTCAGACAAACTACAAGGAGCTGCGATAATTTTTTCTCAATGTTTCTTTTGTTCATTTTGAAGTAAAATTTTGTAATGTGTTAAAACAGCTTTCAAAATTCGTTTGGTATTACGAACAATATTTCAGTCAAACAATTTTTTTTCAACAAATGTTACATTAGGAAATATGATATCATTTCCAAATGTAGGTTTCATCAGGCATTTACTCGAAACGTCATAAAAACTACAAAACTAACGAAAATTACAGTACCTGAATACATTAAGATTCTTTCCAATCACTTAGTTACCTACAAAAAATTGTAGCACACTAATTTAAACTACTTCACAAAACAAACAACTCAAAACCGCTGCGTCAACGCACTCCGTGTGTACGCACCCTAACCCATCCGCCTCAGTTTTGGTCGCGGCAGCAGATTTCACGACGCAGTCAGACTGCTCTTAATTAATTGGCTTGCATTCGTTTGCATGAATTACTCAGGTACGAACCCCTTTTAGATATTTTTACCACCCTTTTTTTGGACCCCACTCAAAGGGCGTAGTTGTTGATAGAGGAATTTTTGATGGGCGAACTTTTTTTTAATTCCGAAAATGACTTTCACCTGTAAATATTCTGCACAAATACCTAAAATACATATAATAATCATAACACTACAGCTCATTTCAACCTGCACCTTTTTTCAGATCTAAAAATATTTTGTTCTAATTATTTTGTACTCAAAAACGCTCTTAAACATCGACCTGAGGATTAAGTTAAGCAGCTTTTTGTTTAAAACTAACAAAATACAGCCCAGTTCCCACGGAACCCTCAGTCTTATTCAATAAAATTCTCTTCAGAAAACTTTTAAATCCTAACCAAATAGGTAGGAAACTTTCACATTTTCACATGAAACTCAACCGGAGCACATACTGCCAATATACAGGATAATATGAACAAAAGGACCACGGTAAAATTGTCTTTGTAACATGAACGTGATTCAGGAATTACGGAAATTACAGAAGCTAGCTTGACATGCAAGCAATACTTAAAATTGAGATAAACTCTTTTGCAAAAAAAACGGGCACCTATGCGAAATCTTAGTTTTAAGGACTTTACGTGTATTTCAAAGGGTTTTAATGATTGTAGTATGTTTCTAGCATCAAAAGAGTTAGTCGAGCATGCGTGAGAGTGTATTCTAAATTTGAATTTTGTACAATTGCTAAGAAATTGGTTAAACCTTGTTTTGGACTAATTGCTGGCAGAAAGTTCGTCGGTGTTTTGAAAAGTTTTTGAAGTGATTTTCAGGAAAATGATAATGCAGTTTTAATTAATGATCACTGTACTTTTTTGTTAGATCAAAACATTTTTGAAAAACTATGCACATTTGATAAAATTTCACCTGCTCTAAATGGGCTATCCTGATGATTGATGGCAATGTTAAGAGTTTCGGTATTTTAGTGTTACGCGTTCTATTGTTTAGATATCGTACCCACGTGTTTTAAAATATCGCTTTTTCATAATTAAACACTATTTAGAAGAGTATCAGTACTTTGAGCTGCGACAAAACCAATTTAAAGTAAGCAGTGCCGATCACAACTCGTCTCCTATCGGACTTTGACATTTAAAAAATACCAAATTTTGTGATAAATGTTAAAATTAACCACATGAAAAATGATGAGGAGGGTTAAAGCTATCTAAAAAGTCAAATTATTGCCGCGTTGAAGCTCTCGACAACTCCATAGGTATCGGGTTACTAAACGGCGATTTAGCTGAAAGGGAGTCAAGCAATCAAAATTATTGGCCAAACGTATGTTTCTTAAGAAATGAGGAGATAACCGATTATTGTTATGATTTAAGCAGTAAAGTGCTGTAGATGCCAGAAAATCTCATTGTAGGCAAGTTTATTTAATAAAATGTCCGTGGGATGAAAACACGCTATTTGAACGCTCAGACTCATAGATCTTCAGAGGTCTACGGAGTTTCCCAAGAGACGAGGTTGCTTAAAAATCAGTAATTACGAGACCTTAAGACCTCGTGCTCACAGTCTATGCGCTATTTTCTGTATTTTGTAGAATTTCAAGACTTTTAAAAATGTTAAAGTCTGATAGGGGACGAGTTGTGATCGGCACTGCTTACTTTAAATTGGTTTTGTCGCAGCCAAAGGTACTGATACTCTTCTAAATAGTGTTTATTTATGAAAAAGCGATATTTTAAAACACGTGGGTACAATATCTAAACAATAGAACGCTTTACACTAAAATACCGAAACTCTCAACATTGCCATCAATCAACAGTATAGCCCATTTAGAGCAGGTGAAATTTTATCAAATGTGCATAGTTTTTCAAAAATGTTTTGATCTAACAAAAAAAGTACAGTAATCATTAATTAAAACTGCATTATCATTTTCCTGAAAATCACTTCAAAAACTTTTCAAAATACCGACGAACTTTCTGCCAGCAATTAGTCCAAAACAAGGTTTAACCAATTTCTTAGCAATTGTACAAAATTCAAATTTAGAATACACTCTCACGCATGCTCGACTAACTCTTTTGATGCTAGAAACATACTACAATCATTAAAACCCTTTGAAACACACGTAAAGTCCTTAAAACTAAGATTTCGCATAGGTGCCCGTTTTTTTTGCAAAAGAGTGTATATTGTAAATAAACTGTATGGATGTTAAAATAACTACAGACTTGTGTGATGTTTGAAGCAATCGTGACTACACTGGATACATTTTCTGCTAATGCCAGTTGCATTACCAAAAAATTGTGGAGAGATTCATTGTTTATATGCAGTTGTCCTTCTGTGAATATTTTTTGGTAGAACCAAGCCGCCGCAAGTCGCCGCCGGATCGTACCGGATCAGGTGGACCGGATTATTCCAGTTCGGTGCGGTTCAAAGCGGATCAAACACGATTTTAGACTTACGGGTAAGGTTCCCAGCTTATGTGAAGGTGGATAATGGCCGTCTGCTAAAATGTGATCCTGATTCTCAGTAATTATGTTTATTTTGAAGACAATCAAGAGAATAGGCTAGTTAGTCTTAACAGAATCGTGATTAATTATTCATTTTAGAACTTATAAATAATGAGATACCTATGTATTATTATGCGATGCGATAAGATGTGTTTTTTTTTGTTACTTTCTTGTTATCTATAAAATACCTTCAGCAATCAAAAATTCAAAACGACTGCGACTGTTGGTTAACTTACCAATTTTCAAATACACTATTCAATCATTATCTCTAGGAACATTCTAATGGACCAAATTCCACCCTTAACATCCCGTTATAATATTAATATAATATGCAGCTATACCCGTAGGTATGGGGTCGCGAAGATCATTTGTCAGCGGTGGGCGGCTGTCAGAAGTTGCCAAACTTTCTCGTCGCATAACTTTAGATTAACACCTGTACTATGTGCAAACTTTGTGTTGAGGATTTTTTATTAATATTAGTTTATGCTGCGTTTGGTGTGAACATGAGGTGATTTTAAATATGAAAAATTATTCTTCCTCTAGGAAAACTTGTACCAATAATTAATAGTTAATAGAACCCTTGTTATAACAGTACAGAAACGAGTTATTTAACTACTGAAAACAACTGAACAAAGATGCTGTTTGTATGCTTGAAATATGGTGAGATTTTCAGTTTATTTTTTGTGAATAAGATACGTCAGTGCATTCTATTCTATGGGTACTTAAACACACAGGAAAAGTAGCATAGCCTTTACGAAATAACTATATGTATACCTAGGTGTATATCGTCATCTGTCGCAGCGGCTGTCACAAGTTGCCGAACATGGCACAACTTGTTGTCCAAAGTTCTGATTAATACCTGCGTCTTGGTGTGACAAGGAACCACAATATTTGTACAATATAATAGTAGCTTGTACACAAACATATTAATGTTCTTTTCACACGATATACTTCATTGAAGTCCTTGCAAAGCTTTACGTAAAAGTTTTCCATTTTTTTTCCTTTTATTAGAACCGCAAACAAAATACCACAAGTTAGATCATAAATTAAACATAAAAGCAAATGTTTTGAAGTGTCTCTTCCTCAAATATGCGAAGGTAATGATGTTACCAAAGTTCCCGGGGGCGAGACCCGGGACTTTACAAATTGAAATTATTTTTTCATTAAAATTCCAAGTTTGAAAGTTTTCAGGTGGAAGTTTCTTGAGTGGCCAATTCACGGCGCACTTTCAGTTAAATGATTCTTTCCAACTTTAAATAGATGTCTAGGTGGATATTAGGTAAGTTTGCGGGAGATCTTTTAAAGTTAATGACTAGTAGTTATATTAAGTTCACCTAAAGATTGCACTTGATGGCACATTAAATTAATTAGTTTTAACAGAATTTGAGGGTATCGTATAAGATTATGAAAAGTAAGCATTATGTTTAGACACTAAAAAATATTCGTCTCATTTCATAAACAAAACTTTTGATAAGTTCTAATCCCAATGCTGAGAATGCTCCTTCACAACACTTAACTAAATTATTGTCTACTAATACATCATCGAATCAGACCATGAGCGTATCGTGTAGCGACGCGGGATCACGGGACAGTCCCGCGGACCGGGATCACCTTAATCCCGCAGGTGAGCCGGGATTACGGGATCACGGCGTTGCCCACCCCTATCTATCTTGATGATGTATTATAGCGTTAAATTCTATCGACAGATGTCCTTGTTAGTTTGTCCAGATAGTTAAGGAGGATCATACCTAGTCCAATAATGTTATATGTAACAATAACGTTGTATAGACCTTGATCGTCAATAATACTGAAATCTGAATCCTAAAGTTAAAGCTTTTAGGTTTTGACAATATTGAGGTATTTGCATTTAAGATAAAAAATGTAAATATGCAAATTAGGTACCTATGAAAAAAAAGTCATATTGTTAAAATCCAGTCTATTTAAATGTACCTTGCAAAACAACACCATAAAATAATAAATACACCACCGCTAATTACTAAGCAACGTTTACAAAGAAAATTAAGGTTTACTTCTCCATTCTTGTTTCGTTCGAGAATTTTAAAGTTGCGACTTGCGCGCTGGGACAAATAACCGGGAACACCGGGACAAATAAAATTAATTACTTATTCGCAACACTACCTGGCTAACGAGGGGGAGTCTTGTTGCTGCCGAGTGACGTGACGACAGTTTTAATGAAAAATATAGCGCGGATTTAGAAGGAATAAAGTTTTAAGATTATTATGCAGTTGAGTGTAAAAGTATTCAATATTATGTACAAGTCTCCGAGACTTGGAGCCAAAAAGCCTTTCTAGAAAATCCCACAATTAATTAAGACAAAGAAAAAATGGCAATCAATCAATGCTGGCCCTCTCACGGAGTTTACCTTAGCCCTTCGGTCCCACTGACCAATATTCGCAGACATTTGTACCCGTCGCGGACCCAACCCCGGTATTACTCTCCCGGATAATCCGGGACCACTATTAACCGTTTTGGACGGAACCCCAGGGATGTAATGGGGTTTGTCGAAGAAAGTAAGTGGCCGTGGCTATAGGTAGGTAAGTAATATGGTATACCTTCACTAAGTTTTGTCCAAAAATAAAATTTTTGTAATTTTTTGCAAAATATGCATATACCTTTACAATAAATTAAAAGAAACAAAACTACAATTGGAAAAATCTTAGCATTTAAATATTACCTTAAAGTACCACAAAATAACTAGAGTAAGTGAGATAAACATAACTTATTAAATTCCAATAACAATGTTATAACAATGAGAAGAATCGTCATTCTTACAGCCCTTGCACGGTTGAGCCGTTCACCCAAAAATAATGTTTTCCTTATAAACATACTTACAATATAAACAACATAAGTATGCCTTAATGCACTCACAATATTAATTTCGGCCGAATCCGTCCCTTTGTGACAAAGAAAAATTGTAACGAATTGAGTGGGAGACTAGAACAACCTGCGTGGAAAACCTTTTCTTGTTGAATCAGTATTTTGAGTTCTATTGACGTAAATATAAGGTTGTAATTGCTTTGAAGGTAAATTGGGGTAGTGAAAGTTTTAAGTCATGAGCGAACAGCGAGTCATCTATATATATATGTCGGAGGCGAACATCAGGATGGCACTATCGTCCGACATCAGTTAGGGTAATCAAGCAAAGAGATAACTCAAAGAAACTCAAAACTCAAACGAACTCAAAAGTCAAACGTTTATTCAAATTAGTCAGAACAAAAGACAGCCCCCAAAACGCCCGCCCTTCGCCACTTCCTATGTGTTTTGGCTTGGGGAGAAGAAGTGGCGGAACAAACTCCCCAGCAACACATGTCTGTCTGTTAGGTTAGAAGAACCTTTACACTTTAATTTAAAAAGACACTTTACACACTTTACAATATGGATCTACAACAGTACTACAACACTAGGTACACTACACGTAACGAAAGGCAGTATCGAGATGTGCGCAGCACGACGACTCGACCAAGACTGAGTTCCGCGGACGCCACGCCGACCACCACTACTCTGCCAAGCGCGCCAAAATGTTGTTTCACCGGAAACGCCACCAGAGGGCGCGCTTGCGTGACGTTTAGTGTCCGTACTATTGACAGTCTCCGACACGGCCATCCTGCGTAGACCCACGTCCTCGTGGGTTAATCTGCAACAACACAAACACAGCACAGTATGCACAGTACAACCTCGGCCACTCCTGACCACTATGTAGCACACTGAACAAAAGTCACACAGATCCATCTGAACCACAGAACCACATAGGGTCATAATTACGCCACACAGGCTTATTAATATCGCTCACACTTGAATGCCACACAGGCTACCAACTGCCACACAGGCTACCAACTGCCACACAGGCTACCAACTGCCACACAGGCTCCTAGCTGCCACACAGGCTCCTAACTGCCACACAGGCTCCTAGCTGCCACACAGGCTCCTAGCTGCCACACAGGCTCCTAGCTGCCACACAGGCTCCTAGCTGCCACACAGGCTCCTAGCTGCCACACAGGCTCCAAGCTGCCACACAGGCTCCTAGCTGCCACACAGGCTCCTAGCTGCCACACAGGCTCCTAGCTGCCACACAGGCTCCTAGCTGCCACACAGGCTCCTAGCTGCCACACAGGCCAGTTATTGTCAAGTTTGTCTGATCAATCTAAACATTTTCAATGCAATAGAATGCTTTCACCTTGTGCGATGACATGCGATGTCCTGGCCTGCCGCAACTCATACGGCCTCCACAACAAATCCGGGGGAGGATGACGCTCCAAACAGCAACTGCAGCGCACCTCGCCCGCCGCTTGACTAGTAGACCTCGTCCTGTTCTTCAGGCTCGGTTCACCTTAGATGTTATCTGTTAATTCAGAAATGGAAAGTGCTTAGGCATCAAATATTGACAACATATGGGTCAGCAACAAACCTTCTCGATGGTAAGACCTAAACACATGTTATGGGTTTTAAGAATAGCAATCACCATTTAAATGAAGAAACTAGTTACATTAAATTCTAAGCACGAAATCAAAGAAAGATCGAATTGCTAGTCAGACTGAACTTGTAAATTACAAAATCATTACAGCTACGGTTGTCATTCACATCAACGCCTTCTACTCGATAGGCTTCACAAAACCGTCGTGTCCCTTAGCCGAGCTCTCAGCCCATCCTGGCCTCCTAGGGACCACAACCACAACTATAGTGACATGACACCAACTGTACCACAGATGTATACGGGTCTCTTCCTGGTCACCCCGTTGCCGTCACACAGGCCAACGAGTCTCTTCCAGGTCACCCCGATACCCATCTTAGGTACAGCTTAACACAATAAAAACAACAGTACCGCAGATTTTACATAGGTCTCTTCTTGGTCACCCCGATGCCATCACACAGGCCAACGGGTCTTTTCCAAGTCACCCCGGTCTCCATCATTGGTACAACTTAGCGCAACGAAATTACAGAGTAGGTGAACGTAACACTTTACCAAAAATCTATCGTCTGATGCACAATTCAATCAAATGACGCAAAAACTGAAATATTCTAACTTTAGGATATTGATGAGATCAGATAACTAATAATTTTCAACTCTGGGATCAAACCTGTGAACCTAGGTTTCTGATTATCTACGATTCCACCAATTAATAAGTGCAGTGGTAGCGCAATCAACGAGACTGAAACCGTCTCTCAAGTTTATAAATGTCGTAAGACAAATAACCTCAAAATAAAGCAAAAATGGATCGGTCTCTCCGGGTTTCCACTCAACACCTCAACGCGCATGACGATGCGCACATCGCTATGGCGCACAGTACAGCAAGGCTTTCGCGGACGTGAAGCCACGTAGATGCACGAGCACCAACACTCCGACCTTACGATGACACGTCAGGCTCCTGGCAGCTGGGATGCTCCGCAGTAATTTTGTCGCCAGATTGCACAATAACCACCGTCATTGTTGAAACATGAAAAAAAGACAGATTCGGTTAATTTTCTAGCATACCCTCAATAACTAGCTTGACATGTAACAATGGAAAACGATACCATTACCATAACCGTGGTTACCATACTTGTACCTTTGCTGAAATTCTTAATAATTCTTCTACTACAAACTCCATTTCAAATTATCGACGTTACATTTTTTTTTGTCAATGGGCAGAATTTTATCTTCGCATGGCGAATTCTTAACACATGTGGGCATTCGGATTACATCCCACTTCTGATGTCGGAGGCGAACATCAGGATGGCACTATCGTCCGACATCAGTTAGGGTAATCAAGCAAAGAGATAACTCAAAGAAACTCAAAACTCAAACGAACTCAAAAGTCAAACGTTTATTCAAATTAGTCAGAACAAAAGACAGCCCCCAAAACGCCCGCCCTTCGCCACTTCCTATGTGTTTTGGCTTGGGGAGAAGAAGTGGCGGAACAAACTCCCCAGCAACACATGTCTGTCTGTTAGGTTAGAAGAACCTTTACACTTTAATTTAAAAAGACACTTTACACACTTTACAATATGGATCTACAACAGTACTACAACACTAGGTACACTACACGTAACGAAAGGCAGTATCGAGATGTGCGCAGCACGACGACTCGACCAAGACTGAGTTCCGCGGACGCCACGCCGACCACCACTACTCTGCCAAGCGCGCCAAAATGTTGTTTCACCGGAAACGCCACCAGAGGGCGCGCTTGCGTGACGTTTAGTGTCCGTACTATTGACAGTCTCCGACATATATATATCTTTCAAACTGCTATGAAAACACCTCAGCACCTATGAAGAGAATTTTAAATTTTAATCAACCTTGCGATATCATGACCCTTTGCATTCAGCTCATCAGACAGTCAGTCGTTTCTAGAGCTAACTTAACCCGCTGCTCGCTCATCCCTCATCCCCCACAAAGGTACAAGCAAGGTAAGTCAGTCAAGATGGTTGTCATTAATAGAGGCCGCGAGAGTAATGGCCGACTCCCTGTAAACGCACAATAATGCGCTTGTTAGCTCCGAATGGAGTGATTCATGCGTTGCACGGCGCTTTCTTACTATGATGTATTAGGTTCCTTATTGAAGTTAATAGTGAGTGGAAAGAATGATTTGTTTTAGAATTGCAGGTTGAAAAGGATTTGATGTAGTGGGTCTTGCTGAATGTCAGCTGACTCTTTTCTTTGCAATTCACTTTTTCATAATGTTTGATCAACCTCTCAATTGTTTAAATTATGAGGTATTTAAACAGATAAACCTATGTTTAGATAGAAAATGAACTTTAACAACACACTGGTCAATATCTTGTCAATTTACTCGCAAACTTTTTTACAAATGACCATATTAAAGATACAAAAGACAGACATTTTTGCTGTCCTTATGGACATAAAGTAGGACCACTTCCTCACAAGTCTTCACAATATTTAAATCACAATCTAAACAATAGTAGCCGAAAACGCGAAATTATATACATTAGCCATAAAACACGGTTAACGTGCACAATGCAAATGCGATGGTAACAATAATATCCGGACAAAGTGTGGAATGGCACATAAATATGTGACGCGACTTCCTGTCCTACTGTTTTACTGTTTTAGCTAAATTTTATGTCTAACTTGTTTAGGAGACAATTTATGTTAATATGCATTCGCTGGACAATTCATGGACTTGATACACGAGCGTGTTGGTTAGCTATTGTGGGGTAAACAGGTGCAATGGTTTTGCAGTATGGTAGTTACTGTACCTAATAGTTATGAACTTGAAATAATAGAATAGAAATACATACATACCTGACATTTTGAATTCACGAGGTTGATATGATTGAATATTGCAAATATCATAAGTGCCTGAAGTACAAAAAACATACATAATACCTACATAGAAAAATCTAAAGTGCACACTAGTATCATTTAATTATTTATCAACCTTGTCACTAACATAACAGATACAATGTAATGCGTTAGTGAGGCACTTATCTAACTTCTTACAAAAATAAAATAAAAACACATAACCCTTTTTGGCATTCGGTCATAAACGAACACATTCACTAAGTACTCTGCCGGTACCACTCGACAATGAGGCGAGATGAGGCAACACTCAGCCTGTACCTTTGTTTCATTTCCTGATACCAAACGATTTTTTTCGACGTTCTAAGTCGATAGCGAACATATTGTGGAATAGGCTCCATGTATATTATATTCACAACAGTTTTTAGAAATTTTCATGTTAGGTTTGCATTTTGGAAACACCTTTTTAACTGTACTAAGTATATTTGGAAAAACTACTCGAATATGCACCGCTCCGAGATAATAATTCCCTATTCGCATCTCCCTGATTCACAAGGTAAGTGGACTTTATTGCTACAAATAGTTGTAGTGTGCAATTACCCGCTTCTTTCTAATCTTTTCCGATGAAGCCATTTACACGAAAAAAATAACAATTTAAAATGAAGCTACCTCCACTCTCTCACCCGATCACGTTATTAGGTATGAACGATCCAAAGCCGAGCTGCGGATTTCAATAAAGCGCAACCTTTTGTTACGTGTGCTACCAATATTTGAGGGCGAGCGCAGCCGGGCGCAGACTCGATATTAAAAGATTCATTTCACAATGAGTCCGGAATCATCTTTTTGAGGGCTAGGTCACGTTGAGAACTGATATGCCCCTTTGTTGGGATTTAAAGGGTTTTTTTGTGGAGTGATAATGTTGGTGAAATTGCTGGGTAATATTGAGTTATATTCTTGCATGAAGTTATGACCCAGAAATCAACATATTGACTAGTCCTGTGACGGATGATTGGTCAAGTTTTTTTTTTTTTTTAATATTTCTTGTATTTTACGTGAAAGAAAAATACTTAAAAATATTGGAAACATACACTTACAATACCTAGCTGTCCTATTAACATACAACCTAACATCCTAACATATTTAAAACTCAAAATATAACCAAAAAACAAATCTGTCCAAACCCTGCATCAGCTCGCACCTGCCCCTCACAAAGTTATCTCAATTACAATGATTATTTTTCCGACCCAAATATCGACCAATAGAATTGCACCATTCGACGTCACGTGGTACAACCTACATGGTATTATACTGAAAATTTTTTGAATATTTTCTCTGGTCGTTGCTACGTCAAACTGACAGGTTGTGGCCGACATTTGGGACGGAAAAATAATCTCCCGAATACCACACGAGCTTCATAATTATCTGGCATTTCCCTCAAGGTTCCCTGCAAACAAATAAAGTCGTCAAGTTTTCCAGGAAAAATCAAATGAAGGAGTCAAGTTTTTCAGGTTAAAAAATCACTCGCGCTTCGCGCTCGTGATTTTTTAACCTGAAAAACTTGACTCCTTCATTTGTTTGCAACGAACCTATCGGAAAATACCCGATAATTTTGAAGCTCTTGTGGTATTATAAGTGAAAATTTTTTGAATATTTTCTCTGGTCGTTGCTACGTCAAACTGACAGGTTGTGGCCGACATTTGGGACGGAAAAATAATCTCCCGAATACCACACGAGCTTCATAATTATTTGCAGGGAACCTTGAAGCTCTTGTGGTATTATAAGTGAATACTTTATTCATAGCGACCAACTTAGCCGGTTTCCATGATTTTTATATAGCGAACTTTCTACAACATTACCTATGCATTGTCTCGGCCAACCTTATACTTATTTAATTTTACGCCAGGGGGCGCACCATCTGTGTATCAAACTTTCTGAATTCTTGTTGCGAGTTCAAATTTTAATGTAAAAGTATGATACCTGAAGTGGATTGTTTTTGTTCGGATTTTATTGTTTTTTGAGTTACTGTTTTGGGAGAATAAATGAAATTATTTCTGTACCTTCCGTTAAATTATAATATGAAAGATGAGTTTTTTGGAACACGTAATTTATCACGCTACACAGTGCCTATAAATATAATGATAGCAATCTCATTTACACTGCAAGCTATAATAGTCACACGTGGCGCTATTCCAAATCATACTGGTAGCCTCATCAAATCGAAGTATGTAGGTATTTTAAAACGAAACACTTTCATTCACGCACATAAATAAAATCGAAAAAGATTAATGGTACCGAAACCGATCATTTTTACAGCTCAATAAATTCATCGAATATTTGACACGTACAAAATGACCTGTTCTCCTTGTGAAACTGTAATGCCTATGAAATATTCAGCCTCTGAGCTGCAGGTGCCCTGTGGTGGTCGATTTCTTTATGCATGAGAGCCTCTTGTGATTCGGAACGCATGCCTCTATATGGCCAAAGAGTAGCTAAGATGGGAATCTTGCAGATAAGACTGCGGGAAAGTTTATGCCTACACTTTTGTGATATGATTTCTTCAGCAGCTTCTGTTTTCATACTTAAAATTTTTATGCAATTTCATCATTTATTATTTTTACAACTAAGAATAAGCGACTTTAAATTATTAAAGTAAAATTAATTAACGCACATTCTATATTGCAAAAAAACTCAAGAAATTACTAATTTGCATAAGTAGCACTGACTAATTACAGACTCTTGGCTTTTTCTAATTTATAATAACATTACTTTGTTTACCGATTAGTCCTGGCTTAACTACTTTTACCGTTCCTCACGGAGGCACCCTTCACCTCTGCAGCCGGTCTGCATTACTTATCAGTTTGGGCGTACCTCAGAACATTTACATTTATATTGAAGACGTCCAGCGCCCTCGGGCACTCCTCACGGAGGAATCAATTCCATTACAATACTTTCTCTTGATGCCCCTGAATTGGTGTCATTTTGTTACCTTCAGTTTTTTTTTTTGGAGTGACCAGTCAGACCTCTCCTATTCTTTGTTGATTGAGTGAGTGACATATCATGAAAAGATGGCTGGACTAATGTGGATAATTTCAGTATGGTGTAGTCAGACACTTGAAAAAAATACATAGCTATTTTCCTTCTTACCTTAATCCAATGCAATAAGAGTCTAATAAATAATTTGCGGTCAAGTCACCCTATTTTTTTTACAACAATGTCTCTGAAAAGCCGATTTAATGACGCAACGTTGCATAAAACCAAAACAACCACTCAAACCTCATCCCAAAATTCAAAATTAAAACAACAATTGTCAGAATTAACGTTTTAAATCAAGCCCCCGTCTACCGGTACCTCTCAATTAATCCACAACTTGTTTGCTATGCAAACAGCATTTACATGCAGACCAATTTTGTTAACATCTTTCAAACTTAGGACTTGCACAGGACTGCAGAATACCTTCGATTGCCATCAGTGGGTATGAATTATTCAGCACGGGAGACTTTTGTTTCAAGGAGTTTGGAGTACAGCCTTTACGGAGTTACAATTGTGGGATACGGAAAAACAATGATACAGTGAAATAAATAGGTAATTGTGAAAAAATAGGTACTTCCGGTATTTTTTTTTTCTTGCAAAACCCCGGTATAATATCGATTTGATTGAAATAAAACTTCAATTAAGCGGTGACATGACAAATACAACTACAGGTTCTTTGAAAAAATTACAAGCATTTTCATAGAATTCCTTAGCATATAGGGTCCCAGTGCCATTCTCAAAAAACCCCATTGATCATAAATTTAATCACACGTAACGATAGCGCATAGGTAGGGGATTATTAGGGACCCGCAATGAGGGATCGAGGTGAACGACATTGATTGATTCACCTTCATTCATAGACGATTGTATCGACACACCTCACCAATTTACTCACCACTCCACAATTACAATTTCAACCTTATGGCATAAGCAATAGGGGTGATGTGACATGCAAATGAAGTTGGTAAGTACAAGAATGGGTGGTTGAATTTGACAGTGAAACGGATTGATATCTAGAGGATTCATCATAAGCTTAGTTTCATAAAGCAAGCACCTTTGTGAGAGGTTTGCATGGAGATCCTTGAGGGAGAAGTAATCCTGGTAATGCCTTGTCTATTATACAAATGGTGTTACTATATTATTGGTGCGTTGATTGTGATCTTGTACTTACGGGCTTCGTGTTTTGAATACCTGGAAAAATATTCGTATACTTTTAAAAATAATCAGGAAAGGCAAGTAAACCCTATAAATTATATCCACTACCTAGGAATGAAACATAGGGACCCACCAGATAAGTACCTACGTGACCAATAAAATAACTTTGCTACCAACTTGTACAAGTCAGAAAACCATCAACAACAATTTAAATGTCTTAATTATTACAAAAATCACAACCTTCCCTATAAAAGCCAATACATAAAAAAAATACCTATAGAAAAATAGACTCGATAAATTCCCCCTTTATTTATACCTAAACAGGGTTCGGTGGGATTAAGTGGTAATCCCTTAAATTGGACACAGTCTCACCTGTCCCGCGCACAGCTTTGTAGCGTTTAATGAACTAAAACAAAAAAAAACGTTAAAAGTTAATCTCTTATGTGTATACTGTATACAGGGGGAGGGATTGTGGAGGGGGAAGTTGCTTGTTTGTTTGTTGTAGATTGGAAATAGGATAATATTGGTTTTGAGAGGGAAACTACTTAATGAAAGTGAAAGTCGTTAAGTATAGGGCTTGTTCTTCTAAAACTATTATTCTTATTTATAAAAACTTGCGTTGAAAGTTACCTTGGCCATTAATTTCCCAATTGCTTAAAATCTTGAAATATATTTTTCAAGAATTAACGTAACATTTACCTTTTCATCCAACAGTACTTACACAACTTCGATAAGATGTAATATCTGAAAAAAAATACCTACATAAAACTCAATATTTCATACATAAAATTCCATCCATGTCGCTCGTTGTAGCGGCGCCACTAATAATTCACTAATTGTCGACGTGTGCGCCACAATTCGGAGTTTATTCTCACACAAATCCCACTATACATTTTTATTGGCCTCGTCCACCTTCAGCCCTCAGATACGTGATCCGACTTTTTATGTAAGGGCAGAAAGCGATTGGCGGTCCAACCGCGCCGTTTTTGTTCGAAAATATATTTATTTTTATATTAGGTACTGGCTAATAGTAATAATATTTCTTCATAGACAATCTTAATTAAAAAATTTAATGCCAAAAATTAAGCAATTACAATAAAACGAATTCCATATTTGTATTACGCAACGCATTTCGTATCAGCTAAGCATTGACTACGCCGTAGCTCGTAGCCCGTAGACCAAGTTCCCGTAGGCATTCGGCGGTTGGACCGCTACGCGTGACTACGGCGTAGCTGCCATCTGAACTGTGTGATTTGTTTCCGATTTCTACTGAAGCAGGTAAACAAGCTTGCCACACTATTATTTGTTATTTTGTTCTTTATTTACTTTTGTTTGAGGGAAATCTTGAAACTTTTATTTACAAGGAAATGTTATTTTTGTGTTGTTTCGTGATTTCTTCAGGTGATAATGAAAAAAAGCCATTTTACCTTATATGAATGAACACCCATTTATTTCAAGATTCTTAGGATACAGTCAAATATGTTAAAAATAGTCGTTCAATCAAAATATGTTAATAATCTCGATCTCATCTTACGGCCGACAATTTAATTTGGAATTTGATAAAAACCTGGCAATCTAACTAGTTATCTCGGCGTATTCTCAAAGGATAACGTTTTAATGAAACTCTCTCAAGTTATTACAGTTTCCCAACTTGCCGCCACCGGTGGATTAATATGTATGATTCCTTTTTACCCGACCTACGCTAATAGAAAGTTATGTTTTTAGGTTTTGATTAATTTGACAAGAAATTGAACATGATTATTTGCAGTGTGCAGTTATTTATTGAGAAAATTTAATATTGCATTTTTTAGATACTCTGTATCCTTACAATAACTTAAATAACTTAAACTTATCGCATTAATTCTTAATTTCACGTTTATATCTTCAGTAAATTAATCATAACATTCAATGCAAAGTAGTAGGTAGTAAGTACACCATATACCCAACATATAAAAAACTAGCTAAATAAATACTTGTATCTAAACTCAATACTAACTCTAAGTTATTCTAGCATTTACTTGCGAATACAAGTCCTAAACTAATATTCTTGGTAGCAACTGGAGTTGTAAACTTTTATAATAATAACACGATTTCATCTTTGATTGATATTTCTGTGCGAGTCCATAACAACACGCCGCAAAACGCAAACCCGACTCCAAATCTATTCAAAACTCTAAGAGATAACTTAGACTTAGATCGTGTAAGTAACAGGATATGTCACTGCCATGCCTTACCATCGGCCATGTCCAAGTGCACCGCTTAAGAACATGTTTGTAAACAGTATGAGTCTTTATAATGTGCATATCAAAATGAGAGAGTATTAGATTAGTATAGATTTTATTGAACAAATAATATTAATTAGATATTTTTTCAATCAATAAAAATATGCATAGGTAGTTGTCATTTCAATCATGTATGAATACATTATTGCAACTCACATTGTATATGTTACGGGTAAAGCTAGAAGGTGGAGTAAACCTAGGTTTACCCGGGTTGACTTAGTATTACCCAGGCTTCTTGGGTAAAGTCCGAATAATAAGTAAAATAAATTTTAAATTCGGGGTTTACCCATGCTCACCTAGGTCTACCCAACTCTGACTGGGTAATGTTAGGTTAGGTTAGGTTAGTGCGTAATTTTCGAGCCCGTGGCGTTATTCTAAAAAGGTTTAATTGCAAAACAGAATGTGCCATAAAGAAGTGTTCATGCAAAGCTGCAGGAAAATTGTGCAATTCTAAATGTCACAGCAGTTTATCTTGCTCAAATAAATAATTTCAATTTGATCAACAACGACCGTTATTAGATTTTTTCTATTAAAGCTTATGCTCTTCAAGCGATTACGATAGCCGGTGTATGTTTTTTTTTAATTATAACCGTCTTACCACAAAAACTTTTTAACGTCAGTTTAAGACTTGTCTAAAAAAATGTCAAATTATGACGTTGACATATGGTTCATTTTGGAGCCACATTTTTTTAGACAAGTGTAAAACAGTGTTTAAAGTTTTTTAGTAAGGCCATTAATGTTTAAAATGACCTTGGATTTTCATTTCATTACTTAATTAGACAAATTTTTTACATTACCCAGTCAGAGTTGGGTAGACCTAGGTGAGCATGGGTAAACCCCGAATTAAAATTTATTTTACTTATTATTCGGACTTTACCCAAGAAGCTTGGGTAATACTAAGTCAACCCGGGTAAACCTAGGTTTACTCCACCTTCTAGCATTACCCGTAACATATATACTGAAAGGACAAGTTAATTCCTGTGTTTGATAATTTTGTCGTGTGGTATGTGTAAAGATATGATTGAAAATACATTATATTATTCCTTGCGTCATCTCGTAAATTGAAAGAATTGTTAGCATAGAAAGAGCGTATAGCGTCTCCAGTTAGTCAAATGTTCTAAGCTCAAAGTTTTACGTTTTCGTTTCATCGGCAGAAAGTTTGGCGCGCTTGCCAACTCACTGTTAGTTCTCCGAGTTTACTTAGTGCCTAAATAGTTTTTGGCTAAGTAATTGGTATTAACCAAGGTTGTAGAAATTAACTGTGGAATTTTTGGTGGAATAATTTAGGGAGAAAGTTACAATAAATATGATATGCCTTAAAATCCTGATTACGATTTTTAGAGCCTTATGATGGAAGAAGAAAACATGCTGCGCCGACCCCAAATAAAAATTGGGATAAGGGCAGGAGGATGATGATGATGATGATGATGATTTTTAGAGCCTTATTCACCAATTTTAATTAATTATACACCACAGTGTTCCATCGGAGTATAAATAAAAATAATTACCTAAGCAAAAAAATCTCCCTGTCTATAAAAGTTAAACTAGCCTTAAAATATTGTGACAAATCAACAATATATAAAAAATCAAAACAATTGACACGTTACAAAACTTCTAAACAATAAAAATAAAAGCACACGAAATAATGACGGGGCAACTAGCAAACGCAAAACCTGTCACCGCCGAACGAATACACATAGTGGCAAATAAAAATGGCCACACATTATTTTTTGTCCGGCTGTCGGCACGTGAGGTGAATCCAATCGTTTTTTCTTATTCCCCCGATTGATTGGACTGTGCTGTTATATTTTTTCGTTTATCCCCTCACAAACAATGGCATCGGGCAGGTGAGCTAAACGTTTGAGGGAAACGAAAGATTTTCTGGGATTTTACGATTGTCACTACACATTTGTCAAACTTGTTTTATCGTTGGGATAATGGCTGGAAGATATTGCTTATTTTTTTATGTATTTGTTATGGAATCACATTCTTATCGGATTATTTGTATCTTCTAGTATAGTTATTTGTTAATATTTCAACTGTTTAGACTACAAAAAACTTGATTGAAAAATTACTTACACCATTTTCATACAGAAACTAGTGTTTATTAAAACGTGTTTTCACTAATTTAAAAGCACACTTAATGAGCTCGCAGCGTTACAATAAACAAAGCGACACTAACTCAGGTGTTCGTGCGCGGACTACGCGTGCATTTTATTTGCACGACAGTGTAGTTTCTTAGCGCGAACGCATTACCTCCCGCGGGAGCACGTCGGCCGGTTTATTATGGAAACTAGTTTAACATTTGTGTACTAATTATTTTATTTGTATTTTCCTAGGAATTTTAACGTAGGTTCACTCGTGGCCGATGGGAATTGCTCCATGAACCATGGCAAAAAAGTAAAACTGTCACCCACTAGGCTCCTCCTACCATTATATGAATCGGTTCAGCTGTTTAGGATCAAAGTATCTACAAGAAACTATGCTGACTTTTGCATCTACTTGGTACATGAACAAAAATGCACTGAAACAAAATCGTTGTCCATAAATTATGAAGGTGGACACTTTGTCGTATGACAACTTGACATGCTACAACCATGTCAAGTTAACCACTTTATGCTATATATAGGAAAGCACACTAGTGCTTGTGTGATATCATTCACATAACAAAAGTTCCAAAGGGCCAAACAAAAAAACCATCCAAACTGCAAACTTTTTCTCACTCACAAATCCATCACTTAAGAACAAGAAGGTCCTAACTCGCTGTACCATGAAATGATCAGCCAAACTTCCAACCCTGGTGGAAGGGTAGCTCGTAAATCCGGACCAGGTGGCATTCTCCGTCACATCGAGCTATTGAATCTTAATCCCCTTTTATTACTTTTCGTGTCGTAATAAAAAGTGCAGGAAAGGGTAATTTGGCGAAATTGAGAAGTGTTGTCGAAGTTGTGGTGGGTTCTGTTTGTAGGGCTTTTGATTTTGGTCGGGTTTTAGGGATTAAGGTGTTAGTTACATTTGAGTTGAAGACTTAAGTGTACCTGGATGAACTGATTTTTCTAATGATTCTGCTAACTTAGAAAAAAGGTCATCAGATCAAATCATTTTGTTGCCTGAAGCCACTGATTTGTTACTGTGTGTACACTGTTTTGTTGTATTTGGTACTGTTCCTTACTAGATTCGAGAAGTTCTATTCGCTTCGGTAGCCCAAAAAAATGATCCAAAAAGACTGAACTTTTTAAACCAGCCATTAAAGTCTCACAACAAATTGTGATAATTAGGTACTTTTATCAGTTCCTTATTTCCGGATAACGATTCTATAAATTTTTATATTAATAAAATGAATTACTTTATTTTTCAACATAATTAAAAATAAATCCATTACATCCTTCAGAGACACAATAGGACGCTAAATACATTCCTCTCAGCACCACACCTACAGCCGCCACTAATTACTGCGGTACACATTTCTTGAGTTTTTTCTCAAACATTAAACAGCATCCCGTCAGCGCCGACAGGTTTTTAATTAACAAACCCCAAACACTTGGAGTCCACGAAAAATGTAAAACCCTTAACGAGTTTACTCATGGTCCGTGTTCCGATTGCGAGATTTTGTGTTTTTTTTTTCGTTGGAAAATCTTGTTCTAGTCTTCTCTCGATGTTTTAGGTTTGTTCACTGCTAAATAATACGGATATTTTTGTTAAACTTTAAGGTGATACGGTCTGCCGTGATTCAGACCGCCTTATTCATTAGTGTCATAACAGGATACTCAATACGAGATAATCTAGGCTCATTAATGTAAACAAAGACTCAGAACTTTAACATCATCATCCTCCGCCGAGCCTTTTTCCCAACTATGTTGGGGTCGGCTTCCAGTCTAACCGGATGTAGCTGAGTACCAGTGCTAACTCAGAACTTTAACATACCAATCTATGTATCGAGCATAAAAGAACAAAAGTGTCTTTGACTGTCTACTAAAGTTCTAACCAATACCCCTGTCGCTGTCCCTGTGACTGTCGCTCAGGTTATACTCTGTACTCAAAATTGCTTTATCAATTCAATGAAAACAACCTACACCTACAAATCCAGTAATACAGTACCTACCAATTTCCCTAACCCACCCCTCATCTGAAACTTGCACTATCGGATGCAACAAACTTAGTGCCAACAAGATAATGTTATAATCGACTTGAACTTCATATCACTAGTGCGCGCGCTCACCTGCTACAAGTTCGCAGATTTATAGTCGCGAGTGTGCGCCCAACCTTAACTTCGTGTGCCAGTTCACTGGGCTGCGATTTTGTTTACCTGGTTAAGATAGAGAAGTTGTTTTAAAGTTTTGTTAGACTTTGAATAAGGATTTGAGTCATGTAAATAAGCTTTTATAACTCGTAGAACATTTTTGTTGCTCAACAAAATATGCAGGCCTGATCATTATTGTAATGTGATTTTCTGCAATATAACAAAAAGTATTTAGGAAGTTGAGTGATAGTGCAGATGTTGGGGCACATATTTTTGTGTGACCCTATTCATACGAATATCTAAGGAAAGAATGATGATTATAATTAACCATACAACTATATGAAAATAGTAGCAGAGAGAGATATATTGCAGTTTTATCTAACTTAACATCCAAAGAGCTTTAAAATATAAATTGACTGCAAAAACAAATACATAAATATAAAACAATACTTAAGTAAATACTTCCCGTGAGCATTTGGGAACGATCGCTCACAGCGAGCCGCGCCGACACCACCATTTGTCTTGGACCACCTTTAAAAGCTATTCACGACCATTTTTCTTTTTTAAAAACCTTCAGACACTTCCTTTTCGTTTTTCAATCGCCCCCGCCCCGGTCGGAGTTATCGCGATAAATGCTTTTGTTTGCCAGACTTTGAGGATCTTTGTAGAGTTGATAATCCCTCCTAGAAGAAATGTGATATAATTTTTTTTATCTGATAATAATGATATAATTTTTTCATTTGCCTCGATTTGAGGAACTTATACATCACATACAAAGTTATTGTATTGCAAATTTTTTAGGGCCAAGCCATTGCGGACTTATACTAAAGACATCACTCTAAAAAGTCATGTGGGTAATATAGATGAAGCAATGTTCAAAAGTGTTATATTTGCTTCTTTATCGTAATCTCAATGTAAAAAAAACAAACGAAGCAAAATACATAATCTACAAATTCTTCTTCTTTGTCGTCACACTCTTGCCAGAGTAGTTCGTCATGTCAGGGGTGATAGCAAGTTTTACAATTTGATTTTCTGATTTTCACCTCTATATATGTCCTGAGTATCGGGCCGAAGCGCTGAGCCGCCGGGACAGGTGAATAGATGTCTCGACCCGTTCGCTCGCAATCACTCACAAATAGCATTCTTCAAGTGCGAGTCCAGATGTCAGCGGAGAGCGACGCAGTGAAACTTCCTGCGGCAGTCTGAACTGATTGGCAAAGAGTAAGGGCAGCTTAACTAACGAACTAATAATATTTTGTTTCATCATCATCATCATCAGCCTATAGCAGTCCACTGCTGGACATAGGCCTCTCCAAGTGCACGCCACTGAGATCGATTTTCGGCTGCTCGCATCATATTTTGTTTACCGAGGTGTTGTTATTTTTTATTTAATTTATTTCATGATAGATTCTATAGCGCCCGAATAATGTTTAAATACATTATTTATTGATACTGTCACGTGCAAATAACTGTAACTTATTTAACCTTCGACTTCATCATCTAAGAACCTCCAGGAAATGAAATTTATTTTCCTTAAAAACATTACCTGTTAGATCTTACTTCAAGAAACTATATTTAGGGCAAGGGTATTCTAAATTGTTTTCGGTCAGTTTATTTTTTTGTCATTAAAGACTTAGGTTGTTCTCCGCTCCCGCTACCTCCTATTCTACACCAGCACCCAACACTCCCAGCGCTGCACCATGGCAGCATCCTACAATTAATCACGAGCTGATGCCTACCGTCTAATAGAATGCTCTCTTCGGCGCTGATCGTCATCATCAATATGGCCTCAGGGCTGTTGACACGCTTCCTTTCCTACCATTTGTTCTCTCTTTAGCTCTTTCATTTGTGTCTAAATTGGAGGCTATATGTTGTGCTTAGCCTTTCTTTTAGAGCTGGGAGATGGTAGGCTTTAGTTCCAGTGTTTATAGGTATCCCGGAAGTCGCACTTCTTTATTTATAAATTTTAATCTTGACAGGTTTCAGCGGTCGGAATTTTCATAAAAAGAATATTTATTTATAACAATCAGTTTAATTACATAAAAGTATACAAGTATAACTCACTGTATTACACAGAAATTCGGAGTAACCGTTTTCGTCGCCATTGCATTTGGACATGTACATTAATGTGTTTAGATGCTGATGTGAAGGCAAATAATGAGACTATAAGTTATGGACAGTCTAAAAACCTAGATAATTCACGGATATATTATAAGCTCATTAAACACGGTGCCCCTAGGATAAAAACTTCAGCGTTCAGCTAAGACTTCAAAGATGTCTTAAATTCCGAACAATAAAAAAAAATATATCTATAAATTAGTATACCATAATCCACAAATTTACCTAATTAAAACTCCATAGGCGCTCTAAATACCAAACGGTCCTAAAGTCCCATTTCACAGTTGGAAAAAGGCAGACATTCGGTTGCATAGGAATCAATCATCGGTCACCATTCAGTATAAAGGCCGCAATAAATTCAGGCGAGCTTTCAGCCCATTTTCCACTTGTTTTCACCTCAACGTCGATTTTCAGTTCGGCTGAAAACGCTCATTCACCCCACGATTTTGAATTCGGCGTATTTGTCATTTTCTGATGTATTTCGCCTCGGTGTTTGGCCGTATTGCTCTTTTGTTTGCTGTGATTGATCGTATTGATTTTGTCGACGATTTTAACTGGTAGTTTAATTGAGAGAGAAATTCTGTTTTATTATGTAAATAGAGAAACAAAGTGAATGTCATTTGGTAATCGTTTAGGGAATTAATGATGTAATTATATTTTATTTCGTTTAATTTCCGCGCAATATAAAATGCGCGTTTAATTTACTGTAACTTATGAACTACTTTATTACAAAATATCTTAATTTTTAAATGAAATCCAATTATTTATGAACTCCCATACCTAGACCATGCCACCAAAAATGGCACCTCCTTCCTTCAAGAAAAACAGCCGAAAGATAATACAGCGTTCGTATGAGGCGTGGGGTCATTTGTCACGTCACGCATTACGCGACGGTTAACGGCGACGGGCTATAAAAACCGTGTAAACACGTCACCTGTCACGTGACGTCACCGCCGTGACGTCGACGTGACGCGACTGCTCACGGGGACCGAATTACGAATACGTGGGGAATTGGATGTGGTAAATATCTTTTCTTCATAGGTCCTGTGAATGGTGCGATCGAACATAAGAATATTTTCGGAATAAATAAGTATCACACGCTTTACTTTAAGTTTAACATCATCCAAGATATCTACGACCTTTAGAGATATATTACTATCTAAATATTATCAACTTTGTCAATACAAAATTAAAGGAAATCTTAAAATTGTTTCCCTGGACTTTTCTGAATACTTTACACCGGTTAACATTGCCTAAATAATGACCAACATATAGCTTCCAAATCAATGCGGAGACCTCGTCTCTACTCCTACTTACTGAAAATACTGCCACATCCAAACTTCACACCTCCATGTCCACGTCGTATGAAAAATGACACAGTGTAGTAACATCGACACACCGCCACTGTATTGAGGAGCTCACGATGATGCATCGGTCTGAGAACCTCTCTCAACAGACACGGTTATTCATGTATGTCACTATTGCAAGTCAATATTTTGCTGTTTAGATTACGTGTGATACATAAAAACACGGGAAATCAAATCATTCTTATTTGGACCATAATAATACAACTTTCAGCGTGAATGATCTCCAGCTAATGACAATCTTGTGCCGTTCTCTTGAATTGTATCTCAGGTATATCGAGCATGGGCTGTGCTCATTTCCAGCCCATAAGCTTTTAAGGCCAGCAAAAAAAAATATAATAATGACGCCAAATCCATGATCTAAATGTGTGTCATCAGTATCTGGAACTCATTTAACATTCCTTGGAATAATCATAAAACAATATTATGAGCAGAGAAAAATCAAGAAAAAATCCTCAAAAAATTCAAAGGACCGATCCCCTTACACGAGTGAGTATGGTCCAAATAATCGGTTTAGTTCCACATTCACCTCCGATAATAAATCATTGGTAAGCCGCACCTGCCACGCTATCGCCGAGCCCGGGTATCGGAGGGGGGGCGAGGGGGGGCGAAGTGGGGTCAAGGTGGGGCGGGAGGGGGTCATTGCCACTCTATTGGGTTTCTTTCCGATATTTATACGGCATTGAGGGTTATTACCGATGTTCATTTCATGGTCTTGTTTCAGTGGAAGGGGTGGGAACGTCAATTGTTTAATGCATGGGATTTTCTCGGGATGTTGTGGTTTGCGGTTTGTTGTCAGATTTTTGGAAATGGTTCCCATTCACACCTTAAACTCTTGTCGTGTCTTATCAACTGTAAATCAAAAATTGGATTAATTTGCAACCGATCAATTTAAATCTGGGCTCGGAAAACAAAGAAAATTCCTCGGACTGTATTTGATTATATTTGGATAAAATGAACTATTTATCACCAGATCCTATAAATTATTATAAATAACAATCTCCTTAAAATAAGTTAAACTTATGTAAGTATTGTGGACCTATAGCCCAGCATCTCTACATCATAAGTCCCGGCGGTCTGTTAGAACTAGTTGCGCCATTACTGAAGTTTGCTAATACCGCTCAACTTAGTTACGACTATCGCGACACCTTTCATTAACGTTAACTGACTCGGATTAACCGTGTTCCTTGTTACTCTTGATGATAGTAAGATCACAGTAGTTAGGTAATTTATTGATGAAGGAGAAGTCTAATCATTTTAAATTTCTGTTTAATAGTTCCTGGTATTACACATACACTAATACATACACTAAACCAGTAAAAAAATAAAACTAAAAATTTTAGAAGGAACTATACGTGCGCAGAGCAACTGGACCGATTTGAAAAGTATTTGAGTGTTAAATGAAGCCTTTTAAATTAAATGAAGTATTTTATGTACGTTAAAACACGCTTTCAAAACTTTCAGGTAACAATACAACAAAATAATAAACAAATTAATCAAATCACCTCACAAAATGTAACAAACGAAAATATAAATCCAACTAAACTTGTAGGGTAAATGTTCCAACAGTGGTCTATACGTCCCCGGGGCGCACTTGCATCGCCACGGAACCGCAGCCCGAGTACCGACGGAATTGCACGAGCGCTTTTATTGTTAGTTGCCGCCATAACTCGGAGCTAGTTAACCTGATACAAGGTGGGATTTGGAGTTGCTCAACACTTTATTGTGTAGGGATGAGTGAGCTTGAGCCTGAGTTTACTTTGATACGTCTCCTGTTATGTATCTTTTTAGTTGATCGAAGTTCCTGATAAATTTTTTTGAGCAAAATATTTGATAGAAGTGTTGCTACTCATTTTTTATGCTAGGACTAAAAATGCAATGATTGTGCGCCAGACATTTCTATTTAATTTGGCAAATATGAAATGAAAATATAGCTCTGAAATTCCTTAGCTTCTTCCCCTGAAAATAAAAAGTCAACGAAACTATTTTAACAAACTCAAACATTTTATTTGAAGCAATCCAAACGAGAGACTTTATCTAACAAACAAGACAAACAGTAAACCCAATAGGTGTAACAATATCTGTCCGGTCCACAGAGACCACTCACGTAAGGTGAAAGCAAATATTGTGAGAATCGCAAACAGTGTTCGACAAAGACTTTAAAAAGTGCAGTTTGAACGAACGCTTCGGATAAGTGGGGAGACGGACAGTTACAATTACATACACCCTACTTTATGTGTTGGGAAAAGTTTGGTTTGGATATTGAAATCAATTAGTGTTATTGGATTTTTTACTTGTTATTTTTGGAGGTAAACTGCTTTTTAAATATTTTTTCCTAAGTTTTCTGGAACCATTCCCTCACATGCTGCAACTGCCGAAAAGAAAATCTGCCCTGCAATTTCAATACCTCGTTAAATAATATAATTTTGTATACTGGGTAAACATTTGAAAATTACGAGATCTATTTGTGGCACAACCCAAAAATAACTGCATCCATACTTTTTCAAAATGCCATCCCCTAGTATCAAAACTATTTAAAGTAAAAACAAACTTTTAATAAAATAAACTGCGTTCGCCCGCGATTGCCGGGAATGCCCGACTGATTGAATGAACTTTAAACTTTCTTCGTTCCACTCTTAACCTTTTGTTCAGAACAAATAAGTAAGAACTGATCCCAAAGTTTTTGGTTCAGGTTAAGCCAGTTGGTCGTCTGCCAGAAACTGGACCTCGCTAACTATTTTCTTGACACTTTTATTTACGGCACGAACAGAAATACTAATAGATTTGAAGTTATGTTTGTCGATTATTGCTTTTAGCTAGGATCGTGATAGGGCAGGTAATAGAACTTTTAACAGGAGTAAATAGGATTTTAAAATAGAACTTTTACTCTTCAGAATACTGCCTAGACAAATAGGCAGTGTGAATGTAGAATTAATTTCACTTGATATTTGTTCGTTAGTTGAAAAATAATAGTTCAGGTTAGTCTTTGCTAAACAAGACTATCAACAAGGGTGTAAAACGTCGTCTGGCAATACCGAAGAGACTGTTTACTTTCTCCCCATTTAACTAGATTAAAAACTACAATTTGGACACACAAAGTTACCAAAAAACACTCGACTACAAATACCAGACACACCTTAACTAAGAATCACATCCAACAAATTCAAACTTCAACAAATCAATTTGTAAAATCTACCACACGTCAGCTCAAAGTTCCAGAGTGGCTCGGAGCTAGGTAGCTATCACGAATGGCTCCCATAGCTCTCACCAGATGAGAATATGTCTGGACCGCTAGGTGCTGAGAAAACATCATATTTCACGGTTTACCCTTCAGGAGAAAGCTTTTTGCTTGATCAAGTCGGTAATGAAAATATTGGCTCCAACGCGTATAGTTCTTATTGAAGTTTCGAGTAAGTAATTTGGGAATTTTCAGATTGGATCCGATTGGCGGAAAATTGGTTTGCTGATTATAGTTGCGGTGATTGAAATGTAGCTTAAAACAGTTATAGAGTAAATAGAATTTGTAATAATACCTTCTCAATGAGGTATATTATCTCCTTATATTGTGCTTTATAGGAACCGACTTAAATCTCCTTAAGCCCACAGTTTTCAGAATCAAGACTGACTAGTTAAGTGGTGACTTGAACAAATACCTTGACTGGCTTCAGAGCTACAATTGGAAGTCTATAGAACCATCCCATACACAAACGAAACCTACGATTTAATCCATTCTCTCTTCTTTCCTCACAAATCACATAATTATGCACCCAACCGCACATTCCTACCTACACTCGCGTGCAAAATATGTCCTTCAAAAAGGCCACCGCTGTCCCCCGTGGCCGAGTGATCTTGCATGGCAAATGTTCCATATAGGTGGCTAGTGTGAAGTGATGAGTCAGGCTTGTGTGAGTTACGACCACTGGCCTTATTGTAGGATCATGGGATTGCTGAGTTTTTCTGTCAAGTGGTTAAGTACAGGGTGGTTAAGATAATCAGTAACTAATACTACATGTTTAAGGATAACAACTTACCCTTGCTACCTTTAAAAACCTCTTTCTTGTTTTTCACAGGATCTTTTTAACAGAAAGTAGTGAAAAATATGGAAAACAGTTATAAATGTCATAGAGGCGTTTGTTTACCTTTTATAACGCCAAATTTAAGGAGTGCCTAAAGATAAAAATGGTTATCCTTACTATGTTTCAACTTTAAACATTTCACCAGAACAATCTTAAACATTGCAATAAGACAACGCAAAAATAAGACTCCCATCTTAATTAAGCAGAATCTCCAACAGTACTTTCTACTAATTAACTGCTCACACAAAAAGGCTGTTAATTATTGCAGCACAATATCTTGAGCAAACAGCATGTATATCAAACGTCCATGCTTACCCAACCAAAGGTGACAAACAGACAATTTTCTCTCCTGTCCAATGCAAATGAGACCATCTGGCATAACCTGGCCAAACCACGCTTATTTACCGTCACCCTCAACCTTATCTCGAAGATATAAGGTCCAAAATTGTGTTTCATAGCTGTTCTCTTAATATGGCAGATCGTAGTGTTAGACAAGCTTATCACATGCGTTGTTTACAGACCTTATTGCGTCTGATCAAGGTTTATAATTGCAAGATTTTTTTCTGTCATATGTTTGCATAAGAGCCTAGCCTCACGTGGGATTCCAAAATAAAGTGATGACCCTAAAGCGTTGGCGCGTGAGTTATAGGGTTGTCGCGAGTATGAACTTTGTGTTCCCGCCTCATATTAATGTTAATACATTTGTGAGGTTTTTGTACAGTCTGTGTTTTGATTAAAAGTTACCTGTAGTTTGAAGTGGGAACATTTAAACGTTTTTGAAGTTAGTCCTATACAGGCCATTGTGTTTTATCAGTAAGACAATTTTTATTTATTGAAGCAAGTTATCGAACAATTGAAAGGGTGGTTTTTAGACTTTTTCATGAAAGAAAAACAATAAAAAGATAATTTTCGCACGTACATTAAAAAACTACTTTATCAAAATTGCAATAACAACCTAAAGTTTCGTCGTAAAAAGCTTACCAAAAAAAATATTTTCAAAAATATATTCCATGATCTCATCAAACACATAAACCACTCATCTTCAAAAGGCCTTCCATCAAAAACTACCTCTAACATTTAACCTTCTATAACCCATAGATTTTATGGCAGGTAGGACGCTATCAAACCGTCTCCATACCCCATTGGCTCCCAAACTTTTATAGTTACCTCAGAAGGCATTCATTACTATCTTTTCACGGTTCACTTGGTAGGAAAGCCGTTACTTGTCACAGGTATGATTTAGCCTAGCCAGACTTGGACACTAAATTAAGACCTAGGTCTTTTGGAAGGAAAGGGAAATTGGTTTTGTCTGCTGAATAGTTTTGGAAGCCAGTTTGGTTTTTATTGTCCTTTGCTAGCGTGTTTTAGACAAAATATTGTGTTCTGATAACTACATAATGTATGTATGCACATAATACATGATACTAGTTCAAAGATTCTATTCCGAAATGTGCATAAGTTAGTTAGAAAAAGGTAATGTATAAGTAAGGGTAAACCTGTCAGAGTTACTGAGTTTCACACAACATTCTTTAACTATATTTCTAATATTGTCTGTTCAATCATCCGCTCCATCAAGCTAAATAATACCAAATAAATAATCCATTATTAATAACAAACAAACACACTAAACCACACGGTTAATTACCCACTCACAAAACAATAAAGGAATCACCTCCTAGGGTAAACACGCCAGATAGCGGCTATTGGAAAAGTTCCGCTGAGTCAATAACCTGCTCCCGAACTTTTTCGATTAGTACCTGCCAGCAATGGGGCGCTTCACCCTACAACTATTTACCCTTATTACGTCTTTGGTAATTATTTTAACCCTTGCTGAACGGTTTAGCGGTTATAGTAGTTTGGATTGAAACTGCGGGTTAGAGATACTGTGGAGATCAGCCTGTAAGTAGTTTGTAATTGTGTGGTTTCGGTGGATTTCAATCTTATTGGTTCTTAAGCTGGATACAATCTATAGTAATTAAGCTAATTCTTTGTATTCGTTACTTATAGAGTACCTACGATGGTTGCACTATTTGATTTGCCTCTTAGTCTCGTTGATTTTCCCAATCACAATTTAGTGTTTTTGCTAGAAATAACTTTGCAGTAGAAATCCTGTACACCTCAAGCTAAATCAAGCGACATTCTTGAAATGCACCCGGAATTTGTCCGGTTCCTTAAATCTTGTCCTATTTCTTTTAAAATATCACATACATTTTCAATAACAACAGTTGATACAGCGTTTGAGCGGTGTATTCTTTATGTCTTTTTACCAAAATCGCATAAGTAGTCTTATTTAGATGTCACCTAAAAGAACCTAGATCTAGTATTAGTATGCTTCATACATCACCGGACGTGTACCACTAAGTATGGACTACCAAGTAGATGTTATCACGACTCACCTCTTACGAGGTAGGCTGATGTCATTAGCATTAGAATCGTGTGAATTTTCGCTGTTCTGTAGTTATGAACATAGAATGCCTATGACCGCGGTGGTTTTTTTGGGTTCAACCGTCTTTTTGGGATTAATTCTGGGAATTATTGCATATTGATGTAATGTGTGGTTTTTCTCAAATGTGGTGGAGGCTTTGTGGTGCATATACCTGCTAAAGTATCTATGTATTTTTAGAATTCAAATGTATTATTTTATGTCATTTATAAAAGTCATACTCATTTAGTCATACTGTTTATAAGTATAGCTCGGAATCTAGCAAGTAAAACACTAGTTCACTGAACAGCCTTTGTAGTTCTAAAATCGTGGACAGTAATGTCAATCTTTCTCTACCTACTTATATTAAAACAGGCTTATGAAAGTTACGAAATAAAAGCTTTTCGTATAGTATCACCAATATAGTGAGAATTTTTCATAACACTGCCTCACTTTTACCACGTAAGAGGTAAAAATCCATAAAACGAATTGCCTAAAACTCCTTTAATTCATAAAGAACATAAACAAAGCCGCGTGTACATTGGTATGCCTCGCTCGTCAGCTACATTACGGCGCGCTAGTCTGGACTGCTAAGCAGAGCTCTAGCATTTGCATCCACCGGTTATTTATAGTGAAGTATTATAGTGTTTTTTTTTTAGTTGTTAGTGGAGAAAATGTTACCTGGAAAAGTTTTGATGATGGAAAAGTACTAAACATTTTTTTTGGATGATTGGGTAGGGACGCGGAACCATTATTTTTAATGCTATTTTTAATTGCTGCATAATTCGTCTACACCAATTATTATATTAAAGAGGAAATATTTTATTGTCTGTTTGTTTATCATGAATAGTCTCCAAAACTACTTGACCGATTAGAAGTAGGTCCCACTGGGCGCGGGTGAAACCGCGGGAAAACTTAGGCTAGTAACTTTTTAAAGAACAGCACTGATTTTACAAGCGTCCCATGGGAACTACTTTGCTCACTCGGACAAAAAGTAAGCTTCTCAATAAATGACTTATCTATCACTTTAAGTATTTTTTGATTCGGTCCAGTAGTTCTTGGTATTATCGCGAACAAACAATTTATATTACACTTAATTATTTATTTGTGCAGATGGGTAAAACCTTTTAAATACATTTTAAAGCAATGTTTATCTCACTAGTCTGGCCTACTTAATACTCACACTGATTACGGCGGTGACCCGAGTCAATAGTTCAATATTTATGAGCGAGGGGTCAGCAGAGATTTATGCGCCAGGACTAGTGGCTGCAGCCAGGTGGACTGATTTATTTGGATGAGTGGAACTGGAGTCAGTGAGGGGGGGGTGATGGTGAGGATCGGGTTGTAGGTTTTTGTGTGGAATTTTAGATGATATTGTTGAATATGTCGTGATCAGAGTAAATAATGAGCGTTGACAACGGAGTTGGCTTTATTTAAATAATGTTTGTTTTTATCTGAAAAATCGGTTAAGTGTTCACAAATGGGTTGGTAACTGGATTGATGAAGTCAGATCCGATTGGACTGAAAGCCGACAAAACCAACATAGGGTAGGTAAAGGCTCTGGAGATGATCATGACGTTCACAGATGGGGTCAAATAACCTTTTTTAATTATTATTTATGGAGTGCACAGGCTTCAATTATATTTAGAGTCACATACATATACCGTCCGTGTCTACACTCAAGACTCTATATATTATACTCTTAGATATGTACATGCATGCTTAATTCGATTACATATTTACTCCTAGGTCTACCCAACATGTTAATACCCAACTACAAAAATATATTTTCACATCATTATCTCTTCTCTCAACACCTAATCAATAGCAACAAAAAGCCAGCGCCTTCCAAATGCAGGGGCTGCCAATACCGGGCCGGGGGGGGCGGTAATGAGCTTCATCTAATTATTGCGACCCGCTACGTGAGCCAGTTGTTAACACCTGTATTATGCAGCGTCTGTCTCGACGTAAGGGGGTTTATTGGGGGTTAATATAAGGAGGTAGTTGAAAGGCTGATAATTTCTAATTAGTATGTGCAAATTAGGGCTTCTATTTTAGATTTTATTAATCATTGAAACTTAAGTGCCAGTGTAAACATAAATAAACATCCCAAATGACATAGACCACCTTATCAAAGTTTGGAACAATATTGCAACTGGCATATTTCAGGCCCAAAAAACCTTATCGGTTGATCTATTATTTAAAATGTTAACACAAAATATTATAACATTGTAAACAGCATAACCAAACACAAAAGTAATCTAAGCCTAAAACCCTTATAAAGTAAGTTAAACATTTACCTAAAAAGACGTGAAACATTAGTCACGCTAAACACGGGCCCCTCGCAAAGTGGTCTAAACGAAAAAATACAATTTATTAATTTGCAAAAACGGGACGGGCGTCACCTGTCACGCGGCGTGACGCCCGGAGCCCGACGAACAGACGACGTGATGAATTGTTGAAAATAAAAATTACGACGTAACTCGATGAAGGGGGAGCTAAAACACGTTTAATTTTAATCGACTACACTCTTTGAAGAATTTTTTTAAGTTATTCGAGTTTCTGTATTTTTTTAATGGAGTTATTAGTAAATTGTTTTGGTAAACTTTCTTTTGTGAAAGAAAGGGTGCAATCAAATTCTGTATTCGGTTTGTAAAAATTAAAAGTTTGAGTTGATTATCTCTTTTTGGTTGTTCGTGCCAGTGATAACTAAATAAAGTTCTTCTGTTAAAAGAATATTCTAACTTATTAGCATTCAATACACACAGTGTAACAGCACCATTTCAACAAAACTTCCCAAATTCCATTGCCAACAAAAAAAACAACTTAAAAACCGCACATTTTTCTTCAGGCCGCCAAAACGCGGGTGTCACGTCAGTCCTGTCACGTGACAGTGACACGACACGACAGGTAACAACGTTTGCCGCCAATTTTTAACGTGGCAACATTTAAATTAAATTCCGCGAGCACGTCCCGCGCGCCGCGCTTAATTCTGCCAATTATGTGGGAGTGCTTATTTCTTACTTATGGTGTTTTGTATGGATACGTTTTATGTGTATGAATTAGGTCTATGAAAAAGTATTTAAGTAATAAAAAAATAAGGCTTGTTAGCTCTTTTTGTAGAAGCAGGTTTGAAACAAAGGAGTTAATTTGTATACTTTTTAACTTAACTTAGATGCCATGGTAGAAAGGTACCTGATTCAAACTGTTTAATTTACTTTTCAATTAAGTCCCAGGGTATTTTAAAAGCTGGACCTTTTGCAAAGTAAACATGTCATATAGGTATGTTTTACTTCCTTGGAAACCTAATTACAGAATTTACAATTTACCTCGATAGTGGTTCCACTTAGATTTAAGTGGTAATAAATAATGTTGAAACTGTTACTTATCGATTACTTACTATTAAAGATCATGTAAACATTGGTTTATGAATGCTTTCGACATAGTTTAAGTTAAGGCCAGGAGCTATTCAAATTAAGAGTTAGCTTTGAACTTTTGGTATTTGAAATATATTGAAAAAAATAATTTTGTTTGGTGAAAAACTTACTACTGGTAACTGTATTTAGAGTATAATAAGAGTACACAGTGATTAAAACAAATTATATTTTATTGATAATTTAGAAGTCATAAGCAAACCGAGAGCTAGGTCCTATTAGTAGAACTAGGCCAGGGCAATATTTTCACAGCCCCAATAAACGTATTATCTGAAATTATGCAATACTCTATGTAAATACAAATTAAGATTGTGCAACTATTTGCCTCTTAAAATAAACTTATCATAAGTTAGTTATTTATTGCTTTTTGGCATTCAATTAGTTTTAAATACAGTAGTCTCTCGATAATCGTAAATATCAACATAAATTATCTCCAGTTAGTTAGTTTGTTTGTTTGTTTGTAACTTTGTTTGTGAGTAAGCGTTACTTGTTAACTTTTGCTCAGAGGTATGTTTACTTTTGTCCTTTTTATGTAATTGGTGATAAATCTCCATCTCTTTGTTGTTTTGTATGATGTCGGCAGTTTAGTTTGTGAGCCTAGTTATTTTTGTTTTTAGGTACCTACGTTTTATAGAAGTCGATGTAATTTGAAACTTATACATCTATCGATTGCTTAGGATTATTAACTTACATTAGATATAAGCAATAATTAATTCTTGCTATACTTTTTTTTATTTAACAACCTGCTCTTTTTTCTAAAATTTTGTAAATATGTTTTCATATCTATATTTTCTTAGTCCTATCATGTCTCAGTTATCATTGAAATATAAAATGTGAGGATTCTTATGTTTATCAAACAGGATCTCATTCATACTACCGACAGTAACATTTGAAAACAATATGCAGTACAGTTAAGATCGGACGATGCACTCCGGCGAGACAATCCGCCTGAAATATATCTCCAAGTGAAATTTCTTTATTTGCCTGCTCGAGATCGCCGCGCTGAAACCAAATAACTGGGACCATGGATTTATTAAACGTGGACAAGGATATGAAAATGTAAAAATAATGTGCATTAGTACTGTAGCAAAACTTACTTTAAGAATGGAAATAATTGAAATGCCCAAATAGTTACTAGTTTTTTTTTGCAGGAAAAAATCATACTGGTAATTTGAGCAAATTAATAGGAAAATCAAAAATCATTTTTCAACCAAAATAATGATTATATTTCGTAAAATTGCAGTCAATCATTTTTTAGGAAAGAAATTAAGCCTTTTTTGAAAACTATTAAATTTCTTTTCAAATAATATCAAAGCTCTCCTTTCTTACATATCCTGTGCATCCAAGTCTTGGTAGAACACCTATCTGGCTCGGGGAACGTTGCCAAAGTAACCTGCCACGGCGGCGCTGCATACTGACGTATCTGCGTTGTCGCTACATGCGAACATCTCCGCTATCTACGGAAATTAGTGCATTGTTTAGGGCATAAACAATGGAAATGGTAAACTTTTGAATGGACTTAAAAGTGTGTTATCTTTTGTGCCTGAATCACTACAAAAAATGTTGCACTTTTTACTAAGGGCAAAATAAATACAGCAAGGAACAGCCAATGAGTAACGATTAGTTTAAAAACAAAACAAAAGAGTGGAAAGCAGTAATTAAAAATCTTTAAGTTGTCAAAAAAGCCAAATAATAATACACCATTTTCTTAAAAAGCAGACAAATAAATCTTACACAAAAACGCATAGTGCTTTCCTCTTACTGCGAGCGTCTCGGAGCCAAATTCTTCAGAGATAAGGTAGCACCTTCGCGCTAACTCACGTTAAGCGAGACATTACTACACGCCCAGTAACAGCGTAGTATGTTTTATTTTACGTTGAACGAACTTAGGTCGCACAAAATATATACAAACGTTTATACAATGCATATCATATGTACCTGAAATATTAATTGAAATAGTTATATATCTAATAATAAGGAGAACTGATTTCATCATCAGCTTATGTATTCGCAGACTACTGATACATATGTGCCATTTCACGCGAGCATCATTTGTCTACATTCGAAACCCTCTCGAAATGCTGCAAAGGTCTGTATTGAACAACTTTATTGTTCTATAAAACAGTTATCATTTCTACCACCAATATTTTACCTACACTACAGCAAACTGCCATAGAACAAAAACTGTCCTCACAAACAGCGCTCATAAAACTGCATTAAGCCACGAAACCTAACAAAATAAATATAAGGCCATACCTCTACCCTCACATATTAACCTTTATGATATAATTTGGCAATGGCGGAGGCCATTTGGCAGGCTAGCCGTCCTCTCATCCACAATATTACATTCAATGTTCCGTGCCATACAACAGGTACGACAAATAAAACTATAATATGGGATAGGAATGACTTTCAATGGCTTTTCAGATGGTCTGGCCTAGTTTTTAGTTGTTTTGTGCATTCATTTCAGGGTTAAAGTTTTGTTATAATTGCTATTTTACAGAGTAAACTTGATCCTAATGCAAAATGTCTGTCTTATCTGTCGCCAAGTTTATCTGGTAATCGAAATCATCTAGGTACACATACAAAACATTTCTTGCAAACTGGACTTTGTAAGAATAACATACTACCTCTATTCTAGTAAGGTTCTTAATAATCCGTTATTAACAATTATAAAGAGAAACAACATAATTATCAGGTTCGTAATGCAATGCAACCCATATTCAAACCGTAGGTTTTTTTTTCAGTCACATTTTAGGGAAGTTTTGAAAACAATAACGCAGTAGTGAACCTTCCCATACGTAGGAGGTAAATATTAATAATTGTACTTTCTAAACCCCAAAATCAAAATTCCCAATCATCAATCCCTTTACAACCATACACACAATTTAAAAGTTTTCCCAGTAAAAACAGTAATTTCCCATAGAAGATAAATTTCCCGCAGTAGGTATGGCAGGCAGGCTGACAGGTTACTTTGGCAACGTTCCTGTACCGGTACCAATGGAAATGTTGGCGTTAGATACTGGCCCAAATGTACCACTCTAGTGTTAGCTTTCCTTTTATTATGTGAGAGAAAAAAATGGTAAAATTGAGGGAAAATCAAAGAGTCGGTATGGGATATATGGTACTGCGTTTCGATTATTACTGTCGGCTTATTTAGACTCATATTGGTGGCAAATTAATAATATTCATGTGTAGATTTTTAAACCTCTTAATGATAAGTTTAGTCTTTTAAAAAAAACATAACTATAGAAATATGAGAAGGTCAAAACAATGTCAAACATAAATAATTATGGTTATTTTTTTCTTTACTCACAAGTAAAATCCACAATATAAAATCAATACGTACACCAAGAACAACACATCAAAACAATAAATTCTCAACTTAATTTCACCTTTCATTTTATTAGGAGCCAATTGTCTCAACAACCACTTCCCCGTCGCATTGAGACGAGCTCACGTCATAAAAACAAAAACAAAATAAAGGTAAACAAGAAAACTGTTACCGGACCAAAGTAATTTTCCCAGAAAAAAAAACACTGGCCATTACCATCTTTATCTAGGGTAAGTCAATTTTCCCCTCTCTACCCTAAACGTGCAAAATTATTTGCAGTTCACTCAAGGTATATTGAACCTTATTGCTGAGGACATAGAGGTGATGGGAACGGTATAGTTATGTGGGTATCTATCGGTAACAATGTCCAACCTGTGTATGTGTAACGTTGACAAGGTGGAGGATGATCGTATAATCCCCATAAAATAAGGTAGCCAAAGAAAATTGTGGTGTACTGGGAGCAAATTTTTTTTTTACGTAGTGGTGCGGAAGTTTTCTTTATCTTAACCTAGTATAAAGGCCATAACACCTACCTACATACTTGATAATTGTTATGGGTTCAGTACAAGTATTGCTAATCATATTATCCAAACAATTAAATTTATTTAATACTGAAGTTGCAATTCTACTAACTCATCATTCAATAAGTAAAGCAAGACACATATTGCAAAGATTCATACAGAGTAAATAAACTAAGTATGTTGAGAAAATTTTCAAACATAATTTTCTCTCTTTCAAAATATTTTTGTTAACTCCATTCCTTCCACAAAACTAAAAAAGAAAAACAATCGTCTTTTCCTTACCCTCCCGGTGTGGTCCTCTATAATCCGGGGCCGGTATCTGCCGCCGGCCGGTCCGGTTCGTTTACGGCGCACGTTAATAGCAATCGCACCTCCGACACGCAGACCCGATCGTTTTCCTATATCTTTTAGTTGCCAACCTTCTTGGTGCAACGGAGCCTTTTATTTTCGTAGGAATTTTCTTCGGGGATTTTTTTTTCTGTTGAGATAAGAGCTGGTGCTAAATTCTTGGTGGTATGCCTCGTCTAAGCTGAAATGATACCCTAAATGCTTTACAATATGAATGCAAAAAGCGGTAGCCCTAGACGAGCTTTAGACCACAATCACACGTATTTAGGTCTAGGTATGATCTAAGTATGATGCTTACACAAATACTAAATCGCTTAGTGCTCTATACAGTTATACCTACATACATATGTTACTTAAAAACGGGTGCAACTAGTCAATTACCAGGGTAAAAAATTAGACAACATTAATTGCCTCCCACATAATACCTCGAGTTTAAAGGTATAACAAAAAAGGACTTATTAAGACGTTGTTGAAATAATTTTCATGTTCATAAACGCACTGTCTTACATCAACAAACCATTGAATAAATAAACAAATCAGAACTTCAGTAACCAGTTTGCGAAAGGCTTCAAACTACTAAGATAAGTTTAAACCGCAGTTAATGTGAGGTGAAGTCAATGAGACGGCCGGCGTATCTCTCCCCTAATAGCGTTGTCCGAACGATGCTCTAAGATTCATTGGACGTGCTTTCCATACGTGTCGACACAACAAGCTTCTTGTTAAAAAACTACAGGTATTTTCCGGCAGATATTAGATATATAACCATCTAGAGAAATTTCTAGTAAAAGTACACTACAAATTAAAAGAAAAACTGACAAATACAAAAAACACTCTTTTTGCTGAGCTCCTTTTTCTACAATTTGACATGCAATGTATTACTTGCCCTACAGCTTCATTATTCTTGGTTGTGATTTGTACCATTTTCTTGATGTGTGTCGACCCACATGGAAAACTGCGCAGCATTAGTGTCTACCTCTGAGCTAATCCTAGTCGTTACACCTCATGCTGTGGCCACAAAACAAGAGATTTGTGATGTAAAAGAAAAGCTTGTAAATAAGAATGATAAAACTGAATTATAATATTGTAAAACTGACTTTGGTTATTTTTACATAGGTATATTTTTTTTCTTAGACTTCACTTTTGTGGGACAAAAATTGTGTATAGTGCTGTTTTTCTCCATGCTTTATAATACAGCTTCCCTTTGTTTCTATAGTCTTAAACTGTATTTACATTGTACCTTGTGAAAGTAAACTTATTAATACTCAACTAGTCCGCTGCTACAATGGCCATACAGCACCCATTTGCAACACTATCTCCTTAAGAGATTTCCCGTGCGTCGTACATACGTATCTCACAAGATTTGTGGCTCAAAGTATCGCGCTAAGTGCCCACCTTGATGCCTTTCAGCACCATTCTCCAATACACGCCTTTTCTTCTCCACTAGTTATTGGGTGGAGAAAGTTTACTAGAGAATATTTTGGTGAATGTCGATTTATTGCTGTTGCGATTGGTGATTGGATTTAATTTTTAAAGTTATATAATGAGTGACGACTGAAAAATACTATAAGAGCTTTAGTCGAATGATCCCAAAACTAGAGAGAGCGTGAGATATGGAAGTCAAATATACTGTTACGAATTCAAGGTGAAAAGGTTTCATGAAAGCTTTTAAACAAACAGAGCTTTGTGAAAACCTGTAATTTCCAAAACATTTTTGCAAACCCACCATAATTCAGCTCACCATTAAACTATAATAATAATAAATAACGCACAAAGGTCGCACCGCACAATATTTTTTGAACTCAGGTGAACGTAAATCACCTGTCTAGACGAGTTTTATGGCCGATACACGCACCCTGATACACGCCAGTGGCTCTCAAAGTGCGTAGGGGGAAACAGGGAGCATTATGTTAAGTAGCTACAATTTTCCGAAGTTTTCACTTCAATGGTGAGGGGTTTTGTACAGAAAAATCAATGATAACGTATTATTGTTGTGTGTCGTCTCTGCATCTGTTTTTTTATTTAAATGTCTAATTTGATTTCATTATCTCCAAGGTTCACCTATCCATGCCTTTTATTTTAATTGGCTTAACGTTCTCAGGGTTCGTAAACAGGTTGCTCTTCTAGTCCTATAATTCCCTCTAAACAGAACTATAGGACGAAAAACAAAATATCTACTTACTATATTCATAAAGCATTAATTGACGTGAATCAATCAATGTTTGAGAACCACGACATAATACCACTTTATCGTATTGAACTATCTAGTCGGCAGAAGGTATATGTGCTAAGATTGGTCTGCTTCAAAACTAACGTTTTTCTTATCATATACATTTATTGTGACGCCGTCTACAATCGGGTTTTATGTTTGTTTGACGTTTTCATTCGAAAAGCCATTTGTATGGAGAATAGATGAATCTTGTTCATTTGTTTTAGAGATTGAAATATCGGTGACAAAATGTTGATTACTTTTTTACTCTTGTGAAATCCCCTTAATACTTTATAATACTAGCCTCTTTCAGCACTTTCACCCTCTTCATGCTAAATATCTTCTCACACCTGGATAAAGAAATGGTCTATATGTTATTTTGGTATATAAGCTATGTTAAGACCAAGTTTCAATTAATGCACACAGTCGTTTTTGCGTACATGGGAAATCTATCGTCTATCCATCCACCCATCTATCAAAAAGTTGGGAAATAACCCATGTCCTGTCCCTGTCCTGTCCCTGTTCCATTTGATTCATACTTTAAGGGACACCCGACGTGTATAGGTAGGTAACCTCTCAACTCCATCAAGGTAATAACTGCTATTTTAGAATGGAAATCAATTTCGTTAATGGCGTCCATAATGATATTCAATAACTCCATGCATGTTAGCTTAATTCTCAATTGGTCATGCCACCATAGAATCATATGTGAGGTAATGATTTACACCTTCATTACAAAGAAGGCTCTCATAACATATTCGATGCAACTATGAAAGGCACAGTGATACAAAACTTCTATAAAAGTAATCTTTAACACCAGAAGCATAAAGAAAAGTAAGTTTGACCGCAATGTCTGTCTGTCAGTGACACTAGCTTTTTTACGGAAGAACCGATTTGGACGCACTTTTTTACTTGGCTGTTTTGTTTGGAGTATTTCTTTGAAACGTTTCTCCAAAATTGGCTGAGCCGTTTTAATGTTAAGCGAGTACGAGTTAAGCGCAAATCTTCACTTTCTTATAACATTTTGTTGAAACATATTCCCAACAGACAACGGCCTTTACAAAAAACTACAGGTTACATAGGTACTAGAAAAAAAAGCTACCAATTTTAAAAACAATATCATCGCAAGGAACATTAATAAATCTCGCGCAAACCCTAAAAGAATTCGTATATTCAGTTCACACTACTCGCATAAACTGAGAACCTCATGCAAGGTGTGGTATAAAAAAATACTGCCATTTATTAAAGGGTTTCTCCTCAGTACTCCGATCACGTACATTGCCAGATTTCTGAAAGGTACGTAGGGTACGTAGTGGTACCTTCTTTGATATAAACTTTTTCTATCGCATCCCCTCTGTATATTGAAATCGTATAGATTTGATTTCGTACGTGTTTTGTTTGGAACTATCGGTCAGATGTGTGAGGTTCAGGAATGTTTCATGATCTCTGTGAATAATAAATAGTATTTTGAAAAACGGGAATTTACGCTTAGGTACACATTACATAATATATTTTTAATTCAAAACAATGTCGGTGCCATTGAGTTATGAAAATAAATAGTTGACCGAAAAATCCGACTGGAAAAACTAGATGAATTGATAAACAACTTTAATTGAAACGCTTGAGGGACCAATACTTTAACCTAGAAGTTACATTCACAAACAAATCTCCAAATTACCTTGAACCAAGCTCAACATCCAAAACACTAAAATACCGACAAAACAAAACTCAACCAAAAAAAAGAAATTGATTCCGCCAATCGCATTCCACTATCTGTCAACAGCATTATCTTAACCCTGCGCTAGCTGTTTGGGTCAAAATGATCCCCATACCTGATGCGCCGTCACGTCTCCCGCTTTGAATGGCAAATCACGAGGTAGACCTTCGGGGCCTCAGAGACCCAGTATGAAAATAAAATGATTGCGGAGGGTCCGAGGGCACAGTATTAAAATATTCCCCGAGGTTACACACACCTGATGTTTGTGAAATAGTTGACTGTCTGTTTATTTTGATTTTTATCTGTGATAAATTGTGTGAGAGGGTCTTTTATGATGTGAGCTTTCTGGGAAGTGAAATTTATGATGTACAATATATTCTTTGCTGAAGCATTTGTATGTTTACATTTATTTATTGTTATCATAGACATCTTAACCGCTTAACTGATCACTCTGATATTTTCGCGCTGTCCATCAAAAGTATTTTACAACTGTTAAGGCGAGGAAGTGGTCAACAATAATTCCATAACCGGCACGCGCATCTAAGGCGCCAAAAGGGGTCGGAGCGTCTGAGCGGGGCGAGGATAACAATAGGCGCGCTAGCTTATAACTAAAAGTCGTAAGCGACAAAATGGTTTTGTAATTTTAATATTTAGAAATGATAATTTAATAAAAATTCCTACTACCATTTTAAAGAGTATGTATATACTCAACTACTAAAAAAGTTAAGAGGCTTAAATCGGTCCCGTTTGCCCATAATATGTGAATCTCTTTTTAAAAAGAGGTATGTTTGATATATTTTTCTCTGTTATAAAAGTTACCTAATCATGTTTCTACAACTAACAAAATAAGGCTTATATCATGAACTTTCAGGTAACCAAGTTGTATTTTGATCCGTTTTGTATTTACTGAGAAAAATTGACATCCTTGGCGCCAAAAATTCCAATTCGTCCTCTTAATAAATAAGATATTAACTGCATACATTAGTTACTAAAGATTACTATTAACTCAGTAGTCGCTGTCTCACTAAGGTACCTCAGGGGTACTTTGGTACCTACCTACCTGCAGCGAAGGGTTGTCGTAATGAATCCACTTCGGCATTAGTTAGCATTAATTAAGTTTACTGGCGCCAGAATAGTGAAGATATCGCTCTACATTTGATACTGAAATACAGGATGCTTACAAATTGAACATGAATTTTAAGAAAAAAATGCGGCACTAAGGAGTTGACCAGAAAAATTTTAGCCCCTTCACTGGTCGATTCTGAGGTGCCGTGTCTGACTGATGGCATGAACGCCTGGAAAGTGGCTTGCCCAAACACAGCCTTCCCTGAAAACCCGGCTTCCCAGAGACAGTGGGACGAACCGCTCTGCAGATTGACGAGAAATAAACTAATTGAAACATCTGTCAATACTGCTGAGCGTGCCCGCCTACTGGCTGTGGGAGAGTGGGAGTCAGGGCTATGGCTTCACGCACTGCCGTCACCCAGCGTTGGGACCATGCTGGGTGACACTACATTCCGGCTCGCTACATGCCTACGCCTCGGCGCTCCCACTGCGGCTCCGCATCGCTGCCAGTGCGGTGAATCTGTGGACCGCCTTGGGCACCATGGTCTTTCCTGTAGCAAAAGTGCTGGTCGCATGGCACGACACGCCAGCATAAATGACATTATCCGTCGTGCTCTTGTCACCGCCGGAGTGCCAGCCATTTTAGAACCCAGAGGCTTGGCACGCGACGATGGCAAGAGACCAGACGGGATGTCTATAATGCCTTGGAAGATGGGAAGGTCTTTGGTGTGGGACGCAACCTGCGTCGACACCCTTGCACCTTCCCACCTTCCCAGTACGGCGAGCTGTGTCGGTGCAGCTGCTGCGGCCGCGGAAAACCTCAAGCGGCACAAATATGTAAACCTCACCGGCAATTGCATTTTGAGCCGTTTGGGGTTGAAACCCTGGGACCATGGGGCCCAAGTGCCCTGAATTTCGAGAAATTAGTAAGCGATTAGTGGAGTCCACTCGTGACCAAAGGGCTGGCCTATACTTCGGTCAAAGGATATGCATTGCCATCCAGCGTGGCAATGCAGCCAGCCTTTTGGGCACGATCCCAGCTGACAGCGATGCGGATGAATATTTTGATACCTAGTTTTAATATTTCCCTATTATAGATTAATATTGATTATTATGAATAAATAAATTATAGCTTTAGAAAAAAATATAATAAGCTCGTTATAAAGTCTATTTTGTGACTAGAACTGTTTACAATTGATAAACTATAAAAAGCTGGCTTTAAAACGTTGATATCATTCAGCAAGTATACCTAGTAATTGATGGAACTACTAGAATCAAGAGACCTTTTTACTCTAATGTAGGGTATGTACTAACACAAATTAAAAATAAACAAAAGCTCAACTGCCATTTTTACTTCACAAAGGTAACCCCTTTTGGGATTTTACATACATGATAGGTACTAGACAGAAATAAACAAACATATAACTTCTAAAACTAAAAAACACCACGTACCTGAGTACCTCAGGGTCCCCTGACAAACGAATAAATTGCTCCGAATAATTCCACAATTAACATTTTTAATCTCCGACGAGATGTAACGCGAATAAATTAGATAGGTATACCCACCGCGGTGATTGCAGACCAAGATAGAAGCTACGGTAACTAGTTGGTTTATCTTTTCTCTTTTACTTGATAGAAGTAATTCTTACAAAAAATGCTAATGCTAGGTGTTTGTCAGTCACCCGTTTTACAGCAAAATGACATGAAATCGATTTGATAAGAAACCTAGCTAGAGACTAAACATTTCAGAACTTTAAGGTGATATTTAATGTTTTGGAAAGTTTGAGCTGATTTAGGCACCTCTTATCGAACCCTAAAGATAAGTGCATACATTATTATAACTCAACCCTGTGTTTTGTTTAGTGTAGCTCCTTTATTTATTTAACAAAATAGAAAATATTGACCCAGACATTTGTCACCAGCTGTTCATAGCAAAACCGAACCCACCTAAAACAATTAACCGAACAAAACAAAATAATCGAGTGCCATACTCGTTTATCTATCCCGCTATCAAAACTATTCTGTGCAGTAAAACAGAGGACAATAACAGGAGCCATGCATCACGCGTGCACCCCTCGGCGGCAGTCAGGTGACTCTGACTGATTCACTGGACAACGACCGACTGAAATATGGTAATGGCGGCCGTGGTCGCGGCCTCACTGACAAATATACCTCTAATTTTAGCGTGGCTATTGTTTGAGTGTAGGCTGTTTTTTTTGTCAAATATCCTAAAGATATTTTGAGTTGGTGGCTAATTGATAGATGAAAAGATTTTAGCATAGCATATAAGAAAGTGGGTCTAAAATCTTGAGAAACAATAGGGGAAACCATGACACCACAGACAGTTATTTAGAATATGCTAAGAAACTAAAACTTGCCCTCATAAACAAAAGGACAAATCAATGTAAAGATCACACCACTTAATTTTACAAAACTCTTCAGCAAACTAAACTGCCATACAGTTACCAAATAAAACCTTCACTACACCTCAAATCCCATAAAATGAATAATTTATCCAAAATAAAATCTATTCAGTAACAAACAGTAGAAACAAGGCTTTGTCCGAATAACGAAATCCACGTACGATACGGCGCGGTGCGGCGTGTAAGCGGGAATTTGTATGCAAATTGGCGACGGCACAGGTGGAGCCGCACGCGGCACGAATCCGGCACGAGAGCGGCGCGGGACGGAAAACCGCGTGGACTGGATAAATGTTGAGATCCTGTACATGAATGTTGCAGTTAGACTTCTTTTAGAGTTACCAAAAAGCTTTTGTTTGGTTTCTTTGTGAGAAATTATAAAACTGGAGGTCTTAAATTGAAATACCGATACTTTAGCTGTAAATAAACAAACACTGCACACAAACACACAATATATGGCAATTAAATAGACAGTCATTACATGAATTTTGTAAATACAAAACCATTCGCACCATTTTTTGCATCGAAAAACCGTACGCCAGTTTTATTTTCACAATGTTAAAAGTAACAAAATAGAAAGAAAAACTCTTAAAATTCTTAACAAAAATAAAGGCAAATTGTTAGAACTACTATCTTCGAGTTAAAGCGTGCGTCGGTAACTGCCGAAGTACTGAAACTGCTATCAAGGTGGACTTTAGTAACGACACTACAAGTAGGGATGTAAGTTCTTTTGTTAGAATCATCGATACCGATTTCAACATAATGTCACATAGTGTAGACGTCAAAATTACAACGCAAGTACACAAGTAGCTATAACGCAAAAAAATCTTTAATTTCATATCTATTTGTTTACTAAATTACCTACAATTTTTGCAACTCAAAGCACAAAAGCAGCCAACAAGGAAAAATCTGTATAAAAAGTCAATCCAGTTATAAAATACAAACTCATTTGTACAACAAAATCATATTGAATCTCGATCGTGTATCTCAAATCGAATTATCGATATGGATTGGTATCGGTAGCTGGCGCGTCCCTAATATCGAGAAGGAAGCGAGAGTGAATTCCTTTCACCTGATAGAAACGGTTATTAGCCAATTCGAAGCTCATTCCGATCCTAATAGAGGGATAATAAAAGGGTCTTCTCTCTCTATTTTTTCTTTTATTTGTTCAAAAGGTAAAAATAAAAATTTTCTTATTCAATTTGCTGGGCTCTGCCGTTTCGATTTTATTCGTTTCTACCTTTCGTTTATTTTTAGGTGTCTTTATTTTCTCGGACTTGCTGGAATTTACTGTTTGTTAATTTTTACCCGACTGCTAAGAAGAGTATTTAACTAAGGTTACATTTTGTTAAATTAATATTTTTAATTGCCAATGCCCATCACAAATGGACTTAATTGATTTCTAAGAAGTTACAACCCCTTTAAATTTAACTCTACGAGTACAATATGAAAAAATTGTTAAAAGCTTCGATGCACAATAATATTAAGCAATAGTGACAGTAACTTAAAAAATATCTACGACAATATTTGGAACATGAAGCGATTTATCACAGTTTGCCCTTCAAATACACCTGAAGTTCCAAACAATATAGCAAGCATAAAATATACGATCCAATTTAAAATCCCTTACTTAAATCACCCTACAAAGACACGGAACCATTTTTACCAGGAACGCTCATTTTCTAACACATGGTTTTTCATACAATCTGGCATTACACGCTTCACAATCGTCTCTCCCCTCGGGCCAAAACGTATTTTTGATTATTCTTTCGTCTCTTTTGCACAGTTTTTGCAGCACCGGTGTTAAGAGCCCTTTAATGACAGGAAAATTGAAACTTTCACCAGAAAAAGTTTGGGAACAGTCGTAAAAAGTGTGCTTGCCAGATAATGTCCGAATGATGTGTTTTGAGGTAGAATTTTCGGATAAAGTTGGGTTGGCTTGCTGTGAAGAGATTTTTTTGTCGTTATCGTCTTATATTATTTGAGTTTTGATCACAAATGACTGCTAAAAATAAGTTCCTGGGTGTGATCCACTGGTTTTGCTCAGCCTATTATAAACATAGTAGCTCTTTTCAGTTCCTCTTCCCCATGTGTTTAAAAATTAAATTCTCATTCACGTAACTTTTAAGCCTATTTATTGGTCCCACTAATGGGTAAAGGTCTCCTCTTAGACCTCATAGTCTTCAAAAGCCCTATTATTCATATGAAGTAAGGAGTTACTCACTTACTGTTGTAAACTTCCTTTAAGGAAAACTGTACCTTCACACGAAGGCACAACATTGTGTCGATAGGTAAAAGTGTAAAGTTATTGAAATTCATAAATCATGCGTCCGTGCCCAATATACCGGGTGAGCTTGTTTAACAAATATATCGCGTGTTAGAACACGTTGACTCGTACAACGCGATGTAGAATACAGCGCAAGTTATAAGATTTCTTCTATTTTTCTCGTGAGGAAAGCAAAGCTTCAGAGAAGGTACATTTGTACAACAATCAAAGTATATATTTGCAAACCAATCTTTGCTAATAAAATTTCGTGCTTATTGTTCTAATCCAATGTTACTTATATAGTTCTGTCTATCTTATCTGTCTTCTAACACATTTTTAGAACCTACGTCTATTTTAGACTTACAGGTAAGAGAAGGGATTACATGTGAGTGTACATAATATTTCAAAATCGTTATTCAATTTTAATTGACCGGATTAAAACAAACAGATCTAACCTCAAAAATACTCCATTTCTATTACTTGATAACTTTCACTTAGTTACCACACAAATCCTTACTACAAGCAAACTCTCTCCGCTCCCGCTACCTCTTATCCCTTACCCCACACACACGTAGCAGCCATAGATCAAGTCCACCTGTAATATTAACGCCTCACTATCAGCCGCACATGGCGACGCCAACAAAAAGTATTTGTCACGCTGATGCGTGTTTGAACACACAGCCCTTCTGTCTTGTGTTTCGACTGTTATTTTTATTTATTTACGGGTGTGTGCATTATTCTGGTTATATAGGTGTTTGAGGAAATACCTTGATACTTAGAAATTGATCCGTATAGCTTTATTGTATAAAATATGCATTAAGCAACAAAAAGTATTTGTCACGCTAAATCGTGTTTGAACACATACACGTGTCTGTCGTGTCATTGTCTTGTGTTACGTATTTTATTTATTTACGGATGTGTGCATTTTTTTGGTTAGTATATAGGTCTTTGAGGAAATACCTTAATACCTAGAGCTTTATAATATGAGCCAAATATAGCATCCTATATATTTTGAAGCTGAAAGCTGGTCAAATAATATTTGCTGTAACATTTCGTTTCAATTAAGTCAAAAACTATTATAGGTAACAAAACGTCAGTGTCCTTAGCCTTTACAAATACAAAAGAAAATTGATGGTTAAATAAAGTAGACAGGTTAAATTGTATCAATAGTGCCAACATGGTCAAAAATTACCACTATCATAAACTTTGGCTCATCTCATAAAATCGCAATATACCAACTTAGCCTACATTACACAATAACAATGTAAACACGGCTATCTGCAATCTCTCACCGTAGTAGGTAGGTCTCGTAATAAAGCCGTGCATTAACACCTTGGAATCAAAGTCTTTGAAACCGCGGCGTAATCTCCAACGCCACTGCTTATCTTGTTGCGCTGGGAAACATGCTCTACTTGCCATGCTGATTATTTGTAACAGATCTTTTTATTGTGTTGTGTTACTAGAATAGTTGATGTGGAGCTAGGTCGCGATTGGTGATGATTGATGATACATAATAACCTATTTAGCCTACGGCTAAATCGTGTTATTATTAATAGTAAGTTCTCTTTTGACAGATAAACTAAAACCATAATATTTTTATTAAATGCCTCAATAATATATCTTTTTCTACACGATCAAGGAGAAAATCAGAGTTTTGCAGAAGATTGAAAAGTTAACTCATTGAGTCCCAGCAGTACATTATTGTGAATATTAACCTAATAACAAATTATGAGCAAGATGGCAACATCTCCCAATATCATTATCATCAAATCATTATTTCAGAAAAAAAAATATAGAAAAGATTTTGGTAAAGTCTGGAAGAGATCTCCTCTTAAAGATAAGACAGCCCATTATGTCGCCTTCTACTATTAATTCCAAGATTAAAGATGTAAAATTTGCTGTATTTGGTACAGCAATTTGCTGCAAAGCAATTGGTGTGCATATTTAGATATCTTTTTCAAATAGAGCATCTTTTCACTCATACTCTAGTACAGGACTATTTACCACAATGGAACTCCTTTTTCGGTCCTTTGTGAGGCTAGCTTTGATTAACTTTGATGTAGGTGAGTGCTCCGAAGGTACTATCTGCTAATGGATTGTCTCACACACTCGTTGTTCTTTCAAACGATACCTGAAACCCTTTGACTTTCTTTCTTTCTTTCTTTGAGCTTTCACGACTTTGATACTGTGTGGCTTTGATGTGTTGCTATCTTTTGTTTTTTTTGTGTTCCATGTGTGTAATTGGAATGTATGTAACAAGTTCAGAAAATAAGGTTATTGATTCGACCTGTATGTGTGTAATATAGGTGTGTATATAGAATGCATAGATTGTCGATGTATTTAGCACATATTTTGATTACTAAACATTTCAAACTTGAGACATTTCAAGCTTAGGTCGATATTTAAATTCGATGTATTTAACATTTTGCAGTTAGGTATTTGAAAGTTCACAACCAGATGAAGAGGTGATAAACAAAAAATCCAAAATTAAATCAAAAATGTTTATTCATTATCCTACTCATGATTACTGCAAGAGCTAACAAAAGACGATCAGTCATCAGGTAACAACATACTCTTGCTATCGGTCAGTTTAGACTAGATATTGGTAACTTAGGGGGTTGCTTAGGCAGCCACGGGGAGGTGAGCACCCTGGGGCTGGAAGCCGTTCTCGTTGGCGACGTACCTAACGGAGTAGGTGACACCGTCGGGGGCTACGTAGGAGAATTCACCCTGGACCTCAAGAGCCTCGTTCTCGCTGCCAACGTTCTTCAGCTGACCGACTTCGGAGCCCTTCTTGCCATCGCTGGTCTCGTAGCTGTTGGAAGAAATAGTGGTGTTATGATGCTGTCATCATGTGTCTTTCGAAAGACTATAACTATTTTTTTTCTGACTATTCAGAGTTTTCAGTAGTTAATAGGTTCATTACCATAATTGGGATGCGGTACTTTTCAAGAGTTAAAATTATATTATTGTATATTTGTTTTTATGTATCTAGGGAATGTGATATTGGCCACGTATAGTTATATGGACAACATCGCATCGATATAGAGCATTGATCTTAGTTATTGGGAACCATTTTTTTCTAGGCTTTGGTAATTCCGATAAAATTAAGTTTGTAAAAGGTATTGTGAACTTACCCGAAGCTGTAGCCATCAACTCCGATGTTGTTGAGGTTCTGGCTGACGACGACGGCGTCCTTGGGCTCGACTGGGACGGCCACAGCCACGGCGACGCAAAGAGCGAGTACGATGAACTAAACAAACAAACAAGCATTATGGACAACTTCTTTATAATAGATACTAACAATGATAGTAGAAGTCGTACTAAGTAATGGACTCATGAAAGACAATAATGATATCATAAGAAATCGTCAGAATCTAATAGTCCATAAGTATATAGTTGCTGACGGTGATACTCTATTTGCATTTGAATATTTTGAAAAAAATCCTAGGAAGGAGCAGATTTATAACAAATTAGATCGTAAATTATGTCCAAAAGCAGATTGACCTATTGGATTTGACTACATAGGTAGTTTCGTCTAATGTCAAGGATTCAAATCTACTTTAGATTCTAATGGCAATCGGTAACATCATCTATATGATAATGTAAAATGATCACACAATTACTGAATGTCAATGGAATAGTTGTAATAGTGAATGTAAGTCTAGTTTTAGAAAAAAACGTGAATTATTTGAAGTAATTATGTATTAAGTATTAGATAAAGAACTAAAATTAACTATAGACAACAGTGATAAATATTTCTTTGAAGAAAGTGATAAATGATTATTCAATGAAGTAACTGTAAAAATAATTGATAATGATAATATAGCATTGTTGATTGAAGAGATATAAGATAAATATTTCACGAAAGCTTAACATATATTATGTCAAAGATCACTTGAAGAAATGTAATCTATTTGAAGAATAAGTGACATAATACGAATGTAATAAACACGAATTATTTATAAATGTAAAACGGTTCATATTTGCTTGAAGCGTATTATTGATATTACAGAATGATGATCGCGTAATAGTTTGAGGATCGCATGATAATTTGGCATTTGACCACGCCTAGATTAACAAGGATTTTATATTAATATTGAATGATGGTGTGAGGTAAATAATTTGGAAATATTTGCACAAATTATTATTGGCAAAGATGAAGTAATAGTACTTATTGTAAATGATGATGACAATAGAGAACTAGATTAGGCCCATATGGCTCTTAGAGCTTCAGATAAAAGTAATTAGAATGAGTCACTACAAATTGTTCTAGATATCCCATTGATCAATTGAATTCAAAATCATTAGGAATCAATGAACGCTTGAGTAATAAGAAAAAAGAGGACAAGAATAAATATTGAATTATGTAATTAGATAATTGAAGTGAAGATGAGATTGATGAAATCAAAAGTGATTGAAAAAGTGAAGTAACTGCACTTACGGATTTCATTTTTGGGTTTTGGTGGTGGGTGTTGGTAGTTGTGGAGAACAAGAGGATGCACTGGTGACTGTGATGTTTCTTCAAATTCACCACACTTATATACGAATTCTAGTCTAACACTCCGCCTGTTTTGCATATATTTGAATGTATGCTTTTGCTCAATTCTCTAAACTTTAGCCTACATCCTTCATTTTGTTGAGTATTTTTTTAATAACTGGGAATTTGAATATTATAATCAATCCTGTTTGGGGTATAATCTAGAATTATGATGATGTTACACTGGTATTGTCACAGCGTGTGATGAATTTGAAATCTTATGTTCTACAGCATACGATTCAACATCTCATAGATGTGCCACAATTTATTATCATATTAAGTTTATTGTATGATTGATTTTATTGCTGCAAGGATTCGTTACTTAACCACATTTTTATAAGTTGACATAATATTGATCCTTGTCTCGAACAAAACAATTTGAATCAGGCAGAATATAACCGTCTGCGCAAGCTAATCAGTTATGATTACGTACTTTACAAATATTTCTATATAATTATTTTCAGTTCAGTCAAAAAAGTCGAGAAACCCACAAAGCTCAGCGTGCTTGTACTGCAACTACAAGCGATTTTCAAATTATTTCACATAGGGAAGTAGCAGCAGTTTGATACATATAATTCTAGCCTGCTACTTTTCCCAGTTGCCATTTCATTTTAGCCATACAAAATAAGTACCTTATAATAATGTGTTACATACTGGTCATCAAATAATATAAAGAGCTCAATAATTTGCTTAGAGAGTTCACTTTTGGAGAGTAAACACTTATTCAAAGAAGTCGTGTCCTGGGTTATATATACTTTCCAACTATGTCTTGAGAAAACCTGGACTATAAGCTAAAGTTGAAGATAAACTCTAACCGCTAACTCTGTTACCATTTCAACAGAAATGAAGAACATCTCTACTTCTCTACAATGATCTCATCTGCCTAGCCCTTTTTTCCCAGCTAAGTCGGGGTCGTCTTCCAGTCTAACTGGATTCAGCTCAGTACCAGTGTACTACAAGAAACCACTCCCTGTCTGACCTCCTCGACCCAGTTACCTGGGCATCCCAATACCCCTAGGCAAGACTGTATCAGACTAACTGGCTTCTGACTACCCATAACGACTGCGTAAGATGTTCGATGACAGCTTTTACAATGACCTATATTTGTACAGAACTGAAAAAAAACGGGCATGTCATGACTATCATATAAAAAGTTACAGCAAAAACCGATACAAATCTATCACCAGTATACAAGTTAATCAATTGGCACATGCTTAGAGTTAGCCTTGACATTCACTTTCCATCTCGTTCCACGAAATAAAGATGATATTCATAAAATTATTTAACAGCCCACAAACCGGTTTAAAAATATTATTTATACCGTACGAGACGGGACCGACACGATTCATTTTCCACAGAAATGGAAATGTAAATGTTTGAATATTTTGTGATTTTATTTTTTACTATGTACTTATGTAAAGTAAATGCAGGAGGTATTAATGGTGGTAATTGCGTTATCAAGTAGTTTTTCTTATTATTTTTAATGAATCATATATTATATCAAGACGAAAAAGCTGTTTCTACAACTATATCCATGATTACTGCTTATTTATTTTACGACAATAAAGCCTCTCGGAGAGCTAGATTATGCTAAACACAGTGATGAATTTTCATAAACTTTTCACGTATCGGATCCGTCCCGTCGCCTCTAAAATACACGGTACATCTGCCTCTCATTTTCGTAAAAGTCGTATATTTATATTATCGACATTAATACCAACGACAGACTTTTATTACATTATACAAAAACCTGTATTTCAAGAGATAAATGGCAAACTTTTAATATTAGCCTCTAGTTCGCCAATTTATTTCTTTAAAAGTCGTAATGTTTTCTTTTTTCTTTTACTAAAAACGATTATAACGGCACCTGTTGTAAAAACTCCGTGTCTTTTTTTCTTCTTTCCCACAATCTTTATTTGAATCCCATTCATGCTCTTTTTACTTTTATTTCTAACTAAAATTGATTTCATTTTTGTGGCGGCGGCTCCTGCAATATTTTCAATGAAGCACGGAATATCCTTCGAGCTAAAATTTCGTATCAAAAACTGCGTTTCATATAAGGTTGATTTCCCAGGAATATAAATGATTTGATAGAATCTTTGGCTAATGAGGCTGATTTACCAAAAGTTTCATCATAAATTACAACAAAACCGCATTCTAGCCATCAAATAATCAAATTGCCTAGATCAGTGCATAACTTCGATACAAATCTTCACCTTTTACTTTACCGGGTCACATCATTCTATTGTTTAAGCTAGCTTAACTACGACTTAACAAGATAAGTGCGGCTTAAAGTTCAAATCTAATAACATCTTGTAGCAATAATCAGCATCAGTAAGGATAAGACTTAAATACGTCTTTATAGTCAGGTTAAAGACTATGCTGGTACACAGGTGCTGTACACAGAGTTCGGTTTTGGATCGACGCTAAACTGTTTTTTGATATTATTAGTTATCTCTGAATTTATTGTATCTAGGTATTGATCTATTGATCAACTATTCTGCTTTTTGTGCTTAGTAACTGAAAGATATTTCCCGCACAGCTTTTAATAATACCTTGCCAGACAATCACTATTACATGTCGTTGACAATCAAATAAACTATTTCCATAAATAAATAGTTAAACACGTTCAAATTAATATTATTTATAACAAGGAAATAACAGGACAACTACTAGGTACATCCTCATTTGAAGAACATTTTTATGAGTTTTATTTATGTGTTACATTTATTATTTGAATTAATTATATAACGTTTAAGTTTAATGTTAAAATCGTTCAACTTCGGTGTAGTGTCTAAGGTCACGTAATTGAGATCTATTTATAAGTGAGTTAAATTAACTTTGATTTATTTAATAATAATGTCTGCTACATCAAGTCATTTTTTTCATTCTATTAATATTAAAATTATATCTAGACCTTTATTAATAAGTTTCATTAGCAACTAACATTTCTCGGAATATGTAACATGCTCATTTATAAAGAACTTAAACTAAATAATATAATGGATCACATTTTTAAATAGTTAAGATGTTAAGAGATTACGTAATAATAATATTGTTGATTGTGAACTGCTAACCTGACCTATAACTTAGCGCGTTTAAAATAACTTGGAACATCACACATCATCATATTTTTTTTTGCAAAAATTAACTCTATTATAACCGTGAGAAAACCTTGTGACTCTTGTGAGACCATCGGAAGATTTATAATCGATCCTAAGCCCCATATAGGCATATATCATTAATGGCGGTGGTCAATTATCATTCGCAAGCCATCCGAGAATCGTTTCATTTGACAATTGAAATGCCACGGCTACATCACAGCGAAGTGATGCTTAATCAGTACAATATCGATATCGATAGAAATTGAGTCTGAATTTGAATAACGATTTACCTCTAAAACCACGTATTCAATAAACGTTCATTCAGCTTTTTGAGATATTATTAAATATATACATATAAAGATATATATGCAATATTCATACTCCGAGCCTTTTTCCCAATCATGTTGGGGTCGGCTTCCATTCTAACCTGATTCAGCTGAGTACCAGTGCTTTACAAGAAGGGACTGCTTATCTGACCTCCTCAACCCAGTAACCCGGGCAACCCGATACCCCAGAAAACAAGTTATGGTGTATTTTTTTCAAATTGACGCAGTTATCCCTACTAATATTATAAATGCGATAGTAACTCTGTCTGTCTGTCTGTTACGCCTTCACGTCTAAACCACTGATCTGATTTTAATAAAATTTGGTACAGAGATAGAGTTGACCTTGAGAAAGAACATGGGATAGTTTTTACCCCGGACTTTTGAAAAATTCTCTTGGAAACGCGATATAACCGTTTTCATAATAAAATCAAACATAGGACTACGCAAAACTTTGTGAAACGTCATGAACATATCCATAAAATGCAATAAATAGGGCAAAATTATTTTATATGAAAATAAATAAAATTCCGACAATAAAATGACATAAAATCATGCATGAATTATAACGTGTCATATCGATAAATTCGAACTGAATATTATTTATGAATGTATCGACATCGACACCCGGCGTACACTCTCACATCACTAACGACCGGTTTACAAATCATAATTTTATGCGTCTGATTAGTTAATTAATGCCTAAAAAGATATATCACTTGTGGTATTTCCCCCTAATAAGAAACACTGAGGTCGGTTGGCATTTATTCGAGAAACAATCGAATCGCCTAGACTTGCATTACCTAATCGATTAAAGGGCTTACTAACTTACTATGTAATAGTTATATGTAGGTTTTGTTACTACTACTTTTTATCCCGGTGCGGGAAGTTTTTCCCTCGGGATACATGTGGAACCGCTTGGAACAGCTAGTTATTTTAAAATCTCAGATTTCACAGTCAGATTAAATATAAGTAAGCAGATTATAATGTTGGTAATAAGTATGAAATGTGTACTTTTACAAAGTTAGTTCTAGTGGCTTTAGATTCGCTGATGTAAGCTAACATTCTGATTTGAACCCCGTGCTATAATGTAAGCTGATAGCGGACAGCGATTTAATATAAAACATCATTATTTCCTGAGCCTTTTCCCAAGTATTTTGCGGTCGGCTTCCAGTCTAACCGGATGCAGCTGAGTACCAGTGCTTTACAAGGAGCAATTTGAAAAATTTATCCGTTATTATAAACATTACATTACGTCTTAGTCATGCTACACCATGTATTGCGTTTTGATTAGGTATCATTATTATCATATAAACCACGCACGTCCTTTTGTCCGTTAAAAGGACTTCCTTTGAATTTCTTATCACCTTATATTCAGAAATAATAATGTTTTTTTTTTAATGAAAAATATTGCAGTTCTTTTTTATCAAATCATATCTTATTAGAATACATTTTTCGAATCCTTGTTTTGCAAATTGAAAAATAGGTACACATAAATATAATATCAAATGCTAAAGAACATTTAATTGAAATATTTCCCATAAGCGATCGCGTCTACCATACAACTCGCTCCCCGCTCACTTTTGCGGCTTTACCTTACGACGTAACATTAGCACGGCGCGGCCAGGTGTTGTAACAAGGTGAAGTTCAATGGGTTACCACACTTCAAAGTTCAAGCTATTTGCGAAAACCGTTTGATGAATTTATTCATCAAAATTAAAACTTTTGTTCATGAATATATTTTGCAGATTTTTTATTAGATGTAATTTGTTAATTACGTTGTCTAATAAATTGTAATTATGAATTTTGAGTAGCGTGAGAAATTATATCAACTGTTTTTAATATCGGATAATTATATAGCTGGTTAATGAAGCACCTAATTTAAACCAGTTTTATATGAAATTTTCCATTTAATAGGATTGTATTTTTATTGATTACATATTATTAGCAGCATTTTCAGTGTTTTAATCCTATTCTTATCTGGTAATAATCTGTTTATTATTTCCTTATTAATAAGTGTGTCTATTCTTGGCATATTTACACATATACCAAGAGCAACTTAATACCTACTAACAATCAGACATTTCGTCAATCAAACAACGAACATACACAGTGTTCAATGCACCTCACCTGCCGGACACATCACGCAATTACTGAATCTGTACAAAATTAAACATAAATATAATATTGTTGCATTACAAAACGCTTAACATTGCATCATCCGCCGCTTACTCGCTTGTGATGCACCGGCCAGGGAATTTGTGACGTCACACATGAAGAATTGAGATATTATAGACATTCACTCGGATAGACTGAGCTGGGAATCTCTATGTTCTACGTTCATATGCCAAGTTAGTACTAAGCTCTAAGAAAAGAATGTATGATTTTGAACGCATTGAAGGCATATCTTATAGAAACACATTTATTTGAATATGCTTTTAAAATAACGAAATAAAGTGTTTTAATATTTAAACTAACATAAATATGTTCTTTCATTCAAATATTAGTTAAAGAGAGAAGATACCTTGGTCCAGCTAGGGCTAAAAGTTCAAATACACAGTGTTCTTATGAAGCTTTTATCAAATATGATCGCACGTGGCATCAGGTGAAGGTTCAGAGGTTGGGTTTAGGTTAAATATAGACACCTGCGTGACCTCTTAATTGGGTGCAGAGGAATAACACGCAGAAATCATTCTCTGTTATTTTCAAACTGGCAAACTAATAAAGGAAATAAATTAAAAAATGTTGTATGATAAAACACCATCTATAACATGATTTTTTCATTGAGCCAGTTTTTATACATACTGATAATACATTTAAATTTCAGTGACCCTTTGTCTAACTTGAGAATGGAACCAAAATTGTTTAGTCTCCATTAGCAATTGTATTTTACTTACGAAGAATTAGGCCTATTTGTAAATATATTGACGAATTGTCATAACTTTTTTTTGCCTAATTGACGTAACCACTAACCGACAAAGAAATATAAATAATATCATTCATTTTTTAATTAATGGCACTAGTATTGTTCCAGCCCACTTGTCATTATAAAATATTATGCAGATAATATCTCAAGCTTCTTTTATTGGCGATGGGCAGTTATGGGGAATTATTGGCCCATAATTATTTGTGATGTAATCCCGAAACATATTGGCATTTTTTTTTTGTATTTCTCAATAATTTATGAGTCGGATACCTCAAGGTCTTTTCGTCCCATTTGGTCCTTAAAGAAGTATTCAGATTTCGCTCGAGTTCCGTATATTATGTTAATGCTACGTTCAATTAAGAAACTCGAAGGTATTCTCAGATGTTAGAATGAATTAAATTGTTGTAACTATAAACAAAAAATCCTAAACTAAGCCCAGTAAGTAAATAATTACATGTACCAAAAAAGAAGCTTCGGAATTAAACCATCAACTGTACCCATTCACAAAATATTTCTACCAAAAAAACACAATACCTTAAGAAACGGAATCGTGTCAGCTAATTTATTCAAATAATTACCTTATATCGGAGGTTGGTAGCCATCCAGCTATTCTTGTTTTGATCAATGCGTTTGACTCCAAATATGGCGGCCACGCATAAGGCAGTGATCGACAATTATGCCAACAAAGTCAATCGTCTTAATGAGAATCTTCTATTTTACTTCGCAGTTAATGAAATAAAAAGCGGTCAAGTTGAAATAACTTTTGCGGTTAAGACAAGGTGGTCGCTAACCACAAAACTTTGTCGGCAATTAGACATTACTGTTGCATCATATATAATGTCATGTGTGATTTGTTATAAGGTAATAATGGTAACACAATTATAACCAATTGCGAAATATCTAGTTATATTTTGCAATTGGTTCCTATACTGGGCTGGCGTATCTAAAGACAAAGTCAAAACTATTACGAAGCATCGAATTATTGAATACCTAAGTAAAATTGGTTCTTAGTTAAAGTGAATGTGTGTTATTTTTTAGTGAAGTTCTAAAAAATATGACTAATAATTATTTTCGATATAAGCTTTTAAAGTGTGAGTACAAAGTGCAGACAAAAGAACATCATCTGATGACAACAAATGATGAAATGTTAAGAAATAAATCCTTTTGGATGAATCGTTGATGCGTATGCGCCTGACGCCACCGCACCCTGGACAGTTTCATCACAACGACCAGTTTGTGAAATACTTTCACTAGCCATTCATAGTTTCAACATTACTGATGATCCACGCGTGGGCGCATCTAACTCAAACCAATAAACTGTAAGGTTAACACTCGCTACAATATCAATAAAACCTTTTTAGTAACACATTACTGCATACGCTTTACTCTAATCTGAACATTATGACAACATTTGGGATTCCAAGGATGATCACTTTAAAATTATAATGAGTTGAACATCAATCGCAGACCAAACCATTGTCGTGAAGGTTGTGACGCCAAATTAACATATTTCTATGTAAACTATTGTAGAACCTTCGCATATTTGGGTCGCTTCCCATTATAGTGTTTATTTACGATGTTATTTAATTCCGTTTGATTTTAAATATTATCGTTGTGAGGTAATCGCAGCTTTAGAGCCGGTTTCTAGGCCGCACTTTACAGCTACCATTGTTCTATATTTTTCCACTGATTTGTTAATTGTATAATGAAGTTAATTGTTTTCCTGCTAAACGATTGCTTTTATAGGTGATGACACCAGTTATCTTTGATTGTTATGAAAAGGCTTTGCATTAAACATTAGTTTAGTAACCTTTTGATATTTCGTAAGATCATAGGAATCTTTTATGAACACGATGGGTGGTGTTGTCAATAGAATGTGGAATAGGCAATGAAACGAGAAAGTAAATTACTATAACATAAATTGTTTTATTAACAAAATCGTTCAGGATCATATCACAGATCGCTTGGAGTGGATAATTAACAAAGGAGGGGGATTAGGTTAAGGATGAGTATTTTTTGGACTAGATATTGGGGTTAATTGAATTGAATTAAGGGGCAACGGGGAGGTGAGCGCCCTGGGGCTGGAAGCCGTTCTCGTTGGCGATGTAGGTGACAGAGTAGACCACGCCGTCGGGGCCGGTGTAGGAGAACTGTCCGCGGACCTCGATGGCCTCGGCGTCAGTGCCGGCGTTCTTCAGCTGACCCTGCTCCTGCTGGCTGATGCCGTTGGAGGTCTCCACACTGTTGATGAAAACACGTATTAATATCAGGAAATAATATTCATAGAGGGCAAAAAGTCTCTTGAATGTGGAAGTAGCAATTAATCGTTGGAATGATAGATGTATGGGTGGTATGCTTACCCGTAGCTGTAGCCATCGACTCCGATGTTGTCTGAGTCGTAGCGGAGGATCTGAGCGTCAGCGTCGGGGCCAGCGGGGGCGGCGGCGACAGCGGCGACGAAGAGGGCGAGAACGATGAACTGTTGGACAAGACCACCAAGTTAGATACCGAGACACTACTGTACTATTATAAAACACTATTAAATATTGGAACACTAGGTGCTGTTAGATACCAAGATTTGACACAATCTTGATAATCAAGATCAATCCAAAGATTGCGTTGAACACTTTGATTGTTATTCAAAACGTACCGATTTCATTTTGGATGGGTTTTTTTTGTTTGTCCTGGGACTGTGTGTGATTGAAAGGCTATGAAGCGACTGATGCCTCTGTGGTGTTGGTGTTGGTATTTATAGTGGCGGGCGCATCGCGCTGGCAAGGACGCGCTATGACATTTGAACTTAGACTCGTCTTCGGCCAGCGATGTTCGCTAAAGGTTCTTTGTGACATGTCCGGCTTGCTTAGATGCCTCATATCGATATCGTATGGCTGACCTACATACTTCTGTGTTATGGTATTTAAGATGATATTATTACGGATGTACAGGCATTGTTTATAGCTGACATAAAAAATAAATCAATGAGGCTTAATAAAAAATAGCTATTGTGTAACTTAAAGCACTTCAATACATTTTTAGTTGAATTCTCGAAAACTAGCTTTTAACTAAACATTATTTTTTTATTTATTTTAATGATATAAACAAACTACATACATACTATTAAAAAATTAAAGGACCTATTCCCAGCTCGCAGAACATTAATTAAAATTATCTATCATTCGATCGCGTAAACCTTTACTTTCATACATTTCTTCACACTGCGGCTAGCATTACGCTAAAGTTCATTTAAACTTTCAAAATATTTGAAACGAATAAGTGTTTCAAACATACAAATTTCTCAACTAATTTTAAAATACATACTTGTAATAATAAAACTTGCCAAAAATATACACTGTCCTAGGAATCCTTTTGTTTTCATAATTCAATCGAATAGCCATCGAATATAAATAACAAATACTCGAATAAATTAGGCAAGTTTGTACGGTTGTCAGGAGTTAATCTTTGGGTCTGATGAACTGGTTTTGAAAATAATTTTATTTGGGTACAGGAATTAGTTCCCCCAGGACGGGGATAAAACCCGCACCAAACCTCTGGTATCTACATATTTTAGTAATACCTTATAATGACCTAACATAAACGACGTCTAATACTAAAGCATAAGTAACTACAAAATGATTGCCAGCCTAACAATAACAATTTACACCATAAAACGCCTCAAGGAAACAATTTGCAGAATTTGACTCTAAAGACACGATGTTACGAGGAATTTAGCTACGTTATGCTTTTAGAAAGGGCACGCCAGCAATTAATTAAGTACCTAAATATCTTACAAAATTGAACATATACCACCTGTTTTCTTAAAAGGACCTTTAGGATAAATCTTTCATCATAAAACATTAAATTGGAACTTTAATTACATAGTTGTAGTCGTTAAAACTGTGACTCAGGTAGACAGGCTTAAGGCTATTATTATCTAAACATCTATGCTAGGTAACTGACAGAGAAGATTTTTTAACCTACTACGGATGTTTGTATTTTAAAGAAGGCTTCTTCACAGTAGTATCATGTAAACAGTAAATTGTTAATTTTTGTCTCAAAGTGCGTTTAAATCAAACAAACATAGAAACGGAGCTATCTCCAATCTTGTGTTTTATCATTTGAGACACAGCCACACCATGAACACAGCCATTTTTCTTCTACAAGCATACATTCATAGGATAAGTAGATATTAGAATATTCCTTAGAATTCTATATTAATTCCATAGCTCCCGGATCAGCTTACCATAAAACCCATATTGTTCATCTTGCAGAAAAAACCTAAAGACCTTGTAACGACATAATCAATTTTACGGACACAGTAAGCAAAAGTTCACGAACGTGCATGACATTCGGCCTGCCAGGATATCTTATGATGTCATAAGGCTCTCGAGGAAATATTTCTGGGTTGCCTATAGGTATATAGATAGGTACCTATTTTAAAATGGTTCTAGGTATGCTACTTTTCCTTGTCGCTTAATATGTGTTTGCCATTTCCCTAAAGATACATTATTTTACAGGTGGCCAAAAGTGGTGTGGTTAGCGTCCTTTGTGGTAGGTAAAATTCATTAGAAGTATGCTAATTTGTGCTCTAAAATTATTTTCTTTTTTGTGTACTTCTGTGCATAATCAAATACATAGGTATAATATAAAATGGACCACTATCAAAAATTATGCAAACTTGACGTTGATAGACAGTCATTTAAAATTAAAATCTTTTGTTACTAAAACGTGGCATGAAAACAAATTGCATATAATTTAAAGTATTCGCCCACTTAGGCTCTCTGTGACATTAAAACTTAACCATCTGCAAAAAAGGTGATCTGTGCGATAACTTTGACATCAAGTGGGCATAGAATCTTCCAACCTGTTTGAAATAAATCGAATCGATTAAGAGAAAGCTAAACAAAAGAATGTCACAGTAAGTAACATCATTTGGTCCGTCAATATATCATGATTGCGAGTAACGCCGCGGGCGACAGCTAGTGTAGTGTGAGGTAACACAATGATATAATATGATGCGCCCGCGCTTATTCATGCCCTGTATTTGTAACAATAGGAAAGTTAAACAGAAGGCTCGCCTTTGACCCGAAACGGTTTCAAATTCGTCAGCTATACATATATTTTTAGACAGAATGAAACAAATTAAAATTGAAATCCTCATACTCATTGAAACTTAGACTTTTGAAACGTAAATATTATCTAGTCTTACAAAAAGATATTTATTTGTTCCTTAAAGGCTCCAAAACTACTGAATGGATGAGATAAATTATTTCACTTTCGACAGCTATAAGCTATACCTACCTTTTTTTATGAAACTGAGTAAGTACGGAAAATTGTTTCCATGGGAAGCGTTTCAAACCGCGGGTAACAATAAAACTTTCGACTATCCTCATTATCATGGATGACATAACAGAGTTAACTTTCTGTATCTATATACTCGTATTACTTACATGCCAATAACATACTTTGACCAAGTTATGCGACAAGTGCATTTACAATAAGTAGCATAAACTAAGAGCGGGTACACATCAGTGTGGTGCGACATGCTTTACAGAAGTAATATTGATCTTCTAATTCAATACTTTTTTTAAAGTCTTGATGACCTATTTAACTGTGTGTTTATTTTCTACAGAAATCCACCATGCCAATATGCAGTTCCTCGTTTACTAAAAGAGTTTATTTCTTAGATTTTTTACCCGACCGCCGACGAGGCTTGTTTTTAGCTCCTTTAGCCGAAAGTTGCACTTGCAACTATTGAACGAAAAAAAAAACATTTTTAACCACATGCGATTTAACTAACTAACGATAAAGCAACTGATTACTTGATTAGCCCAGCATGATATACAGATGCACTCGCGATGACCTTTTGACTTGCATTCGAATGCACATGTCTGGCAGAGGTTGCACCAAACCCATATGCGCGTAAATTGCATATGTTTTAATTATTTGCAGTCGTAAGTAATACTGTGAAGACCAAAACATCGTGTTTACTAAGTCATTATAATGTTTTGCATATAGTATTTACTGAAATGTAATTTATACATTCGTTGAAGCTTTTTGTTTGAAATAATATTCAGGAATTTATTTCAGTCACTAAGACCTATTATGGTGTATTTTTTTCTGCTCGCGCATAAAAGGTAGTTTTTCTTAAAAGTAAATAAAATACAGAAAACTGACCGTGCATCTTGAACGACCCATTATTAAAATGTTCATTAACTTACATCATAAAATAATGTTCTTCTATAATTAACACAACTAGTACTTAATTAAAACAATATTACAGAACACTAAAGACTGACCATGATTGTCACCATAAAATAACATCAAAGTTCCGACTACAATTAATTATTATTCCTTACGTTCCGGTTCACCATGACAAAACGAAACTGATTATTATTAAAAATCGTAAACATCATATATTTTTGTTATTAGTTAAATTATTGCGGTTGTCTGGTTTAACCATGGAGTAAGGAAAGATAAGCGGAGATACCATAATGTAGGTAGGTCAGGCACCTTCTTCTAGGTCAAATTCGTCGAAGGGCATGACCAAAACTATCAGTGACGAGTACCTAAACTAAATAGGCGTTCCAGTTTGAGACATCTGTCGACAGTTATTGGTATTAAAAAAAATGGTCAGGTTTAAAAAAGGCGTATAAGGGCGAAAACAGTAACATTCTTCGTCCCCCGCACACCCGCTTTTCGGTGAGCTACTTTCTCAGGCGATATTCCGTGATGGCATGGCACCTCCGCTAGTTATTTTTCTCCATGGGTTTAACGTTAAGTTGTAAGTGTTGCAGGGGTCGCGAACCTTTGAGCTGAGGCGCAGGCGCACAGGTGTGTTGACGACATGCAAATTATGGACTAGCTCTAGTAAACTTATGATATGAAGAGCCTTTTTGAGAAAGATTTAAGCTTTTGGAGATTTTGTTTATTTCATTTTGGCCGAAATAAACCTTTAACTTTATAGAAGTACTAACAATTTTCTAAAGGCCGCGTCCTAGAGAACAGCTTCGTAAATCCAGTTAGGTTAAGTAATCCGTTATCATCTTCAGGTGATCATTGATTCCCTTAAATTTATTTCAATCGTTTTACAGAGAGTTTACAACATTATTACGGACTAGCCGTTTTCCCGCGGTTTCACCTGCGTCCCGTGGGAGCTTCTGCCCGCACCGGGATAAAATATAGCCTATGTTACTCGCAGATAATATAGCTTTCTAATGGTGAAAGAATATTTAAAATCGGTCGAGTAGTTTTTCAGTTTATCCATTACAACCAAAACAAACAAAGTTTTCCTCTTTATAATATTATTATAGATAACCCAATATCTTCCTTCATTGCTGCGGTCAGAAATGTCACACTATGTGCTTTGAAAAAGTCTCAACGCCAAAAAATACACTAACTTAGCATTCAACAAAAAAAAACTCCTTGACAAAATGTTGAATACCCCTTCATCCATGGTGAATCAAAAGGTTCAGTACCCCTGCAATAACATAAATAAAATACAGGTGTCACAAGCCGACAAAGGCGCAGTCATCTTGCGACAATATTGCTGAATCATCTCCATTGCTTTCAACTGATCGCTTATGAATATAAAATAACCTTCTCAAGGTCGTGAGAAGTCAGCTGATGGTAATATAAAAGTTACACAAAGAAACCTAGCTGTTTCTCGTGGTTTTACTCGTGTCTTGAGGAAATTGCTTCAAGCACCCGGGCAAAATAATATTTTTGTTTTTAATATCCTTTTATTTCACATACATCTTCTTTATTTAATATTAATAATTTTAAAGAAGAAACATTTGAAAATATTATGAATAGGGTCCCACCGGCATCGGAAACATGGTCCAATCATTTTTTTTTATTCTTATGACATTTCTGTTATTTGTAAAAAGATATATAAACCCGTATAAAAACCACGAGTCACCATCCTCTTTAAACTTTCCGTGTATCTTTCACATCTATATTAACCAGAGCGGTTTTTTTTAAGTTACCAAAATCTTCTCTACACCTTACATATCATGAGCATCTTAAGCAATGCTCTACTCTATTTGATCCGCCGAAACCATCAGTGTAACTATCCTATTGTGATTAGCATTTAACTATGGCATTATACCGAAACACAGTAGTCGTGCAATCATTAGTAAATGCTCGTCTAATATCTCAATCCGTATATGGACTCAATTAGAATGGAGAAGAGTAATAAATACTGTTCTGTTCGTTTGTTTAATTTATAACTCTATTTAATTTGTTATGTATTGAATGTGTTGTAGGTTCGTGTTGGAGACAATTTTACATTTATTGGTAACTTTAAGGTTGTCTGGAAGAGATCAGAGAGCGATAAGACCGCCCACTATGTCACCTACTTTAACTAAATTAAAATCAAAAATGTAAAATTGGTGTACCTAATAAAGAATATCTATCTAAAGTTTAGTATAAGCTTTTTATTCTTTTTTTTTGCCAAAAAAAGTGTTAGTACATTATTTTCAGTAAATAACTGAAAGCTACGCTACTACACCTGACTACATACATAAACATGAATTATCTAATCGGATCTAATATATAAAAATTCTGCTGACATTGATTATTAAAATTATAAAATATTATATATTTTGGAAATAATTCATAATCACATTTAAAATTGTAAATTCGCATTGACTGAAGCGCCGGCGCATAGAAGTTGCAAGGTGAATCAATTACATTCATTTTAATTGATTAATTGGTTCACTGAAAAAACACAGGAACTTAACAATAATTTAAAAGTAATTGGTAAGTTAACTGGCAGTTAACCTATTATATAGATAAATGTGCAATGTACTATGTACTCCTAATGACTTGTAACATGTTATTTTATGTTTTTTTACTCTGAACATTTCCTGGATTATAATTCACTGACAGTTCTAAAGATCAGGAATCATTAGGCTTTATACATTATGTATGTTTTATTTTTTATGGTTAGATGTATTTGCTTAGTAAAGGTAGTTTGCAATAATTTTTTGTGTGTAAAGTATAGTTTTTTATATGTAAGTAAAGTTTATTTAAGCCTTTAAAAAAGGGACGCATTTAAAATCGTTGGTGGTCGATCTTGATAGGTATATTTTCTACTTAAATATCTGAAAGGGATGCCTATGCCTTAGCTATCTATAATATATTAGTTGCGGAAAATATATGAGTAAACTTGTGGCACAAATAGTGCAACAGACATTTAAACTTGATAAACCTAAACATTCCAAAATAATATAGTTCTCATATCACCTCTGACCATGACAATTAAAAACGCCAACCTTCTCCGCGGGTCATGCACTGACATCTATAATTCTTACATTAGTTTCCCAATAAATTAATTAAGCTTCTACATCGGTTTATTAATAAATAATTTATTAAGATATATTCGTTCGTCTGATCGTCATTGGTGAGCACGTGAATCCCACATGATTTCTGTGTGACCAATTCAATGTCAACGGTATGGTATATTTTTGATGTAGTACAAGTATTCAAATTATTGGTACAATTTGAATTTTAGAAGTTCGTGTTTTTAAAATAAGTTTCTGGTTTGTTTTTCCCACGAAAGATAAAAATAAAGTACTATTCGGAACTGTTTTTTTTTTATGGGATGCAAGGAAATTGCAATTTTTCAGGCACGTACCTATCTTATCTACATTTTTTCCTGCCTTAACTGTCCTTCCGTTAATCATGGTACCTGTACCTACACTGTATTACTATTTTAATATTGGATCGGGTGTACTAAATATTTAGTTGATATCAAACAATAAAATTCGGTTAACGTATAAAACTTTAATTATTATGAAGACAATATTTTTTGCGTAACACTAATACCAAATAAGATTTACACGAGTTCATTTATCATTATAAAGCATTGAATTCATAATATTAATATTATTTGTCTAAACATCTAATAATAGGTTCAATATGAATTATTAATTTATTAAGATGATGTATCGGGCCGTGATTGGTTACAATGAAATCGATATATTCATGTTACCACTGTAAAATATTAACAGTAGTTCTACTTCAAACTGTTCCATTTAAGGTATTATAAAGTAAAGTTAAACTAGTTCGTATAAAAATAACGAACATACTAAATTAGGGGCCTTTTAAGGTAAAAAATTATCAAAACTATACATTGCAGTACATATTTACTATTAAAACATGTCAAAAAATGTCTTCCCGTAGCTTCAGCAATAAATGTCACAACCAGGTCAGGTTACATCAAAAGGTCATTTCAACCCAACTACTTAGGTACATATAACAATAAGGAAGCAAAATATTCCAAGTGGTTTTTTCTTTCAAAATCGGACAGATTTCGATCAGGATCTGCTCAGCATTCTCTTATCTTTTTTTATCGAAATCACCGGAGAATCCATTTATAGTCACGTGACTCTTCAAACTAAAATTATAGACCCAATTTTATATAAAGCAGTTATTTAACACACTGCAGACTAAACAGTCGGCCGACAGTTGTCCGATGATTAGCGAATTTTAGAAAAAGAAAATCTTGATTCCTATCAATGTTTTCAGTCGGCCTGGTACCGAATAAATGCCTGATCTTTATAATATGCATACTATGATGCATCTTCATACTGATTTATGAGCCCAAACAAATTATCTGCCGACTTAAAGTTTGCAGTTTTGGTCCAATATACAGGGTGTTACCCCGACCTTGTTCATTATTACGCAATATCGACTCTTTTTCGTAAAAAATGGTAATTCTTTGATTTTGTGGTTTAAACGATGATGTCACGTTAATGTATATTCAGAACATGTTTGATCGCTTGTCTGTTTGTCACGAGAACGGAAGTTATTCTGGTTTTTAACTTGTTTTTTCCATGTTTTTGAGATAATTTGGGACAAAATAGTGCAAGTTCTTTAAAAATGGTGTGTTGTTAGGAATCCTAATCCCCGAGTAGTTGCGATTAAGTTATAGATGCACTCTTTGTATCAAAATATTATTATTTAACCTTTTAACAAAGTATATTATAAACCTTATGTTGTTGACCCTTAAGTTTAGAAGATTTAATCGCATTCTTAAGCTGTGATTAATCCGACACAACCTGTGTAGCAAACGTGCTTGCAAATAGCCTAGCCGTATTTAGACAAGACAATAAAATACTCGTCTCATCAAGCTTGTCAAATCAAATAAAATGTCACTAAACACATTTTGATGATAAAAATCCATTCTATTTTTGATCTAAAAGAAAATCTAAACCTAAAAAAAATTACAGGGGGGGGAGTAAAGTCATTCGATGAGAGCTGAGTGATAAAATTGCTAAACTATCTTGACACATATAAAGGTTTGCCCACAAATAGAACAATTATATCAGAAGTACAGAATTAAAACTTGATATAGATAGTAGGTATCGTTGTAACTGACTGCTCTATCACAAATAATTTGTCACTTAAATCTTTCATAATAATTTCTACCTACGCAAGTAATATTTCTCCCATCTTTAGTAGCACTAGGTCATGTCTTACAAAACGGTTTTTACTCATTGAGATTCTCGTAAAAATTACGTGTAATAAAGGAAATCCCTCAAGGTCAGACATTATTGTCCTGTTGAAAGGTTTTATTAACAACTTACTGCGAATTTTACAAGACTTATGAAATTGTAAGCTTTGTGAATCATTGATGATAATGTCATACTATTAACGCTTGCTATCTAACGTGACTTTGGACATGTAACTTTAAATAACTGGTTTTTTAATTTAAATTAAGTACTTTTAGGTACTAAGTACACCATTACTTACAACTTAGACTTTCGCGTTCTCCATACTTCCGAATATGCTATATTTACGTTAGTCGGTGATGCATAGTAATCGGTCCAGTTCTTCCTTCATAAGAAATATTTAATTAAAAATAGAGTAATTAAAAACCAGTAACATATAATTAAATTATGTGATCGAACCATCTCACAATTCGATCTTCTCTCTATAATCATAAAAACATGAAGTAGGCGTATCAATATAACTTCAAGGTTGATTAGAAATAAAGGTTTTTCAACTAATGCAACGATTTCAATGATATTAACATTAGATTACCAATATATTACGGAGCTTACTGACCTCTGCCCATACTTGTGTGTGCGACACACCGAAAGATGCTTGCGATATTATTACGCTGATTAGAATATTAAATAATGGTTTTATTTATAATTCCTTGACGGTTGCTATTCCAATTATTCGATAGAAAAACTATAGGCTCAAAAGTAAATCAAGTATCTTATATTTATACAAAACACCTCATGTGACGTCACATCGTCTATACAAATAAAATATCATATTTGATACCATTACAATATTTGTTAGTCGGTAAGGTATGTTCTACCGATTTAATTTTATTATGTCTTTACAATTGGTTGTTTTTCCGTATGCAATGATAGCAAAACATCCATCACATAGTTCATCTGCATAAAATACAGTGCAATTCTACACCAAAAAAACTTGTTATTTCACCTTATTCTCAATACTAATTAAATAACATGCCTTGATAGTTATTAATTACATAAATTCGTCTGATCTAATAAAAGTGAAGAGCGCTCAAATTAGTCCATTATTTTTATCGCGACTGACTTACCTTGACATTACTTGTACGAATTATTTATTTAAATATAATCTAAAACTTCAAACTGGACTTGGACCTTAAATAAATTGTTGTTGAGATGTGTTTCTGCTTAATTGGGTCCTCCTACTTTGACACTTCTTTATTAGTGTAATTAAAGGATATACCTAACTTAGGAGATGATACCAATTTAGTTAAAGCAATTATCAGAATCTTAAACTTATATACAAATACGTATAACTTTTTAATCTAATAGTATTTACTTTAATCACTATTTCTAAGCGAAATGAGTTCACGATTTTTTTTCCCTGAGTATGAAAATGTGACGAAGCTACAAAGTATAGCGTAGCATCGCCTCCTCATGGGTTATATACCTCCACGGTGACCGACTAATATGGTGTGCGATGCGTTTAATTACCGCTTTATTAATACGTTTAGTAATATGTCAAGCATGTGCGTGGAAAAGGATGGTGAAAGGATCCGATGCATGATGTTCAGTAGTACGTATTCTAAAGGTGCCTAATGGTAATCTTAATTATGAGTTGTATTCTTGGTTACTTGAAATACATATGTATGTCATCTGAAAGGTTTCTAAAAGAGAAAAGTTCTTCCTGAAAGCAGGTGAAACAACTACTTTGGAATAAAACAAACAATCCATTAATACAATCAAAGTATTTTTTAACTACAACTAAAGGTACTTTTCTGATAGATACTTACTATCATGAGCTTTTCTATCTTATATCCTTTCGTATTCCAGACAAGAGCATTTTCCACGTAGTTCCAGTAACTCAGGGGTAACATTAATATTGTAACCACCTGTCGCTCTCGCGGCATCACACGGCTTGAATTATTCATCACATCTTACGGATTTATTCATTTTTGATACTTTTCCTTCTTGTTTTAGAACACTAGCTTGCAGTGGTCCTCTTGTTAAATTCATTGTGTGTAATACCTGGATCTGTGGGCTGTACCTTTGTTTTCTTTCTTCTAAACTACATACTTATTTTGAGACCTTCAAATACATGTGAAGGGGACGTACAAAAAGATCTATTCATGTATTAAATATTCAGATTTTTTTCATCTCGCATGAAGTTTCCTATAATCCACTTTACTTTAACGTTAGAAATGACCAAATGAAGCCCTCCGCTGTATCCACAGGAGGGAAGAGACTCAAACTTTTACCGACTATATCCCACCATATTCTTTCCGGAGCCCTTCGTGTACCTGGCGCAAACAATTCTGCAGTCCCGGTAGGACCTTGTTGGTCTTAAAACTATAAAGAGATTGTATAAAAATGTACCACATAATTTACATGCATAAGTTTTGTAAATATTTTATTTTCAAACAAAATCTAAGCATTAGTCTACACAAATGACTGCGTATTCTTTGTAGACTGATCGGAAACACCCACTGTCGTATAAGGTGATTATAAATTATGATGCGGTTTATACGTAGGCATAACCCATTGGCTTTTGGTCATTAATTCGTCAGTTTATGGTTAAATATGCATATAGAGTGGTTCGATATAAAATTGGAGTAGAGTTGTTATATTTTATGGTTTCATAAATTGCGTATTTAATTTGGTTAATATAGTATTTCCTCATATTTGATAGACATAACTACTCTTTTGTATGAATCTGAAGGTTGCTGCCATTTTGTCACTTGTCCTATATAACAACAGAACTGACAAAAATTCGTCTTTTCTCAGTGAACCTGAAAAGAACAAACCTAGCTTAAAAAAACTTTTGCACGATTAATTTTATTACTTACACCTTAACAAATATTTCGAGCATCTTTTTATGTACTTACTCAGATTGATTTACACCAGCTTTTTGTTTCCTTAAACTTAATTAATCTTGATACAGGTTTCTTTGCATATTAATGAATCAGTTTTAATAGCTTTTAAACGATAGGATTGTTATCTTTAACCTGATTTTAAGCATGTTTTTATTATAATTACAGTTTATTTTTACTACAACTTCTACTACCGTTTTAAAGTAGTAAATTAAGGTTACACCATGTAAAAAATAGGATGTCTCCTTGCTCATAAAGACTCGAATAGAAAACATCGATTATTTACATTTCACAATTTATTTTTACAAAATACTGCACAGTTACATACCTAATTCAAAAAACCTATAACAATATATGCACAGTCCATCTTCACCTCTCTCCAAGTCAGACTGTTGACCTCTAAGTTCAGCACAAATCGTATTAAACCGTGTTATTAGTAAGTTGGTCGGTTGCACGCGCTTGCGCACAACAGGTGTCGGATTGCGTTCCTATGTAGTTGTGTGATTAGAATAGAATTCACTTGTATATCGAAGTGCATGTAAGATTTTCTTTAATTGTATATAGGTAGGTATATATTAAGCATTATTTTTGTCGTGTATTTTTATATTATCTACTTTTTAAAGATAAAATATTTTTTTGAAGTTTAAAAATAAAACCTTTGTAACATGTATACAGTGCAGAATTTCAGTTTTAGAATTGGACATCTAAGCTGTAAGAACAGTTAAAATATTGACCATATTATGTATGACACTTTTCCGACGCCATGTGTAGGTAATCAAACTCAATGAACTCTCAAATTATAAAAATAAATGATATCTATAATTGGTTAGATAATATAATTTACAATCGTTCGTAATATTTATAAAGAAGATCAAGCTTCAATCAATCATTCATCAAATATGTTGTAACCCTGATTGATATTGATAGTCTCGTCAATTCGCCGAGGTAACTTCCTGTACTCATTCCGGAGTTTGTCAAAATATGATGATGAGCAATATGCCTGTTTCATTTCATCATATATATTAATTACTAGAATATAAACCTTCATCTGCAGGATCGCATCCAATCACAGAATATAAAAATGGGGGATATGCAATTTGAAAATATAAAGCACCGGACATAGTCATATAGGCTGACCATTTAGTTCTCAGGTACCTAATCGTAAATCCCATCAATAATTAATATCAGATCAATATATCAATAGATCGATAACAGATCATTGTAGTGTGCGCATTACCACGTGTACATACTTACCAATAAAAAGCCCGAACAAAGTATCAGCCGACTAAAACTTTGTAGTCATTATGGCTACGAATGATCAACCATATACAGATCTATCGAACTTTGCACTATCCATACTCGAGATAAATTAGCAATCACGCATTCCCAGGGCTATTGCCAATAACTCAGATAACATTAGTTCATATTTAAATGCAATCTTTCAAAAGTTTACGTCGAGCTGTCTGACCATCAATGCGTTACCAAATATATCAGCCGTATTATTATGTATTCTGTATAGAGACATCTTCTTGCAATCGGTATTGTAATGGTCACGGAATATATATGCTACAGAGGTGTATAGTGTGCAGTGCCAGCTGTGTGCAGTTGAAAAGTAACAGTTAGAGATTTATGAAACTATGCATGATGTTTGACAAGATTATATAATTCATAGCTTTGTAACAGCAGCTAAACTTAACATTATATTACATAACAAAAATGATGTTGTTCTCATATTAAAAAGTATTATAAAAATAATTAATATTTGCGCTTGCAAAAAGTCTATAAATAAAAATATCTACCGGTCTGTAAACGATTTACCACTTTTCATGAACCACATTAACATTATGCGCATATAAAGTTGCTTATAGCAATGGCATCTACATCAGCTTAGCGTCACTTCTCTACGCACACTGCGATCTCTGTTCGCTACTTACTCCGTGGCTACCGACAGTCGCCCGTGACATTAGCAGTTGCGATGAACAACCGGTTGCATTATGACGCGTTATGTAAATTACTGCCAATAGAAAGCTGCCCAGTGCCTTATTATAGGTAATAATTATATTTGTTTACTTATTACTTACTGCAATGCTTGGATTTCGGTCAAAGTTGCCGCCGCTAAGTAAGGTACAATGGGATTGCCGGAAAAAGTAAATATTACAAAAAAACATAGGTAAGCGGTTTCTTCGTAATCGTGTTGCAAACCAGACAAGTTTCAACCTACAACCAGTTAGGGCAAGTTGACATACCCAGACAGTCTGCTCTCCTATGAAATACTATAGGATGACAAAACCTGAATTAATTTCATAAACCCTGAATTTGCCAAACTGCCTTCAATAGAAGAGCAGAAAAACATGCTTCAGCTCACCAGTCAGCTATGTTTCTTTCTTTCCAGCTAGACAGGAAATTAAAAAAAAAACAATAAAATAATTATGTTTCAGTTACATTACACATTTAAGATAACATTTTTATAAGGTTCTATTATAGAGTCCTCCCATATAGTCATTATACTAATAAAATTTATTTGCATCTAAAGATAAGTTTAACGACTTTAATAAAACTAATAAATAACATTATAAATCAATCTGATAGCGGTTACATTTTTATTGGTTTGTCACGATTTTGTTCGAACACAAAATCATTTTAGGCCGGATTTTGATACGGTTATTACAATTTACCCAATGTTGAGGAGATCCCCATTTTTGCCTAATTTATGTGATGTTCGTTCAAAAATTCACGGAATATGTCGTGATTGAGACCACCTTTGTCCCAATTCAGAATTTCCAAGCAATCAAGCAAGACTAGATAAATTATATTACTATCTTAGTATTTTTTTTTTTATTTAACAACGTCGAAAATACTTCAAGAAATAAAACTTAAATAATTCTTGATAACTACATTAATCCAATTACTGTTAACATCCAATTATCCACTTAGAACTAAACCGCACACTATTTTAAAATCGATAAACACTTAATCGATATAATCGTAAACGTATTTATGAAACCTAATTGATCATTCATTCTGTGAATTAAGTTCGTTTGATGACGTGCGAAACACTCCATTTTCGCAAGACATCATCATTATATCATTTGACCTTAGTGCCAATAATTTGTAAAAGCTATTTTTTCTGGTATTTCGAAAATAGCTATTAGAAATAGGCAAATTCGATTACCCTGGGAATCAAAACCGGTTATAAACTACGGTAATAACGGTTTTGAAAACCGTAAATTATTTTATCACTTGTATACTTAGTTACATATCCTTACGATAGAAAATCATGAATTTATATTTGCTTTCACCGCGTTAGAGTAGGTCCAAAATTAACAATATTTTTGACCTATTTACAAAATGAGTTCCTGTCTACCATATATTATATGTACATCCTTATAATGTCATCCTTCACCTTGAAACAATAACACACCACCAAAATCTACATCACATACTTAAGCTATAAACTATCTACAGAAATACAAATCACACTTAAGTAGTCGATTACCTATAAAGCATAAACTACTAAATAACAATTACACTTGATAAACCTCTAATCGGCATGCAAACTACAATTTAAGCAAAGATTAACAAAACACGACCGGCGCTCACATTGAGCCGCATACAAGTTCCTTCAGCGTTTCGACTCGATAATCAACGGTAATGATAATGACATAATCTCAGCTCATTCCAAGGCAATACAATTACTAGATAAAGCGATGTTAATGAGATTCGATCTTGTGATTATATTACTATCTGACGTTATCAAAGGTGATTGGGAACCTCTTTGACAGCTTTGAAATATAGGCAGTTGATTACAGAAGATCCACTTCAGTAAGTACTCGTTAGTATATACCTATTTATTGTGTGGCTTGGCTAAGTAACGATTTGCTCGCAATGTATTTATGTGCTTCTTAATTTATGGATCTATAAATATCTTGACAATAAATTTTAGTAATGTAGCTTCTAGAACCCCAAAAGTTTCTGAAAGTCACTCAAAGTGTATTGTGTTGCGAATGTCGGAAAGGCAGTCGCTTATTACATTACATTACATTTTAAAACTTTTCAAAGTTGCACTTCTGAAGTTTCTATTTACAACACTATCGACGATCATAATTTTATTGGAATTATAAATGCAATGACAATTTGAATACATCATTTGAATATTTTTCGTATTTTTTTATTCTAGAGTTATATTTTTAATATTTTTTATGTAAGAGACATGAATGACAGATAAACTGAAGGTTACATAAATAATAATAATATGTGATTGCACCAGTCAATAATAAATACAATTTTGCAGTCGATATTCATGTTCTTAATCAACCTTCAATTTATTTTATTGGCGAAAAATATTATTGGTTATAAACTTCATACAATCTTTCGTATAAAATGATTGCAATTACCTATCTGTTAAAAACCTGAGAATAAAACTGTATTTCTCTTTTCTATTCCCCATAGATATTTACATTAATTAAAAGTATCAATCTACCAATAAAACAAATCGTTGTATTCTTAGTAGGTTAAGCCTTATATACATTTGCCGACTGTACCATAATTTATACTTACCACAGATAATATGAATGTAAAGTCACGTTAATAATGTTGTTTATGGATAGCATTTCAATAAGGCAGAACTTATGGCGACATTGTTATAACTGCGCATTCTAATATTTCACGATCGATCTTTATAAGGCAGGTTGCATAACAAACATTAAATATGACTATAAATACTTTGATTAAAATCTAAGCACAATGTTACTTATACCTGTGTTGCTTAATAATATATAAAAAAAAAACTTAATCTATTTTTGCTTAATACGAAAAAAAAATTAATTCTTAAAATTATAAAGTTTTCCTCAACTGGCTTCTCTTCGACAGAATATATGAACAAAGCACTACTAAGTTTGCGCGATGCTTGAATGAAATAGCTAACTTAGTTCTCAAAGAACATATATGTTATGGACCATGTGATTAATTCGGGCATTATTTATAATGCCCGAGAATTATGAATACTGTCTAGCCTTATCGGGCCACATGATTAATAACTATCTTAACTTCATTATTTATCACTTGGCACGGGCATTATTATATTGCTACATGATAGTTGGGCAATTTGATAATAAAGCTATATTTTATGCGGTGCGAGGGTGGCAGTTGTTCTAATAAATAAATCCTGTTACTTGCTACATATTTTATGATTATTGTTTTAAATTATATGTTCAATTTTAATGGGAAATTATAAGTCTAGCCAGAAAATTATTAATTAGACAATTGTCATCTAATTTACTAACTCGGCCTCGTTTTTCTTGATCTCATTTTTCTTGGCTCGTTTTTTTTATGGTAGAATTTAATTTGGATTCAAAACATTGTAGGTATTAAAAACTGAACTTAATGACGAAAACGAATTGCTGCAAAACTGACTCCACGTAGTCTTGTCTGCCCTACCCCTAGAGTGCAATTCAAAACCGCGTAGGCACGGAGGGGCGAGGCGGCCTGCGAGCTGAGGCGCAGGTAGTTGAAGCGATCGCCGCCGCGGCTGAGGCTGGCCGGCTGAGCCGGCCAGCAAGCCGAAGCTGCGGTGGTGAGCGTGAAAACCATCTGCGACGATAAGCTCGCATGGGACCGCCGGAGCCCCGCAGCGCCGGAGCCGTGACAGAAGCCATGCTTGCTGCATCTACTATGCTCAACTTCTATGCTCTGTCAATTAATATGGGATGTGTGAATATGTTTGTATTACTTTGCCCAAAAGGTCACAGGCAATATGTATAGTGCCCGGTCAATTTGATTGTTTGAATAATTATTATCAAATTGCACTCTCATATTGGGCATTATTCATAATGACCGGGCATTATATATACTGCCCAATTTATCACTTGGTCCATAACATATACAACAAATCATGTTATGTAATCAGACTGCAGAAGATTGTTCTATTAATCATTTATTTATACCTTCGTCATATTGTCCGGTATTTATTGCATTACCTACGCTAGCTGAACATAAACTTTCATGTCATATATCTATGTATTGGCTAATAAGTAATTAACTTACATAACAATAGTCTTTACAACAATTCGTACAACATTCCGTATACCGTCTAAATTATTTGTTTTTTTTTTTTTTTATTTGATTGAGTCGTTTTTAGTGATCGGGTCGTCAGAAACGAATAAGTCTGAAAACCAGTCTTACTTAGGGTTATTGGATTGCCCTAATAACTGGGTTGAGGAGGTCAGATAGGCAGTCGCTCTTTGTAAAACAGTGGTACTCAACTGCAGCTGCCGAACCTGCCCTAACATAGTTGGCAATGGCTAGGCAGATGATAATTGATGTTGACAAACTTCGGTACTAAAAATTCTTTTATACAAAAGTCGAATTAAAATGATAGCAAAAATAATATCACCCATTAAATCTACTACACATATAAACAAGATCTATAACAAACAATATATCGCTTCGCTCTCGTGAAAGCTTGACATTTGCACTTGACTCATCGCAAATGCCACAGCCGTTTCGACAGACAAGTGTCGCAAACGACTAACTAGTAATGACACGTTCTGCATGGTGCATAGAGTGTGATAGATCACATCGGGATATTGTCTTTGATTGTGTGGGATGAGCTATGTAATTATCGTTATGCGTAGCTAGAGGTACTATTAAGCTTTATAGTAAGGTGGTTTTGTTAAAGCTCTTAATAAAAGACATAAACGTCAGTACGCTATGTACAAGTTAAGTTAATCCTGAACCCATTGACAGAACATAAAGTTTCTTATATAAAGTGCATTTTTATTCCATATCCAAATCATAACATAAGACCGTATCACATATAATCTGAGACACACTTCCTCTCACCTCCGCGGCATCTCACGTGCCATTTGTCGATGCAGCAGTATATGTGCTCGTCTATCAATATGCGTGTTGATATGTCACCTCGTTACACGCCGGATGATCGATGACATTGCGCACAAAATTGTTACACTTGCCGGCCAGAATTGAATTAGATATTATAAAAATACGGTCAAATTGAGAACCTTCTCCTTTTTGGGAAATCAGTTAAAAATAAACGCTCAAAGTCAAAATATCAATTTACTTGTTAAGGTAATTTTCATATAATTAAGTATGTTAAGAACCTATACGGCTCAACGGTTTTTTATTATAAGTTTTTATTTAGACAGTGATCGTAGTGATGCGCAGAAGATATATCAGACACCTAATAAAATTAATACTTAATGACATTATGATTGTTTCTCTATGAACCAGTTGCCCTTCGTCATCTCCTCTAAATAACCCTGACCTATAAAATACTTAAATGGACGGGACATTTTCAAATATCAAATGACCACATTATTATGCCCAAAATATTTGAATTCCATTGTGTTGAAGATAAGACTAAAAACTTCTCCCACATAGATATTTTATTTCTATTACATCTAAAAGGACTTAAATGCAATAAAAATACTTAAAGGTTAAATATATTTCCATAATATACTTAATATATTATATATTCGTGTTGAAATTACTGTGCCCTGCTTGACACAAGGTCTTTGGTTCAATCCATTTTGTGTCATTGTCCGTATTATGAATATTTCCATAGAAGTCTGATAGGATAAAATAAAATCTTTGTATTTGATACTAACAACTTTTTTAAACGTTCTTTAATTTTGTAGATGTATTTTGAAACCATACCTACTTTGAAAATGCATTTTTTTTGTCTATAATATAATTTATAGTTGTTGTATTTTTTTCAGAAACACTTTTAAACCTTAAACTGCCTCTATATTTAATCTTTAAGAAATAAAATAGAATAGGTATATAAACTTTGATAATATAGGTACACAAGACGACCCCACTGCCGTCTACTGGTCTCCTTTTATTCGTTTTGTACCTAATGGAATTGACGAAATTTCCACGAAGACGACAGAACACTTTATATAAATAACAAACCAGTTTAAAACAAGTCTTTATTATGACTTCCTGCTCTACCTCAAACGTTTACCTACTATTGTTAATAATCCGTAAAATATTTGTCAATTTATATGCCCACTACTGTGGAGAAGGAAGAACGCACGGTTAAACGAATAAGTAAATTAATATGTTAAATATTAACTAAACAATTTGTACGCGGAAGTAATTCAGTAGTCCTTATGGTGGCATCAGTATACCTAAAACAAGGCAATAGAATACAAAAAATATGAGAACCACTATTATTCAGTAACAGGGTCAAAACATTTTTGAATCAATATTTATACTCAATCACTTCCTTATCAAAAACTTTACCTTAAAAACCTTCGAGTATGTCAAAGTCAACACAACCAATATGATGTAATAGAAAGATCATATTAATAACATAGAATTTAATGGCAAAACAATGACAAATTGTCAGCTCATCATCGCCCACAACATTGAGCAACAATTAAATATTTCTAAACCATCTCACTAACCTATACAAAATTACTTTTACAATCCACTAACAACTGTGAACTTTAAAAACCAATCAAGAAATTCTTCGCGCATAATTTTTAACTTAGAAATTCGATTGTAATTTCAAAATTGCTAAGCAAAAGTGCACATTTCACCTTGCGAAGATAATACCGAAGATAGATAATACCGTCGAAAACTTACGACACGAATATAAAGGCTATATCAGACTGGAATGCTGCGATTTGTCGGCGCGTCGCGGCATCCGACTCGTTCGCCTTGACACGGGCCTAATGTCGCGCGTCTTCGCATAATTAGATGAAATAAAAGTGTAACTCGAACATCGCGCGTTTTGTTGACGCGTCCACTCGGTCGACGCGTGATCGTGTGGTAGGTGCGTTGTTATACAGCACGATATTGTTAATATGATCATTAAAGATTCTGTGATATTTTATAATTAACAGATAATAGTTGATCAGCTAGATTCTGTAGTTTTAGGTTATTTTATTGAGACAATTTTTTGTTATAATTTGTAGGTTAATTTATTTTCTGCATAAATGTTTATAATAAGTGCAGAATGCAAGTAAATTAGCCTTCACACAATAATGCAAGTAGGCCGTAATTTGCCAAATATAATGTCACGTGCAAAACAAGTCTTTGATAAGTTAAAAAATTAGGACATATCATCTCATCCTTTGATTTCAACATTAGTATTTACAACATAACTCTCAAATAATATTAATTACCTAAATATCGTGTAACAATGTACCCGCGCACAAACAGTTGGTCACTGGCCGGTTTGACCATAGTGCACCGCCTACCTCGTGGCATATGGCCATCGTTACCTCACTAGTAGACACGTGCTTGTCTATGGTTACACGGGTTACACCTCTAATTATGTCTGGGCATGATTTAGCAGGCGCTTTGTCTACTCTGCTATTATGTGTGTAACATATAGCTGTATGTTTAATTATTGTGAAGAGAGAAAGATTTGATTGGATAATATGTGGTATTGTTATTCAATAGCGTTTGTTGCTTTCTTCATTATTTTAAAAAAATATTTATTTCTTCATTACAATAAGTCATAAATAGACCACTTAAGATCTCTGATATCAATTAATTCCAAAACTATAAAACAAACCGTTTCATCAAAATTGTAAGAAACTACTCCTCGTTTAAATCCTTGTAGTTTTGAATAAGAAATTAGATCTTCTTTAGAAAGTTATAAGAATAAGCATCTTCATTAATCTATTTATTGGATACTAATTTCACAATAACTTCCAATTAATTACACAACAATTGCAATCACGTCCATCTCAATTAAAGATCGTATGTCATCTCATTACTAAAATCACAATCACATTGACACGCATTGTTTGCCGAGCGTTTCAACAATTCGCTCGCGGCATCGCCCATCATCTAGTCAAGAGTAGGTAATCATGGCGAAAGGTGACTTTTAAATATTTGAGCAATAATATCAGTGACATAAGAATACCCGCAGACTAAGGACTAAACAGTCGGCCGATAGTTGACCCAATTTTTTTTTGATTGATTGTCTAATTCCAAATAGTTTTTAGTCTGTCTGATAGGTGACCTTTGTAATGTGAGTACTACCGTTCATCTTCATACTGATTTATAAAGCCCAAACAAACTATCGCCCGACTAAAAGTTTGCGGTGTGCAGGTGCTCTGAGACGTATTGTTTCGATAATTTCTCAACGAAAGAGTTCGGGCTATATAAATATCGGCCCACACTTCAAAATATGTATTTCATAATAATGGCGTAGAATTTGCGTGTGTTGGGAAATTGATGATTTTGGTGAAGGTTCAAACTTGGGTGAAACGAAATGCCTTACGTGCATCGATAATTATTTTGCCGATGAAGCTGAAGAAATTGTTTGATAGTTTGCTAGACAGTACTGATCTCAGGAGCTACGGTTATGACTCGAAAAAATCTTTCAGTGTTAGCGCAGATTATCTAGGAAAGACGAAACCGGTGACACTAATTGCAGATCATTTTGGATTCATAATAAAATATATAATAACATAATTTTGTAGTTTGAATATAAAAGTTAAAACTAATGTCTGCATATAAACAGACAAATTCAATCTTTATGACTGCCTACAGTTCGTGTAGAACAAATAAAGTGTAATGTCAATGTGAATAGTTTAATGTATTATTCCGCAGATGTTGCATCTTCGGAAGTATTAGAATTAAATTCCGTAATATATCTAACGTTTGCCCTTTGTTAGAAGATGAGTCTGTTTCAGGGTTGTAACTGTTAGCAAATTATTCAGTTTTTGGTATGAATTCCAAAAAGGTTTGCTATTTGCATTGTTATGAATTTTTCAGGTGTGTAAATTATAATACGAAGATTATCATGAAACAATCCCTTTATTTCACAAGAATTGATTTAATGAAAAGTCATTGGAATTTTCATATAATAAAATAGTATTCGTGAAAGACGATATGGCTGCAAGGAGTTACATAAGATGAGTTTAGATAGGAATGATTGGAAGTAGAAGAAATGCTGCGCCTGCCACAACGAATACATTGGAATAAAGATAGAGATGAAGAGTAGAATTTTAAAAGACCTTCGATCTGTAGCAAGTCAATACTAAAATATGTGTTTAAATAGAGTTTTGGTATCAACCCTGCACATGACACAGTCCGGTGGGCTACATCCCACGACCCGCCGACACTCACGACGCCATTATTTTATTTGACGAGGACTGAGAATACCAGCAGATTGTTGCACGCCCATCCATTTGTCTGTGTGCGGCCTATCATAGGTTCATTATTATTTACATACTGTTTATGACAAAAATAAAGTGTTAAGTTAAAGGTTAATCAAACAAAAAGCCTGTCTATCGCATTTGTGCTGTCTCTTCTTATAAAGATACTACGAAAGCTTGATCACCATTTTGAATGGCGGAATAAGTATATCAGACAGTAGACTTTTGAAGTTCAGATTTCTTCATGACCTTAAACTTTCACAATTGGTGATAAAAATAAACTTAGTAATTAAACACTGCGAACAAGTCCAAATAAAGTCATGTTATTGACCACTTTTCAATTACTTGCTTTACGTAAAAATGTCACATCATCTATAAAAGAACTATTTTATCTAGTTGCATACATACATTATGTCATATCCATTCTACATATGGACCCTGACCTTCACTAACCTTCAGATAAGAACAATGCACGCTCCCTTTGTTCGAAAGGAATGACCTGATTGTGTCAATACTAGATGCCTAGACAGATAGTCATACACCTATGTGACCTAGAATTGATGCATCAGGTGTTATTATTTTTTTATTGCTATTGATCAATGATGGATGATACAGTGATGATTTATAATTGCATTGGCATCAAATGAATCAGTAGTATGTGATTGTTTCTGTATGAATATTAATTAACCAGCTGTTAGATGGGAAAAATAATATATTTATTTGTGTTTACATAGTTGATGAGTCAAGGAAAAATAAATCAATCAAGTACAAAGACACTACTTATTTCTTTTTATTTTCCGGGGAAAATTATGAGTAATTTTACAGAATACGGCAAGGCGAAAATAAATACCACGAAAGTCTTTTTTTCTAAAGTAACAGGTAAATTCAGCCTCCTACAAAGTTCTCTAAATAATTCAAGATAAATTAATTAGAACTAGTTTTCGCAGTTAAGTAATGTTTGATCGATTTGTAACATAAAATCATATACCTATGAACTATCACAAACATCCATACTAATATCATTTTCTTTATGAACTGACAAACAGTCCCTAACACAAAGTACAAAGGCCGCCGCCACGTTTGAGCGGCACGCGTGCTGCACATCAAAGAGCAACTGATTGTCACCGTTTCACACCTAACGAGGCTAATACGAGTAATTGTATGCTGAATACCTTGAGGGAAGAGCAGATATCATAGTGAGATCCTGAGATCAAGGCAACACAATTGCTTTAATAAAGGGTTTGTTGGAAGGAAGATTGAAGAAAGGGCAGTAAGTACTTGTAACTCGGTAAAAAGGGATTTTATATTTGCCTATAGAAGAAAAACTTTTCTTATCATAGTTATCACCATCCCATTACCATATATACACAACTATATTTAACGAGTATCATAATCATAATGCCGCCTGCACAGAGAAAACTATTCAATGCCCCTCGATTTTTTACACTGAAGATTAAATCATATTGAAATGGAAACTACGAGCATATAAGATAATAAAACTTCAGCAGGATGAGATAATTCTATTCTCACCTTTTCTAAAAACTCGGTGACCTCAAACAATGCAAATTCACCTTGAGGTCAAGAGTTCACGGCTCGCGCCTGGTATTTAGTAAAATATTCATAAATAATAACAGCAAATTGCATCGTAATTAGATACATTTCGTATTATTTTACAATTTGTTAGAGTGCCCGCATACTGCAAACTTTTAGTTGGCCGATGGTTTGTTTAGGCTTATAAAACATGAATGGTAATATGAAAATGAATGGTAGAACGCACATTACAGAGATCAAGTATTTAGCCCGTATCAGACCGACTTTTCAGTCGAAAACTTAGATTAGAATCAAAATTATCTTTTTAAGAGTACTAATTTTTCGACGCCCTTTATTAGTTTTCAGTTTCCTTAATCTTGGTAAATAAAGATTTAGATTACTTTAAAGTAATGTATTGTTTGACAGGTAAAAAAAAATATAAAAAGGTAATATATTTTTAAAAAGTGGTGCTAACCATCGGGTCAACTATCGGCCGACTATTTAATCTGCAGTGTGCTCTTAGTTGAGTAGTTGTTGAACTTTGTAACAACGTGTTGACGTCTTTTATGTGTCGCGATAAAGATCAGGCTGTAGTCTGCACAAATGCATTTATGACTCTAATAAATAACAATGAGAATTTTGACAGCTGTAGCGTGGTGGGTATAGAGGTTCACAATGCGTTTGGTTTGGAGCTTATATTTGCATATTTATTTAGCCATTTACTTTAGAATTAAGATTGTATGAATACAGGAGCGTTTTACTTTTTTTGATGAGCAATTTAGATGACCCAAAACTATGTTAAAACCACAACTTCTTTCATAATGATTCTCTCTTTAATAATTTCGTATAATTTATTGAAAAAAGAAACTATATCATACTTTCTACTCGTATCTATTCCCTGAACACTTTTTACATTGTTACCTAGCTGGCCTAACTTTCTCCACAGAGGTGTAAAGTTTCCTGCATGTGTCGGGCGAAGTGTCGAGTGTCTGGCATCGGGTGTCGGGTATCGGCTGCCCGACACTTTTTGTACCACGAACAACTGTTATTAGATTCCCAACTTTGCATGCGAGGTAAAAACGTGCTAGACGGAGCAATGTGATAATGTTATAGCTTAATTTCCGCATACTGTTTACACCCCTATTTCGTGTTTTTGTTTGTATTTTTTACCTGTAACTGTGTGTTGCTGTTACCTCTATCTTTTGATTTGCTTAACAATAGCAGCATAAATAAGCAACATTTTTCGTCTATTGCTTAAGATATACCACGATCCAAACTTTAGCAAAGCTTCTTCTATTATCCCAACACAGTCCGAAAGGTTTTCAAAGACACTAAAACTACCTCTATGAAAAACAATAAACATGACATAAATATGAATATTTTCATGGCACTACCTGTTCCCCTACCATAACAGTGCTAAGTCACAAATGATGGAGGGTCAGCGCGCCATAAAACTTATGAATTTATGGCAAAAAAACACCATCGCCTATTGTGCGCGGATGATGGAGAAGAGTAGTTATTTCATAAAATAATGTTATTGGTCAGTTGGACGTATTTTGAATAGAATTTTATGTCAACAATATTTGTGAAATTGTTTTGTTGGACGGACCAATAGAAAGATCCATGTTAATAATTGGCAATTTATGTTATTTATAATTCGTTAATGGGCATTTAAACTCACAATGAATTGAGTGGATGTCTTAAGACTTTGACTAGGATGACTGAAACCTTTCTGCTTGCTTATTTCTCAATCAGCACCAAATAAAACGAAATCATTTTTCTTAATCCATTCTCAACAGCTTAATATTTTATTTAATAAAACATAGAAATACTCGGTCCCCACAACTTGTAACCAAAATGAACATTAATCTAAACTAGGCAAGAAGTCCAGCAGCACTTAGCATAAATCTAGTAAGAAACAAAATAAAAACAACCGTGTGTAGTGTTAGTAATAAGTGTCAAAATACAGCAGTTAATTCTTCGCGAGGTGCCGACTAACGAGCCTCGCTGAAACATGGAGCAAGGACTGTTCTGTAGCTGATGCTGTGCTGAAGATATGTTTTGAAGTTTGAGGAATAGTTTTAAAGCTACCAAAGTGACATACAAAAGTAGCGGATACCAAATTCTTCAAATGTTATGCCACCATTATTGATACTGCTGAAACATTCTTCCATTTATTTCTTTAGTAGTACCGCTGTTTTCTACATAGTACCATCAAATTTGTACTTTGATTCACACTTAAAAAGTACATAATTATGTCAAATACATAATTTTAATTAAATATACTTCCAAGTTAAATAGTTCTTATTTTAAGCATAAAAACCAAAATTTTAGAAAGTTTCGTATCATAAAACGTTTTTTACCATCATCTTTAGCATAGCTTACCATCACTTATCTCTCAGTATACCGTGGTCCCACCGCTCACCGCTCACAAAGCAATAAATAAGCGAAGAGACAACACCTTGTTAACTGGAAATAATTAACGAGGGAAAAATATCGCGCACTGGACGGCAGGCTTTATTGTCTTACGCGCCGATGAGCTTTACATATTTTTCTATTAATTGTTCCTTGTTGACAATTTGACGGTAGTCCCTTTTTATTTATGTGGCTTAGTGGCTTTATTCAAACTAGTTTGTGAGGGAAATTAATGTTTTAGAAGGGCATTTGCTTTGTTTATTTGTTAATTAATGCATAATTATTATCCTCCCTATGCGGTAAGTTAAAGTTCCGGGAATGAAGTCGTACCTTGTGCTTTTATATCAAATCAAATAAATTCGCCAAACATGTTTAACCTCTTTCATTTATCATCAACTTAAACTACCTATGTATATCTTGTCGTAGTATTTATTTATTTTGTAGGTACTTGCAGTAATGACAGGTTTGAATCATAAATCTAGAAAAGAGTGCCGCGCTATGATCACTCACAATCAGACTTGTCTTAATTTTAATATACTGAATCAAGCATAAGATCCAAAATAAATAATAATCCTGTAAAATTACCAACAACATATTCTCATTTCATTTTCCACACACAAAGGCTAATCTCCCCACATTTCCATTCACTTCACGACTCGAATAACAAAATAAGTCTACACTATAATTATTATTATACTAAGAACTTTTCAACTCCCGTGAATAGCTACGGCGTAGCATTGTAGCACCCCCGGCTACGGCGTAGCAGGGTTGTTTACAAAAACAAGATGACTGGCTTAACGCGCCCTCCCGTGTCTTTATTGGCCCTTGTAGGCTTGTCTGACGGGATGAGTGTATACTTTGGTTAGTCAAACAGGTTTATTTTTGCAAAGGTATGCTCCAAAGATTTCTCCCTTCGTAACTGAAAACAAAATTGGCTTGGTGATTAAGCAAATTAATTGCTGCCTTACGCATTATTATTTCAATTCTCGCAGAGGCAATTCAAAAGTATTGTATACCTGTAATATTCAGCACAATAAAAACCTACTATTTACCAACCATCAAAATACATGCCAAAATAAACACACTTTAACACATTCAAGTAAAATTCCCCACTAAACACCTGAACACTCTTCCGCAGTTCTTCCAATTCTGTAGCACCCTGTATACCGCGGTCTACAACAATGGCGTCAAACGAGCGAGGTAATGGCGCCACCGGTTAACTTAACGTTAAAGTTAACTTTAACTGTTAACTTGTAAACAGCTATGTTCAGGTACATTGAGGTAGGAGTAAGTAGGTTTTAGTCTGGTTAGAAGTTTAGTCTTTGTTGTAGTGTTTGGTAGGTAGGTTGTCTGGTATTTGGGTCAAATGTTTCGGCTTCCGCTCCTTAAAAAAATATACTTTTGTTTCTGTTTAAATTGTTTATAGATGTGCTTATGAGAATTCCGTTCAGGCAGTGCTTTAGTAGAGTCATCTTAATGAAAAACATAATGAGTTGATAAATAGGTACTTTATTTGCAAAAGGTGAGTTGTAACTGTAAAATAACAAACGTAATTTATAGTACAAGAAAAATTGGCAACAAAAAATATGAATTTTATTTGCTCAGTACAACAACAACAAAAATACGAAACATTATTTCTTTCACGGTGGAAGCGCAGGAATGCTCGTGAAAATTTTCTACCTTTTTTGTGATTCATGTTTTAAAAATTATAGCATCCTAAAATATACGTACAACATGGCGGGTGGTTTAAAAATCTTGCGCGCGCTATCTGCTGGCGGCCGGCCAAACTACCTGCACACTAAATAATACAATCTGAGCTCGCATGCGGGGGCACGCACACATAAGACTAATAGTCGCAATCAAGAAATTTACTAAAAGTCGCAATCAAATCTGGGATGTTTTTGTCACTGGCATAACATAAAGTCTAAAGTTTTATGAATATTGTTTATTCACAAAAAATAACTGGAGTTTTCTTTCAAGCCTACTAAATCTTGTCCTTTATTTACGTGTTCCTAACCTATTCCAAACCTATATACAAAATACAGACATTATGTGCTTCTTAAATATTCAAAACAACAATATCCTCGTAGCCTGACAGCAAGACATTTTCCACATTTACATCACAAAAGTCGCACGTCTGTACAACTCACGCGTTTCGCCGCGAGCTACCCGCGACGATAACTGCCATTGTAATAGGTGCGCATATTTTTAGGCGTACTTATTGCGCGCAGTAATGACTGCCAGTAGGTGGGCTGTGCGTGAAATATACGCCTAGTGTGCGCCGATTCGTAGCCCGCGATTATTTTAATGTAGCTGTTTAAAAGGCTAATGGTTTTTGTAACAACTTTATGTTCAATTCGCGGATGTTTTGCGAGGAGATAAGGACTTGTGTGATAATTTATTCTTGTGTGATGGCAGTATATGACAATTTAAATCTCGGTATACTTATCTGTCACAATTTCATGACAAAAGCTTCATCCATAGGTACTGATAGTAGCGAACATTGAAAGAAAAAAAACTAGGAGCAGCACCTATAGTTATATGCATGAAATAGTTCTTATTTGTATTTGTATAAAAATGTTGTCTCTTTGACAACGAAACGATCACCATCTTTCTCTGAACAAACTAAAGTTCCTTGTACCAGTAGACCATCAATAAAAAATACTTAATGAAATGCAAAATCCAGGTGTTCTCATTAACATGTCGTAATCCCCTTCAAATCATAAATTCCACGTCTCATCGTCTAAAAGCATTTAAAAATTAATTGTGCTCCTTTCAAACTCACGAAAAATCTTCGTTTAACTGAAAAAGCTTCAAGCAGTCTTTTTTTTCTTGAAAATTTTTAAGTGAACTTGGTTTGGACAGGGATTAAGGGTCGGTTTCAGCGATTCCTACTCATTTATTATGTTTGTAATTAGATCGTGGAAGTAATCGGTGATTAAATACGTAGATTGTAATGGATTTTTCATTTGTATTAACGTTTGATTTTCAGTGATTGTTTTTTAAGTAGAGGTACTGTCCGTCCGTCTGTCACCAGGCTGTATCTCATGAATATTCACAGATGATGTATTTCTGTTGCCGCTATAACAACAAATACTGAAAACTAGAATAAAATAAATATTTTGGGGGGCAAACAACAAACGTGATTTTTTCGCTCATTTTATAATCAGATTAACATGTAGGCTACATTTGATAAAAAGTAGCCTAGGTACATGTTAATCTGATTTACAAATTATAAGCTCAAAAAATTTGATCAAATACCGTTCAGCCGATTTCGCATAAAAGAGTAACTGTAACACACATCTATTCTTGGAAACTTTTAAGCGAAACATTCACTACTTCCTACTCCACTTAAGGTAAACGGTCCATAAATAAAGGTGCGCGCACAGAGGGCAGCGGAGCCGCGTGTAAGGGGCAGCGCATTGATTCTGCCGAGGTGAAGGAGAGACGATAGCCGCCCTCCCATTACGCATTGTCTGACCTGATGTATAATGTAGTGGATACCTCTGCTTATTTGTAAGCTGGATTTATTTTTAGAAAATAAATCTGTTTTAGTTCTCTCTACATAAGGTGTTGCATTAAAAGTTTTTAAGTACCTACAGAAATTAATTTGGACTTGGTAGCTGCTGATCATCATCATCACTGGTATTGAATTATCCCCTCTGCAGGGCATTAAGAGAATGAATATATGAACGTTAATCGCCAAGCTTGCTCGATGCGAATTGGTGATTGCCCAGGTTTCCTTAAGATGTTTTCCTTTAAGTTCACTCAGTGATTGGATTTGAAAAAATGAAGAAACGTTAAAAAGTAAATATAACATAGAACAGTAACAATATCGGGACTTTCCTGAGCTTGAATCGAATAAAAACACAATGCTTACCTGTTTTCCACGAACTTAACAAAACAAGGTTTGCAGTGTATTTCTTATTTTCACTTATTTATTATTACGTGTACCAGATGCACAATATTCGTACATCGGTGTGCAATCTTGAAGTCATACAAGGGTGAAACTGGCCGTGAGTCAGGTACTCTAGATCAAGCGTCTAGACGCCCGTGTGTCCTCCACCTTATTTATGACCACGACACGCGTAGTTTCAATTTAGATACACCAGCGTTTTTTCCGATCATTCCCTTAGATATTGTTCTTGCACGTTTAAATTATTACCTTGTGAAATTGTTTTTGGGTATATTTGTTGAGGAGGTACTAAAAAGACTTCTAATTTAATGCACAGATACTTTTAATAAGAACATTGTTTTTTTTTCCTATTATTAAAAGGATCTTTACATCTTAAACGTAGTGTTCAATGTATATAGAGGAGAGAAAAGATAATAAATCACTCTGTCTATCCATCTGTTGGGTATTCACGCCAAAACTGCTGGTCTAATTTTAATGATCGTTACACCGATAATCTAGTCTGAGAAAGGACATTGGCTGCTTTTTATGCGGGTAGGAGAAGAAGTTTCCTCAGAATGCGATAAATATTACAAAGTTAACAAAAAACCAATGACACCATTCTAAGTCCCCTACAACAGTGCAGAACATTTTTATTTGTTCAAAGCACCTCTTTGCATTTAAACAACATCGTATAACCGACCGTTACCCAGCAGTAAGTGCACAAAGCGAGCTGTGTTCATTGTCGCACCTGATCGAGCGATGCCGGATCGGGTGCAACGACGCGAATACTTGCCGATGCCAAATGATTGTGCGATTCCGGTGCAATGTGAGGATAAAGGTTTTCTTTGCTTACGTGGATGAAACTTCTTGTTAGTTATAATTCCACTGGGTATTTAGATGTTCAAATAAAACTGCATTTACGGATTTTATTGCGGTTATTTTAATACTTAGCACCGTGTTTGGATTGAGTTTTTTTTTTTAGATGGCAGGTTCCTTAAGGTTTTTTATGAGCATTTTTAGAGACTTTTATTTTAAGGAAGGTGTGTTAAGTCAAAAATGTCAAAAAAAAACACCCTTACCTTTTTGCGATCACACCGCTCCTTCAAGTACTCTCAAGAATGCTTATCTTTCTTTTAAAAACCTTTGGCAAAGTTACCAATCGCACCCCTCAATACTCACACCTCACAGTAATGGCCGCCGTCCACTCGTGCGCACCAACGTCACACCGGAAACGTGCGCCATTTCCGGCGTCCACCTGTCGCCTCGCCCACTTCCGGTCACTCGCTCGACCGCTGGAGAAAGGATTTATGTTTGAAGAACAAAATAACTGTCTTCTTCACACTTTCATTTCCTTTGAGTTTTGAAGTGGAGATTTTGAATTTTGCTGTCGAGATTTTTGAAGTATAGTATACATAAGTATAGTATTTTTTTTCAGTAAGTGTTTTCTTAAATGTTTTTCCACAAGCTTGGCAAAATCAATATACATAACTTTTCAGTGGATAAAACTTAACTATGATTAAGAAGACGTTGCAATAAAATTTACTGAATTTACTACATTAAAATACTTTCAGAATAAAACAATGAGCATACATAAAAAGGTAAAACAATAGTAAATATTAAAAACAGAATAAGATCATGAACAAAGGCACGTAATTCAACACGCGCCCCTAATAGAAATGAGATACAAAGTCGGGAGCATCGACTTTAGCGAGAAAATTAGTTTGTTTGTCTGTTTATATCTATTTATTTATATTTATTTAATACATCTTAAATTTACAGGATCTAGACCTTCATTGATGTATTAAGAGGTTTTAGCAATTTCATTGTCTTCATAAAAACAGTAGGTACCTCGTTAAATATAGAAAATGCTATTTAAAGAAACTGAAAAACGCTATACAAAAGCTTTAAAAAATATGTACTACTTATATGGAGGAGGTGAAATGGGCATTCGATCCATCTAAAATACTGGTAGGTGGTCAGCTATAACCAGACTAGAAGCTGACCCCAACTAGATTGGTAAAAGGCTAGATGACGAACTACTATACCACTTCAAGCAAAGTCATACCACAATACTAGTACATACGCCACGTAACTAAAAACACACAAACAAACAAGTTCCCGCCGAGCAGTTGGAAGTCAGCCAGGTCCCAACTTACCTGTTACTGTCGCTACTCTTAATTTCACTGCTTTTTGCTCATTTACTTAGTTGTATCGTTTTTGAATGCCTTTGTGTTTTCGTAAATTCAATGTTGAGAATTTCGGGGTGAATCACACTCATTACTGTAAAGTTTGGATGTATGAATGTTTGTTAATCTTTTACGTAAAAGATACAGCAGATGGAACTTAGTAGTAACATAGGTAGAGCTTGAGCTTTCTACCTAAGCTCTTACTCTCTCTCTACCTTTTTTTAGTTTGCTGTGCAGCTCTTTCACAGATGCAGATTTTTGTCGCGCGTAGAAAAACTCGCAACATATTGCAAGTGTGAAAGTGTTGTTCAATATTACATACAACACACAAGTGTTGTTCAATATTACACACTTCAATATTTTTTCTTTCTATTTATTTCTTTTTGGGACGTAATCAGATCCTGCTAACTGCTTTAAAGTTAGGGGTTTAAGCTGGAAAGTCTAGATAGATGATGATCAGAAGAGTTCAGCTATGAGCAGTGAGTGGCACACCTCAGGCTCACTATCGCCACTAACTCATGTGTAGTGCGACTGACACACACGCGCCCTCTGATTTATAGCGCTGTCCTTTTGTGTCAAAGATTAACATTGTAGAAGTGACACTAGGCAGATGATGATCAGAAGAGTTCAGCTATGAGCAGTGAGTGGCACACCTCAGGCTCACTATCGCCACTAACTCATGTGTAGTGCGACTGACACACACGCGCCCTCTGATTTATAGCGCTGTCCTGCCGTGTCAAAGATTAATATTATAGAAGTGGCACTTCTTTGAAATGAACATGGGAGATTATTGGCTAGATTTGGAGTTTAAACAAATCCTGAACCAAAAGCTATATACCTACGTACGCTGTCAATAGACAAGCTTAGTTTAATTATTTCTTATTTTGGTATGCATTTGCCTTTGGCATGATGTTGGTACCTACGCCTTAACTAATTAAATAATTAATGAAAAAGGATGCCCCTAACAAAGTTAAAAATAAAAATATGACTGTTCTTATGTGGTCGGCTTCAAAAGCTACAAGGATTTGTTTTACCACGTTTTACGTCACTACATTCCAACATTAGCAAAAAGTAACATTTATCTTCTTCATGATTGCATTGCGTGACCTAGACCTATCTAGACATCTAGACCTTTACAAACATACAATTTAAAACAGATGAGCACGGTCAAGTGCAACAGACATACAATTAACTGTATCAGTCAAAAATCTGTGAGAAAGAGACACCGCTTCAGTACGTATAGCGCTATTTCTTTCGTACATAAGAATAATGATGGATTATTTTTGATTACTAGGTAGTTAATGATCACGATTTATATTTAACTGAACTTTAAACGAAACTATCCATTAGAACTATGTGATAACAACCGTATGTTTTAGTTTGCGTTGGTATTTGTACATATGTAGGCAGTTGGGCACAATATAATAATGATTTTTAATATTAACTTGAATATGTATAAGTTTCCATTCTGAAGCTTTCATTTAAAAGTCTATTTAATTTTCATATACAAAGACAGCTTAGTATAAATATATAACAACGAAATATAAGTATACAATTCTCTTATTCACCCTCTTTAACAACAATGAGTCTTTCAACTTCATGTTTGAGTGTCGTATCTGACATTATGTTAATCTTTGTCGCGTAGGCCCAACAAATCAACGCTGTGCATATTGCGGCGGTCACCGGTGTCGCTGAATTTCATACATCAACACGCACTTTTTGCTTTGTTCACGAATTTATTGAAAATACCATTGAACCCCAATATTGACTACTAGGTTAGTTTTATCATTCACTGAACCTAATTTTCTAAACAGTTGGCCTTAAAAAACTTAGTTTACTAAGCTGAACTGTCTGCGAAAGGCAAAAGCTCTTTTACATAGGTAATATTTCTTTCTCACATGTGTATTTGAAAACTTCCGCGAAAACTTTTAATAAAATGTTTTCCATCAAAATTCGTCGCCGTAAAGCCTCCTTACCCCCGATATGAAAACATTTACCGGTCACTAGCCAACAAATCATCTTAACCGGTACGATCTCATAAAGCCATCTTCTATACCAACGAGACACTTTATAAAATACTTGCAGAAGACCAGTTCTAATACGTAATTTTTGAATGTTTCAACACAGGATAGCATGGGAGTCAGGCATTTAATTCTGCAAGCTTTTATAAAGTTCGTTTCTAAAGTAAGTTTGTCGTGTGGCCCAATTAGCTATTTCTTCTATTAATCAATTGCTTAAGATGTATTATCAACTAACTCTATGTAACAATTTATAACAAGTTCTTTATGCTCCCTTAGCTTGTTTGTTGTTTTACCCAGTGGTAAAGATAAATATGGCACACCTAAAAAATCATTCAAAACTTAAACATAACAGAGTACATGAACCTTCTATATTCATCTACACTATGCCACTGTCGTCTAGACCGAGTTAATTTTCTGAATACCTGCGCACAATGGTCTCGGCCGGCGTCGTCGTGGAAAAAACACGGCATTTTTCTTCAACAACAATGGCGGCCGTCTTTTATGGGAACTTACGTGGCATTTAAGTTATTGGTCGAGAGCAGGTGGACGGGAAAGATATTAGGTAATGGCTTCCAATGATGGGAGCTTTTCTGGAGAAAAGCCGGTGGAATTTTGAAGGATATATTTTGTTTGTAGATATAAGGATGCAATATTTCCTATTTGATATGTTGTGGTTTTCCGTGAATTTATTAATTTTCAAAAGTATGTAGTAGCCTAGTGAAGGTATTTTTGAATGTGAAATAAAGATCTTGCCTAATTGTAAATAATATCAAAATTCAAAAATTAAATCTTTGGCTAGAAAGACCTATTGAACTAGAAAAAACCAGCTCCTAAACAAATGAAGGTCCTACTCGTGTCTCAAACAGGCTTTAAAGTTTACACCCTTATCAGTAATACCTCTAGCTTAGTGCTAAGTTCCGACGTCACCTCTGAGGTGAATTTAATTGTCCGACGTCTACTATGTCTATAAAGGCGTCTTAACTTTACCACTGTGCCGGGTGCCGATCGCAAGGCGTTTTCCAATGAGATCGACAGCGACACACATTTTGAGAAACCATTTAAAAGTTATAGTTATAGTCCCAATTTATTGAATTTGAGACTGTTCGTGTTATTTTTTTTTTAAGTTTACTTAATTATTATTGGAGCGAGTCGAAACTATCCAGTTTTGGGTATAAGACTTATGTGTTGTTTTTAGGAGACTTGAATAAGACAAACCAACAAGACAAATTAATGAAATAAATACTCTAAGAAGTTTTCACTAACAGACCCGTCGTTTAGAATGGAAAAGCACAGTTCACCCCAGCTCGCCTGTAAGTGGCGGCTAATAAAGTCGTCTCATAGTAACTGCGGCTAATCTCACCGCCGCGCGCCGCGAGTGTGCACACCTTCAAGATGTGATCCAATGTGTACGAGACAGCGGGTCGCTATGAAAAAGACTTAAAAATTACTAAAATGATCACAGCTAGAATAAAACATAGTTCACTTAAGAAACAATGCTGAGAAATGCTCTCCTTTCCTGGATGAAAATCTTCGCAAAGTTATGGAATGGATAATAAATACATGCTGTAATTAGTAATATATAACATAACTATTAAAAGAAAATATGTACCACACACACAAATTAACAAAACGTAAATTCATATATTATTTACTTAGCTTCGGGTAAACTTATGATCACCACTCACTCTTGTGGCTTACACCAAGACAAGTCCAAGGATCGGCCAGACGAACGGTTTAAACTAATCTTATTATACTTGAAAGCGTTTATGGGATCATTGTGGCAGTGCCAGGGTAATGCCGGGATAATGCGGGATTAGCCAGGGTCCGCAGGGCTCGCCAGGTGAAGGTAGTGGAGATTGTGCAACGTTTTAAGCTGTCAAACGTACGTTTTAAATGTAGGACAGAGCATAGTTAGGTGGTGAAGAACTTGTATGCAGGCTGCATAAGTTATAATCATCATATCCTTCAATATATCCTAATAATTAACTTATGAAAATAGGAACTAACTGTACGGGACTGCAGAAAATTGGAAAAGATATTTATGTGAACATCCTATACAATATACGGATATCGGACAAAACAACCGTAGGGAATTAACTTTCTCAACATTCTATTTTTCTATGAAAACTGAAAGAACATTGAATGCCCTTTTCGTAGTACATCCTTCGGTATTCAATAAAGTATATTCAAATCCTACACTCAATCAACTCGAGAATGTGGGAGATAATGATGATGTTGTTAGAGATATCCTGCTTCACGTCATCTGTCAGGATTATAGCGACTTACCTATTTGGTGCACCTTTTTATGTGCTGCTGAAAAGGACTCTTTTATTTATACTCACTTAAAAAGCTTTTCCGTAATGTACTAACTTACATATGAAATTAACAACAGTTATTCTTTCTCTACAATACTTTCCTATATTATAAATTACCTTCTTACTCAGTTCTTCTTAGCCCCCTACAAATAAAATAGTCATAAATCTGTCGCTGCCCCAGCAGTCATAACACAGCGCAGCAGGCAAGTGCGTCCATTTGCACAAAATATTTGTATGTAAAACAGCAGAGCAATCCACTTATACGTCTCTTACCTGCAATGTGCTCGTCCGTTACATTCTGATACTTACAGATGGACAGAGAGTGGCGTGGAGATGTGTTTGTTGGCAAAATGCTAGCTATAAAAGAATATGAGGTCTCTTCTGATTGTATTCAAGTCTCTTTGGAGACGCAGCATTATCCTACAATGTGTCTCTATGTATAGAGATAGAAATAATATATCAGCAAAGGATACTCGACAGGTAATCTTTCAATTTTCATTGTAAAAGACCCTTTTTCTAGGTGAGAGTTAAACAACTGTTAGTGACACGCTGTTTCTGGTGATATTTGTCGCGTTCTTTGTATGTTATAAATGGTAAATTCATTATTTGACACTATTGAAGTCCATAAAAACTTACATATGAGTATTTAGACAAATAAATCTAACCAAACCCCGTCTCCACAGTTCCCTGCGTGCACAATTTGCCGAGGACTTACCTCTTCATAAAGAGGGCTGGAATTTTTCTTTATTGTCGGGATTATTTGAGCGCCCTCTCGTGAGAGGTTTACGCGATCTCAAGATGACTGCGGGCCTTTTACGACAATATCAAACTGCTATTCACCTTTATACTTTTATATTAAGTTATTGACGACGATCGCAGATCCTGGCGACGTGAGCTTTTTACTTAGACTTTATTGCCTCAGCGGGATTACATCGATATTTGAGTTTAAGTAAAATGTGTTACGTAAGTGGTTTGCAAGAGTTTTTTAGAATATTATCTAGGTATATTTTAGAAGTTATAAGTCATTATGACTGATTTCTGTGTAGGTACTAGAAGTTTTTCGTAAATTGTAGGTCAAAAAGAAAACAAATCTACGACTACTGGACAGCGAGAAACATAAATAAGTATTTTGGGTCAAACAGTTCTTAGTAGAACTCAAACAAAATTAAACAAAGCAATTTAGTTATTCCTAATGAAAATACGAATTTAGAATCTGCTATTCTCGCTGAACAACAATGAAAATGTATTCCACATTCGCGCTGCATTTTTCTTTCGTTCCCAATCAACATTCCGGGATGCAGTGCTCCAAATAAATACTGACAGAGGTACATGCAGTACAGTGTATGCAGCTGAAAGTTTTCGTTTCCAATGTGCAGCGGATTCCTGGCTGAACGCAGTAGACAATGCGAACAAATAAATTATCATTAGTGTATGTAGCTCACGGCAGATGCACTTGGACGCGATGTTAGAAGGGACGATGTGGCATTTTAGGCGCGAGTTAGAAGAACGACACACAGTGATTTTAGTACTATACTTATGTGTAGCCGTACAAAGCCGTTACTTCTACAAGTTTTTCAGAGAAATACGATACGACTCTATGAAAAACAAAAACAGAAAAATTAAGCATACCCCTTTGTTGATTTGATATATTTGCATTGTTTCAGTACGGTTTATTTCAATCAATCAATACGGTCAATTTAAATTTATCTCCTCACTGACAAGCGACTGTTTTTTTCCTCATTAAATGCGAAACAGAACGAAGATTTTATGAGCTGTGCAATTTGCTACCCTAAAAATGAATAGTAGTATATAAGTAAGCTTTTACATTATCAAATAGTTGCTTTAACACGACATGCCTTCTCCATCTAAACAATACAGTTCATATATTTGTTTTCGTGGCTCCGCCTGGTGACACAGTGCACACACATTCGCCAGCACTTACGGTGAGACGGTACAAATTGAAAACGCGCTCAACGGTAAACGACAGTGATTTGTCGGCGACTGCCTTCCACTCACATTTTAGCTAAGACTTCCAGCTATGAATTACTTGGCTTCTGTTAGACTGTTTAGTTAATAACATTTATTTTTGTTAGTATCAATTAAAGATAATAAAGACGAGACAGGCATGAATGTGTTCTTATTCCCCGCTTTTGAAATCCAGATCTAAAAGGGTATAATTTAGACGGTCACCAAAAATATTTTTAAGACTCTAGGCTGAGGCACCAAATAAAATAAACAACTCCAAAAAAAAAAAAATTGACTTTATTAAAAGGGCACTAAAGAATATAATATTATGATCCAAAAAAAATAAAATAACATCAGAAAAATCGCAAATCTCGCACAAATATTATTTTTGGTTCCCAAAATGGATTAATGGTCACCAAATTCTGTCCCACTAAAAGATTAATATTACTACCAAAAATCAAAGTTAGTGACGAAAACGAATCGCTGCAAAACCGACTCCACGTAGTCTTGTCTGCCCTACCCCTAGAGTGCAATTCAAAACCGCGTAGGCGCGGAGGGGCGAGGCGGCCTGCGAGCTGAGGCGCAGGTAGTTTCAGCGCCCGCCGCCGCGGCTGAGGCTGGCCGGCCAGCAAGCCGAAGCTGCGGTGGTGAGCGTGAAAACCATCTGCGACGATAAGCTCGCATGGGACCGCCGGAGCCCCGCAGCGCCGGAGCCGTGACAGAAGCCATGCTTGCTGCATGTTGCGTGCTTACTCTTTAAACGTACTGAGTTACACACAAATTCATATAACAATAAATAAGCGACGTACGTTTGGGAACCCCAGTATATTAATTGGTATTTGGGAAATATTCTAGCGATCATTAGCTTTTTTAGTCTAACAAAAATTACCAAATTAGGAGTCATGGTATTACATAATTGGTAACATCTAAGTAGTGACAATGTATAATATTTGGTCTAAAGTGTATTTTAAAGGCGTCCATATATTTTTTTAGTAGTCAATAATACGAAAAAATGGTTTTATTTAATAATACTTTTGGAAACGTTATTTGGTGCCCATTTATCCATTTTGGTAACTGTTTAGAATTTTTTTGGTTGTAAAATAGGTACTTTTTTGGGTGGTGTTTAAACACAAGCCGATCTAAAATTCCAAATGTAAGCAACATTAAACCAAAAGGCGTTTTTGTCCACAGGTAAGTACATAATCACACTTCTTCATTATTGAATAATCGAAACAGATCTAACTTTATTTAATTTCCTAATTAACGGAGTCTATCTTCTTCTACAAGCAAACAGTCTAACATTCAATATAGGTTCATAGATCTATGAAAAAAAGTCACAAATCCCTCTCTAGCTGGACGTCAAAGTAATAGGCAAGTCCCGTCAGTCAGCGCCAAGTTTCAGGTAAGAAGTATTTTTTGTCGAGTCGCGAGTAATCGACACTCGGATTAATGTGCCGTCACTAACTCGGCCGACGCCGGCGCACTCTTAAAAATCTCTCTTTCTTAATTTTTACATCTTTGCAAGGTGTTACTACTTGAGTAGGGGTGGGACGTAGCTGGAAAGTTGTCGATGTAGTTATCGATATTGATAGAAAAAACGTATAAGAATCCTTCTTAAGACAAACATAAAAATAAATATATCAGATAATACGAAGATTGATTAGTTTCAGTTTTAAAAGATTAAGTTTACCCAATCTTATTAAAATCTCTATGGCTTACACAACCTTTATTTGAGAACTTTTTTTATCTGTGACGATTTCTATGTTACTTTATAAAAGAAAACTAACCGGAAATCGTTTCCTCTTACAAAGGATCTACAAACTTAGAAGCCTGCCTAAACCTAAACCTAGAACCAGCAGGCATTTTCTAATGATGAAAAAATACATCGATGAAAATTTCAAAACAGCTCACCACTACATGTCTACGTAGGAACCTATTAATAATTTGCGGGTGGCAAAGTTTTTAAAAGTGTTTTCCCCGGTCTGCACCTTGTCCAGGGAGGGCGCAGGAGGGCCTCGGAGGGCCATTAATTACACCTCTCTAGCTCATGATATTGTCGACTTTTTATACCTCGGGGTGTTCATGGAAATTGTTATGTTGCCGCTGAATATGCTTGCTCATCCCTACCTTGTTTAGATTTTTTTTTGTGTTACGGTGTGTTGAACTTTGTGGCTTAATTTATAGGTGCAGTGAACTTTTGATTTGGTTAGCTTTTTGAGCATATATTTATAAATAGTTTTATTTGTACTCCGTGGAGTTTTTCAACGGAGCATGAGCAGTACTTGACTGTAAAAACTTTTGGCTACTGCTCATCATCAACTTTGATATATCCAAAACATTATATTAGGACCTAGCTCTAATGATTGGTAAAGTATCTGAATCTCTCGTGTTTTAATTTAATTTTCTTTCACACGCAGCTGGACACCACCTCACAATACCTCAATACCCTACAATTTAACTCCACAACCCCCATAAAAATGCACTTCATTTTAGAACCATAACACTAAGTTTTGTTTCACAACTACATCACCTATTCATCTCTGTGGAAGGGAAGAGGAAATTGCTTAAAAACTTTTATCTGAGCCGTCAGCCGGCTGATGTGGCGGCCATTTTTCAAAACTCCGCGAACTGAGGTGTGCGTCCCGCGGGCTAACAACTTGTGTTTCAAGTTCCATGTCTTACTGTATTAAAAGTAATAGTAGGGGGATCTTTTTTGTTAAGGGTACGTGACGACGTCGCCTTCGATGGAAAACTTTGAATACTAACTTGTATTTTGCTTTCCATAGTGCCACTTGCTATATGTGTAAACTTAAATAAAATTCAATCCAAATCTTGGGCTCTATTGACCTCTTGAATGTCGCTAATTATAAAATAATATAAAATCAATTGTGTCTCGCGTATATTTGCGCTCCGACATACATACAACGGGGTAAATACAGATATAGGCAGTTGGAATCTGAGGGCACGGCAGTGCCCCAGCCAAGACTCGAGCAAAGCGGGCACGGCCGTACCATCTTTTCTCGAAGCGTTTCGCGGCTATTTCAGCCCCCTGTATCTTCCATGTGAACAAAGCTAGGAGTTTAGGTTTTCGATGACCAAGAGTAAGTATTAGAACAAGCTCAGTCCCAAAATTACAAGAAATTTGAATAAATAGTTTACGAGTTATGAGCGATCAAAGTTACACCATTTTGTCACTGACTCACTCACTGACCGATCATCAAAAGTCTAAGGTACTTCTAGCAAACTTAGAACCTTCAAATTTGGCACCAAGATAGGTTATTGGCTACATATAAAGGGAAAATTATAAAAACCTTAAAACTTAATAAAAAAATAGGAAACAAATTTATATTTGCGGTTTTTCAAGAACATTGTGTATGAATTTTGACTGCATTGATAACTTTGTTATTTATTTATGTAGGTACAAAATGTTACTATTTGTTTTATTGTTACGTAGTGTGGTATATTGTTATTATGTATTAAATATACATACATATGAATAAAAAAGCTAGGTTAAAATAAAATGAATAATGATAAAATCTTTCATATTAATGCAGTGCGATAAATACTGCATGCTCGCTCGATAGATGGCGTTGTCCTGGTCTAATTCGCTCTACGGTTTTTAGTTAAAAAAAAAAACAAATAATTTCTTGTGATAGCGCCATCTACCTCTGAAATAAATCTCTTTTATTCTAAAAGATATTCGATTAAAAAATTCGACAATTTCGAAATTGCTTAATTTATTAAAAAAAAATGTTGTTTACGTGCTAGTTTAGGTCTACATATTTAGTTTGTTATATATTTAGTTAGTTGCATGTAAGTTAATTTAATTTGTTATATACTTAGAGAAGAAGGAGACCTACAAAAAATAAATTAGATCCCACCAAAAACATTAAATGTAAAAAAAGCCAATCCTCTACGCAATTCCTCCACCGTAAAAAGTTTTGAGATCGCATAGAAGCCAAGTCCTGTTCAACTTTATTTGTAATAATAAATCAATATTTTGTGACTATATCAATAGTTTTGTTCACATTACAATAATATTGACTTGGCCATGAGCACAATAAACTACAAATATAATACAGCATATCTTGGAGAGGTGAAAGTCAATCATGAAGTTTAATATCACAGAATTAAATACTTTTAGTTTTTTCAATTGTTACTAAATGACCGACAGTCAGTATCATCCAAAATCATGAACTGCACATTTACTATGGCGCGTGTTTGGTCCATGGTGATCTCAAATTCCAATCAGTCCAATCGTAAAATCATGTCCATATAGAATGTATCAATTCAATGGTATTTACACATTATTTCAGGGAGCGACTATTAACTTGTGCTCATGGCCAAGACAATATTATTGTAATGTGAACAAAACTATTGATATAGTCACAAAATATTGATTTATTATTACAAATAAAGTTGAACAGGACTTGGCTTCTATGCGATCTCAAAACTTTTTACGGTGGAGGAATTGCGTAGAGGATTGGCTTTTTTTACATTTAATGTTTTTGGTGGGATCTAATTTATTTTTTGTAGGTCTCCTTCTTCTCTAAGTATATAACAAATTAAATTAACTTACATGCAACTAACTAAATATATAACAAACTAAATATGTAGACCTAAACTAGCACGTAAACAACATTTTTTTTAAATAAATTAAACAATTTCGAAATTGTCGAATTTTTTAATCGAATATCTTTTAGAATAAAAGAGATTGTTATTTTGGAATACAATTATTGGAATTGTTATTGGCGTTACAATTATTGGAATTGTTATTGGCGTTTAGAATACCTGAGTAGGTACTATCTAATTGGCATTTCAAGATCATTTACCTAATTATTTTTAAAAAAATCACTTAACAACTTTTTTAAGAAGAAAACCTCCGCTTTTTACGTCCGCCAAAACAGGAAGTTGCCTAAAGCGCTTCCGGCCGATAACAACATCCGGTGCGAAGTTCCAGCGAAGTTTCGTCAAACTTCGCAAGTTTTGGAGCGAAGCAGGTGCTCTTTTCGGATAAAAAGTACCACCTTTTGTTGAGGAAATCTTTTTATGTGGAACTGAGACAGATAGGAGTTTACAATCTCATCGTGGACCCCTTCGAGTGTGCTAATCTGTTTTTAAGAGTTTTCGCAGATAATAGCGTGACGGGGATTTTTAAGCAACTTTATTAGATGTTGAGATGGGGTCTGAACAGTTGTCAAGTTAACTTCGGATTATTCCAGCGAGATGCGTTCTGTTATTTGCAACAGTTAGAAAAAATATTCGGGAATGCTCATCTCGTTACTGTTCACAGCTTAGGTACATGTCTATTAATACAGATCATTTAGAATAATTTCTATAGCACTTTCTTCAGTATTCTTGGTAAGCCATTGAAAGAATGCTATTCTGTCACTACTATCATTAACATGATCCAAAAGATCCCTCAAATGAATGCAAAATGATTAGAAAAAAAAAGTAACACACATGACATCTACATTAACAAACTTGGCATCATAAACATTTACCCTCACAGCACGGACTCCCGTGTCTCACAGTACAAACTCTTGAAGATGAAATGAATAATAAAAACTGATTGCAGCGTGTTTACGGCACCTGACGTGACACCTGTGGGGCTCCAGGGGACGGTTGTTCGCCTGTTTATTTTTAAAGCACGACGTTTTGGGCACGGGGAATGGGTATTGTTATTATTCTTGACTTTGAATATTTTATTAATCCCGTGTTGTGGGGCTGTGAAAGATCTAAACTGACTACTGAATCAAATTGTCGAAATTTTATAGTATAAAATGGTTTTGCGTAAATTCTACATAACCTAGTATTTTATACGAAGATATCTTAAAACCCAGTGAAGGAGTTAGGAAGGGTAACTAACTACCTACATTTTCAATCACACGAAGTTAATCTACCAAACTGCGAGCGATACAACTAAACAATCTAATACACAATAATTCAATAATACATACCTATTGCGAGAAATTACCAAACAACATTGAATAGAGTCCTCGGTACAAATGACAAGGTGAGCACAATCAACGCAGCCTGTAATCAGCCGCCCTGTGATCAGCCGACATCGGCCGAGATCACAGAGCACGTGGGAGGTGTCGCGGTAATTATTAGATATTCATTATACGCAATTATGGTTTGTTTGTCGATGCGGGGGATTGAAATTAAGTGTATTGGTATTCACACGCCACAGGCGTGTGATTTCAGACATACGTAAGGGTTCAGGTTTGAAAATCAGCATTTAAGGTGTCCATTTTATTAACTGCCCTTAGCCTAAGCTTCGAGCAAGGTAACCAAGGCATACCTATACAAACTACAACTTCAAGTAAAAATATCTCCCAATATAAATTAAAGGCTACACGAGACTTTTCATAATTAAAACGAACTTCACTTAACAATTACAATAAATTCATAAGCCTACAACAAACTTGTACCAAAAATCGGGGAAGCCTGCCAAACTCCATCGATTCACATAATCGGCTCAGACAGGTGTGCGGTGGTATTTTAATTTCCAACTAATTTCGCTCGTAAAGCGGATTGTAAAGTTTGAGATGAAGCGACAGCGGGAAGTTAGGGCCGCGGCCTGCCGGCTAAATCTGTTTGCAGTTGCCGACTATTGGTAATTACGTAGCGACGTCGAACCTAATGGACTGTGATTGAGTTACTTTACAATGCTGTGATTGCGATTCAGGAGTTGAGGTGAGGGTTCTATGAACAGATTGTAAAGATGAGTGAAAATTTATTTTGCAATATCGTAAAATTGAATGTCCCTAAATATCGTGTTCGTAGCACGGCGTAGCTGCGTAGTAGCTTTATCGTAGCAACGCAATATTGCATTTCGCATAATGTTGTCTTATAAAGCTCTTCGTAACTATATACTTCTAAACTTTTTATACAGTTTCTCCCAAACTAGAAAATAGCTTGTACAAAGTAAATTGAACGAGAAATGCGCACAAAAAGGACAATTGCAAAATACAGAATGAAATGTTCCACATGAAATCTCAGCATAACTGCAAAGAAAACGTCTCCGTTTACTGTAGTGTTGTGTAAGTTATCGACGTAGGAAGGTGCTCCACGTTAAGACGCCCGGCGCTTGCCGCGGCACGCGCGCTTATCGACACCGCCCAATGTGTAGGGAGGTGAAATATCGACAATTATTGATCTCTGCTTTACAGTTATTGCTTCACGATGAATATTTAGTGTCCGTATGGTAAGTTTTTATGTGTTTTGTTTTGGAGGGTGGTTTGGATACTATTTAGAAGGTGTGAGTCACTTTAAAATGGTCGCAAAAAGAAACCGGATACTTTTAAAGTTTATATGTATGTGTGTGTGAACTTTAGATTTGAGTTATTCAATCTCACTGTACAGTTATCCTACATGTGACGAGTGATGTAACTTATCCCCAGTTTCTAAGTTCATCTAAGACTAACATAAAACCTGTCAGTTAGAATAGTGCCTAATATGAATGATAGATTATGCAAAATGGCATGGCAAAAGAGCATTGATTTATATAACCGATATCCTGGTGCAATAACCACAAAACATATCAGACACATATAACGTTCATCGACTCATTATAAAACAATAACATGTAGCTATCGCAAATCCTTATCATTGGCATCGACAGCGGCCATCACTAAAGCTGACACCTTCGAATATATTACTCCGTGCCACTGAATCTAATCATGATCTGACGGATTAATATCTTACCGTGTTCCCGTCTGCCGGCTAAACCCACCGGCCGTTTTGTGCCCCATTACTTCAACAGCCTTAATCGCTACACCTTATTTCATTAACAATAAGGTCCATAATTGCATGGCAAGAGGTCAGTTCATACTGGTAGTTTAAAATATTGAGTGGGTTACATTCAGGGGCAATTGTGAAGATTTATTATACCTGTGTTTTGTTTGAATTGTTGTTTAATATTGTATTAGAAGCTGATGGGGTTAGTGACGGACTGATGGATTGTTAAGGATATTGGGTACGGAGTCGGTAGCCGAGGAAGATTTTGGTAATTTATTCGTAGTTATTGTTTGTTCCTTTTGCTGTTACCTTACCTATGTAACTATACTTTGTACCTAAGGTTTATTGTGTAACAGTTGCCTCTGAGCTTTTACGATTTATATAACTCAACATTTCAAGGTATTCTGAATTAAGAGACTGCGTGGGTGCTAATTAATAGATATAAAGTTACTTTATTTCCTTTAGCGGCGCTAAGGTGATCGACGTAATATCTATGTTTACCAACATGCCCATATTTGTTTTGAATTATGCCTAGAGGCCGTAATAGATAACATAATAACGTTAAATTATACCGGGTTTGTTTGATTGAAAGTCTGAAGTTTAAAAGATATAATTTTAAACGAAGTTAATTTTGGGATGGTGTGTAATGCGTAAGTGGTAACCAGTCATTAGGATCTGTCTGGCGTTACTTATAGGTACCTAACGTCCATCATACACAAAAGCTTGATCATCTATAACTAAAGAGAGGTAGGTAGGATAGGTACATAGCAGATGCATTGATGTGATGTCCTCCTAGCCGATTATCGGCTACGGTGGCTGTTCTCATGTAAGGAGGACTTACATGAGAGGAACTACGCAGAACATTATTATAGTGCACGAGCATTTGCGCAGGCACAGGTGCACTCACTATTCCTTAACTCTCACAGCCCGATTGATGTAATCTGATATTAACACCTACTAATAAAATTATACAAAAGATCTAAGGTAAACTGAAATAATCGGCTTTCTTACCTATCTTCTCAGTAAAGCTGTTGCCGGTTTTACTATCGAAGATGCATTTTATAATGGTAGGTATTGCCATGTGTTCTTGAAACTATTCAATAACAAGACTGCCGTGGCCACAAAGTCTCTTCCGTAATGATTTATTTTGTCTATTATAAAAAATTGCAATTGCATGGCAGTTCAGATTTATAATAAAACTCACAGACATTTCCGAGAGATGACACTTGCAAAATTTAAAATTAAATTTAAGAAATGGTTAATTGACAAATGTTTTTATTCAATAGCTGAATCCATGTCTTATACGTCAAGAAATATAGAAAGTTATTTGTAATTTTTGTTGTTAAATTGCATTTATTTATATATGTACATATAATTTGGTTTGTCAAATATGCCTAGAGACTTTGTCTTAATATTCAATATTATTTTAGTTTTTTTTTTTTTTATTGTAATTCTCAAATGGTCATAATAATATTTGCATGCTGGTTAAACGGCGAGACATGTGAAACACATACCTACTGTAACATCTTGTAATACCATACCATGTTTCTAGCAAATAAGTCTGATTTCTGATTTCTGATCATGATCGTTCTTGACTAGGTATGCCATGGTACCTAGGTTTAGGGTGGGCCGTAATCCAAAACATCCAATGTCGATGTTCAACTATCGATTAACTCATCAAGTCTTTTCTATAAAAACTCCGATGAAAGTCGCGACGTTTGCCCTGTAACCTGCCCCAGTGACCCAGTAATGTGCACTAGAACTAGATGTTCGCTAAAAGGTGTGGAGTGGCGGCGCGTGCTCGACAGTCGATGTATCGACGTTTCAGGTCAAACGACCACTAAGAGCCGCTCCATGTGGCGTCTAGAGAGGGGAAGATATCGATAAATTTTGACACTAGACTGTTAGCGATAGCTTTGCTATGCTGCAAGTTTGTTAAAATTAAATTTAAACCCCACCTGAGTTGAAATTAAAGCTCAACAGCTTGAAACTCACATATCATTACCGCCTAGTTTTGCAGTGCGCTTGGTAGGTATTGAATCCGTTTATTGATTTGACGTTGAAAATACTTACCTAATTGAAGAAACCTTTTGGTCTCTGTTATATTAGTAGTTATGTTACATGAACCAGTTTTTTTTTTCAACCAAAAACGGTGCTTTCTCCCATCATCTTAATACACCATTACTTTGATTCTCGATATCGACAAACCTCAGCCCTACCCTATCGATATCCAAGTGGGGCGGGGCGCGGCAGTCAGCAGTTTGCAAACGGGTTGAGTAGCACAGGTGCTTGGCGTGATGTGGGACAAGCCGATAATGACTACCGGTGAGACTTCATCACGGTTACTGTGCTTTTCATAGGTCACTCTTTTGTGGGTATTTCATAATTTTAGGAGAATAGGTACTTGAAGGTAAAGGGCCTCTTCAGATTTGATGATACGAACTCCTCTCAGGTATCTATTTCAAGAGGCGATCGTTTAGTTTTGAGGGCTGTATCGTGTTTTAATGTATCATAGCTGAGGGTAACAAAAGGCACTGTAAACCTTAGTAAGAAAAGGTAGCCTAATACCATCACTGGGGCAAAACCCAAGGACTTCATAGGTACTGCCTAAAATCAAGATTCGAGGCAATACAACCACATACAACTTATATTGTAAGGATGGAAAATTACTCTCCTGTGACACACTATTTGTCTTATCTTATAGGTTACAAATAAAAACAAACCAATAATGTATTTGTGGAAAATTTATTCGTGATACTCGAAGTAGTAAAATAAAAACTCTACTATCAACACGCTACATATCAGTGACTATACTACGTGCCGCGGCTCCGTCTCGGTTTCTGTTAAGGCACACACACCTTATCATACCGCACAATCCCACTTGATCGTATACATTCACCGGAACAAATATGAACCTTAGTAATGTTACATAGAGCTCAAATTTCTTTGCAGTTTATTTAATTTTTACAGTATTTAAATATGACACGTATGGCACTGAGATAAGGTTGAATTTGCAATGACAAAGCTAAAGGAGTATGGACGATCAAGTGACATTTGTTATATTCCTTCATTCATTTATTACAAATCAGAGCACACTCCTATTTATGTATATAGACTTTGCCCCAAATTCTGAAAGATTATCGACTTCATATTTTATTACAGTTAATTCTCTTTACATTTGCACTTTCAAAATTTGGGGGTCAGCGTCATTCGTATGACATTATTTATAACTTTCCTTAACGATGATAAAGCATGATACTAATTCATATTTGTATTTGGAACTTTTCAGAGGAGCTTATATCGGAGTACAAACTTATATCATAATGTAAAAAAAAAATATAATACGTCACATAAATAAAATGTTTACAAAATAATTATACATATACACACTCATAACTTTACACAAGTTACAAAAAAAAATATTACACTCGTATATAATGTGTGAAAGGGCACGTTTCATGTTAGATTTTATATTATACTGAATAATCACCCTAATCACATTATTTTAAAGTAAATAAAAATAATCACACGACCGTTAAGTAACAAAAAGATCATTTTGGACGGAAATAAAATAAAAAAATGTGTTTCCAACGCGTTTTGTCTTAAACTAATAATATCCTAATCGCTTATAAGTAAGCAGTCTAAATAAAAATAAACTTCTATGTCGATAATCAAATGTTATAAAACTATAAAGAACCTAATATTAATCTTACACTAGTTTGTATTATTTCATATAATTTTCTTGTCTTGTTAAAGCGATTTACGACCTTATTGCGTGAACTGTAGAATTCAATTTTATCCTAAATGTTTCGTGAGATATACATGAGTATCTTTAATTTTATGATTTGTGGAAGAATTCTAATATTTATACTTAGCAATAAACACATTACCCTCCTTTGCATTGTGCGGTCGGGTAAAAAGGAAGGCGAGAAGATTTTATTTTTAAATGAGTTATACAAGTATTTTAAGTCTGTAAAGTGATACATAATTCGAGAGCTATATAAATGAAGAGATTCATAATAATAACTGTATTTGAAACATATTTGAGAGCTTTACAAGATCGAGATTCTTCAGATAGCTTGAAGCCTAAATAGGAGTGATAGCAAGTAGCCAGATGGCACTTAGTGGGAGAAATACTTTACAATTTAAACATACAATTAATTAGTACAGATAGTCAGACATTTTTAGATGTTCCTATATTATAATATAACCTTTGATAAGTCATTATCATTTACTTACACAGTGCATTTATAGTTTTTATGAACTAAAGTTATTTTGACCTCAAATTTTGTTTTGTTTTATAGAGATAAGTTAATAAGAAACGTCAAACTGATTGCAAAGGTTATCAAAGTTTGTCAAAATATCGAGCATGCAATTTTAGTCATTTTATTTCTTGTTTCTCCGTGAAACTGATCGGATAGCTGTGCGTGAGTATAACCGTAAACAATAAAAAAATTGTTTAATTATAAATATACTTACACATTTTTACATGTCAAGCGAATTTTGAGTCATATAATGACATTGGAATACTGAAATATTGTCTTTAGAAATGTTTTTTGTTGTACTAGTTTCATTTTAGAATATGATACATAATTTTTATAAGTTTCAGTGTATCGTGGTTTTAAGCCAAATATATTTTTCATGTTTATTGGAGTGAATATGTTTTGTTCTGTAGTTTATAAGTTACATATTATATTAGTGATATTTTTCATGTTTTATTTCGTTTAGAGTCTATTGTAAAGTTCATTAGCCAGTATTTTTATAAGCTATTTTTAATTATTGTTATGTTATAGTTGCAGCTGGTAAAGATTTGTATGGGGCAAGGTAGTACTGGGTAAATTTGGGCGCGTTAACGGAAATATAACTCATCGATATATTGGTCAGTATTGATGACGGCATGAATTCGACACCTTATTGTACTGGCCGATCTGGTTCTAGCGATTTTGTTGCCTTATCGCGTGAGGAGCATTCCTATAGCCAGCTTGCATGTGCTCCGACTGCTGAAAATGATCACACGTAGGTAGTAGTCTCAATATCGTATCGATTTAAGACATCATGACCAACTAGCTAGTACTGTGTGTTCTATGGTTAACACACCCATGGTTTTATTAGAGTCAGGCTTACTAGTACATTTTCACAATATCGTTTAGCAAGTCCAGTGTCTTCAGCGGTGTAAGTATAAGGTATGCGGTGATGCCTATATGAAGAACTCCCTGCGCTTGGTGACGCGGGGCCCGGTGGCGGCCGCCAGCGCCGCCGCGTCCGGGTCCGCCGCGCCGTCCGCGCCACGCTCCTCCTAATAGACAAACATTATTGTACATCTCGCTAGTATAGCCATCTCCCAAGGCCCTATCATCAATCAGTAAGGAAAAATAATGAATATTGACACTTAAGCCATTATTTAATTTGATCATTACCATATTTAAACTACACAAATCCCACCCTACACTTAATCCCAACAATCCACCTCAGCATCAAAAAAAATATTAATAGAAGCAAACTGTTTTATTTTACCCTTTCTTATCTATGCTAAGAAACAATATAAAGAGTTTTTTTTTCTAGAACACGCTAATCTCAGAACTACCAATACAATATGAAAAAATATTTTATAAGAAGGCTGTCCGCTACTATCTATCCACCTGTGCGAAGTATAATAGTTTCATTATATTGCCAACAAAAACTAGAAAATAAATAAATGCTGAAACTGACCTGTGTGAGATATTCTCCCTTATGCCTTGAGAGCGCTCGCACCAACACAATGGCCACGATGATCAGTAACAGGAATATGAACGCCAGTACAGCTGCAATTGTACACAAAATAATATATTATTTGTAAGTATTTATAACATGCAAATCTTGAGATTAGACATCAGGAAAAAAGGATTACTAAAATCGCATTTGTTGTACAGTTCTTACTATCAGCTCAAGAGATACAGCCTTGTGACTGGCAGACTGACAGCGAAGTCTTAATGATAGTGTCCAGTTGTACAATTTAGCTGGACACCCTAAAAATAATCTAAAAATTTATTACTAAAAGTTTATATTTATCTCTGGAGGTTAGATTTATACCCTACATGAACGCGTATTTACATTATATACATGGCTAGTACGCAAGCGTGTGAAACTAGTCGCGAATAGATTGGAATTCACTTTTTATACAAAGTCTTCCGATGTATACAGCAGCAGTACGCAAATACTCGCATATATTTTGTAGTGGCCAAAGTAACTTGCTTTGTTCCATAATATACAGTGCTAGTCCGCATGCAAACTAATCGTGTATACATGGAAATAGGCGCGAAAAACTTTACGATTCCAATCTATTCGCGAGCAGTTGCATGCTGCCATTTTGATTAAAACATGACCTAGCATTTAATTTAAATATTAATAATTCTCGTTCAATTAAAAAACATTGTATTAAAAACTGAAGTTAGTGACGAAAACGAATCGCTGCAAAACCGACTCTACGTAGTCTTGTCTGCCCTACCCCTAGAGTGCAATTCAAAACCGCGTAGGCGTGGAGGGACGAGGCGGCCTGCGAGCTGAGGCGCAGGTAGTTTTAACGCCCGCTGACGCGGCTGAGGCTGGTCGGCAGAGCCGGCCAGCAAGCCGAAGCTGCGGTGGTGAGCGTGAAAACCATCTGCGACGATAAGCTCGCATGGGACTGCCGGAGCCCCGCAGCGCCGGAGCCGTGACAGAAGCGATGCTTGCTGCATGTTGCTTGCTTACATTTTAAACGTACTGAGTTAAAAAATTAGAATGCTAATTAAATATATTTTATGATGTCATTTAATAGTATTTTAGAAGTTTACTGTTACCTAGAATGCCTGCTACAAATTTAGATGCTAAAAAATAACCATCATGCTGAGTTGTATTTAGAGTGGTTTACTTAGAAGATAACTAGTGGCTAAGATAGTATTATTTAGATGCTCGTTAATTGTTGTATAAATAAATAAATAAATTGTGGCTGACTTAATAATTTAGAAGGCAACATACATTTTTGGGGGCGAATAATGATATTAAAAAGAAGCCTGTTTAATTAGCATTTTTAATAAACAAACTCAGATTCAAAAGCCATTTTTATTTATTGCTTTACCTAATATTAATTTTGTATAGTTAAATCTGACCGTGTATAAATTGGAAAGATGCATGTGCACGTCTAAGCTACGAATTATACGCGAGCAGTACGCAAAATTCGTGTATACTTTGAAATCACAAATTAAAAAACAGCATTACAAAATATCAGCGAGCAGTTTCCTATGGATGCGTTTTGGCTATGTACACTCTGTAAATACGCTACATGAACCTCACTTTAACCAGTTTAAAAAATGTAACTAAATAGTTTAATTGAGAAAGAAATAAGCCTGTTGAGTGTGTTTTATGAATATTATATTGTTATGAATGATTACCATGTTTTCAAAATAAAAATATATATTTAAGCACAATTTATAATTTGTATCAATCATTGATCCCATTTGCAGAATTACACCGTTTTTTTTTATATAGCATCGCGCAGTTCAGCGTAGGGGTACTGCTTAGCCGGACTTTTAGTGGATGTCTAGAATTTAAGGCCTAACACAGTAGTAGATTTTATTTTGTACTATGTAGCCTTACCGGCTTCGGCACCTTATAAACAATCAATTAACAATATTTTTTATTGTTTCACCAACGTATTTGGCATATCAAAAAGCCCTAAGATTACAATAACGTGTTTAGTAAAATAATAAAGTCGGGTTATGCTCTATTAAAATATCGATTAAGAACATCATCAGTTCATCATCTTACATATAAGGTAATTTATTTGAGTTATGTGTTAAAGAACAAGATTATAGTCAAAAAGTACAGTAAAAAACCCGGTAGTAATATTATCAAGCAGGTTGTATGTCGGTTTGGGTTCATAGGGCGAGTATCCAGGTGGGTACCCCGAGTAGGAGGTTATAGGGTACGGGTATCTTGGGTACGGGTATCTGTGTGGAGGATACTGACTGCCGAGGATGGCCTCGTCTGTGTTGTGCAGGTCGAGGTCTCGCTGCAGGTCGAGGTCGGGCGGGGGCCGGGTCTCCACGCGCTCGGGCGGATGGGTCACGGGTTCTACGCCGCAGAAGTCCTCGTTTAGTACGCCACCTGTGGGGGTACAGAGTTTTGTTTATACAAATATTTGAACGCTGAAGAGTTTGTTAATTAGGTTTAAAAAGGAATTAATAATATTAGTGTGTGTGTGTATTTATTATTGTTAGATAGTTCACTTATCAAGGAATGCTATAGACTACTTTCTACTTTTATCCGAGTGCGAGTAGGTACTCCACAGTAATCTCATGAAAAATGAATATAAGCGATGGCAGAAGCTATTCGTTTGTATGTAAGGATGATTTTACTGCGTTATGAGATTTCTGTCTACAGAATAAAAGATAAATAACTGGAAACACATTCAAAGTCACCGATTTTGATGACTTTGCACACCAAGCAGAATAAAATACAGGTTACGTTTTATCAGTTTGAGGAGCAGTTCCATCGGGACATAAATGAAACCACAGAAAAGGCTTATGTACAAATCAAAATTTACTCTTACCTCCCAAACTCCTAACATTAGGCGGCGGGTCCTGCTGGAACAGCAACTTGAGCGGGTATATATCGTCGAACTCCACGCGACTCACGCAGCCCACGAAGCCTTCGCTCATGGACTCGTTGCGCCCGATGTACATGTACTGTATGTTGTTGAACTGGGCGTCGGCTGAGTCTTTGATGTTGAAGTTGTATTCTTGAGTCTCGTAGTTGTCCACCTGGGGACAATAGTTTGAATTAGGATATTGTTGTGCTTTGTCAATTTTTGTAGAACCGTGGCACATTGTGGGAATATATGCGCACAAAAACATTTCTAGGTACATATCAGTATATGATTTATTGCATTTACAATATACAAAGTATCGATGTTTGTCGAATAACATCGATAATTGATTTCCCTACAAGAATGTCGGAAATGCATAATATTTCTTTTATATAAAAGGATCTTTATTCGAACAGACAAATTGCCAAAGTTTAATATATCTTCCCCACTCCTATGTAAACTTTTAAACACACATATGTATATAAAAATGATACTGTAACAGCCTTTTTATCGTCCCCCTGCTGGACACAGGCCTGCTCTCACACGGAGAAAGATTGAGCATTAATCATAATAATTTTATAAATTTATAAATACCTGTAACAGCATGGTGGCGCCGCCGTTCTTCCTGGAGAGTCGAATGTCGTGGTACTGGCCGAGCGCGAAGTGTTTACCTTGGAAGACTATCTCCTGCCGCTCGAACCCGAAGTCGAATACCACGCGGAGATGACCTGCAAATACACAGTTTTAGTTATTTGATTGAATATAATTGCTAGGACATGTAGGATCAGCCCCAAAAATCAATGAACGTCAAAATTTCCAAAACTGCTGAATAACCTAGCTTCTATAGATAACTTTACAACTGAACTAAAATACCAGAATTTACTTAAATCTGTGAAAAAGGAGCTTAGAAATACTTAAGTCGCTGAACACTTATAATTATATCGAAAATTTGTTGAACATCAGTAAATCCAAAAGTCGCTAAACTACATTACATACAAAAATTCTTACCAGAGTTAGAAACCTGTAGAGTAAGATATTCTCCAGAGATGTTAGAGTAGAATCCGAGCAGGAATCCCTTGGGGTTGGTGGTGGTGAAGCCGACGCGGATCTTCTCGGCGATGGTGGACCGCCACGAGCCGAGGAAGTCGTACTTTATTATCGAGTTCGGACGGAGGTTCACGCCGATTTCTGTGGATTTATTTTTGGGTTAAAAAGAGGAAACATATTGTACTTTTTTTTAGAAGTGAGAGACGATTATTATTATTATACAAACATTTACAAAGCCAATTTTGTGCGGTTTATGACTTTTTATAACATAGAGTCACCTTAGGGCTTGTCTTACCTCCCCACTCAGAGACAATGATTACTTAAGTCACTCCTTAGTGACGGAATGTCATACAAATCCTTCCCTAAGGAATGGCTTAAGTAACCATTAAATGTCTCTGAGTGGGGAGGTTAGACATCATAGATAGTGTAACTATTAACTAATACAACAACTATGAATTGGTACCAAATTTGAATGGTATTTATAATAAAATAAAATATGCCCGCAATTGTTCTTTATACTATCTTATTCCATTTCATTATTTACACTTCAGCGCAAAAAAAAAACATTAGCAGCCTTACTTATAAATATCACCTTCTAAGCAACATTTGAACTAATTACCACTTAAAGTGTTAAGTAATGATTAAATGTTAGTTAAGACATGATTAAGCAAAGTTTATAAGAAAGAATTTTCTTAAACAGCCCTTAAGTATTACTTATTATTTAATTCACGTTTATAAGTAAGACTGTAGAGTAGATTATTGAACTGTCTAATATCTGTTGCATAGCAATTCAAAACAGGACACTTTATATTATGTACTCACCATCAGCACAGATCGGTCCCTTGAATGCCGTCCAGCGACAGTCGCAGGAGTACGAGTCGTACCCCTCGAGGCACGTGCCGTTGTTGAGGCACGGAGACGACTGGCATTTACCCACGCAGCCTTCGGAGATGCCGTATAGTCCTGATAGAAAATACAGAGTCACACTTATTGTAGGTTTTATGAAATGTTTAGCGGCAAGGTGTTTCTAGCGGTAGGCTTAGTATCATAATTCATTAAAATTAAATACAATTTTTGGTTTGTATTATATCGGTTGTCATGTACATGACGTTTCGTGTTTCGTTTTTATGTTTACGAATGTCAGAATTGCATTCTTTTATTTATCAGACTTTAACATTATAAAGCTGTAGAGTTTGTTGTTTGAATTCTGCTAATCTTGGGAACGACTGATTCGGAACAACTTTCTAGGTTAGATAGCCTGTTTATCGAGGAAAACTAAAGAGATGCAAAACAGTATTTTCTTTTTTCAGAAATTAGTATTAGTAAAAATTATTAAAAACATAAGACAACAATGAATTTATAATAGCTCAGTTGATTTAACATCAAAGACATACCATAAACAAATAGGCAATAAACTAGCCCTACCTCTCTGCGCATAGCTCCTGAGATCGACGGGCCTGCCGTTGAGCAGCAGCGCGCGCACGCAGCCCACGAAGCCGTCCTTGCGGTCCAGCGCCGCGCCCAGCACCAGCCCCGTGGTGAGGTGCAGCGCCCGGACAGGTTCCTTGGCTGTGCGGATCTCGTTCTTTAGGGCGCCGTCTACTACCACGCGGGCTTCTTTCCTGGACGGACAAATGACAGTGTAAGGGTGTTAAAAGATTTCCAATAAATTGGTTTACTTTCAGACATGAAAATATAAATATGTTGGTGTCTGCATGATAAATTGATGTGACATCATGACGAAATGATAAAAACAAGTTGTCAAATGTAAACTTCCATCTTCATCAGCCTATTTATCGTTCCACTGCGCTGCAGGGCAAATGACTCCTCTCACACAAGGATAACAAACTTCTATTTTATCAACTAGAACTTCCGTCGTAAGTAAACCAACATCAGACTTATAACAGACACCCATATATTGAAACAAATTCAGGTATGCTGTATGAAAATTAAAACACTAGCTAAATGCTCAAACCACTCCACAAAACTTAACATCACATTCGCAATTTAACAGCAAGATCTCTATTTATCCTTATTCTTTTTGCCACATACCTATTCCTCTCAATGCTAACAGAATGCCAGTTATTATCAGCGAGGCGGTTGCTGGTCTCCACGGACACGCCGAGCGGAGTGTCTCCCACTTGGAACTGGAACTGCAGCTGATCTCCGCCGATGATGGACAGCTTTATGTAGTCTTGGGGACCCTGAGAACAAATATACAAATTGATTTTTCACTAATTACGAGATCGTAATTAAGTAAAATAACTCATGGCCATTAAATAAGTTCATGAAGAAAGTTAGTCCCAGCTGTTATTTCCGCATCTTTGGCACGCCAGATGTAAAAAGTCTGACAAAAGTTTTTTAACTGCTTATTGTACAAACATAAAGCTTCATGTTACCCAAATACATACAATAGGTAGTCACTGTATATAAAAAACTAGTGTTCAACCAGGACCAGGATTTTTATGTTATTTTTTATTTTATTACATAGGAACATAGTTGGAAAAAAGTCAGACTGATAATATTCTATCATACTACTATGTACATGAGTTTTATAGGTCTAGTGTACATGCTTACCTTAGAATGCAAAAGCACAGCATTTTCCTTGGTGGTCTTGAACTCGAAGTAGATGTCGCCGCTGTGTCCGAGGTCGAACATCGGCAGCGTGATCACCGCGTCCGAGATGCGAAACGTTACCGCGTTGCTAAATAGATCTGTGAAGGAAATGTTAATTTAAAGCTTCTGATAACTATAACATAAAAGGACAATGGGCGATTCCGGTCCAAATGTCCACCACGAACGAGACCTATATGGCTAGATAGCCCGTTAAATATAGAACATTTTTTGTTATGAAAGTAAAAAAAAATATAATGCCAGAAAAAAGTTATAGCAAAATCAAATAAAACATTTTATAGATTTATTCAATTTAATTTTTTTAATTACTTTTCGTGATGTTCGATTTTCGTACTTTCTGTGACTTCTGACAAAATAGAACGGTTCATTATTAGAGAGAAGACACCACCAGTTACATCGAACTTTCTTTCTTAGATCCAGGCACCGCTGAGTATATTCAAGCACTTCTGGCGCCTCAATTGGTTAGTGATTCGTACATCCATCGGGCAAAAACTGGGTTGTTTATATGCAAATGTGTCTTACTCATCTTAGTTTTAGATAAAGTGCGGAAATGGAAGTGGAATAAAATAAAAAATAATAATGATAACATACAAAAAGTACCGAAAATTAAGAATACATTTTTGGCTATAACTTTTTTTTGGCATTGTTTTTTTTTTTACTTTCTTAGTAAAAGTTACTCTAAATTAAGTGGACTATTTAACTATATAGGTCTCGTTCGTGGTGGACATTTGGACCAAACTTCATACTTTCTTGCCCAATCTCCTTTAATGTAGATAAAAGTTTTTAGAAAGGAGTGGTTGACCAGAGTAAAAATCTGCTTTTATGTTTTTTTTTCATAACAATTTGGAAAATAAAACAACGCATAAAATACATTGCTCGTTTCTACCTCTAGAGTGTGTTCATGTCAACAATGAAATCAGGGCCCCGATTCTCCTAAGTTAATAACGTCAAAATCGAATAGAAATCGAATCGCAATATGATCGTAATAGCAGTTTTAACCATATCGGGCATTCTGCTACTAATAAAAGACCAATCGTATTCGATTGACATTTGATTGGTGTGCGATTGGTCTGCTATTTTGATGATTTTGGTCTATACGGTAGTTTGCTGTACAATCATTTTGCAAAAGTAAATCATTTGCAGACAAAATGATTCATTATTGAATGACAGAAAAGGATAAAAACGTTTATTTCAAAGAAAAAATAGCGGAATGCCACATACGCTTCAATCGTAATCGAGTCGGGATTGGGTCTCAGTCGAATCGAGTCGAACGTCAATCGAAGGTCACTTAAGTAAAATTAGGAGAATCGTGCCCCTGTAATAGGTACAAGAAAACACCAGCTCTCAACAGCCTCATCAACGTATAGCGACGTTTTAGCTATTGAGCTGTTGCCGATATTGAATGGAGGGTAAATAATTATATCAATACATTTTCTATACAATGTTACATTTGTGAACTAAATAATATGACTTACCGTCTCCTTCACACAGCAGAGGTCCGAGTGTATACCGTCCTTCTTTCTCGTCGAGATGCGACCCAGTGTCACCAAACCGCAGCTGTTTCACCGGCAAGAACTCCTTTTCAGTAATCTCGCCGCCGTCAACTTGGAATTCTGGGTGACAGAGAAAAAGTATGATGACGTATAGAATTTAACTAAGACAGTAAACTAAGGTATGATAAATAAAATAGTGTATATGAAAATAGTAACGATTTTGTTTTTCAGCGTATCAATGTCGCATCCCAGAATTCTTATTTGTTGTTTAGAAATTCGTTTCAGCTTATGTGTTATTAAAGACGTTACTTATCTTATTCAAGTATAATATGATCTTTTGACAAGATTAGCGACCTGTCTCTACAAGTAAGTTAATATTTAGTAATGCTGTATTACCATCAGGCTTCATATGCTCTGCGTCGCAGTTGCACCACTTGGTGGGGTCGGCACAAGCCCCCAGCACGCCGCACTGGCACATGCGCGAGCCGGGCGGCGCGCCGGCCCAGTAGTCCATGCGCTGCCCCGAGCGGGACACCCACCACGCGAACGGGTGGAACGACGACTCCTCGCCTGGGGAGTAACGTTAACTTAGTAAAACATTTCAACCATTTATTAAACCACACAAAGTATGCAAAAAAAGAAACAGTGTGGCAAGGTGTATATCTCAGTATTAGCAAATAGCATGGCGATAACAATATTGTTTCTTCACCGACTAAATAACAGGTATTGTTTAAGGCACCCGTGACATGACTAAGTGCCTTCGCTGCCTTAAGCGGACATCCGATGCCGATGTCCTTTGTACACGATCACCTGCTTTGCGATACAGGTAACGTGGAAGCACGGTACCATTGCCAGCGACGCTAACTTTAGTTTTTTACTAAAGAGTTGAATTGTTCAAGTGTTACTCCACACATTGAAGTATCAAATTAGAAAGGCATAGGTGTTCTGTGATGCCTCCTGCTGGCCTGCTGTGCTACACTTACTGGGCGAGTTAAGCAGCCGGGAATGCTTGCACATGTACTCGAGGTGCTGCAGACAGGAGTGCGAGCGGTTGAGCAGCGCCTCGAGCTGCGGCCGCGACGCCTCGTACACGATGTCCTGGCGGAAGCTGCCCGGCTCCTGGTACCCGTCCACCACCGTGTTCTGCGACGCCGAGTGCTGCACTGCGGTGATTATGCGACCGTCCGCTGTGGGGAAAGAACAGGATTTCATTTTAATAATATAATAATGGCATTAAAAGCCGATTGTCGGCCACGGCATCTGTTCTCATGTAAGGAGATCAGCCAAGTGCGCAGGTAATTTTATAGTGGAGAAGCATTTGCTCAGACACCGTAAACACTAAAGCGCGGGTGTATCAACCACCTTCGAGACACCAAGCAGCTTAGTGAAAGTTCCTCAAACTTACGGTAGTGATTTCGGCCCGCCCCATCAGACACTATAAACAATATAAAAACAAATGTTTACTCACAATAGAACTCGCATGTGACGGGGAAGGCGGGCAGCGGACCCGACCCGTCCACGTCGATATGTATGTCGGCTGACCGGGAGACCGCCTGCACGTTCTTGTACGCCTGGCATGACAGCGGGTGGACGGCTGGTAAAGAACAACATATTATTATTAAGTTCACGGTTTTACGAAATAGAAGAAATCTTCGATTTTTTGGTTTGATGAAAAAAATACTTTAAATATTCTAAAGAACTGTATAGAGGACTGATAATGGAATTATTTAATAAAATATCTAAATTAAAAAGAAAGAGAAAACAATATAAACAAAACAAAAAAGGTTTTATACTTGACAAGTTCTTATGTGCCAAAGTAGGTTAGAACGATGAAAAAGGTCTGTTGTCTTAAATATCGTGAACTATGCTTCACATGACTTGAAAAATGATTGTTACAGAATAACAGATTAACAAATTCCCAATTTTTTTACTTTGCTAGGGTTGGCACACTTTTATAAATATTCAAACACATATAACACATGTAAATACAACTCACAAGTATGGCAGACGGCGCCGGCGTAGCCGGTGGCCTGGCAGTTGCAGCTGAACTCGTCCGCCGTCTGCGAGCACACGCCGCCGTGCTCGCACGGGTTCGGGTTACATCTGCACAAACATACATATGCTTAGAAGTTTACTACAAAATACCTTTATACCGGAAGTTACAAGAAAACACCATAAACAATTAAAGTCAATATTTTTAAAGCACTTTTTTCTCATTCACGAAAAAACCTGGCGAATTGAGAAAGTCCTCCTTTTTGGTAGGTCAGCTAAAAACATAGTTCTCTTGCTTGGTTGTGATAGAACTGTTTGGATGCGTAAAGAATACATCATACACAAGTAAATTTCACCATGGCATATAATAAAAAAAATGCAATTTTATTTCTATGAACTATGTCGATTGAAATTAAAATGCAAAAACTTCAAGAAAAAAAAAAACACAATGATACAGTTGCTGTGAAACAATACTCTGCACTTAACTGCTGTCACCTCACCACCTGTCTTAAAACGAACACACCACAAAACAAACTACGTAAGTAAACTATACATTACCTATCAATCATCTGGCAGGCATCGAACACGACTTCATTGGGACAGCAGTACTCCTCTTTCTTCCAGTCGGTGGGCAGGCGGTAGTTGCCGTCCACCGCGATCTTACGCATGCAGCCCACGAACCCGCGTGGTGGCGCCTTACCACCTAGAAAATAATAATTATTATTAATATGTTTAACTTGAACTCAGAAATCAAAATCAAAAATCGTTTAAACTTGGCTGCAAAACAGCATTTTCGAACGTCAGGAATTTACGAAAAACAGCCCCCAAAACGCCACTTCCTATGTATTTTTGCTGGAAAGAAGAAGTGGCACAACAAACTCCCCAGCAACTACATTTTATAGTGTACTTGAGGACGAATACTGAACAACTAACCAGAATAAATATATACTCGTCTGATTAAGGCAATTGCTTTTGATAAAGAATTTAGTGTTGCCATCACGAAAGTTCCAAAGTGAGTGGCTGCAATATTGGTCGTATTTAGAACAATAGAAACAACACCTTCAAAATGAATGTATATTATGAATTCCTTTTACATGATTATGCAAAAAATAATGAATTCAATTCTTTCAGACAATACAACCTGAGACATTTAACTATTTCATATTTTCCACATGCTTTTACCATAGATTAGAATAATGAATTTCACCTGCATTTACCATATAAATTCCATTACCTTACATGAAAACTTACCAGCAATATAATAAGTGCTTCCGGTCATGAACCGGAGTTTCTTCAGAGTCTTCACGGGCCTATAGTCTACGGCCAACGTTAGGCTGTCAGTAGCCATTGTGAGGAGTAGGGAGTGCCAGCGACCATCATTGAACTCTTCAGCATAGTTGTCCAGCTTGACCCGAGGGGAACCTGGCGTTTCTAGTTCTACTTTTACTCTTCCTTCTTCTATGTATACCTGATGATAAGAAAGGTGTTATTTGTATGATTATTTCGTTGTGAAACCTAATAGCTATTGTGTGTGGTTTCTATGTCTACGCATTTTATTAATTTTTAACGTGTTTGGGTTTCAAATCAATCGATAGGAGTTACAACATTTCTTTAATAGGTTTTCAAGTGTATCTCAAAACTATAAGGTTCAATGTTGATTGGGAAAATTGTACACAATGGAGTACCTTGTTGTGCTCACAGGCATCTGAACTTTCAGAACACAGGATTTTTTCACAATTGCCTTTTGATCCATGGATGTGCCTAACATCCTAAGTTCTATATCTCTTGACATAAATACCTTCAGATATGACAACTCCATTTCTTTATTAAGTTTACACCAAACAGAACCGAATATCTGGACATTAATTTGACTAACCTTGACATATCCGTCAGTATTAAACTTGTGGTATATGAGCAGGCCGTGCAGCTCGTAGGTGCGGAACTCCAGCGAGATGTTCAGCGTGTTGCCGCCCGAGTAGCCGCGAAGCTTCGCGTATGAACCTTCTTTGAGGAACGTTATTGGTACTACTGGGGGTTCCTGGAACAAATAAAAAGTTATTGAGTTAATTTTATGTAAAAATACATTCTAATCATGGGAGATAGAAATATTTATGTAAAAATGTTGTATAAATCGCTCGTTTCTACGTCAGTTACCTACATAGGTTAAAGTTATGTGTATTTATTTCTCTAACCAAAGGATCACAACACAAAAACTAACAGTGACAGAAAAAAACATATCAATAGCATTTTTAAGGCTAATTTCACCAATCATGGGAGGAAAAATGACATGAATTAATTTATGCTCAGCGAAAATGACAAAACTAGCCCGAAACTGATTGAAATATACAATTGGCTCATTCCCAAAATCATATTTCTGAAGTATAAAAACTTATGTAATATATTAATTAAACTAGCATAACATAACAAAATAAAACTTACAGGACAAGCATAAAGCGTATTAACTTTCTGGAACTTGAAGGGCTCTCCACTTTCGTACCCTTGCTTCAGGTCCTGGATGACGTTGGTAGCGTTGAGGTACATGTTCTCGATGCAGCCCGTGAAGTTCTGGTTCACTACTAAACCTTCTTGGAAGTTAGGTACGCCGCCTATGTAGAACTGGAAGCAGGTTTCATGAAAAAGAATTTATTTTAAAATTTTTATATATTATTTTTACAATTGTATATGTAAAAGTGATGTGGTTTTTTTTGGTTTAACATAAAGAGAGCCTAAAATTTTCATCTCAGTGAAATTTGCTAAAATATATCTACTTGATTTTAGGCAAATACGCCACGGTTCAGCATTGGTATAAATTATATACCCATTCTATGTCAGAGACTGATAAAAGGATTTGGGAAAACCCTGACAATATAACTCGTTAGATGATTAAGGGCTTTCAGACTGATCACAAGCGTAGTAATCTCGTAAGCGTGTCGTCATTACGCAGTCTTTACGAGACCCGCTTCTACAAACAAATCTTCGCTTGTTGACATTATTTTGTAAACAAATCTTTTTGATCGTAATGAGTTCATGGAACTAGGTGTTATCAATTCCTAAATAGAACTAACTAAAGTAAATAATAATATGCATGCAAGTCTTTAAGGTATTTCTGTGGGCCAATACTGCCTGAAAGTTACGTAGTAACTATTATAGTAATCTGTGCTGAAAGTAAGTAATCTGTGGTAAAGGTGTTTTGATTTGATAAATAGAACAGTGTATTTCGAACACTTTAGTATTTTCCACTGTGTTAGTGTTTTAAATCTTCATCCCAATAAAAGAAGAATAACATCATGTATCTTACAGTTCCAATTACAGCCTTTTTATCGTCCCACTGCTGGGCACAGGCCTCCTCTCGCACAGAAAACGATTGGTCGTTAATGTATCTTACTTAAATATTGATAAAATAAAAATACTCACAGCCCTATTCAAGTTAAGCCTGGAGAACTCTCCCTTGATGCGATCCTGCACTATAACGCGGTCCACTGAGAAGATGACGGAGCGTCGGTTGCGGGAGATCACCACATCGTGCCAGATATTGTCGTCTAGTAAGCTGCCCACTGATAGGGAGGTGGATGTACCGGATCCTGAGGAGAAAAGGTTATGTTATCAACCTGGTATTATAAAAGCCAATTTTGTTAGAATGGTGCAACTGAAGTAAGGGTATGTGGTGCACTGGAGAGAAAAGCAATAGAAAATCACGTAGGTTTTAAGCCGAATTATTTACATGGATACTTCTTTTAGTTCAAATAAATAATCTGAATCATGTTTGATTTTTACAAGCTTTATTACATGTATGTATGTTTTCAATTTTGAACACATGGTTGTAATTAGATCGCGAAATGTTTTGCTCAATTAATGACGAGTATAATGAGATCCGTATGTAATAATTAATTAACCGCTGTTAATTAATTAAACATTTGGAAAATACAATAATAAACCACAACACAAGGATCGTAATTTATCAGGATTTATAGGAACCATTTGGTGCCATATGTGAACTCCATGGTTTATTACACACAAACAAATACGTCTCTACCACACTTACCCAAATCAATATTGAGCACAAGTCGGTTATCCCTGAGCTGCAAAGCCAGGTAGTCTCCCTGCGTACCCCGGGAGTACATGAGCGCGCCTGATGCTGTACTGGTCTTGAATCTGAAGCGGATCACCTCCCGGGACGCGGAGATAGGGTCACGTAGGAGATCCATCTTGACTAAGGATGTTCCGTTGAAGTATAGCGTGTCCGCAACTGAGGGATGAATTTTGTATGTAAGATAACTTAAAATGCATCATTATCGTTGCCTCTTCTCAACTATGTAAGGGTTACCAGGGTGCCACATGAAGCTACATAAATCCCACTAACCATCCAAAAATATTTCTCTATGAAAATATCTAAATTATTCATGGTTTGTGTTATAAGGAGCATATAAAAAGACTCAAATACTACTAATATTAAAAATGCAAAAGTTTGTAAGGATGTTACTTTCCAAGGCTAAAAGTACCGGGCGGATTTTGATGTTCCCTCGGGAGCGAAGGAAACCGCGGGTGAAACGGTACGGTCTCTTTTTTAGCTAGTATATTTTTCCTAAAATATTTTTATAGCTCCTATGAATGAGGTAAGGAGCTTTGGAGAAAATGTCCTTAGAAGAACGATGTATTTTTTAAGAATTCTATAAAATATTTTCGGCAAAAGGCACCTTGGGCGTTTTATTTTTATTACACGCTTTTCAGCAGGCAGTTAAAGCGATTTATAGACGGCTTGCCTATTTATATTTAAAGTACACGACCATTTTATTCTGACCTTGTCCATAGTAATTTACATTTAGATTTATGTTTATTTTAGAAGCTGGTAGTTTAATTTCTCCTCCGAAGAACATTAAAATGTTATTTTCAAAGCTTTCACCTAATCTGTAGACCTCTATCGATTCAAACGGACTTGCCTATCTTGTAACATTTAAACGACAATTTTGAATACGCGACAATGACCTCTATCGCCTCGTCCATACGTACCATAATCGCATCCATAGACCTCGACTCTCATGGAGATCTTGTCTCTCCATCTCATGGGGTTTATCCGAATGAACTGTGCTATGATGGGCACTTCGAATTCGTTCTTCTGCACCGTATTGCCGTCGTGGTTGCCTTCGAACATCTGTGCAAATGTAAGCTCTATTGATTAGGTTATAGGGTGCAATTTTGCTTGTTTGTAAATTATTTGAGACTGAGACTTTCCAATGCCATGGAAAGGCTAAGAAATATAAACAAAGATATATGTTTACTTTATGTCAGTGCAACTGTAACACATATGGTAACAATTATAATGTGATGGAAATTCCCTCCGACAGTTTATGTTTATCTCAATCATCATTCAGTTCTGTATCGGTATTTCCACTGTATATAGATCTTTTCCATAAACCTAAACAGCTGACAAGAAAAAGTTCAGTATCAAACAATGGGTATCAACTTCTCACAGGAAAGTAAGTAAGACTAGATATGTACTGTTTACTGTAGAAAGAATTTTAAAACAAACATACCAAGGTACATACCTTGGACACTACCACCTTGTACTTACGACATACCTACGCTTTATAACAAGAAAAATAAATGTTAGTAGTACACCCCAAACCACACCTACCTGCGAGTACCCATCATGAGTGGTAATAGGTCTCCAACTCTCTCCATCGTCAGAGTACTGCAGCATGTACTCTGTGACATACTCGTCGGTGGCAAAGCGCCCTCTCGTGGCAATGCCCCGCATCTCGCGTCGTTTGTCCAGTTGGATGGTCAGGTGCTGGTAGTAGGAACTCTCCCGCGCCGTCCATGCTGATGTGCCTTCACCGGTATGTTAAGTTAGTAGCGTGCGGGATTGTGGATTGCGTCTTTGTAGTGGACTAAGATTTAGTATTGGTATACAAGATTTAACCCCTCAAATCTACTACTAAATAGATAGAGAAATAAGTGTGCCCCTAAAGTTAAGGTATTCTGGCATTTCAAGTATCGATTGTACACGACTTTATCGATATGTATGGAAAAACAACACACAGTGACTGAAAATAATTGCAGTTCTTTGCTATATTTGCTATAAATGGGAGTTAAGTAATTAGTATTAATATATTTCTAGAACATTTCAACTAGTTTTTTTTTTTTGATGCCGTAGTGTATATTATATTAACTGAAGGCGTTGTTTTTAAAATTGATTTGATACTGCACATAATAGCGCCGCGTTACTAATTAAGACTTGACCAATTAGCGCTTTTTTTCCAGTAGGCTTTCATTATTGACTTTTATAAAGAGCTCATTAGCAGCAATTGCACTTTTATTGTTAGAATGCTCTGAATACCATGTCACCAGCTTCGTAATTAAATCTATTCAGCCCATTATGAGGACCTAACGGTTGTTGGTCATATTGAAATCCAAGGTTTACCGTCAATGCAATGCTTTTGTTCAGGATTACAATGGAAACCTTCTATACACTACAATACATTAACCATTGACATATATTCTAGCGATAAACAAGAACATCCATACAAATAATTTACCCGCTTATGTCGTCTGTTGACATCTCGTTGACGTATTGTGACATGTAGTCATCCTCATTGATGTTAATTGCAGAAGTGTCGCTCGTATTTTGCCTACATTTTTCATTACTCAAAAAGTTTATATCTAAGTGAATTCAAAATCATGTAATATATCAAAAAGTTTATTTATATCTAATTGAATGCAAAATCATGTAATATATTAAAACCAGGAACTTATTTTTAGGGTTTTTAATATTAATTACGATGTTTTTTTTCTTAAGAGGTCTATCACAAATTTTCGCGAATTTAATTATTTTTTCTTGAAAGTAAGAACACGCCATGACAAAGTGAAGTCTGTTTTCATTGATATTTTACCTACTGCCAGTTTTATGGCACATCTGTTTCTGCACGATTTTCTTAATCCATAATTTAAGATGGCGGGCGGGAACAAATTAATGCATATTTGTAAAATTGAATTATAAATGAAAAGTATGATATACAAGCGTTGTAATAGCATGAACAGCGTGTAATTTTACTAACTTGACTCTCGAATAGTTTATATGTGTAAGTTTATACCTTGATATGTATTTTCTATTTTATAATTGTCGTTTCATAGACATCCATCTGACGCAGGTGTCAAAATCGCTCTGATTTGCCATTTTGGGCAATGCATAGTCTGCACTGCAGTTCAGTGTGGTAAGCTTTTTGTTCGGAACGTTCTATCTAGTACGTAGTACATATATATCGATGACATTAACAGAGTTCCCGTATATTTATTGTCAACTGTAAATTAATTATGAGCAGTTTTAATGGTTGCCTAGCAACCTAATCTAATCAGAAACTAATAAGAGAAAATATATTTGACGCAATCCACAATCAGTTTTCTATTTCAGACGTGTAAATTAATAGAAAATAGTTAATGTTTAGTTTCAGAATAATCCAGAACAGTATAAGAAAATAATCTGTGTTTATTTACAGTGTGTAGTGTTATAGTTTCAGAAACTTTTTATCAACAGTTTTATTTTAAGCAAAAATATACTTCTTTACATTTATGTAAAGTATGGCTGTTCTTTTATGTTGGTTTCTGCTGCTTTATGATCCACAATAACTTCGCCAGTATAAATGACATACATGTCTATGATTCATGTAGGTATTAGAAATCTAATGCCACTAAACAAGCTTCTATAGTATTATTCTCAGACTATTTACGTGTAGACGGCAGTCACGCAACTTAAAAGAAATTCAGCCTCAAATAAATAAGACCGTCACCAACATACAAAACAAATTAGGGGAGACCAGCCATACACCAACTACATCAATTCATTAAGTGTGGTAAATTACTACTCCTCTAATCTACGGGTATATACCAGTCATATTAGGGCAATTTAGTTAATCAACTAAGTAAAACATGACCCATGATTCTATGTCCCGAATATTAAATATGAAAAGAATGGATATGTTATTAGCAAAATAAAACTCAACGCCAAATTAAAGTGAGTGTTACTTTCAAAACATGACAACACACAAGAAAACCAAACTAAGAAGCTGAAAACACATGCAAACCGACCTCTCAACCTGTTAGTCATATGTTCGTTATTGTATTGATGTATGTTTGTTTTTTACCTTGACTTCTCCGCCGGCGGCCTTATACTGAACGTAATCAAGTCCGTTGGAGCCATAGCTGATATGATACTCCTGGACGAACTCCTGCGAGTGCGCGCGGCCCTGCGTCGCCACCCGCGTTATGTTCTTTACGCTACCCAGGTCAATGACCAGCTGCTGGTCGAAGTCATTCTCCGAAGCCGTCCAAGCGTTCAAACCTTTTTAGTGCGGGAAAATGCACGAGTTTATCTCAAGTCACTTGCCTCGTTAGTGGGTTAATTACTGTTAGTCGGTTAAATAACACTTGATATTCAAATAATTATTTATTTGCCTTTGCCATTCATTGAACTTCTAACAACTAAGTAATATGATCCTAAACCTATATAACACATCTATATAATCCAAAAGCAACCCAAATAGTAAAAAACTTAATCCTTCTTTGCAGTCGGGTAAAAATATAACACATATTGGAAGTAAATTAGCGAACATTTAACATTATAATTTTACGAAAATATTTTTTTTTATTTCGCAATAAATTCGAGATTAACTGCCAATCCTCTTAAATCTAAAAGTTTTTCATTTGTTTCTCCATAAACCCGGAACTAAAGTTTAGATCCGGTTCGTGTAAGGGTTTAGCATCTTCCACTATCTCATCAAAAGTCAGATAAGTATAAGGCGAGGGTACATAGTTGCCATTGCCTTCCACTTTCAAAGAAACAGCCACGGCGTGTTTCTCATCCAATAATGTCTCCTCAAAGATCCACCCCTCCTTCTTAACATTCCTCACATGCAACACCGTGTCAGTTACCAGCCTCCCCACTTCCAACTTGCGTGTTTTGATCGAAAAACTTATTTCGTCCAAGGGTACAGTTATACCAAACCCTATGTTCTTCACATAACTTTCTTTTAGGCACCAAATGCGATAGAAACACGCGATCTGTTCCATTTCCGTGGGAAAACTACGAATCGTCGACCATTCGTGCCTCGAAAACTGTCGCGTCATTATACGAAAGAATTCTGGGATGTTCTTATTTGCCGGCGGTTCTATTTTCATAACATCGATGCCAATATTTCGGTCTTTATTCCCAGCCAGTACTACAAAGTCTCCTTGGTGAGACACATTGAATGTTATTGGTACATCACCTCCCTCCACTAAGAATGGTTTGCCTTTATCATCTCTGCTAAACCGTACCTCCTCGTAGGGTATAGAAGTGGTGCTGTATACAAACTTCCTCAGCATGAGGCGGCCGACAAGTGATGATTTAGCATCATTCTGGAATACAAATCTTGCTATTCTTTGCTTTTCCTCTTGCTGTATATAGCTTGAAGCGGCTGTGATCTCCTCCACGGTAGGTTTCCACTCAGTGGCATTGAAGGCCCATCGGACATTTAAACTGGCCATTTTGGTACTAAAGGCTCTATTTAGTATGGTTACTGAGGTCCAACTATATAGTGTTTTATATTGATAACGGACCTGCAGACGAATGAATCCTGTTACTTTCTGTCTTCTTTGGGTTTATGTTTGATAGTTGTTTACAATTCACAGGTTAAGAAGCATAAACTATAATTCTGGCAACTGAATCACAACACAACACACAACATGCAAAAATAATGGCATGACTTCATCCCCAAGTGACAACAAAATATGATCTAAATATTGCCAATGTTGCTGGCTTATGTCCTACAGCATTCTCTAGCATACCTTATGCAATGATTCATAACATTCTTACACAAGCCAATATCATTTCTGAACTTACTGTTCAAATGTTATGAACCAATACATGTGCAGCAAAGGCAAAAATGATGGTGAAAAATAAAATAAAAATTATTATTTGTTAATCAGATGAATGCATGCTAACATGGCTGACAATACTGTAAATGTAAATAATTTTGCAAGTCTTTCAGGGCAAATGACAGCTTTTAAAGCCATCACCACAATTTGTGATAACCCGAGATAACATTGTATATTTTACCATTATCAATATCATTCAATAGTTAGGTATTGTCAGTATGTTGGGACTAAAACATTCATGTGATGTTGTGATTTGACTGCAGCAAATGTTTTAAATGACTCTGTTCTTTTTTTAAACGATTGTTACAGATTCTGACCTGTATTTTGGGATAGTTATTATGAGAATTAAAGGCTAATACAAATAAAAACATTCAACACTATTAAAGGCTTAAAATATCGGCATACAGGCCAGATATTGGTCAGGGGCTTGTTTGTTCGATACTTACCAAATAACTTAGCATTCTCAGGTCCCCTGTCTCTAAGGCTGGAAGTGGCAGTCAACTTAGAGTTGGCAACCAGTGGCTCATTACATTCGTAGTCGTAATAATATCTTACTGAGTCTGGAAACAATACAAAATGCGTAATGTTACAATGTTATTTTGCCGAAAATAGTAACTGGCACACTGCTCTTCAGGGTTGAATGAATTTGTAACGAAGTAAACAAGAACGACGGCAATGTGAAACCTACTTTCCTTTAGCAAACAAAGCGCTAATGTATTTATAATTACTGAAGTCAAGAGAAAAAGTATTTAAAAAAATACATTCATGGAAACATACGTTAATTTGTTCAAATATCCTATAGGAAAACTCCAAAACTTAGATTTAAATAATCGTTAAACTAACCTGCATCTGATTTCGTAATGCTATAGCAAAGCAACACAAAGAAATAATACACGAAACCACTCATCATAATTTCATAGCTATTTTAATATTGCTACTAATAATAAGAACGTAATGTATCAGTCAGAAAATCAAATAAAACTGTTTGATCATTACGTTAGCGTTGTTACAATCATCAAGCCGGACAACACCCAAGTGCGTTTTCGAAATTACGCATGTAAACGTCAGTTTAAATTTACGTTTAACGATAGCTTATTGGCTGATAGGCACACAAACGCTCTTGCGTAATGGAAACACCAATCACAAATTGGCATTTGAGTAAGGCAACGAGAACAAGCTTGTTGAATTTGCGATCGAAAACTAGATTTTTTTGCGCATGTTAAGCCGTCAAATATGTTTGTATAAAAAATGAATGAGAATTTCTCTTTTTCTTTGATTTTGAACTAAATTAGTACTAAAACTTCATAAAGTGGGTTTTGTGTATCGTCTTTATTCTTATCGTTTCACAGGTTTTATTTAAAAGTATTATTCGTTGGGCCTCGAACACGATTTCGAACATCACCTTAATTGTAATTGCCAACCTCAAATTTATAGACAAAATGGGAGTTTTCAATAGGCTTCTGCTAGTTTTCACGAGCTTTCACAAAAAATATTAGATACACATTTCAAACGTAATTGGAATTGTTAAAAAGTTCAAAGTAATCAGAACAGGATGAATTTTTCAAATTTAATCCTCAAAATTTTCATTTATCTATTTCGCCGAGTATGTTCGAATTTTTATAGTTAGAAAATTGCAAGCTTTGCAACCCCAAAATTTTCTACCGAAGTGAAGAAATCTTGTTGATCGATAATTTTCAGTATTTTAGAAAAGAATAAAAATAAATTGGTGCAGAGTTTGTTATATTAATACCGATTGTATACTGATTTTTATCCACTAAACTAGTTAATGGTATAAATGAGTCTAGTTTGTTATAAAGAGTGAAATCCCGTTACACATATTATATTTCTGCCACGTTTTGTGGGACTATTTTGTTGTAAACTTGTGTAAAATGCTTAGTTTTGTTTGAGAAGCAAAGTTAGTATCAGGTAAGGGCTCAACTTTATCAATAAAGCTTTCTCCAAACATTGACAGTGATTCATCAACAGCCATTGCATGACATCAGACATGTCCTATTACAGCTATCATCGGCCTGTAATCCAAAGAAATTGTGTATATTTTTATGCGTAATCTTAAGTGACAGTGGCCGATCAGATGCAATATGAATACAATCGCCTGCCTTTACTTTTATAGAAAAAGAATATTCTTAAATACTGACGAACTCTGACCTTACGACATGGAACCGGTTGTAAATAATTGATTTTATTAACAGATTTGTAGATAAATATACAAAAATCCAGCCCTAAGATGACCCACTGACCAAATCAAAGGTCACAGGATTAGTTTTTCTATAACTGTTTATCTACTTAGTAGGTATCAAAAATATTGAAGTTGACCTTTATTTCCAATATTGATAGTGAATAGCAGCCATGTCGAGCATGTCGGACCGCAAGGCGGAGCTGGAGCGCAAGAAGGCGAAGCTCCAGGCTCTGCGCGAGGAGAAGGATCGCCGCCGCCGGGAGAAGGAACAGAAAGATGCTGAGGAGGCTCTGGTAATTCTTTTATTATGAACTAGCTACCCGCCCCGGCTTCGCATGGGATAACAGTATTTCCCCACTATTTAGTGGACATACATATAAACCTTCCTCTTCAATCACTCTACATATTTGAAAAAACTTGCCTGAAAATCGGTTGCATAGTTTTGAAGATTTAGACATACAAAAGGATGAACAGAAAAAGAGATGTTTTATACTATGTAATGAGCAGATGAAGAGCATCAGTTGCAGTTGCAATTATTGTGAAATTAAAACAATTGTTTTATGTACTGGAAAATTAAACAATAGCAGTAAATATGTTATGGCAAAAGAATCTGCAATGTCAACTATCTTATAAACTTGAAGTTACAATCAGTGGCGGATTAACCCTATAAGCACAACAAGCACGTGCTTGGGGCCCCTGTTCTCCAGGGGCCTCCATCCTCTGCTGGCGTTTCATTTTATACCTACATTTTATCGAGATTCATCCACAATATACCCGAAATCACAAGGCGCGAGCAGTTCGGGAGTGACCCTTCATACACCCCCGCCTCTAAACTTGATTGGTCGCAGTGCTGTTGATTGTTGTACGATCGCAGTGCTTTTTTTTTTTCAATTGTGCAGTTGTTATACAATTTTTTTTCGGCTTCTACTCATCGTTGGGCAAAGAATTAATAGGCAACGATAGCGTTCCGAAGTCGCTATCGTACAGTCGTTGGGAAGCTCACGCTGTAACTACGAGTGCAATATAACAAACATATCCGAAAATTTTGGATGCTTTAGATCAGTGGTCCTGGTGGTGGTGGGCTGGTGGTGCCTGGAGGCACTTGTCCAACAGAAAGAAATGAAGGTTTGAAATGTAGCCCTTTTACGAAATTTTAGTTCTGAGTCTTAAAACATAATCAAGATTTCCCGCTCGCTTCGCTCGCGTTTTCAAAAACTATATGTCCTCGTTTTTACATTTGTCAACAAATTAAAAGTTAAGTACGTTTGGGCTACATTGTACGTAATTTTGGTTCTGAGTCTATAATAAAAATAATTAAAATTTCGCGCTCGCTTCGCTCGCGTATTCAGAAACTATGTGCCTTCGTTTTTGCATTTGTCAACAAACAAAAAATTAAGTACGTTTGGGATAAATTTTACCTCCGTACGAGTCCGAAAAATAAAATTTGCGCTCGCTTCGCTCGCGCATTTGAAACTACATGTGCATCACGCTCGCTTCGCTCGGTCAATTTCTTCAACCTTCTATTTCCATTTAAGTAATAGGGGGTCTACACAGGCTCTGTGCTTAGGGCCTCGGATACTCTTAATCCGCCACTGGTTACAATAGACATCAAGATTTCTAACTTGATTCTAATTAGATATTTTACATTCATGTTAGACAGCTGATAATTAAACCTTATCAAACCTATTTACTTATATCTAGATGTTCTTGAAGCTTTAAACTTGATAACTTCCTTGTATATTAAGATGCAATACCTGTAGACTCTGCCATCCATTCACTTCACTACTGGACCTATGCAACTTCTCTACTTATAGGTATTAGATATTCATAAACTAGAAACTGTTTCCAGCAACGTGCATCAGCAGCATCCAGCCTGGACAGCAGGCGCGACCTGGATGAGATGCTGTCATCGCTAGGAGTGGCTCCCGTCAAGGATGTCCTCACATCTCTGTCCTCCATGTCCTCTCTCACTCCACCGCAGACTGCTTCACCTGATGCCAGTCTGCCACATACGGATAAGTCCAGTTTACCTCCACATGGGTAAGTAGTATTTCAGTATTTCTTCATTAGGATGTAGCTGCCATTGAATCAAATACTGCAGTTCTAGCTTCAACAGTAACCAATAAAATATACATGAAACATCTTGGATAAAAAAAGATAAGACTTTCAACTTGTAGGAGAAGGAAATACCATAGAGTTGCCTCTACACTTTAAGGGACACTGCTGTTAAAAGCATTAGACTCATATTCAGTGTAGAAGAGAATTTATAGATGAGGCCTATGCTCCATACAACACTACATTAGACCATACATTAGTATCATTTAGATGTAGTATGTAGTAGAGAAAGTGTAAAACTTTAACATTCACAACCAGCGGTCCGAAGAAGCCCCCAGCCCTGCAAGTGGTATCAGTCCAGTCCACAGACATTCCACCTAAGGAGAACGTGACATATGCTAAGCAGACCCAGACCACAGCCTCCGGGGTCAGCGAGCTGCGAGATGGTAAGCTTTACGTGTAGTTTCACTCGTAGCTAGCTGATTTTGCTAGAATTTTTAGTTTTTTTACTCTATGAGTTGACTATTTGGTTTCTTTTTCTATTTGAGTTTTAATAGCACTATGATGAAGGTATTATGCAAACGATTTAGTGTATGTATGTTTGTTTGTGATAATGACAATTTGAGTTTAAAAACTCATGAAATAATGTTTCTGTAACATTATATGGATTAGAGAATTGGTGAACACAGTTTGTAATTGAATACCTGAATACCTTTCACAATATGGGAAACTTAATATAATTTATAGTATTGTACTTTTATTTATTTCCACTGAAACATTACAAATTAATAAATACATGGGTTTTGGATGTTCTGTGTGTACTGACATAATTATACATGTTTGTTCAATAACACAATTTGAGAGTTTGCATACCCATTTGGAAATAATATAATTTTGATATAACTGTGATGTCTGGGTGTTGGTTTAACTATAATTTGTCATTTGCAAGTACTAAATGTTTTTGTTAAATATATCATTGTTTTTCAATGCAGCAATCTTTAAAATTTAGAGCAATGACAAACAAGTAAAAAATTGATCATTTTTACATTGCTCATCTAAGATAACATTCAACATAAGATAAGTAAATGAATCAAAACATTTGAATTTCTTGAGTTAATTTTCTAAATTTTTGTATTGTATTTGCAAATGACAGTAACTCTTGGTAACCAATGACATCTCTGTAGATTTTACAACAGTATTTACTTTTCACTCATCTATTTTAATTTGGCCTTTGATATGCTGTCTGAGTTTATCATTAGTTCAGTATTGAGTTACAAAACTTTGGGAATCCATAGTGTGTAGTGTATGTCTTGTCTTCCTCTATATCATTTTGGGCAAAATGAAAAATAAAAACTTGTTTACAAAAGGGGTTAAATTTAATTTATAAGTTTTTTGTTTACTTTAAAAACTAGAAATAAATGGGATTTCATAGCAACGGGTGCGTCTTATATCTAATCTCATTCTCACCAAGAAAATTATGCTTCAACTAATAAAAACAATAAATAAATTCAGGCAGCATTTTATTTGCGGAATTTCTTTTGTTTTGTGAGCTTAACATGTGTCGTCTTCCATTTACAACCTATCTAATGAACTAATAATGATTATACATATAATAAATAAAAAAGTAAATACTGTATGAGAATTGTGGTGCAATGTTTGTGTTTGTGCTACCATAAACAAAAGGCTGCTCTTCCAATGCATCACCGCTTGCAGGATACATGGAGGACTGGTGGCGGCCGCGCAAAGGTAATTTGTACCTTATTAACATTGTATTAGAGTTTATGTTTATTTGTTTGTTTGTCCACGAATATGCACTTTGATTCATTGTTAGCACGTAGTTTTTCGCAGTATTTTTTGACAATGTAGTTATTATATTTTTTACCGCGAAAATAAGTAGTCGATGTTGATAGTTTGAATCGCTACACTAAAATTATAGAAAACATTATTGAAAATATATAATGGGCAATGATAAATTCGTATAGTTTTAAATCTAAAATTAAGGCTGAAAAGTGTAGACGCCTTAGATAAATCATTATTATTATTTTGCTAATATATATCATCTGCACATTTCATTATATTGATTTTTTTTACTTTACAAGTGTCATATTCGTGGACCATGTTATAAGCCCTCTCGAGGTTTATATAATGCATGCACAGATATTTGTTTACGTCAAATGGAACAAAACATATGTATACATTTGGACACGTAAAACAATTTGTCTTCAAGACAAAGTAAGATCCCAATGGCTTGTAGTTTTTGTATCACTAGATTGAAGTATTGGCAAAAAAAACCCTGTATTATTCAAAATTTTGATTTCATTAAATGAAAATGGATTAAATGGTATTAGGATTAAAAATGTAATAAGTTTTGTTCCATTTGGACTTGTAACTAATACAGATTTTTTCAAATATTATTCAAGAGCGTAGCCAGATGAAATTGCTATTTTAAACTCTTTGTGTCGGGCATAGAGTTCATTATAAATTAAAGTAACGTTCCTGGCTACGCCCGTATATGTCGGTGTGACCAAGTGTGTTCGAGCATGTATGTCATATGTGCTGTCAAACTAACGTCACTGTGCCACGCACTGTACTAAACACTGACCGAGTGTGACTGACGATAGTTTGTACGTCATAAGGCCGTGGACTCGACTGGGACGGTATATTCAACCTCCTTTTATCAGCCATTTTGGATTTGGATCTATGTCCGTCAAAACCTCTGCCGTCTAGTCTATGCCACGGCCTGTAAATTGCATGTAATCATTACAAAGTTAATGGACTAATATCAATTCATTGTGAATACCATCCATACCATGTTCAAGAATCATTTACATATGTCTATGTAAATATAAATAATATATTTATCAAAACAAAAATATTCCAAGTTCTAGATATTATTGTAAAAATATGTATTTTATCACTGAACTATAACTGACAGAATATTTTTATTTTTTGTCCTTTTCTAGCACACGCAACCGACTACTACGGTAAGTCATTATTCCGCCAGGACGCTTTCTGTCGTTTACCCTTAACACTACCTCTCTCGTGTCATGTCGGTTAACACGGTGTCGGTTGTATATTAGTCCTCATCTCGGTCTAGATTTGTATATATCTTAGTCTAGGTATCCTTACTATCACGCTTCTAGTTATTTCCTACTAACAATATAGGTGCGGTACTCAGATTACTTGATAAATCAGTTTAGCCGAATATCTAGACCATTTAATCCATTTCATTTTATCAAGAAATCTGTAACGTTTAGTGTTAGCGGGGGGTCCGAGTGACACTACTCAACTAAAACATCATCATTTGATGCACGTTTAAGATTTTACACGGAATTGTGGCCTTCCAGAGTTCTCCACTAGGTCTCTCCCAGGAGACCTACATAGCGGCCGCAAATAAATGTATCCAAATTATAATATGTGTATATGAATTATGGTGGTATTATGGGGTCGCCGTATCATTTCACGCTGTTTACCCTTGAGTCGACTAACCTACACTGCACAGGTCCTAACACACGGACGCGTCGCGCGCTCGCGCCTCGCCCAGCGACGCGACCGGGCGACACGATACGGTCATGCTGTAAAATATATAAGCACTAGCTATCTCTATGTATAGTTTGAATTTTTTTATATATATTTATTATGGTCGAAAGATACTGACATTGTTTTTTTGTTTTTTCCTCCCTTTTCAAGATGAGTACAATCTAAACCCGGGTTTAGAGTGGGAGGACGAATTCACAGGTAGGTTTCAATTCCGAATCATACAAACAATCATTTTTTAACTAAATATTGCCCTTCGTAGAGCCTGTGCCTATCACCTAGCATGGTTTGTTGTCTATCTATTTCTATTATGTAACGCTATTTATGACAAAGCTAACAAAACATAACGTACGTAGCATTTACTTATACTTGTGTGTGTTTTAATACAGGATCCTTCATTTCTAATCTAGTTGACGGTCAGCCAGTATACTGGTTGGTAATATGGACAATTTTAAATAGTTATAATAAAAATACACAAATTTTATTGAAAGAAAAGAAAATCAATTTTACTGCTGACAGTCAGCTGTAAATAACCCACGACACCTGTATTACATTACATACATTCCAAAACAATTGTTCATATAAATATTACATGAAATCCATACATATTGCATGTGACAGAAATACATGTTGTGTATAAGTATGCATGACAAGTGACGTCATCCATATCTTCCATAGACAAGTACTTTATATTTTTATTTTATTCTTTATTATAATGAAACATGTACCTCTCTTGTGGAGAGCTCGGGAAGTTATTTTGCATATTATTTTTAAATATAATTCCAAAGCTTTCTGTCACCAAATGTTTTAACGCTTTTAAGAATTTGTGTGTTTTAGTTGCACAGTTTTAGAGGAAATAAGTAGATCAAATATCGTTCATTCAAACATTTTGATTTACTCGCTTGTATATGTGTAATAGTATAACTTTCAGTTTCTCTTACAAAACTATTGATACATTCAACATATTTTTTTGATAAAAGACATTCCGAATGCCATAAAATAAAAAGTATCAAGCTATCTCCTACTGAAACTTTCATTCAAAATTAATCCGGTATAATATTTCAGTATGCATCACCATCAGTAAACAGATTAATTGCATAAAAGGCTATAAAAATAATCACTAATTCACATAACTTTTCGAGAAACTGAAAGCTCTCTTGAGATTATAGTTACAGTAACGCTCTTCTGTCCATGCTGCGGTTAGAATTAGAAGGTATTATATTATTCAACTTCGTATAAAAAACTTTTTCTAGTGTGCATGATAGTACTGTAGATTATTTAAACCTAGTTTTTTACTAAAGGGGTAAAATAATCAAGGTTAACTTTTACCCTATCCTAATATAAGCATGCACCCTTTAGATTATTTGATTTTTGATTACTTATATCCTATATTATTATTTTTTATTTTTGATTTATTCATTTCATACTTTGAAGAGTGATAAAAAAATACAAACTCTTTATGATGTGATAGTATTTTTAGGGTTCCGTAGCCAAAATGGCAAAAACGGAACCCTTATAGTTTCGTCATGTCCGTCTGTCCGTCTGTCCGTCTGTCCGTCTGTCACAGCCGATTTACTCGGAAACTATAAGTACTACAGTGATGAAATTTGATGGGAATATGTGTTGTATGAACCGCTACAAAAATATGACACTAAATAGTAAAAAAAAGAATTGGGGGTGGGGCCCCCCATACATGTAACTGAGGGATGAAATTTTTTTTTTCGATGTACATACCCGTGTGGGGTATCAATGGAAAGGTCTTTTAAAATGATATAAAGTTTTCTAAAAAACATTTTTCTTAAAGTGAACGGTTTTTGAGATATCAGCTCTCAAAGTCGTAAAAAGTATGTCCCCCCCCCCTCTATTTTTATAACTACGGGGTATAAAATTCTAAAAAAAATAGAGGTGATGCATGCTAATTAACTCTTTCAACGATTTTTGGTTTGATCAAAGTATCTCTTATAGTTTTTGAGATAGGTTGATTTAACTGTAATTTACGGAACCCTTCGTGCACGAGTCCGACTCGCACTTGGCCGGTTTTTAGATTTAAGAACCTCTAAAGCAATTTTATTTATAATTTAATTAACTAATTTGCTGTAACTGTAGTCTCATGGCATCGCTTTAGGGTATAAGCCGCATGATTTTAGTTTGTTCGAAACTGGAACATTCGAGACATTTAACAAACTATGTCATCTGGTCGTGTGATCATGTAACTCGTAGAAGACGCTTCAATAGCTAATGTTCATGAACAGATCATTGACTTAATACATTGTTCGTCTAGTAACAGTACGTGCTTTTGATAGGATGAATAAAATTTATGAATAATATTCAAAGAAATTATGTTAAAATTGAGTCCATTGAGTAACCTAATGAATACTTTTTATTGCGAATTAATTTGAAATTGTTTGTGTCCAAAAGTGCATGTAGAATACTTAGTAAAATACACAGTGTATTTGCAATTAAATCTGAGTCACTTAAAAAAAGTTAAAAAAAATATAATTCTATTCATCCTATGCTATCGTACTCATCAATTTACAAATGCCTTATATGTAAGCAGCTTTTGAACAAACACTCATAATAAAAATACTTATAACCTTACTGACAATACCAGGGTTTTTACAAATTAATTAATAATTAGCTGAAGCTTGAACAGCGTTAATTAACGAACTTTGGAAGAGCAAGGCCCAAATGTTCCGTGTTTGAAATTCAAAATTGCTGCTTACATGTTTCGGTTCAAAATACTTTATGACATTCATACACACTGAGTAGTTAGTGTTAGCTACACTAGTAGAGCAGTAGACGAATCTATCTTCATAACTCACACATTATGTGTTTCATGAAGTTATATAAAAAACCACGTACATGATTATTCAAATTCACTTTTTAAAGTATGAAAAAAAAAATAACGTTATATGAAAATAACTTCATGAAATTCAATACAATTCAAAGTACGGCCGATTTATAGAACAGCGCCATCTATTCAGCGTTGTTTATTCATTCAAACATAATTTTCAATTTTGAAACCTGAGCTCGTGATACTTTTCTTATACCATTTCGCATGAAGCAATTTATTCAGTAGACTTTCCTCCTCTTTTAGTCCTTTGATACTATCATACTTTAAGTATGATTTTTCCCGAATTTTCCTTCACACAAAAATGCACCAAAAAGTTCCTCAAGTACCACGCTCAAGGGGTTATCAATACAAACAAGTAAATAAGTCAGCCGTACACCGCACACATCCCCCCCGGCAAGGGCCATTCTTATTCACCGTCCAGTGCTTACATTCGACGGCGACGGCGCGCGGCAAGGCGACGAAGAGGACGCGGCGTTCCACGGCAAGCTGCCCCCTGGCATACTGCCGCATGGCCTGCCCACCGTTAAGGAGGTGCAGCCGGCCGTCACTGCGGCGCCGCAGGAGAAGAAGGATGAGGAGAAGGAGAAGAAAGGTTAGTAGTTGTTTTGTTGATAGTTGAATTAAAAATATGAAGGTTAAAGTAGGCGGAGTGATTAGGTGAACATCAGGATTTTAGCAATAAGTAGGGACAAGGTTCGAAAGACAACAGTTGCAATTTTGCTCTAATCAATGCAAACAGGATCTGGCCAAGGTCGTCGCTGAAAACTGCAAGAAGTGAAACCTTGAACTGGCCATGCACCGTTCAGCAGTAGACAGAGAAAAAAACATTTAGGAGAAAATTATGTCGGCCTTAAATTAGCCAAGCTATCAAATTAAAACAGGATCTAATCAATAACTTAAATTATACTATTTTCGCTCTTATTACCTAGTCATCAAAATTGAGTTAGTAAAAAAAAGACCCTGAAAATATAAGACGTTTCATTCAACCTTCGCTGTCCAATATTTCACCACGCACACGGCATAGTCAGACTTGTTTCAACTCCACTATATTGTACCCTCGCCATTTAACTCCTCTATATTCTCCCCCCACCAGTTCGCGAGCTGAGCGTGGACGAGAAGCAGACGATCATGCTGTCGGCGGAGTTCCAGCGCTTCATGTCGAAGGCGGGCCGCGTCATCGAGCGAGCGCTCGCCGAGTCCGTCGACATCTACACCGACTACACCGGCGGCGGAGACGCTGAGAATGCACTGTGAGATGATTGTTATACTTCAGCCTATTCTTATACTTCATCCAAACATACAGGTTCATCATTAAACAACAGGTCATTTTGAAAATTAATAGTAAACGGTTGCTTTAAGAAAACTGACATTTGTCTTCTCTTCTGGACCTTTCAGAAATAAATAAGCTGCAAATATAAATTATATCAATACTTTCTATAGGTATAATGGAAATGGATACGAAATATTGGTAACGTACGAGTTTACAATGAAACTAGACTGTTTTATAAAAAAGGATTTCTGTAAGGGTTTTCTAAAAGAACTCACTTCGCATCCATTCGTAGTTATGAAATGTGACCAATTTGAGTTTTATCTATAACTTGAGGTTTTGGATTTTTTTGATTAATGAAACTTTCAAAGTTAAATAACAATAATTTACAAACATAAAGACATGTGTTTTATTACTAACGTGATAACGCATTTGCTTCAATCAATAATTTTTGTTTACTCTCAATTTACAATGTTCTAAATCTAAATACTATCGCCTATCTTTCTTTATTTAAATTAACCACTCAATGAAGTTGAAGATGAACATTTTCAAAACCATTTTTTTTATTATATAACTTCGATACTTAGAGCAAGCAAGCTATATTACATTGTCTCTATACAATATTCCTGTTTCAGCGATGACAAATCCGATGCACGTCTATCACTAGTCCGCACATTCTACGACGAGCGCTGGTCTCGGGGCCGCTGCGTCACCTGCCTCGACTGGTCGGCCGCGCATCCCGAGCTCATGCTGGCCTCCTACCACAACAGTGATGATGCTCCCCACGACCCTGACGGCGTCTGCCTCGTGTGGAACACTAAGTTCAAGAAGACCACTCCTGAGGATATCTTCCACTGCCAGTCGCCGGTTATGAGTGCTACTTTTGCCAGGTAAGAACTCCTACCATAACAGTTATGATGCTTCTCCTAATCCTGATGGGGTCTGCCTCGTGTGGAACACCAAGTTCAAGAAGACCACTCCTGAAGATATCCACTGCCAGTCGCCGGTTATGAGCGCTACTTTCGCCAGGTAAGACCTCATGGTGGAAAGTTTTTAAAGTTTTGCAAAAGCTCGAAGTCTAACAAGTAATCTTAGTTGACAACTGGTTTGTTCACTGTGTTGTTGTTGGAGAATTCAGCCATTCCACTTGATTTTTGTACATCATCTCGACTTAGAATTATAGCTTGGTCTAATATAGGTGAGAACGAATTGCCTCCTTTTTGGGAAATTGGTTAAAAATGGGGTGCAATAATAATGTTCTTTGTTCAGGTTCCACCCCAACCTGATCCTTGGCGGCACATACTCCGGACAGATCGTGCTGTGGGACAATCGCGTGCAGAAGCGAACGCCCATACAACGCACACCGCTCTCTTCACTTGCTCATACCGTATGTAGCGCTTGTTTATGTAATACATTATACAAACTATATAATTTTATGCTCTTCAAAGGGTATCACCAATAAACACTACGAAATATACATATTTTTAACCACATCATGTTATTCACATTTTATTTGCTACACAAAATACAATACTGCCACATCTTAACTATGTATGTATCTCCTTCACTGCATTTGATCAGAAGACCTTATTTATACCAAGAACATCTAATCGAAACCTATAATGTTGACGTGTCTTAATTGCCCAAATAAAAACTACCAACTTTACATTTTCAGCACCCCGTCTACTGCCTCTCAGTAGTAGGCAGCCAGAACGCCCACAACCTGATCTCCGTATCCACTGATGGCCGCATGTGCTCCTGGTCTCTGGACATGCTGTCCCAGCCCCAGGAAACCTTGGACCTTCAGCATCGGCAGAGCAAGGCTGTGGCCGTCACCGCTATGGGCTTCCCCCATGGAGATGTTAATAACTTCGTGCTTGGCAGTGAAGATGGAAATATTTATACTGGTGAGTTGGTTCAATTTGAATGGTGTTGCAGATGCAATGCCTTTCAGAAAATTGTGTTCATCAAAACAGAATTTTCGCAAAATATTTTGGATGTTGAGTTGTAAAGGATCATGCATTCATGTTTTTGTGAGTAAAATCGTAGTAGGTACGTTTCGCAAATTCATTGATGGTGTGGCTAATGAATTACATGCCTACATTATAGATAGAGTTACATGTACCTGTGTTTTGCCAAGCAGCCGCATATATCTTGTGTCAATAAATACTCGCATTTCTACCTCAATAAAGTCAAATGTATTTTCTTTATTTCCTGTAGGCTGTCTATACGGTCAGCGTGCAGGAGTGACGGAATGCGTGGAGGGTCACGCGGGGCCCATCACGGGCGTCTCGTGCCACGCCGCCGCCGGCTCCGTCGACCTGAGTCATCTGTATCTCACATGCTCTATGGACTGGAGTGTTAAGCTGTGGAGCCAGAAGGTATGTAGTTTTCAAATGGTATATAAAGGTAAGTGGCTGTGATAAACGAAAGTTCAAATAGACTAACATGATGAAGGGTTCCGTCTTTCGCCATTCAGCTACGCAGCTATTCAGCCAATCCTAAAAAGGGTGAGGAAAATTGGCAATAATTGATAAAGATTTTATTCTGATCTGTAATTTTCATATTCTTGCTGATCGCTGCTATAGTCAAATAAATATCGATTCATTCTTAATTTTTCGTTAAATTTCTGCCAACATCCTCAAATTCAAAATGTATAATCCTAGTAGCGAAACTATTGCAATAGGTTGGCTTGTAATACTCCGTTCTGGTAATAAATAAATATTGTACGATTCCAGGAGAACAAGGCGCTGTACTCATTTGAGGACAGCGGCGACTACGTGGTGGACGTGCGCTGGTCGCCCACGCACCCCGCGCTCTTCGCCGCCGCAGACGCCGCCGGCAGGATCGACCTCTGGAACCTCAACAGAGATACTGAGGTACAAACCTATTTACTGATGTATCAATAAGAGAGGATCCTTAGTGTCCTTGCGGTTTTTTGTTTGTTTTTTTCCATACTGCCACCTGTCTAGGTTTAGCTAGACTACATTTGTCAGTATTTGTGATGTGAGAAGAAAAGTATTTCGACTAATAAACATGTATTTTCCGCAGGTGCCAGTGGCGTCGATCCAGGCGGAGGGCGGCGTGGCGTTCAACCGCGTGTCGTGGACACCCTCCGGCACTCACATCACTGCAGGGGACGACGCCGGCAAGATATGGGTCTACGAGCTCGCTGAGGTACACATACATAATCTTTAGAGAATTAGCTGGTAGTTTTGACGCCGTTATTTGTCGAATGTCCTATGTGCTTCCAATATTCTGGCAACTGTTTTATATTTGTGAAGAAAAATACCACTTTCGTTGAACCTTGTTATTACTGAAGAATTTAACTAGATTTTTACCCTACCGCCAAAGCCCCTTCGCTTGCACATGACGTCGTTGAATCACATGTAACGTTAGTGCAGCGTATACTTTTCGAAGTCTCTTACAAGCGTGTTACAATACGCATCTTGTGAACTGTTGAAATTACTGTGAAAATACCCTAGTTACGCATTAACCGCTTTTGCCGATAATTCCACCAACTTAAGTTAACTTTACCACAAAAATAAAACTTTAAAAACTTCACCACAGCACGTCTCTCAACCCCGTCACGACGAATGGAGTAAGTTCGTCTACACGCTACAAGAGCTTCGCAACAACCAAGCAGACGAGGAGACAGACCGGCTGAGCCTCGCAGCCAGCGGACCTTCCTCCCTCACCAGCCTCACCAGTCTGGCCAGCAACCCGCTCAGGTAACTGCTGCGCTGTCCCCTGTGAGTCGGAGCCTTGGATATGCTAGTGTGATGTTGATCATCAGGAAATTGTATGTGCTAAAGGCCTTTGTAAGTAGTGAGATGTGTATCTAAGTAAATGTAAGCTTTATATCCCTAAGTTACAGGGACAAAAGAGGTGTTTGGTGATGCTCAGGGAGTTAGGGAGTGTATATTTTATTAAAACTGCATTTATTCTTATAAAAGTATAGTTACGCATCTCGCTACTTGTTAGGGACAAAATGAAATGTTACTGATGTGGCTGTAAGATTTTGTATGATGTGTCTTATGAGATTGAGATTATTGGCTGATTTTTGTATGGCTGGGACATATAACAGGTTTTGGAAATAATGTTCAATATTACATTAACATATTCAAGTTGTTCAGAACTGAATAGATATGAAGACATGGTTGAACCAGTGTTAGGATTTGCAAGATAAATGTTTAGTTGCAATATACAAATATTATGTGTCTATATTACTGCACTATACAAACATAGATAGAATATTATGTGCATTGTTGATACTTAGAACTTTGCTTACTTCATAAGAGAATATTTACATGAATAAATAAATGAGTATTTTATCATTCACTTTTAAAATTATACAGATGCTACAACATGCAAGTCTTTATGAATATTACGTAATAAATAAATAGTAAATGTTGTAACTAAACATTATTTTGAATAACATCTCTCTTATTTAGTTCGAAGATAGCTATGAAAGATAATAATTTGAATGTTAAATAATATGTATATTAGAACTTACTGAATAGAAGCAGCTGAAAAAACCTTATTTATGTAAACTTTAGTTTCTCTGGCACAAAATGAAGGGGACAAATTATATAGAAATCTGATGAATAATTATAACATATTCAAATGTATTAACAGATTTAAATTGTATGTAACTGTATGATAATTAGTAATGAAAATTATGTACTTAATGTACTCTACATGATTTTAGTATTCTTGTCACCTTCATTTTGAGTCTTATGCATAAAGCAATAAGGCAGTCTTTATAGCTGTTTACTTAAAGACATCTTGAGAATGTAACAGATAAAGCTAAGTTAGTTTAGTTTTGTGTTATATAACTTAGTTATCTATATTCATATCGCTAATATTTATTAAGTACAGGTACCTATTTATAGTATTACTCAAAACTAAACAGATATTGCTTTATTGTAAAAGTTAAATCAATTAAATAATAAATTGCTTATATAAAATTAACTTTTGATTTATTTTGGCCCAAATCCTACCCAGCTAAGTTAATTACAAAATAAAACAATATTGTGCATAGATTGAATCTCTGCTTGTTTGTATCGTAAGAGCTATGATGCCAAAGACAGACATAGCAGTCAAACCTATAACATCCTTTTTTATTTCAGAGCCTCTATGACAACTGAAAATGAGCCCAAGTTCTATCTGACTATTAGAATTTTCAGTATCTTATTTTATTACAAGAGGTAACAAAAATATTATGAAATGAAACAAAGTCATTCAATAAATACTTTACTTTGGGCTAAAAGGTATAACAAGTTTCCCTTTAGCTAAGTTGACTTCCTCCCAGCAGGAGCAGGTCAGGGTCTTCCGATCCATGATGTCTGTATAGATCTTGCCGTCTAGGTGATCTATCTCATGCTGTGCTATCCTTGCTGCCCAGTCTTTGAATGTCTGTGTGTTTTGCACTCCATCAGCATTGTAGCCTGGGTAGAAGGAATACAATAATTGGAATTTTATGTACCAAAAGTTATGTGAAATGTCAGATTCCTTACAGTAAATGTTATACATATAAAAAGATAGACCAACCTGTAACTTGTACTGCTTTGTATCTTGGAACATCAGCAGAGTATCCTTGCACACTCTCACATCCTTCATCGTGAGTCACCTTCTGGTAGTCAACCACCTTTAGTTTGGGGTTTATGAACACCTGAAAAAATTATTCATATTTATAAAAAAAAATAAAGTTCTTTACAAATTGTTTATGATGTATGCCACTGCTATATTTACATCATTATAAGAAGAATACTCACTCACAGTGAATGGCACGGGTTCCATACCCTTCAGAGCAGCTATTTCTCTCGGAACACTTGCTAGTTGTTTGACTGTGTGTCTCATGGCAAATATTCTCAGATTGACTCCTATCTGCGGCGCAGACATACCGAGGCTGCCGTACTTATTAATAACATATTCTAGTTTCTTAATTACAGTTTGTATTTCATTGGTTTTTATTTTATCTAGAGGAACAGGCTCCGAAATTTTACGTAACTTTGGGTCTCCAATTTGAACTACATGTTCGTAAGGTGGAGTTGATTTCCCGTGCGCGGGAGCTAGTCTGGCATACCAATTGAGTACTTTCCTTGTAACACCCATCTCTATGTATGCAAGTTTAATATAAAAATATTAAAAATTTATTATATTCTCAAAACAATAGCCGATGGAGAGGTTATCATAAATAATCTGTCAACATTTGTCACTTGTCACTTTCGTTATTTTCCCGTACGTTATCAATAACATTGCGTTCACTCGATATTATTCCCTGATGTAAGTAGTATTTTAATAAGAATGTCAGAAATAAATCATCATTTCATAACCGTCATGAGTATAGGTATTCTTATTCCACTTTACTAATAAAATAAGCACGTGTTGAGTTTATAAAAATATTTATTTTTGTTTGAATAGAATTCCAGGAAAGGAGAATTTTGAACGCTACAATTTTGTCTGATATAATATTGACATTTGGCACGGGAAAATAACGAAAATATGTTACGAATTTTTTGTCGTCGTACCGAACGTGCACGACCGGTTTTTGGGTAGATTTATTTATTTTAATACACGCTCTATCCTCATTCTTTAATCTTCATTATTATTTTTTAAGAAGCAGTATATTAGTTACTAACTACTTTTTACGAGTGTTGGTGAACTTATGAATCCGTAGCTTTGTTATCATTAGATAAGAATTGGGATTTTGGCAAGTTATATTTACAGATAACGCTGTTTTCATAAGTCCGAAGTAAGTAATTATGCAATTAATGTTATCTATAACGTAATTGTAACACATGTGCCGTATGCATAAATATTTAAATTGAAACTTAAATTGCTCTTTCAAACGTACGTTCAAAGTTCGCTTTTGTTATTGTTAAGTTTGTAATTAATTGTTATTCAAGCCTGAAATGAACTGTGTGAACAGTTTATACAGGTTATTCATTAGAAATCTTTATCACGTTCTAATCAATATAAATGAGTCTGTTTCTCTCTTATAAGAACCTATGAAGCAAAAATACAAATACAATTTTAATAGTTTCTTATTAGTTTCAGAGATACTAAAGTTGAATGTAAAAGGAAGAATAAAATAAGGGGTTGTTGATTAAAGTATAAAGTAATAACAGGTTGTTTATTTTGCCTTCAGCTTAAGCTCCAATTTCATTTCTTGTTTAAAAACAGTCTATGTTTTACTAGATTTATTTTCACTATTTCATTATGAACCAGAACTTTGTTAAATTCTTAAGAACATAAAAAATACAAATTAATAGGCTCTAAACTGTGGTTTGATTGATTTGAGTGGCATTCATTGGTAATGGCCATTGTTTGTGTGTGTGGATATAAAACATTTTCCATATATTCTAATTAATTACAAACACATTCACAGATGTTCAAACTAAGCGTAAACCTCACCCGCCCAGCGTCGCAGTACATAAAACGCACCATGTCCAGTCAGGAGCAAGATGTGCTCTTTGAAACACTGAACAACGCTGGCATCATCACATTAAACCGACCCAAAGCCTTAAACTCCCTGAACACTTCCATGGTAGCAAAGCTGCTGCCTCAGCTCCGAGAATGGGAGAACCAGAAGACACTGGTGATTATCAAAGGAGCCGGTGATAAAGCATTTTGTGCTGGTGGTGATGTGAAAGCAGCAATTGACAAAGTTGAAGGCCCACGCTTCTTCCACACAGAATACAATGTAAACTATCTTATTGGCAAATACAAGATACCCTACATTGCTGTAATTAATGGTATTACAATGGGTGGTGGTCTCGGTCTGTCAGTACACGGCAGGTATAGGATAGCTACGGAGAAGACGGTGATAGCCATGCCTGAGACAAAGATTGGATTGTTCCCTGATGTTGGAGGATCATACTTCCTGCCCAGGCTGCAAGTTAATTTGGGATTATATTTGGGTTTGACTGGTGAGTACTGAGAATTATTTTGTCTATCTCCTACCTATGAATTTTTTGTTTATCATAAAATGACAAACTTTTTGTTAACAATGATGATAATGCATATAAATAAGCTTTAATGACACAGTACATAGCATCAGTCAGTCTTCTATTCAGTCATGTGTATCTGTGTTTTATACAGACATATGTATATTTGCAGGCATCATTAGTTTTATGGAGACTGATAAATATTTGTAATTGAAACCCAATCCATAGTCGTGTCAATGTCAACCAAAATCAACGTAGCCATAGTTCTAAAGATGAACTTTGAAGTATTGAGTCATATACCTACATATACTTTCAGGTGATAGACTAAAAGGTTGGGACGTAGTTAAGTCAGGCATAGCCACACACTACGTACCCAGCAAGAGACTGTACGAGCTTGAAGTGTTGCTGTCTCGGTGTACCGAGGAACGGGAAATAGACAACCTGCTGAAGAAGTTCCATGAACCTTCAGACCAGTTCTCACTATCAGATAATATTAAACACATAAACTATTGCTTTGCTGCATCTTCGATTGAAGAGATTGTTGAAAGGCTGGAGAAGGTTCAGAATGATTGGTCTGAGAAGACTCTGAAGGTGAGTGACACTTATTAACAAATGTAGATATTTATTATGATACCTAAAAAGACTGCTGTGTTCCATGTCTGTCCTCATTATAATTTCAGGATTTGCTATAACTAAACGTGAGTTCACTTTATAAAGTTTTAGCTCCATCAAGCCAAGGATGAACCACACTACTTCTGCTTTTTAGCTCTAATCTAAGAGTTGTTTACCCAGAGATATCCCTACGAACCCATCCTAGTAAAACCCATGAACAAGCCAATATCTCACAATCTCCATACATTTCCAGACCCTACACCAAATGTGCCCAGGCTCGCTAAAGATTACGCTCCGAGCGTTGCAGCGCGGCGCTCAGCTGGACCTCGGCCAGTGCCTCAAGATGGAGTACCGCGCCGCCTGCAGGGCTACCGAAAACCACGACTTCCCTGAAGGTACCTACTATACCCATCTACCATATGTTTCATAACAGACCATTGGAAATAAAATTCGTGTTAAGTTCTATCACAAATATTTCTATGACATGGCATTTTTTTAAATAACAATGAAGACGTTTTTTTTAATTCTTTAAGCCTTGAAAGTCATTCCTGAGTCAATTAAAATCACATTACCCTTCAAAAAAACTTCACTGACATTACAATGTCCTGACCACATACCATTAGAGTACGTTCAGATGACAAGCGCACAACGCGCGTTTACAACTACATACATTTTGTAACGCCCAACGCGCGTTAGCATGTGTACAGCCTGAATAAAATGTATGTAAATAGTTGTAAACGCGCACTATCGTTGTGCGCTTGTCATATGAACATAGCCTTGCATTAATTACCTACCATAGGCCACATATAGGCAGTAACCCTGAACCTTCTATTCCAGGAGTCCGCGCCCTCCTCATTGACAAAGACAACAGCCCCAAATGGCAGCACAAGAAACTGGCTGATGTGGACGATGACTACGTAGAGAGCTACTTCAAGAAGTTGCCGCAGGAGAAGGAACTCCAGTTCTTTGACTCCAAGCTGTAAGGTACCTGGGTAACTAGCTATAGGTTCCCCATCTAAAAAGTACCCCAGTTAGCAATTTTGTGGAATACCTCTATTTATTTAAAGAATGTTGTAGAAGGTATTTCATAACATTGCCTCTTTGGTTTCTAGGGGCCTTTTTGAACCTATGGTGTGAACGAATTTAATTATATGCTAGTGGGTACTGATATGAAAGATGTAGGTTTTATAGGAATACTGTGAATGTATGTGCAGGGGTTTGTAGTAGATCATCCACCTCCTTCGAAATGGTTGGGCAGTGTGTATTCGTGTTTTTTTTTTACCCGACTCCTAAGAAGAGGCAAATGTTCGATTATCCAATTATTCTTAGGCATGGTAAAAAAACAACATGGCGACTGTAATACGCCATAGATAAAGATACAAAAAGATGTGTTTTACATCAAGATCTTGTCACATCTTTTGTGAGAAAAATAAACATTGTGTTAATTTTTTCAATGCAAAAGATTTGTTTGCCAAGATTGTTTACACATTAAGTAGTATAATCATAAATGACGTAACATAGGGTATGTAATGCGAATTTGAATGAATAGATAATAAATTAAAGGCGTTGCTCGATGCGTTTGAATGATAATCGGCATTGTTGCTACGACGACAGGATACATTAAAATTTATCTGTTTATTCGCCATTGTTATTCATGCCATAGATACAGCATTGTTAGACATTCAGATTGGTTTTATATAAAAACGCTAGAGGTTATAGGACAATACAATGTGTCCTTTTAGTGACATTGCCATTATTTAAAAGTATTATGTAATTGCGCGTATGTCTAAAAATGGAAATTGTTGCAAAAAAATTGCAATGCAAGAGTATTGGTTTCAAATGATGTGTTTGCCTTTTTTATCACATTACTTTTTCCCTTTTTTTATCAGTTTAACGTGACCCCACGTCGTCCTCGTATTTTTTTGCTGCTGGCGCGCCTCTTATAAAACAGGTGTGATGATATTTATTACTTCGGATTATCTACGGAAGATAGAACAAACAAGAAAGATTTTTAATTTAATTTAAATATAGTTTATTATGTACATACATATCAGTACCCACAGCTTTTCGACTGAAAGGATATGGTGCGAGAGGTAATTTTATAGCCATTTAATGAGATGCCAGGTTTATTTGTAAGTCTTCCACATAATAAGCGATATATTGTATAGTATGTATAAAATATTATAAAGTTTGAGAGCTGTTTGACGCGGTTGCAGAGCTTTCTTTATAGCTTTAAAAGATTTTAAAAGCCCACCAACAAGTTCTAAGTAGGTATTGGACGGATTTTTCTTTACATTTTTATACTTATTTATCTTCTTCCTCTATCAAATCTAACACATTTTATAAATAGCCTTCCTTCATTGCTAGTTACGTTAAGCTGTGGCCGCGTCAAACAGACAACTTTAATTTTGAGCTCGAGAAATTATCTGATATTATATTCATATATGTATGTATAGGTATCTAGAGGTATATAATGTGTGTTTAGGCAGGTGCACACAAAATGCTGAGTATTCGGTGTGCACCGGCCCCAACAGTCAAGTGCAATTATTCTATGTGCCCAGTACTTTATACTTTTGTACTTTTTACGCTATAGTAGGCGAATTTAGAGGTGTTGTATGTTTCTATGAATTTATAGGCTACGGAATATTTTTTTTATCAAAAACTTAATTTTTATAGGCGAAAACTAAACTTTAAATCAAACTAGTATAACCTTAAGGACAATATATAAATAAATGATGCATTTATTTAGTTTTTTCTTTTAAAATTGTATAAAATTATATATCTTCACTATTTGGCTGTATATTTTGTGTATAAATGTATATTAAAATGTTTGTTGTCTGTTGATGTTAATCAATTAAAGAGCAAATTATATACTATGTATATTTACTTTTATTTTCTGTATCTTACATCACAATCTAAAGCATAACACCTCAGCACTGCACAAAATAATTAAAATGAAAATGTTGATTAGATATAATTACATATATTCGAAGCTAAATATACATCATAGTCGCGACGATCTTAGTAAAGCACTGAAAATACTGAGTACGACGATTTCACGATCTGAAAACAAAAACAAATGTTAATCACTGAAAACCTGAAGACTTTAATATCAATTGTGTTGGTATTGCACATTATTATTTTGTAAATGTACTCACAGACACATAAGATTGGTAGGACAGTGCTATGATACCAAGACCCGTCAGAACTACTGGCTCCTGAAATGTACCGAAAGTTTTCATAGTAAAATTAGGAATTACATATGTAAGTGGGTACATAAGTTAGTCACGATTAGTGAGGTCATACCTGTGCCTGCATCATGGCAATGACGATCAGTTTCCTGACGCGCACCGAGCTGTCGCGTCCGCAGTTCTCCCAGCCTGAACTGAACATCGCAGTGGGCAGCAACTGCGCCTGAAAGAGGAACCAGTAAACCCACGATCAGTTAGATAGAGTATATAAGAGGAATACATAAGATGAGTACATAAGAGAGTATATAAGGGGAGTACATAAGAGAGTTCATGAGAGGAGTACATAAGAGAATTTTATAAGAGGAATAAATAAGAGAGCACATAAGACTAGTACATAAAAGAAGTACATAAGATGAGTTCATAAGAAAGTAGGTACATAAGAGGAGTACATACGAAACATAAGACAGTACACAAGAGAGGAAAGGAATTTGAATGGATCTTTCTGCAAGTGACGGTAAGTACCCAGTATTCAGAAAAACGGGTCTTACCTCAACGGTAATATCACCAGCATTCCACATAAAGAACCCCGTGCTCAGTAGGATAGTCAACGCTGCCATCACTAGAGTTACTGCATTCGTCAGGTTACGCGCCGAATTCTGAAACGTCCCCCATATTTATTGCACTTATACAGCTGTAGATATTCTAGGTTTTGTACAAGGCTATCTGGTAAATACTTGCCACCATCTGATGCATCAATACTATCAGCATAAGTATGTTGAATATTATTTGACCGCTGAACACGTCCCGACATATTGCCTGTATGTCTTCTGTGCACCTGGATAAAAACAAAAATAACTTTTGTTATAGGATCGTGTCATTATAAAACTATTTGGGATTCTAATAGCAGAACTATTACTTCAAAGTCTCCGAATGTATTTTGATGCCAACTCGGAAGGCTCTCTCGTACTCCTGTTCCTTCTCCGTTTGCGTCATTCGCTCATCTTCGAAAATCTTACTGAGGTTACAAAAGTAGCTCGTCAAGTTCTTGAACTGGTAGCTCATGGCGATGGTCAGGCTGATCACCAGGGAGTAGACCGCGAAGATGCGTGTCAAGTAGATACACCAGATTATATAGGCTATCACTCTGACGACGTGGCTCAAAGTAGATCTATCGTCAACGTCGGGATAGGCGGTGATTACTGTGGTATAAGTCGCTCCTGCAGAAATATTCGTTTTTGGTAAGAAGCTGTACATATTACTTTGTCTAATATCCTGCTGCCTTCCAAAAATACTGAGTATAAGGCTCAGTGGAGCTTTTAAAAAACATTGTCGATCACATACCTGCACGTATGACACGCATAACAGCTTCCACAGTGTACATTAAAAGAGACAACACGCAGTTTAAGATGAGAGCCCAAGAGAAGAACTTCGATCTCCTGATCATTTGGTCTTCTGCCTGGCTGTCATTGAACTCTTCCTTCAAAGCAATCCCCAGTTTGTATACAACGTTTCTTATTTGGACGTCTTTGTGAGAAACACTCACGCGAAATGCAGTGGTCAGAGTATGACAAATCATGAATAGTATCAGATCAGAGCTCTGACGCTCATTCAAATTCTTCTGTGTGAAATACGCACCATATTCAGCAAGGATTAAACCAAAGATAGACCAGTTTCCATACTTATTTAACTGACCAACAACTTTGCGGAACGTATCTGTGAAGTCTAGCTTTTCTATCCAGAAGTTGGGCAAGCCGAATATAAAAACAAATTTGTTTAGGTTGATCAGAAATTCTGTTGTTTTTGAAGATTTATAATAGCCCGAGTAGTTTTCCATTTTGAATTTGAAAATGGCTGTCGTCCTTTTAGTCGCGTAGAAACAATGTCAAGTGTGTGAATTTGCGAAGACGGAAATCGTAATAATTGCCATGGCACACAGCAGGCAATTATTGCAATATTCTTTAATGACGTAACGGTACAACTTAGCTGAGTAGATTACATGCTAGCTGGTCCCTTGACTTCACTCGTGTCCCGAGAGTGATTTAGGTAGTGCTGGGTTACGTATGGTAGTAACTATTAATAACACAAACCTGGCTTCCTAAACAGAGAGTAATTACCCTCCGAAGCTAAAACTGGTGCTCGGAGTGGATAATAAGCTGGTCAATTATATCCGACAGAGCCGGTTTTGGAGCAGTGAAGCGCAGAAAACAATCCGAGTCCTCGATGCTCCCGCTTTCATCTTCATTGGGATCTTATGCCATTTACATATTTTTGAGTCTCAAGTGTTTTTTTTTGCATTCTTTTTTTTGTGGTACATATTTATTTATTTATTTAATAGAGGTAGTTTATGTACATATGTATACTTAGCTCCTTTATTCTCTTTCTAAGCTAAATCATAAATACAGCTACTACCACTGATTTAGAAAGGTTTTTTTTATTAATTTGATAACATATTCGTTACGTTTGAATAAACATCTTTTAGTACCCGACTTCCGCATATAGAAGAACAGAAGAACTCTTAATAACTCCAAATTCAATTAATTGGTTAGATCATAGGCGTAATTGCATGGACTTAATTACCGCTGTAATTTGTTTTATATTTGCACGTACAAGGTTTCTAGCCAGGGTTTCAGGCACGTTTGCAATTTTTGCGAGTCATCTTTTCTAATTACGTACATGATAGCTTTTAATTAATTATGCCTAACGGAATGTCATCATCTGTTTAGACTTTTCTAGAGTAACTGGATGTGTCAGGGAATAACATGGAGCGCCTGCCTAACTGAACTCCTGAACAGGCAGTTAGCTGAACACCCGATACCCCTTAGTGAGACTAGTTGACAGATTTTCTGGCTTCTGGATACTCATAACTCAACATAAAGATACTCATAATTTTATTATGTAGGTACATACTAGCTTCCAAAAACGGTTCAACCCACGTCCCGTAGTAACTATTTCCCGCACATGTATAAAGTATGTAGCATATAGCGTAATAAGATAAGCATTATAGCAATATGCTTTTATGATTAGAATAACATTTACCTACCTACTGGTCTATCCAAATCTAAATCCACCCAGCAGTTTTAGTATTAAAGAAGAACACAACACTCACACACCAACTTTTGCGTTTATAATACTAGTAGAATCTTCTATCATTTCTAATAGCCTTCATCCTCCTTATCCCAATTTTATTTTGGGTCCGCGCAGCATTCTTTCTTCTTCCCTACTCTTCTATCTTCCGTCATGTCACAAGTAACATTCTTTCTAACCATATCTACTTTTACACAATCCATCCATCGTTTCTTTGGTCGTCCTCTTCCACTATATCCGTCCACGTTCATACTCATCACCTTCCTCACAACATGACATTCATTCTTTCGCATCACATGTATATTATTCTGTCCAAAATCCAAAATTTATTATCTATTCGATCGTGCAAAGAAAACGACAAATTGACATTTGGTAGGTACTTTATTGAAATCGAATACCATGCATGCTAAACTACAGATGAACTGGCAATCCTGCACGCTCCCCTTATTTTAGAATTTGGCTTTTAATAAGGTCCCAATTGTTTTTCTTTTCTGTTTATTAGCGACCCTGCGAATTAAGCTGGTTCTATCTGGCAGGCTGTAGAGTGGGAGTAGTGGTGCAATTAAAAAGGAATTATCAAGGTATCATTATGAAACGAATCGTTCGCAAAATCATGTTAATTTAATACAGCACGGAGAATACAGAATAAGATGACTTCACTATCTGAAAAAGAAAATAATAATAGGTAGATATACAACATTGAAATGCTTCAATATCCATCAAGCAGTCTCTGATATTGTACTCACAGAAACGTAAGATTGGTAGGACAGTGCTATGATACCAAAACCCGTCAGAACCACTGGCTCCTGAAACATCCAAACAAACCATCCACATTTAATCAGTGATTTAGAAATTAAGAAAAGCGGATCCTTGAAAATATACATAACATCACTTTTACAATATTCAGTCCCGGGTAGTGAGGTCATACCTGTGCCCGCATCATGGCAATGACGATCAGTTTCCTGACGCGCACCGAGCTGTCGCGTCCGCAGTTCTCCCAACCTGAACTGAACATCGCTGTGGGCAGCAACTGCGCCTGAAGGAACCACAATGCAATATAAAGAAGTCAAAGCATTTTGATTTCCATCAGTTTAAAGGTTGTCAATAGGCTTTACCTCAACGGTAATATCGCCAGCATTCCACATGAAGAATCCCGTGCTGAGGAGGATAGTCAATCCTGCTATTACTAATGTTAACGCGTTTGTCAAATTTCGCGGTGAATTCTGAAACGTTTCATCAAAGCAGTTAGTCAGTCTTACATGTAGGGGGGATCCATAGATAGGTCCATATCCATATAAAACTCAGAATAGGAGGAGGATACAGTGGTTGAAGTTGTCCAAAGTTATATAGGTATCTGGTAATACTTGCCACCATCTGATACATCAACACGATTAGCAAAGTAAGGTTAAATATTATCTGACCGCTAAACACATCCCGACATATCCTTTGTATATCTCCGGTACAACTGGAAGAGAATATAATGATACATAACAAGAAAAAAAAAACAAAAGCGGTCCCATTAATAAAAGTGACAGAAAACAGTAAAATTACTTCAAAGTCTCCGAATGTATTTTGATGCCAGCTCGGAAGGATCTCTCATACTCCAGTTCCTTCTCTGTTTGCGTCATTTGCTCGTCTTCAAAAATATTGCTGAGGCTATAGAAGTAGCTAGTAATGTTCTTGAACTGGTGGCTCATGGCAATGGTCAAGCAGATCACCAGGGTGTATACCGCAAAGACGCGAGTCAAGTAGATGCACCAAATTATATAGAATATTGCTCTGACGACGTCGCTCCAAACTGATCTATCTTCAAGGGTGGGATAGACGGTAATTACTGTGGTAAAAGTCAGCCCTGAGAAAATAGTATTCTTTAGTAGAGACACATACATACACTTTGTCTTAAATACTGCTGTTTGCCAGACAATACTGGATAACATTTACTGTACATACCTGCTCGTATGACCCTCATAACAGCTGCCACGGTGTACATTAAGACTGACATGATGCAGTTTAAGACTAGAGCATAGGAGAAGAACTTCGATCTCTTGATCATTTGGTCTTCTGCTTCGCTGTCATTATATACTTCCTTCAGAGCAATCCCCAGTTTATACATAACGTTTCTTATCTGGACTTCTTGGTGGGAAATCCTTACACGAAACCCAGTTATGATGGTATGAGAAATTATGAATAGAATCAAATCGGAGGTCTGACGATCGTCCAAATTTTTCTGTGTGAAATACGCACCATATTCCGCTAAGATAAGACCAAAAATTAACCAGTTCCCATATTTGTTCAACCGTCCTATCATTTTGAGGAATGTGTCTGGGAAGTCTAGCTCTTCTATCCAGAAGTTAGGTAAGCCGAATATAAAACCGAATTTGTTTAGATTGATCAGAAACTCTGTTGTGTTAGAAGATTTATAATAGCCTGTAAAGTTGTTCATTTCGAAATTGTTGTAAGTTGTCGCCTTTTTAGTCGATGTGTGTGAATTTGTGAACCCGTAAACCGAAATAATGGCACATAATTGGCAATAATTGCATTTTCTTTGTAGTGTCGCAATACTGCTAATTCCAATACCTACTAGCTGGTCTCCTGACTTCTCTTCCAGAGTTACCAGACGTTTAGTGGTTAGTGGATTTAACGTCAAGATCGCAAGGTAGGGCCTGTATAATTTTGTCATTTGCAATAGATTTGACTACTAACCGTGTTGACGAAATAAACTTTTTTTTTTCTTAGCCTTTATTGTCCTTTGTCCTGCTGGGCAAAGGCCTCCCCATCTCGTTTCCACACCTCTCGATCTTTAGAGTGGTCCCACCAGTCAGGGTTGTAGGCGTCCAGATCGTCACGCCATCTCTTCCGGGGCCTACCCCGTCTGCGGTGGCCATCCTGTGGTATCCACTGAGTGACAATATTGGCCCACCTGTCTGGCATTCGGCTGACGTGCCCAGCCCAGTCCCATTTTAATTTAGCTGTTTTTTGGCCTACATCAGAGATTTTGGAGCGTATGACGGTATTGCGTACTCGGTATGTCCGTTTGATACCTAAAACACTACGCTCCATTGCTCTTTGGCAAACCTTGAGCTTGGACTTCTGACACTCTGTGAGAGACCAAGTTTGTGCACCGTAGGTTAGGACGGGCAAGATACATATGTCGACTAATTTTCGTTTGAGTGAAAGGGGAAGGTCCCCCTTCTTGTAGTGCTTCATGGACCAGTAGCTCTTCCAGGCGTTCTCGATGCGACGATCGATTTCCTTTTCTTGCCTGTTTTTGAAAGAGACTAACTGGCCCAAGTAGACATAGTATAGAGAACTTGCCCATCTACCTCGACCCTAAGTTTTGTGCTGTTGGTCATTGTGTCTTGGTCATGTTCATTTGAAGTCCAACCTCTCGGCTTGCTGTGCTCAGGTCTTGGAACATTCGCTGGAACTCTTCTGATGTGCATCCGACGACGATGCCTTTCCTGTCCACCGCACAGTGAGCTTTTTAAAGACTTCCTCCAGCGTACAGGTGAAGAGGTTTGGTGACAGTGGATCACCCTGTTTCACACCTTTTTCTATGTGAAATGATGGTCCTGGGGAGAGAAGCTTCACTGACGCTGTACTGGCTCTGTAGATCAACTCCAAAAGCTTGATATATGTCTCATTTACATTTTGCGAGCGTAAAGATGTAAAAATCGCCGAGTGTTTGAGACTATCGAAAGCCTTGGAGTAGTCCACAAAAGCCAGGTATAGTGGTTTGTGGTATTCCTTGCATTTTTCTATTATTTGGTTCAATGCGAACAGATGGTCGGTTGTGGAGAAAGATGGGCGAAATCCGGCTTGTTCGACTGGCCGATGCTGGTCTAGTTGGCCTCTGATGCTGATGAAATAAATAAGTTTTCTTCTTTCTTTCTTTCTGATGCGGTTGTGTATTACTTTAATAAATAGTTAAACATAATAACTTTAAATGTAACAGAATTCCAGTATTCAAAGCCAATGGATGATAGGATACTCCGTCTCGCCTAGCGTCTATCGTTAAGTATACGTCGATACGTTGTTTCGTGTGCTCGTCAGGAAACTCTGCTGGGCCCCTAGGGTCAAAGTTGCGAATTAGTTCGGAAGAAGAAGGAACAATCTTATTTTTTATCTTTATCAAGGATGGCATTGGCATCTATTCATATTTGATGTGATTTTACTTAATCTTATTAATCAGGTAGGTACGTATAGGCATAGTAACTTCTAGTAATTACTTCCACATATCGAATAATGTTCCTAACAACTTTTAATTAATTAATTGGTTAGATCATACAAAGGCATAATTGCTTGCGTTAATTAGTCCAAGGCAATAAAGGATAGTTAAGTTTCGCAATTATTTTGTAGAAAATGGGTTTAATTTGTGCTGTAATTTTGTCATACAATTTACATTTTTAAGTACTTATGTGATCGTTTTAATTACTTTCACCTGAGTAAGATTTATTCAAATTACTATGAAAGGATTTCTTATACATAATTATTATTCAAAAAAGAAAAAAAGATGGATATATATTTACCTACCAACAGCAATTCTCATATGGGAACACAAAACAAAAAATTAAAATTCTAATATCCATTTGAATAGGATGAGAAGGGATGTCTCATTACCTAATTTAATGAATGATTACCGCAAATATTCGAATTCTCGGTTAAAATCTAGGTAGAAAAATCTTATCAAGACGAATAAAATAAGCTCGAACACGAGCTAGATAGTTGGAGAGGCAGACCTTCTAAACAAGTCTAATGTCTCAGAAACTACTAAACCGATTTGTTATTGTTAAATCATTCTCATAGGCCGCCTCCTCTTCCTAAATAAGTAATTAATAATTTCAGATTGTGACAGTCCCTGTTCTATTATTTGTTTTACTTATTCTTAAATAATAAATCTTGACTAGCATAATTAAAGAAAACTACATGGTGACTGTAGGATATTTTATTTAAAATCTTTAATTAAGTAACGGTAACATGTGTTTTTAATAACAAATATTAATTTATTTAATCAACTAATACAGCACTGAGAAAACGGAGTAGGACGACTTCACGATCTGAAATAAAATATCTCAGGTTAAAATAGACAATTGTAGGCCTAGATAAAAGCCCGCGTATTTCGTAAACAATGCATTTGGTACCTACACGAAGATATACTCGAAACACAGAAACTTTTTCTTAGCCAAGTCAACTTTATATATATTTTTTAATGAATTAGCAAGTCATAATAGCAAGCAACCAAGCATGAATATAATATCTTCTGAAGGCCGACCACAACATAGTTGGGAAAGAGGCTCGGAGGATGATGATGTGTATAATCTTTATGGGATACCCGTGGTGGATACTCACCGTTATGTAGGACTGATACGAAAGGTCTATGTATCCAAGCCCTTTGAGCACCACTGGTCGCTGTGAACATAATTAAACATTTACCTTTATCATTGTATTTCAGCAACATAATAAAGTCACAATTTAACATAAAAAAGCAATGCATAAAAGCAAAATGGTTAAGTTATTGATATTACCTGGGCACTAGCCATAGTTATAACAATAAGATTGCGCAGACGCACCAAAGACTGCCCTCGGCAATTATACCAGCCTGAGAAATATATCGAAGTCGGCAGACGAGAAGCCTGAAACATCGTAAGTAGGTAAGAACTTAAAAGATATAGAAGTATCGTGGTGGCCTTCTGTTTCATGGACCCAGTTGGGAAAACCTGGCAAAGTATGAAATTGCCGTTCACCTTTACCACTTTGATAATTAAGCATGAAAAGTTGTGCCTAAATATTAGAATACAACTTATGGTCATATTGGTCATAATGAAAATATCCAAGGCACAGAAGAAGAAAGAAAAAGAAGATAAGAAGGAATTTCTTACCTCGACGGTAACGTCACCAGCGTTCCACATGTAGAGGCCGGTGCTGACCAGCACAGCACCGATAGTAATCACGGTGCCGAATATGTTCACCAGCGTTCGCTCCGAAGTCTTGAAACAACAATGATGCAGGTATAACAAACTATCCAAAGATTAGAACCAACTAGAACTGAACATTTGTTTTGATAACTTACGACCATCCGCGCCATCAAGATGATCAATAACACGATGTTGAAGATGATCTGCCCGCTGAACACTCCTCGACACACATCTTGCGTATCCTTAACACACCTGCAAAAGGAGTTTGAAGGTTTAATGGCTGAATAATTAAACATATGAATAAACCGACAGACATGCTTCGTTTACCTCAAAGTCTCCGTATGAACTTTAATTCCAACTTTAAAACCTGCCTCATATTTTTCTTCTTTCTCTGCTTGGCTCAACTCTTTGCTATCAAATATATCAGCGAGGCTGCTAAAGTAGCTTTGCAGGTTCTTGAACTGATAGCCAAGGCTGGTAGTCAGAGGTATGACTAGCATATATACCGCTAAAAATCTAGTGACGAAGATCCACCAGGTTACGAAGAAAAAGGCTCTGGCTACGTCAGCCAGCCCAGAGCGGTCGTCAACGAGTGGATAAGCAGTCACAATAGTGGTGAATGTTGAGCCTAGAAATGGATAGCAAAACGAACTTATTTTGGTGGTTATAGAAACTATCACTGAAACAGTAAAAGAGTGGGTGGATACTATACCGTTTTGCATCATGTCCCAGAATGCGTTTACCGCAAACATGATCATCGTCATCACGTAGCTTACAGACAAGCCTGACACGTAAGTGAGGGAGTGAGCTATCATGTGCTTCTCCACTTCGGGGTCATTGTACTCTCTCTTCAGGCTTACAGCTAGACTGTACATCACCAGCCTTATTTTCTTCTTGAGTCTCGACATCATAATACTAAATGAACAAAGCATCGGGTGAGAGATCGCGAAAACCAACAGATTAGACATCTGCTTCTCAGTTAAATTGGTTTGCGTGAAGAATGACCCGATCTCAGAAAGTATCATTATGTATATCAAGCCATTGCTGAAAGCTGAAAACTTGTCGTAGATTTTGACAAATGTTTTGGATAACTTTAGATCTTCTATCCAGAAGTTAGGCATTCCGAATAAGTAGATCACGAAGTTGATCTTGTAGAAAAAATCGGTGGTTTTGCTGCGAGTGTAACTCGTTGTCTCCATTGTCGAAATTTCGATTGAAAATGACAGAGTTTCGTATTACTTTAATCGGAAACCTCAATTTAACTATCGGTAACTACACAATTTTATAATTGGTATGGGACATGGGTGATTAGAATAATTTCCGTAATGGTTTCTAAAGAAAAGAGTTATTGGTATCATTCGATTTTCCTGTAGTCTAGCTTAATGTGCGTGAGGAAGGTATATAATGAAAGTACATACTGCTAACTTTTTAGTCTGCTGGCAGCTAGATCAAGCACTTGATAAGTAGACGCATATATAACAACGATTTGGTACTTAACCGGTATCAGATCGATTAAGCTGTCGAGCGACAATAAAATTATAACCGTAATTTTTTCATTTTACATACAAAAAAGTTTCATTATTTAATTAACTGACAGTTTATTATTAGGTATTAACTAGGCTTGAATGTAGGAGAAAGGCACATCCAATAAAAATAATGCATTTTGCTTTCCCCTCTGAACTTGGGCCTGCTATGAACCAAACTTCCCCACTACACTCAAAATACGATCTTAGCAGGTCTTTAACAATTGAAAAACAAGAAAACGATAGCAGGTTGAATAGTACTTTATTTGTTGTGTGTGATGAGAACATAGATTTAAATTATATGCTATGATAATATAATATGCACAGCTTTCTTAATCATTTCTTTGTATGTGCAGTTGTGCTTATCTTCAACTTAACTAATACAGCACAGAAAAGACGGAGTACGATGACTTCACGATCTGAAATAAATAAAACCTTTAAATACCGAAGCGAGGTTACATAGAGCGTCTGTCTATCTGACCACGTCAACCTTGTTTGTTACCCAGGCAACCCTATCGGGCATCCCCCCTGCCAAGACTGGTTGACGGTTGGAGAAATATATAAACCATGACCTATGTCAATCAGAATTCTAGTGAACCATGCTGTCACCAGTCTGTATTATGGGTAGTAGGTAATAAAAGTCTCATGAGAATTCCATAATTTTCGTAACTAGAATACTGACCGTGATAAACGATTGGTATGAAAGTTCTATGTATCCAAGACCCTTGAAGATCACAGGCTGCTGTGAACAGAATGAATTCATTCATTTGTTTATTGATAGGTACCATTACTTGTTTTTTTTTTAATTATAAACATTAGCTTGATTGCTAGATCAACAATTTATTTAATCCACATGATTTTACAAGGATCCAATGAAGTTCAGAGGTAGGCAGGTTTACCTGGGCATGCGACATGCATGTAACAACTAATCGTCGCACACGCATAGAGGACTCTTGCTGGCAGTGCTGCCAACCGGAGAAGTATATTGCTGTCGGCAGATTCGAAGCCTGAAACATTTCGATATACCACTTACAGAGAAAATAAATAAAATTGCTAAGAATGCTCTCCACATAACTGCGCAGTCTCAAAGTACATAATGTGTTAAAAGGCTCCTGAAAAATTATGTTTATTTTACGGATCATTCTTTAGGTTGCGACAGGTTGTTACCTCAACAGTGACGTCCCCGGCGTTCCACATGAAGAAGCCGGTGCTGGTGATGACGGTGCAAGACGTCGCCACCGTTCCGAACATGTTCACAAACGTGCGCTCCGAAGTCTTTGCAAAATAGGAAACATTATTACGAACAAGACTTCCTTTATTTGTAGTCAACGAGCAGTTTCTGGGTACTTACGACCATCTGCGCCATTAATACAATCAATAGCAAGATGTTGAAGATGATCTGTCCGCTGAAGACTCCTCGACACACATCTTGTGTATCCTCAGCACAACTGAAATAAAATTACCAAATAATCCCTTCTTTTCGAAACTTCTTCATGGTCTTCTCAATGAACAAAGTGAGTTTCTATACCTCAATGTCTCCGAGTGGAGTTTAATCCCAAGTTTTAAACCTGCCTCATATTTCTCTTCTTTCTCCTTCTGGCTTAAATCACTTCTCTCAAATAAATCAGCCAGGCTGAGGAAGTAGCTCTGCAGGTTTTTGAATTGATAACGGAGGCTTATAGTCAAGGGTATGACCAGCATGTACACTGCAACCATTTTGGTCAAGAAGATCCACCAGGTTACAAAGGCCAGTACTCTGACTACGTCAGCTAAGACAGATCTGTCCTGAACATCTGGGTAAGCAGTTATTAAAGTGGTAAACGTCGCACCTAAAAATGTGAAAAATGTTTTAGTAATTATAGTAGGTTCAGATTTTAGCTTAGCAAGCACTGTTTCTTTGTGAAATACCATGTCGTATGACGTCCCAAATAGCTTCGATGGCAAACATGATCATCGTTATGGTACAGCTGGACATGAAAGCGAGCACGTAGGTGAGGGATCGCGCGATCATCTGCTTCTCCACTTCAGGGTCATTGTAGTCCCTCTTCAATGCCACCGCCTGGCTGTACATCACCAGCCTCACCTTCTTCTTGAGCTTCGACACCATCACGCAAAACGAGCACAGCAACGGATGGGATATCGCAAAAACCATCAAGTTAAACTTCTGCTTGTCCGTTAAATTATGTTGTGTGAAGAATGCACCAAACTCCATCACCAGAAGCAGATATACCAACAAATCGTTGAAAAGTGAAATCTTGTCGTAGATTTTGACAAATCTTTTGGATAATTTTAGATCCTCTATCCAGAAATTAGGCAGACCAAATATGTAGATTGCGAAGTTCATTTTGTAGAAGAAGTCTGTGGTCTTGCTACGTGTGTACGTGGTGGTCTCCATTGTTAGAATTTCAAAAGCGAATGAGCTTTGTCTCCATATGGTAAGACACACACCTAGTCAAAGGCTCCATTAATTACATTATTGATATGCAGTAGTGTGTCGTTGGCTGTAATTACTTCCAATGAAAGGAAAATGAAAATCTTTGACCTGCCTTACTGTAGAACGGAGTGCCTACTTGAACAAGATTATTAAAAGAAGTAATTCGAAACGGGGTGTTTTAGAATAGGTATCAAGCTCATCCGAAATAAGTTGAAGCCCGCTTCACACAAATTCAAATTCAAATTCAAATTCAAATCTTTATTTGCGTTCCATATGTAATACAGGTGGTATTTTTATAAAGTTTAAACAATATATTTGAAACAATATGGACCCGGTAGGGCACAGCATAAAGAGGTAGGAGAGGTTTGCAGTACTTATAATTATTACCTAGTTTAGTTTTATTAAATCTATACTTATTACTAAATAAAAATAAAACCGAAATATATTTACATGTTATATTCTTATCTTTGTGTGTGTGTGTGTGTTTGTTGTGTATGTGTGTGTGCGTGAGAGCCTGTATGTACTTACTTATTATTTTTTTATTGACTTATCGTCCATGTACTCTTTTATTGTATAGTAGCATTTAGAGTGTAAAAATTTCTTTAGTTTACTTATAAAAATAGTCGTTTTCGTTTCATCTTTGATTGTTTTAGGTAAGTTGTTATATATTTTTATTGACATTGTTAGCGGACCGGAAGAATGTATTTTAAGGTGGGATGTAGGTAGGTTTAATCTATTCTTGTGTCGTAGGCTATATTTACTTTGAATATCTTGTCGGGTAGTATAGAATTCAGGGCTCACAATTAGGCTATTAAATAAAATGGTGATCAATATATGGCTTTTGCTTATTTTTTAAGTGAATTGAAACACAATATCATGTTTAATTAATTTATTTTTCGTAAAATTCTGATAATTATAATTATCACTTAGTAACTATAAGAAATAATATGTACTTATGAGGTAGAGATACTTCTGGCATCGAGTAAACTAATACAGCACTGAAAACACTGAATATGATGTCTTCACGAGCTGAAATTAATAGAACAGTAACTTAGTCCTTGAATCTATCTATGTATATCCAAAATATTGCTATATATATTTTATAGTCTACTCACCGTTATGTAGGACTGATACGAAAGCTCTAAGTACCCAAGGCCTTTGAGCACAACGGGCCGCTGTGAACATAATTAAAATAAAATATGGGTACAAATAAACATCTTCGGCAGTACATATACTAAAATTGGAACCTATATTATGGTTATACTAAGTAGATACGATGTGTATGTGCAACTCGCTCACTCATATCACAAAATACATAGGTACAGAAGTCAATCTCATGTATGTACTTCACTTTTCATGCCTAAACTCGGCGGTCGCGCTAGGGTTGTCAACTGTTTTATGCGCATAAAACTAACGTGGTAGTGGTAATCGTATCTAATTATTTGATGCATTGTTGAGAATAAAACAGGAAAAATGAAATATAAACCAATAATAATAAAATATTTAATGTGGCATTCAAGAGGTTAATAAACACTTTCAACGGAAATTCGTTTGAACGAGATACCGTTTTTCAGAAACCGCAATTTATAATTTTGTTATTCATACATATATACTTACTCTCCTACTCTTTACTTGTGAAAAAAATATTTTTGTATGTAATGGGTTGGTACAGTCCCTGATCTAAGCTTGCTTCTACCTACAGAAAACTTGATGTGCGAGTTTTATTTCGTCTACCTTACAACATAGTCTCGCCATGATCACAAAAATTATCAACTCCTACTAGCAATAATCTTTGAGGGTAGGTAGGCAGGTTCGCCTGGGTCGACACTAGCAAAACTTATTACGGCATTGGGCCAGAGGCCGCCGCCGGGGCGCTTACCTACCCACCTAACTGTACCTACCTACTGCGTTTATTAAACGAACCATCGAAATATGAGAAAATAAGTAGGTACGTACTATAGGTAATACGGCAGGCTAAAAAAACGACAATTCACTGTTTATTGTTGTATAAAACAACCGTCAACTTGTTCAATTATAATACGAATTTTGTTGCTCCATTATTACTTTTTCTATTGTTATTAAAATTAAAAATATTACAGTCAAATTACAGTTAGGTAGGTATCACCACGCGTGCACATTTATCTATCTTTGTGTGACGCGCTTATCTCAAGAAAACGGCAGCCGCGCTCGCACTGTTTTGAGTTGTTTTGAGACAGCGCGTCTGTGAACACGCACACATAGACACCTTTGTCTGCGTGACTCGAACGCGCTTTGTATGTAGATTGACTTCTGTACCTATGTATTTTGTGCTCATATATTGCATCGCATTGTGTGAAGGTGTCATTGCACATGGCAGTATTAAACTAGTATCCATCGAAACCCCACTACTTCTTATTTGTGCACCATCTACCCGAAAACATATCAATATCTTACTTGGGAATGTGCCATGGCGACAACAACTAGCTTGCGCAGGCGCACCGCAGCCGGCCCCCGGCAGTGATGCCAGCCAGAGAAGTATATCGCTGTCGGAAGTCGAGAAGCCTGAAACACCATCACACCATTGTTAGAATTGTATGATAGTATCCGTCCGTAGCAATACAGTTTTTTTAACGAGCTGGACATTTGCCTGTTAGGTACAAAATACTTTGTTTGTAAGGTCTTATGTACCCTATGTACACACTTATATACAGACCTATTTACTCATCACAAAGGCCTATCATCGGTTGTAATGGTATCGGTAGTTCAAACAATTCAATCAAGCATCTTCAGCTAATTATTCTAATGGACATGCTCACAAAGATTCGCTGATCACATTTGTACTAATTAAAATATCAAGTAAATTATCGTAACCTCAACGGTGACGTCGCCAGCATTGCACATGTAGAAGCCAGTGCTGATGAGCACGGCGCTGGCTGTTGCCACCGTCGCGAATATGTTCACCAGCGTGCGCTCCGAATTCTTGAAAAAGAAAAAACAAGCAAGAAAGAACATATAACTGTCTTGTTAGCACTATTTGCCTGAGATGTTGGATACTCACGGCCATCTGGTATAGTAGTACAGTCAAAAGAAGAACGTTGAAAATGATCTGACCGCTGAAAACGCCACGACACACGGCTTGTATTTCCTTGGCACACCTGCAAATATAATTGTCATAATTTTTAAACAGCTATGGGTAATAATTCAACTAATAATCCGGATAACCAGACATGCTTGTACGTACTTCAACGATTCCGAATGAAGTTTAATCCCAACTTTTAAACCTGCCTCATACTTATCTTCTTTCTCCGTTTGATTCAAATCTTTTCTCTCAAATATATCGGCTAAACTGGAGAAGTAGCTCTGCAGGTTCTTGAACTGATAGCCGAGGCAAGTGGTCAGAGTGATCAGCAGAATGAACACCGCAAACACTCTGGTGACCATAATCCACCACACTATGTAGCAGAAAACTCTGACTACATCAGCCAGGACGGACTTATCCTTCACGTCCGGGTATGCAGTAATTATTGTCGTGAAGGTACCTCCTTGAAGAAGTAAAAGCTGATAGAAAATAGGGACACAGTAATGTACCATGGGAGAGGTCTATATCAGTAGTAAACTGATACGGAGACAGGGGCAGTATGTAATATCTCTTACCGTGTCTCACGATGTCCAGACAAGCTTTAACCACAAACATGACCATAGCACTCAGACAGCTGATCAACAAAGCAGACAGATAAGTTAGGGAACTTGCAATCATTTGCTTCTCTACCTCGGGGTCATTGTACTCCCTCTTCAACCCTACCGCCAGGCTGTATATCACCAGCCTTATCTTCTTCTTGAGTCTCGACATCATCACGCTAAACAAACACAACATCGGATGGGATATCGCAAAAATGATCAGGTCCGATTTCTGTTTCTCACTCAAATTATTTTGCGTGAAGAATGATCCATATTCGAAGAGGATAAGCAGCCATATTAAGATATCATTGAAAATTGAAAAATAATAATAGAACTTAACAAATGTTTTGGATAACTTTAGATCTTCTATCCAAAAGTTGGGTTGACCGAATATGAAAATTAAAAAGTTAGTTTTGTAGAAAAAGTCTGTGGTCCTGCTTCGTGTGTACGTTGTAGTCTCCATTTTGTGAATTTGGGCAATGAAGACTAGATTTTGCTTTATATACTAACAGACGCACTACGTCCACATGCATTTCAATTAATTTCACAATTATTATATAGAGATAATTATAACAGTTTTCGTAATCAGTCCCAATCAAAGGGTTGAGAGTTATTAAAATCTTTAATAGGTAGGTCAATAACTTGTCCATAGTTTTAATTGACTTTACTCTTTAAAGGTTCACGGTCACCTTCATACTTGTTCATTTTGCATGCTATATCTACAGTAATCTAGTGATTACTTTCCCAAAAGCCTAAGATGCTGGAAATTATAGGGGTAACTGTGGGAATAGAAAACAAATAGCAATATAGTGGAACTTTGTTCTTTATAATTCTTTCAACGAATAGCCTGGAAGTTTTCCCAGCTGCGTCCTTAAGAATACATTGTTGTTAATTCTACTTCTAGTATCATTAGCTGCCCTTTGACTATTCCCATTAATTACAATAAGGAGTGCAAACATTCGCACATTCGTTGTTAGCTATTGTTGTTTCTCTATAACTACTTAATGCTTACAAATAATAAATTATTAATTGCTTTTTTATACACCATGTTTCTCTTTTTATGTTTTTTGTAGATTTAACTTGAATTTATAAATATTTTGTCAAAATTAAGTTGTTGCTTCTGAAAATGTCTGTTGAGTTTATGTACCCTGATATTCTTTATAGATACGTATGCACTGCTGCACTGCTATAGATACAGTTCCTGGGGTCTAGGACGAAACTAATGATTTGGAGATATGATTCTCTAAGTGCGATTAGGCTTAAGACATATTTTGTACTGTTGTTGCATATATCCTTTCACAAATAAAAGTTGCGACACTCTATCGGTAATACTCGAAGACGTTTTACAAGTAGGTATATAATTATGTAATTAATTAAACATAAGTAAAAGCAACAATAAAACAAATGACAATAAACAGGTTTTCTTATTTAGTAAGACATAACAGCTAAGTTAATTCTAAAGCTCGTCACCCAACTAGAATTAGAAAAATGAATTGCTTTAAAAACAAAAATAAAGTGGAGGTGTTGATGACGCCCCTGGTGTACACAGAAACAGATACAACCAGAATGATCGAGAAGTACAACAAGTTCTGGTTCCTGTGCTGCTGCCCAGACTTCTGGGTCAACAAAGTGGACTTCTCCGATACCTTCACAAAGATATACCGACCAGCCATGATGGCAATACATGTGATCATGGTCATATTCTGTTTCTCTTGTACCCTATCTTTGTGGACACAGAAGAATCTATCTGAGAGCCAGCAATCCGATAGACTGGCGTACGGGGCATCTGCTCCCATCATCACCATTTTCTATCATTTCGTGATCCTGTGTTACAAGGATGACGTTAGAAAGGTCCTGTATAAACTGGTGGTAGTTCTGAAAGTGGACCACAATGATAAACAGGCTGAAAGGGAGATGATGGAGCAGTCTCGGTTGCACAACGGATTATTTTTCTCGTCGTGTGTTTGCAATATGGTTTTTGTTGGGCTGTATAATTGTTATCTGGCTGTCACTACGGGTAGGCTTAAAAATTAGACCAATATTATAAAAGTCAAAAACAACGGACAAACCGTTTAATTACTTTAACAATCACGTTTAAACTGCTAAACCACAATGACGAAACTGAACCTCGCAATTGATTGGATGCTTTGTTAGGCTCTGGCTTTCAACCAAAACTAAAGACCATTATTTTCCTCAGACGCGACGTTCATCACATGCATCTCAGCATGGCCAGACATCGAGGAGCGGTCACTCCCCGCAGGCCTGACCAGGGTGGTGGTGTACTTCGTGTGGTTCGCCCACGTGGTCCGCAACATGGGCGTCTTCCTCATCATCCACACGGTTCTGCTGTGCCTCACGCAGCAGTACAAGAACCTGCAAAGTTACTTTGAAGACCTGAATAAGATTTTTGATGAGACGAAGTTGAGTCAGGAGGAGAAGGAATTGAAGTATGAGATCAAGTTTAAGAGGGGGATTGAACAGCATGCTCTAACGTTGTGGTAAGAAATATTAGATTCTTATATCAAAAGCCTCTTTCTTGGTTAATTATTGTAATGTCTTCATAATTGCAGGTGTGTGGATGAGACGCAGCGCGTTTTCAAAATAACGTTTAGTTCTCACGTGCTGCTCTGGTGTGGACTCCTTATCTCTATCCTTCCAGATGTTATGGTAAAGTCTCTTAATTTTAATACTATCTAGACAGATTTTTAACCTGATCACCTCATATTGTAACGTTTTGTAGAACAATGATGATCATACCCTGAAGATGTTGGTTTCGAACGCTCCCCGTGTGGCTGCTGCACTGGTCGGCCTCGGCTACTTTATGTGGCCCGCCGGAGACATGTCTGTTGAGGTTAGTAGCTTCTTTTGTTTTATTTGATTTTAAAATCAGACCTTAATAGCTAGCTACCAAAACACCTGGACCTATTCTAGTATTTAAAGATTGTATTTTCAGGCTTCTAATCTGCCACAAGCTATGTATGGGTCTGGCTGGCAATGCTGTTATCACCGCTCGTCTCGAGTCAGGAAGCTGGTCGTGTTAGCCATGATGCAAGCTCAGGTAAGAGGAGTTATATGTTATGTACTTTATGTATGACAAACATGGGGTAGGTACCTATTTGATTGCTGTGAAATGTTGTTCCAGAGACAGATAGAAAT